>NC_134247.1:17310000-17925000 GCF_965152275.1 Natator depressus
CCCATTTAAAAACAGGGAAAGTGAGTCATGACTCAGTCACTTGCCCAAAATCACTCAAAGTGGCAGAGGTTCTCCGACTCCTTCCTGCCGGCTCTCACCACTTGACAATCCTGCTTCTTGAGATGGGGTCGGGGGCTCCTTCACAGGTTCCCCAAGAGAGAATAGTTCAGTTTTGTAGTTCTATGTCTAAAACATTAAAAGGATACAAGCTGCACCTTTCTAACACATACAGGGCTATCCCGTAGGCTTCTGTAAGGATGTTCATGTAGATCTATTCTCTGGTGTGCAAAGATTTCCAAGGGATCTAGCTTATTACAAGGATGGATAGCCGCAGAAGAGAAACCATTGGACTAGCGTGTTGGTTTAATGCATGTGTAAGTACAGAGTCCCCACAGGTCTCCTATTATTTCTGACATGCTGTTGTTCCACTCTGCAGTGCAGAGCAAGACAGGTAGAGATTAGTGTCTCATTGAACCGTCACTTGCCTCCCTGAGAGGCCATAAATCCAAGGGGGCACGGAGGGGGAGCAACTAGCTCTCTGAGGTCTGGCGCCAGGAAGTGCATTTGTCTTCATGACGGGGGCAGCAGGAGATGCTGCCGCTCTGGGTGGTAGCGGGGTTTGGCGAGGAGCCAGCACCTGCAGCCTTGTCTTCAGTGTTTGCTCTCCTGGGTGCTGTGGGCTGGTCTGGATGGGATGGAAGCATTCAGACTTCACTCTCCTTGCTCCTCCAGAGCGCTCTAAGTTGTGACTGTCTTGTCCAGTATCTGAGCATATGCAATAGCCACGGGAACTGGTGGGCTAGAACGACAGGAGGATTACACTGAGGTTTCCCCCACTGCGGGGCCCAGCCCTGCTACCCTCAAGCCAATGGCCAAACTCAGGTTGACTTGACTCGAAGCAGGACCAGGCGCTGTGCTTGCAGCATCCTGGGTGGAAAAAGCTATCAGAGTTCTGCACGTGTCAGTGGAATCGGCAAGGGCATTTGGCTGGCTAATCTTTGGGATGGAAGATCGGCCTGCTTGTTTCTGTACTGAAGAGCTCTCAGACAGGAGCATCACTGCATTCTAGTGTGAAGCAGGAAATAGTGACTGAGTCAGTGGAAGGAAGTAACTTTAATATTTCCCCAGCCTTTGGGGACTGCTTCAACCCCACCCCCACAATCACTCTCTCTTCCCACCCCCCCAATTTCTCCTTCTAATCATCTCTCTTCATCTGTCGTCTCTCTCTTTCCTTTTTATCTTTCATCTTTCCCAATGTATGTCTCTCCATTCTCTGTTCCTCTGCCCGGCCTTTTCTCTCTCCCTCTCTTAGCACTTTCCATGTCTTTCCTCTGCCTCCTTTCCAGTCTCTGTTCACCAACAGCAGGGAAAGTGAGGCTGCCATGCTTCTTTTGCAGTGCGTGTCCTATTCAGAAGCAGAGCTAGATGTTCAGCACCTGGTTCAAACTCCAGTGAAATGAAAGTGTGGATGCAGAGCTGTTAATTAGGGATTGCTCTCTACTCAGAAGTTAATAAGCGGGGAGAGGAGTACGCAGAGGGCAACCAGAAAAATGAAAGAGAAAAGAAGTGAAAGAGTTCCATGAAACTGAGGCCGTTTAATCCATTATTTTAAAACTAAAGTGCATACTGATCTCTAGTCAACCAGACGAGACTTAAAGAGGCTGTCTCTAACAGTGAAGCAGACAGTCCTGGAATTATGACAGAGTAATTGCTTGATACTTAAAGTTCAGGTCTAGAAGATCTCAAAGTAATAACTCATTGGAAAGATATTGAGCTCTCATCACAAAGAAGAAATATAGTCTCTAAACAGGCAGCTAATGGCATGCCATTTATCTGATGGCAAATCACCCAAGTTCATTACTCTCCATGGCACAGCTGAGAAAAAGAAATACAAAGTTAGCTAAACTGAAAGACGGAAGGAAAGGAGGAAAGGACATATTCCTTACAGTGATGCTCCAGGGCCTTTCAAGGCAGAACTCTCTTTTTCCTAGGCAGCTAGAATTCTCTTTAGGCCAAGTATCCAGGTGCTAAATAAATACCTCCGTCCTCTTTACATGGGCAAAATTCCATTGATTTCAATGGAAGTTCTTCCCTGTTTTAGGGTCAAGGGCGGACTTCAGAGTTTGGTTCCTAGGATTTAAGAAGAAGATTAGAGAATGTTTCACATAGGGCCTTTTCCAAGGGGTCCCCAAGAGTTTTACATAATGGAGTCAGACCCTGGTAGTGCAAATGTGGCAGCCTCTATACTTTCATCATTAGTCCTCACACAGCTGTAGGTGTTAGAAGTTACCTCTCTGAGATACAGTTGTCACCCAGTACGGAAATATTTTTTTTCCCTATGAAAAAATATCAATGGAAACAAAAATGTTTTCATCCAAAAAGTTTCTTTGAAATGTTTCAGATTTTTGTTGGAAAAAACAAAAAGTCCCATATTTTTGCGTTTTCAATGAAAAACTGAAAAATATTGACAAAAATGAGTATTTTCCACTAAAATGTCCGTTTCATCAGGGGAAAAATATTTTTGACAGAAAAATATTGACCAGCTCTGCCCAGGTCACCGGGTTCCCCTCTACTCTTTTAAAGACATGCTATTGGATAGTGATGAAGATTTGTATTGGAATAGCTGCAGCTAAGGCACAGAAATGCCCTATCTCTAGTAACTCACCAGATAGACACACCTGTACCAGTACACTCTCCTAGTGCTGCATGTCATGGTCAGTGCATATGAGTCCATGTCATGGTGTTGAGTCAACTGGAGTTCTTCCTGAGTAAGGGACTGACTAGAAACTGACTCTAAGGGGTTCAGCACTGGGCACCACCTGTGATTGCAACAGCATTACTGTCAATGTGCAATGATTGCTAGGCTGCCCTCCACCATGGCAACAAAACACAGTGATGCAAAAAGGACAAACTAGTGTGAAACAGATTTGACCAACATTTCAGCACTAGAGTTGAGTGACGTGTTTCAAATTTTGATAAATGTCAGATTTTGAATTTTAGTTGGCCAGAAAGGTGGGAAAAGTGAAAATGATTCATGTAATTTCCACCACCACTACCTCACCCTTCCCAATTTTTTCCCCCCAGTCTGGTTCTCCCATTCTAAAGACTGACAATGGACAACATTTAACTGCTTCATACTTGACTCCTTGACTGTTTCTGCTCTGTATTTCTTTAGAGGGGACGGCTTGGTGAATGATTAAAAAGTCTATTTCTAAGGAATGGGCTAAATTTTGTAACGTGACTAGTGATTTTGGGTGCTCCATTTTTGAGGTGTCACTTCGAGGCACCTTAAAGAGGCCTAATTTTCAGGAAGTGCTGAGCACTCGCCCTCTGAAAATAATTTGAGGTCTCAAACTGGGCACCCAAAAAAATGCAGCATCCAAAATAACTAGTTACTTTTGAAAATGTAGGTCCTGAACACTAGTAACTGTGCTGCCTGCTCATTTCTCTAGACGGAATGTTTAGAAATGTAATTAAACTAAAATTAGTTACTGCATCATTGGAAGAGTTGGTGCCGGCTGCTATGGCAACCAAGGAAAGTGCTCTCTGTGCTAAACCGTGTAGGAATAATGACAAATTTCTTTGCCACTATAGTATATTGCAATAAGATGACCATTGATTTTTCTACTTCTCACCCCTCAATCCTTGAAATGAGGCATAAATAACTTGTTTCTTACTGCTTTTACTTTGTTTCGTTTTCATTTGTGATTCTGGCAGAAACTTGGAGAAATGGCTGAAACGAAAGGAAAACCACAAGATTTTCAAAAGTGATTAGTGATGTTAGGTGTCTAACTTGAGATACCTTAAAGGGGCCTGACTTTCAAAGAGTGGGTGCCAACCACTTCTGGAAAATCAGGGGCCTTGAGGTGACTACCCCCAAAATGGAAGCATGCAAAGCCATTAGTTGCAATAGAACATCAAAGACAGAATTTCCTAGTTGCTTTTTACTACATCACCTTACATGGAAATGCTTTGAAAACTAGCCCCCCTGGATTGTGTTCAACCCTTATGAATTATGCATCCCACACACAGAGTTTTCTTGAGTGTTTTGAGATTGGTCTCTCTCTCACTCACACACACACAAAATTAAACTTAATTATAGTTCCTATTTCTTTGCAAAGCGGAGTAAGTGTGAAGTGAGCTCTAGCTCACGAAAGCTTATGCTCAAATAAATTTGTTAGTCTCTAAGGTGCCACAAGTACTCCTTTTCTTCCATCAGTTAACAATCCTTCATTTTGGAGTTAACTAAGGGTATGTCTATACTACAAAATTAGGTTGAATTTATAGAAGTCGTTTTTTTAGAAATCGTTTTTATTAGTCGATTGTGTGTGTCCCCACACAAAACGCTCTAAGTGCATTAAGTGCATTAACTCGGCGGAGTGCTTCCACAGTACTGAGGCTAGCATTGACTTACGGAGTGTTGCACTGTGGGTAGCTATCCCACAGTTCCTGCAGTCTCCACTGCCCACTGGAATTCTGGGTTGAGATCCCAATGCCTGATGGGGCAAAAAACATTATCGCGGGTGGTTCTGGGTACATGTCGTCAGGCCCTCCTGCCCTCTGTGAAAGCAACGGCAGACAATCATTTTGCACCTTTTTTCCTGAGTTACCTGTGCAGACGCCATACCATGGCAAGCATGGAGCCTGCTCAGCTCACTGTCTCCTGGGTGCTGGCAGACGTGATACTGCATTGCTACACAGCAGCAGCAACCCATTGCCTTGTGGCAGCAGATGGTGCAATAGGCCTGAAAACCATCCTCATCATGTCCGAGGTACTCCTGGCCGCCTCGGTAAGGTCGGTCAGGAGTGCCTGGGCAGATATGGGCGCAGGGACTAAATTAGGAGTGACTCGACCAGGTCGTTCTCTAGTCCTGCAGGCAATCCTATTGTACCATCTTATGGTGAGCAGGCAGGAGATGTGGATGGCTTGCAGTCCTACTGCACCGTCTGCTGCTAGCCAAAGATGTAAAAGATAGATGGAGTGGATCAAAACAAGAAATAGACCAGATTTGTTTTCTATTCATTTGCTCCCCCCTCCCTCCCTCCTCCGTGAAATCAACGGCTGACAATCGTTTTGGTGTGGTCTGTCAGGGGCACCTTGAAAACTTTAATGGAGATTCAGTCCTGCCTGAAATACCAGAGGGAGGGTTGAGCATTGGCCTGCTAAACCGAGGGGTTTGAGTTCAATCCTTTAGGGGGCCATTCTGCGTGACAGTTGTTTTTGTTTCTCCTTGATGTAATGCCACCCCCTTTGTTGATTTTAATTCCCTGTAAGCCAACCCTGTAAGCCATGTCGTCAGTTGCCCCTCCCTCCATCAGAGCAATGGCAGACAATTGTTCCGCGCCTTTTTTCTGTGCAGACACCATACCACAGCAAGCATGGAGCCCTCTCAGATCACTTTGGCAATTAGGAGCACATTAAACACCACGCACATTATCCAGCAGTATATGCAGCACCAGAACCTGGCAAAGCGAAACCAGGCGAGTAGGTGACATCACCGCGGTGACGAGAGTGATGAGGACATGGACACAGACTTCTCTCAAAGCATGGGCCCTGGCAATGTGGGCATCATGGTGCTAATGGGGTAGGTTCATGTGGTGGAACGCCGATTCTGGGCCCGGGAAACAAGCACAGACTGGTGGGACCGCATAGTGTTGCAGGTCTGGGATGATTCCTAGTGGTTGCAAAACTTTTGAATGCATAAGGGCACTTTCATGGAACTTTGTGACTTGCTTTCCCCTGCCCTGAAGCGCAAGAATACCAAGATGAGAGCAGCCCTCACAGTTGAGAAGCGAGTGGCAATAGCCCTCTGGAAGCTTGCAACGCCAGACAGCTACCGGTCAGTCCGGAATCAATTTAGAGTGGGCAGATCTACTGTGAGGGCTGCTGTGATGCAAGTAGCCAACGCAATCAAAGATCTGCTGATATCAAGGGTAGTGACTCTGGGAAATGTGCAGGTCATAGTGGATGGCTTTGCTGTAATGGGATTCCCTAACTGTGGGTGGGGCCAAAGACGGAACCCATATCCCTATCTTGGCACCGGAGCACCAAGCCGGGGAGTACATAAACCGCAAGGGGTACTTTTCAATAATGCTGCAAGCACTGGTGGATCACAAGGGACGTTTCACCAACATCAACGTGGGATGGCCGGGAAAGATACATGACGCTCGCATCTTCAGGAACTCTGGTCTGTTTCAAAAGCTGCAGGAAGGGACTTTATTCCCAGACCAGAAAATAACCGTTGGGGATGTTGAAATGCCTATAGTTATCCTTGGGGACTCAGCCTACCCCTTAATGCCATGGCTCATGAAGCCATACACAGGCAGCCTGGACAGTAGTCAGGAGCTGTTCAACTACAGGCTGAGCAAGTGCAGAATGGTGGTAGAATGTGCATTTGGACATTTAAAAGCGCGTTGGTGCAGTTTACTGACTCGGTTAGACCTCAGCGAAACCAATATTCCCACTGGTTTCAGAGTAACAGCCGTGTTAGTCTGTATTCGCAAGAAGAAAAGGAGTACTTGTGGCACCTAGGAGACTAACCAGTTTATTTGAGCATAAGATTTCGTGAGCTACAGCTCACTTCGTATTCCCACTGTTATTACCGCTTGCTGTGTGCACCACAATATTTGTGAGAGTAATGGGGAGACATTTATGGCGGGGTGGGAGGTTGAGGCAAATTGCTTGGCCGCTGGTTATGCGCAGCCAGACACCAGGGCAGTTAGAGCACAGGAGGGCACGGTGCGCATCAGAGAAGCTTTGAAAACCAGTTCCATGACTGACCAGGCTATGGTGTGAAAGTTCTGTTTGTTTCTCCTTGATGAAACCCCCTGCCCCTTGGTTCACTCTACTTCCTTGTAAGCTAACCACCCTCCCCTCCTCCCTTCGATCACCACTTGCAGAGGCAATAAAGTCATTGTTGCTTCACATTCATGCATTCTTTATTCATTCATCACACAAATAGGGGGATAACTGCCAAGGTAGCCTGGGAGGGGTGGTGGAGGAGAGAAGCACCGGGAGGGGTGGTGGAGGAGGGAAGGAAGGCCACACAGCACTTTAAAAGTTTAAAACTTATTGAATGCCAGCCTTCTGTTGCTTGGGCAATCCTCTGGGGTGGAGTGGCTGGGTGGCCGGAGGCCCCACCACCGCGTTCTTGGGCGCCTGGGTGAGGAGGCTATGGAACTTGGGGAGGAGGGTGGTTGGTTACACAGGGGCTGTAGCGGTGGTCTGTGCTCCAGCTGCCTTTCCTGCAGCTCAACCATATGCTGGAGCATATTAGTTTGATCCTCCAGCAGCCTCCGCATTGAATCCTGCCTCCTTTCATCACGCTGCCGCCACCTTTCAGCTTCCGCCCTCTCTTCAGCCCTCCACTTACTCTCCTCAGCCCGCCACTTCTCCTCCCGGTCATTTTGTGCTTTCCTGCACTCTGACATTATTTGCTTCCACGCATTTGTCTGTGCTCTGTCAGTGTGGGAGGACAGCATGAGCTCAGAGAACATTTCATCGTGAGTGCGTTTTTTTTCGCCTTCTAATCTTCACTAGCCTCTGGGAAGGAGAAGATCCTGTGATCCTTGAAACACATGCAGCCGGTGGAGGAAAAAAAAAGGGACAGTGGTATTTAAAAAGACACATTTTATAGAACAATGGGTACACTCTTTCATAGTAAACCTTGCTGTTAACATTACATACATAGCACATGTGCTTTCGTTACAAGGTCGCATTTTGCCTCCCCACACCACGTGGGTAGCCCCTCCCCCCTCCCCGTGACTAACAGCGGGGAACATTTCTGTTCAGCCAGAGGCAAACAGCCCAGCAGGAACGGGCACCTCTGAATGTCCCCTTAAGAAAAGTGCCCTATTTCAACCAGGTGACCATGAATGATAGCACTCTCCTGAGGATAACACAGAGAGAAAAAGAACGGATGTTGTTTGAATGCCAGCAAACATACACTGCAATGCTTTGTTGTACAATGATTCCCGAGTACGTGCTACTGGTCTGGAGTGGTAAAGTGTCCTACCATGAAGGACGCAATAAGGCTGCCCTCCCCAGAAACCTTTTGCAAAGGCTTTGGGAGTACATCCAGGAGAGCCGCAAATGCCAGGGCAAAGTAATCATTAAACATGCTTTCTTTTAAACCATGTATACTATTTTAAAAGGTACACTCACCAGAGGTCCCTTCTCCGCCTGGCGGGTCCGGGAGGCAGCCTTGGGTGGGTTCGGGGGGTACTGGCTCCGCGTCCAGGGTGAGAAACAGTTCCTGGCTGTTGGGGAAAACCGGTTTCTCTGCTTGCTTGCTGTGAGCTATCTACAACTTCATCATCATCATCTTCCTTGTCCCCAAAACCTGCTTCCGTGTTGCCTCCATCTCCATTGAAGGAGTCAAACAACACGGCTGGGGTAGTGGTGGCTGAACCCCCTAAAATGGCATGCAGCTCATCATAGAAGCGGCATGTTTGGGGCTCTGACCTGGAGCGGCCGTTCGCCTCTCTTTTTTTTCTGGTAGGCTTGCCTCAGCTCCTTAAGTTTCACGTGGCACTGCTTCAGGTCCCTGTTATGGCCTCTGTCCTTCATGCCCTG
The DNA here is from genome assembly GCF_965152275.1 of Natator depressus. Classification (NCBI taxonomy): domain Eukaryota; kingdom Metazoa; phylum Chordata; order Testudines; family Cheloniidae; genus Natator; species Natator depressus. The sequence continues at coordinate 17,318,576 of NC_134247.1, forward strand.
GGAGATTTTGACAAAGGTTTTGGCATTTCGAAAACTGGAACGTAGTTCTGATAGCACGGATTCCTCTCCCCATACAGCGATCAGATCCCATACCTCCTGTTCGGTCCATGCTGGAGCTCTTTTGCGATTCTGGAACTCCATCATGGTCACCTTTGCTGATGAGCTCTGCATGGTCACCTGCAGCTTGCAACGCTGACCAAACAGGAAACTGACATTCAAAAGTTTGCGGGCCTTTTCCTGTCTACCTGGCCAGTGCATCTGAGTTGAGAGTGCTGTCCAGAGCGGTCACAATGGAGCACTCCGGGATAGCTCCCGGAGGCCAATACCATCTAATTGTGTCCACAGTACCCCAAATTCGACCCAGCAAGGCCGATTTCAGTGCTAATCCCCTTGTCGGGTTAGAGTAAGGAAATTGATTTTAAGAGCCCTTTAAGTTGAAAAAAAGGGCTTTGTCGTGAGGACAGGTGCAGGGTTAAATCGATTTAATGCTGCTAAATTCTACCTCAACTCCTAGTGTAGACCAGGGCTAAAAAGGGAATACAAAAACCAAACGAAGAGCATTTCTTAATGCTTTGTTTCTGGGAATACAGAGTGATCAAATGGATTTGTGAGAGCTTGACAGAGGCTGCTGTGGATTTCTCATTCTATTTTCTGACTGCTAAAGGGAAATTACTAAAACCTTGAAATATCCTTGTTTTCCTTGTCCCTCTGCTTCACAGGGCACTGTTTCCTTTAAGAACAAATGATAAGCTGTGTTTAGAAATGAATTTCCTAGATAGTACAGTGAATTCTTACTTTGTGATCATTTTATTAAGTATAAATCACGTTTGGGATAGAACTTGAGGACTCATTTTGTGCTTGCCACAAGTTGGAAAGTGTTGAAATTCTAATATGCTGTAGGGCTAAATTGTCTGAGTAAGTAACTAGAAACTATGGGCATTGAGGTCAGAACTGGGGTGCAGAGAAGTGAAATGGATAAGTCAGCAGCAGAACTGGGGTTAGGAGCTCCTGGCTTCCAGTATTGTGCCCATATCCCAGCTCTCCCTCCCTCTGCTCTTTCCCTTTCCTCCCCCTAAACCACACATTATGCTCTGCACAGCTCCTTTTCTTTACTGCTTCCTTCGTCTTCTTTACTTTCTCTCTCTCTCTCTCTCTCTCTTTTTTTTTTTATGCTACCCTAGATGTTTGAAAATGCTTCACTTTTCCTGTGCCCTCCTCCAAAGTTCATCCCTGCCTGGTTCTTATATAAATGCAGACTACAGTAGTTCTGTCCAGTATCATTGTGGCTATACGAAGGGGCCATTTTTCAGAGTGTGCTGCTCCACCTCCGCCAGGATGACCTCGCAGGGCAAAGCACTCTGCAAAATGGCATCCTCTGTGCGGTGGTGTAAGGTCATCCCAGCAGGGCAGGGTCATGCCGATCCAGAAGTTCTGTATCCTGTGGCATTAGGGGCCAACCTAAAATCCCTCCTTAAAACTCCCTTCTTTTGCTTGTCCCCCACCCCGGCCCTGATCGCCCCCCTGAGGTTGGCTGCTCCCACTATAGTGCTACGTCCTTAACTGTTTGGAGACTGGTCCTGAAGGGTGGTAGGAATCAAGGCCTGCAGCTGAGCCCATTTCCAGGCAACCTAACGAGCACCTGTAGTAGGCTACCTGGTTGGTTATCCAGGTTGGAAACGTCAGCAGACTAGCTCTTACGCCCAGCAGCAGCAGTTCAGAAGTTGCTTAAATCATTCACCTACAGCTGCAACAGCTTCTGTGCCTGCTTGTTCCCAGCCTTGTGCTACCCCTGCTCCTGCCTTGATCCCAGCCTTACCTCTGTCTTGTCTCACTGACCTGGTCGTGACCCTTGGCTCTGATTCCTGACTTTGGCTGTGATCCTTGGCTGTGGCATCTGACCACAGCTCTGACCCTAGGCTCCAATTGCTAGCTTCCAGCTCCTGCGGTAATCACTAGGCCCGACTCCTGCTCCAACCAGTAGGCATGACTGCCTACATCCTGGTCACGTGGCACAGGGGCCCCACAACTCTACCTGAAGTCAATAGGAGCTGAGTGCTTCCATTCCTTGCTGCGTTACAGGCAGCTTGTGACTTTCTTACGGGGGTAAATGGTCACGCACACACTTTGTGCCCTTCAATATCAGCATGTGTTGAATGGAACTTCTTTTCTCCCTCAACATACCCTTTTTTGCTTACAGAGAATATCAAACTGTGTCTGTGTGTGAACAAGATTGTCTAGAGAATAATAAATAAATCCTTCCCCAAAGATATCAGGCGCTTCCTTAAAAATCTTGCCTTTCATATATGAAGAACCCTGCTTCCTCTGTGTCTGAAACACACTCAGCCATATTCCATATACTACGTGTCCAGTGTAGTAGAATGAAAGGTCACAAGCCAGCAAAAGCTAGACAGTGGCGGAGAGTGAGCTTCCTGTCTGAGTCCCAAGCTTCAGAGAGATTGGGTTTGTTATGCGTGTGAGTGGTGATGGTGATGTTACAAGCAGGAGGCAGAGACACACTGCCTGCAAATAGCTGACTTGCACATGTGTTGTGTCATCTGAGTCCTCAGACTGGTTCCTTTCAGATCTGGCCCCATCCACTTTGGGTATGTCTACACCGCAGGTGGATAGACATACCGGCACCTTTGATGGAGCTAGCATGCTAAAAATAGCCGGGTAGTTACAGAGGCATGGGCTACAGCTTGAGCTAGCCACCCAAATTCATACCTAGGATTTCAGAAGGGATTCTGCCTGGGTAGTTAGCCTGAGCCGCATGTCTATGCCACTGTGGCTACACTGCTATTTTTAGCATGCTGCTCTGGTTTTCCTCATAGGTGGGTGCATTTCAGTAGTGGGTGAAGGATCCCTATTCTCTAGGGTTGGGTAAGGTATAATTAGGTTGAAGTCAGTGGTGGTTTTGACTGAGCAGAATCAGCCGCTAATGTCTATAAAGTATGCTTTTGCCCGGCACAGTGTTAAGAGATGGGCGGGAGGAGGAACTGCAGGTGGATTTGGCTTGGGAAGCTTTGTCCCTCAGGATTTGGTTCTGCAAAACAAAATGAGGTAGTCTGGATCCAGGTTCCTTTTGTCTGAATTCCCAGAAGTCTGCCTAGCTTTGGTACTTCTATGGCACCCATCACACTGAGAATCTAAGTGGTGAACTTGGTCATTTAGATCCACGTTCCATTGTCCACAGCTGACTTCAATGGGCTCTACTCTTTTCTTTGGCAGATTCTTGCAAGCTCTAGTTGCTTTGTTCCTTCATCATGTTAGCATTTCCTTGTCTCATGTTCTAGTTGGAGCCTAGCTAGGGGGATGCAGTGCTGGATAAGTACTTCTCATTTGATCAACCCCAAATTATGATTTAATAAGCTTGTTCTCTGCTTTGGGGAGTAATACATTAGGGCTGTGCTTTCTGAGAGTCTCCCAATATGCACTGTTGCCAACTCTCGCAATTTTATCATGAACCTGGTATTATTTGATGTTTTACTTAATGCCCCACCTCCTGGAGTCTTGTGATTAGGTGAGAAAAAGCTTGAAAATGTGACCCAAGTGTGGCCTAAAGGGTTAGAAACCAGAAAGCAAAGACACCCAATGAATTGGGTTGTTTTTTTAAATCTCTATCTTTAAGCCAATTATGATTTGTTAGGGTGTGACTTGTGACTTTTTTGTGTGTGTGAATGCATGGGGTTGGCCATATGACTGTGGGACGCCGCTCTGAAGGAACACAGCAGTGATACCTCCCATTCCTCCTAAGAAAGGCCAGGAGTTGTGCTGTGTGCTTCCCATCTCCCAGAAGCCCTTGACTTTGTACGCAGGAGAGTCAAATGAGGATCTTCAGAGACCCAAAGGAGAGAGAGAGAGACCCCCACCTTGCTTCCCTGTGGAATCAAATGATTTTTTTTTCTTACCATGTAAGCATAATAGGAAAAAGAGGCTGAGAGACAAAGAAGGGAGGAAATCTTGCTGGAACGAAGCAGAAGAAGTCATTAGGCAGAAAATTGACACAGTCCATACGGAGAGAAAGAAAAGTGCACCCTGCCCCCTTTAATTACTTATAGAAGTCGGTCTGGCAATTACCCAGCCTGCATGCAGTCAATAAGACAACCCTCTTAGCCGAATGCCGATCAGCAGCCCTTTGCCCGGGTTACTCTGCAGAAGGCAGAGCTGCATGCAGTTTGATTGGTTTATTGAGGGAAACGGTGTCCCTAAAAAGAGAAGGAGTACTTGTGGCACCTTAGAGACTAACCAATTTATTTGAGCATAAGCTTTCGTGAGCTACAGCTCACTTCATCGGATGCATACTGTGGAAAGTATAGAAGATCTTCTTATACACACAAAGCATGAAAAAATGGAAAGGAACAAGCACAACGTCCCCTCTGCCTGAGCCACAAGAGCTAGTTATTGAGACAGGAGCAACAATGGGAGCAATAATTTGCAAAGCGCACGCCAAGCTGGGAACATGAAGGATAAATCACTCAAACTGGCAAGATGATGATTAATAACAGAGGCCTCTGGGGAAATTTGTGTTGCTGAATGGCTGATTTTTTTTTTTTTTCACTTGAAGTCACTTAACAAACCCTCATGCAGAAATCTTTGGAAAGATACACCTTAGAGGATATTGGAAAATATTGATAAATAATATTCTGCACTTCTAAGGATCTCAGCATGAGGCACAAACATACACAAATGAGACTAGATTCCTCCGCATCTTGCCCCAGTTGACTTCTGCCTGAGTCAGGGTGTGTGGTATCTGGTCTATAGAGGCTTCTACTTAACCAGTTTGAAGCCTTCAATTTTATTCATGTCTATTTACCTGTTGTGTATGGTCTAAACCCTACATCAGGAGATCTCTGGGGAAGGGACTGTCTTTGTTTGTACAGTGCCTAGCACACCAGAGTGCTTAGTGGGGTCCTAGTTTCCACTACAATAGAAATGGTCATTTAATCGAAATCTCCCTTAGGAACCAGATTATCAAAAGTAGTGCAGCTTCCATCCTTTGTTTGGTGGTAGATTACCATACACAGTGAAGGGGCTGTAATATTTGCAAGCAGTTAGATAGTGGATGATTCAGTAATAGCCAGATAGCCACCGTGGGTCAGAGATCCAAAAGCACTCAGGGCCAGATTCTCAAAAGTGCTTGGCTCCCAGCAGCTCACACTGTGACACTTTAAAGCAAGATTTTCCAAAATCTGGTTCCATGCTGGACACGGATGTATTGAGCCTGGGTCTGCTCTTTGAAGCCAATGGGAGTTTTACAAACTGCTTCAATGGGAGCAGGATTGGGCCTCTCATAAGGAAAGAACAAATATTCTGAATGAGCTCAAAGGAAGACTTGTGATACTATGATCACATTAAAGCTTATTTTATTCAGACATCAATATTGTAAGTAATGCCGGGTATTATACAAGCTGCAGTGTACATACTTGTGATCCTGCAGGTAACAAGATCTAGGGCCAGATTCTTCCCAGAAGGGCACTCTTCTTATGGTCCATATAAAATGTGTCAGCCTCCAGCCTACCGACTAGGTACAGGGCTGTTTATATTGGCTAAAATGAAGGGAAATGTCTAAGCCTTCCTCATGAGATCTTTGGTGCAAACATACTTTTCTAGTATCCATTTGCCAAACATCTTTGGTCACCCGCAGTAAATGCTTGGTGTTGCTCCTTATTCTCTTAATGGGTACAGGTTAGGTTATGTAAATGGACTTGTTTGAAAAACCAACATCCGGATACAAAATTGAATCTCACTGGTCAGAGGTTCTCAGGCTGGACAGATACACAGTATGTACAAAGCCCCATCGGTTTGGCAAGGCAGTTCTAGAAATAAAACAAAACGCTGAGCTGAGAAATAAATAGGGACCAAGTGTTTAGTAAGCGAGTGGGCCAGATTCTCTGTTATGCCTCTGTCCCTTTCTAGCACTTAGGCGGTACAAAGATTCTGGCCATAAATGGCCAGTAGAGAATTCCCCTGGAGAAGAAGAACGCCAGGCTGCATGAAGCTGGCTCATGCGCCAGTTTTCCCACTCCCATCATAAGTGGGGTGCTGGGTGATCAAGGGCGCATGGCAAGAGCATGCTGCAGGTGAGGGGTAGATGGCAGAGCTTTGCTACACTGTGCAGATCCTCAGTTAGCATAAGGTCCTTTAGAAACCTTATGCCCATAACATAAGATAGAGCAGCCCTTAAGTTGCTCTGACCCATGCTGGGACTGAGTCAGCACAGAATCAACAGCCCTAGCCTGCCCCCGTTAGAACCCGTGCTGAATGGATCTTAAACACATGGGAAGAGCAGTGAGCCCAGTATCTCTGACTTCAGCTTCAACAAGGTTGAATCCACTATTATGTGGCTAAAGGGCACTAAAGACTTTTGCTAAAAGAGAAGCTACTTACCTGGCATCCTGGCTTAAAATAAGAATGCAAGTACCAGAACACCTATGGAAAAATGCCTATGTCCAGGTTCAGCAGTGTGTACCAGCTGCTTTGAGCCAGTGGAGTTGGGTTCATAGCTACTTTGTGTCATCAGAATGGCCCAGTGCTGTGGGGCATACTGTTCACTCTGGCTCATAGTCGCCAGATATTTATAGAACACCTGAGACGATGATTTCCTAGAAAAACTATTGCACAAGTTTTATGGTATTAAAATGTCTTTACAAGACACCACCTTATATTACATCCTGAATCCAAGATTCCATGGACCCTTTGACTTCAGCTGATTTTGCAGAGGGTGTAAATTAAGGCAGAATATGGCTCTGAGAGGCCCAGCCCTTCATCCATAAAGCATATCACAGCCCATATTTTCCAATTCAGCTCTCATGCCAGAAACTTGTTTCTATTAAATCCATTTCATTTATAATCTTCCAAACAGCAAAATAATGAGTTTTCACTTCCATTAGCACCTCGCATCAGAAACTGTCACTGTACTTTCTAAACATTAAGCCTCACGGCACCTCTGTCAAGAATTGTTATCCATACGGTACTGATGGGGAAATTTGAGGCACAACGTTTAAATGGCATGCCCACGATCACACACTAAAGTCAGTGGCAGAGTTAGGAATAGAACCCAGGAATTCCTGATTCCCAGCTGCACATGGCACTGTTAGAGTCCGTTTGAAGTCTCCAAACACATTGAGATTTGGCTTCTTGCTGTGCGCACGAAAGATGATGTAACTCCTGCTTTGACTGGAGTTTCCAGATCTGCTTTCATCTTCGATCTGATGGCATGTGAGACTTTTTTCCCCACCTCTATTATATTTACCCTCTGACTCCACGCTCTTTTCTAAACAGCTAAACAATGAAAACAAAATTTGTGCTTCTGCCGCTCATTTCCAGGGTTAAGTTAGCTGTGGAAAATGAGGCTGTGTGCCATCTGCTTCTCTTCATTGTTATCAGTAAAAGCCACGTAACCTCACCCTCCAAATAGCTATGATGGAAAGCCAGGATGGGTACGAATAGGCTACAGAGCCTGATACTCCACTACCTTGCACCTTAAACAGTCCTTTACACCTGAACCAAATGAGTGTGGAATTCAACCATCTGTGTAAGCACAGAGCATTCTAATTTGGTAGTATTGTACACCCACTTGGCACAAGTGTAAATGACTCCACAATATGCAAGACAGGAGCGAATTGGGCCCAGCTGCACTTAGATTGACAATTGCTGCTCCTACATCTTAGATTAAATTTGCAGAGGCTAAACGTAATCTCCAGCGAAAGAATGAAATGGTAACAGGCACTGCAGAGAACTCTTGGGAGGAAAGGAAAGGCATCTCTGCAGCAAGCAATCTGCTACCTGCATTTTTCTCAGGAGGAAAGAGCAAAAAGACAACTCAGGGGGAGATCAGCGTAATGAAAAGCAGACCGGATTTGTTGGCTGAGATTAGCTCTGAGGAGGCTCCTAATTGGCCTCTCTCAGCAGCAGGTATGGGGTGAAAATGGAATAATTGGAGATACTTTGCTGTCTGTAGTGAGGACATAGAAAATAACTTCCTAAAGCTGAAAGATGGTTACAGTCAGTGCTGTTCAGTCTCTCTCTTCTTCTTCTTCTTGCTTATTTTTTTAGTCTCTTTCCCTCTTCCCTCCTTTTTCCCCCCTCCTTCACTGTTCTGGCCACATGGGCTATATTCACGCGTGGAGTAGTACCCCATTTATCAAGCCATTGGGGGTGCCCTGCGTATGCAAATCCCAGTGTGTGGCGGTTCAATGACAAGACAGAACACAGCTTTTAGCAAGCAAGCAGGCTGGTCTCTGCTAACAGGCTTCTCCTGTCAGCTTTCCACCTTCCCCTTTATTCTCTCTCTCTCCCTGCGCATTACATTCTCCAACAGATAAAAGGAATACACTGGCTTTGTTTAACATTCTTATTTACCAATTTCTATCTACCGCATTCCTTGCTCTCGGGCCTTGAGCCCAGTCCTGAGAGGCTTCCCACGGTTCATGTCATCTTGGCAAGATTCCAAGGTTGATGCCCTTGGATGGAGCAGTGTGTGCACTACTCCTACACAACACTCCGGGTGTGCCCTGAATGTTGCCAAGCGCATAAACCTTTATGAATCCTACACCAGTGTATGCAGCTAAACCCAGCACTTGAGTGACCGAGCACCCCTAACATTCTGCCCTCCCTTCTCCTTCCACCGTGTTTTCCCCAAAAGACTGAGTTCAGCAGGGCGCCCACTTGAATGGTGCTGCCTTAGAGAGACACCAGAAACCTTCCAAATAAAAATCAGCCGCATGGCAGCCAGCCTGGACCTTCTCTCAGGAGCAAGGTCTCTGCTGAGCTTCTCTGCTTGGGCTGAATTGGCATTTGTAGCCCACTGGCAGCAAAATAGGCTGCAACACCTGTAGGGAGAAAGGGAAACTTGAAGGAGCTGCTGTCACAATTCAGGGCCATTGCACCTGTAGTTCCCACTCTGTGGTCCAGGTTTATGGCTCCCCAGCTGTCACCTCTTCTGGGTGGAGATCCGCATCTCCCTCCCTCCTGACCAGGGTATTTCCAGGCTGCACAGTTCCATGCCTATGCTGCAAGTTCCCCAGCAAGTCAAACTGCCTAAGGAGGCCAGTTTTTCTTTCTCCTAAGAGGCTATCAGTAATGTAATGCCCACAATTAGAAGTTACCACACACCCCTTTCTAGGCAAGCACGTTAATTCTCAATGTAAAAGCATCACAGAGAAACCATTAAAACCATAGAGAACCCAAACACATGCTAATAAGCTTACCAGAGATCACCCTAGCTCCAGCAATGGGTCTGGCATGCGATCTGTGCTCAAACTCCATTGTTTTGTGTGTGTTGTGGTTACAAGTTCATAACAGCTGTTAGCTCAGAACAAACACCCCCATGAATCTGAGAGCCACCCCTTTATAGAGCTGGGGCCAATCTTGGGACCCTCAGTCCCACTCAGCAGGAAATCACCTTCCCCTCAGGGCACAGCTTAAAAGAACTGGGGGTTTGCATAACCAGAGGTGGGTAGGAGTGGGATTTGCATCCCCTCCCCACCAGATACTTCTCAGGAAATCTACTTCACATGCATTGTCCCCAAAGTTCGTTCTTGTCTGTCACATTTTTCAATAGAGTCCTTTGATCATCCAGGCACAATAATACATAATCTTTGCATTTCATACAATGGATTCCAAACATACTTACACTTAATTCCAGTAGGCTCTCCCAAAGGTAGGATATTGACATATTTCCATCCAGTCTGCCTAAAATCCTGCGCTAGCTGAGTTTAGGAGCTCTGTGGGTTGTCCTTAGCATTTCTGCCTGGACCAGCACAATAATTTTATGCTGCTTTCCATTCCCAAAGCAAAACCACTTCCTAGCCATTGTGTTCTGTGACAGAATGTACCCGTGTCCACACCTTACACGCTATTATAGTAATCTTTGTACAAAGTATGCCTTGTTAACGTATCATTTGAAAACTCATAATTTGTTGGTCATTATTGTCATGAAAAAATGCATGTGGCAACATTGTATGTAGAATTACAAGATTCCACTGTGTGATGTTCTTAACACATGTTCCAAACTGAGTTTGGCAAACAGGTCTGTCCCAAACAAAGGAATGTGTGCTCTGCTTAATTTGCATTGAATCAGCAAATAGAGAAATCAAGCAGGAAAGGTAGACAAGGAAATCTCAAACAAGTGAGGAAAAGCAGCAGGCAACATCCTTGATCAGTTGGCAAGAGCAAACAGGACAAATGCCCAGTTTTGCCTAAAGACTGGGGTGCAGAGGAACATGCGGGGGGAGTGAGCAGCGATGCCAGCTCTGCGCAGGGAGGGTGGCAGGGGTTGATGGAGCAGTGAGCCTTGCAGGGGAGAAGGGGGCAGGCAGGGCTTGGGCGAGCAGCGACACCAGCCTCAGCCTTGTACGGGGATGTAGGGAGCACCTCAGTCTAGCCCCATGTGGTGTCCTATTTTTCCGTTTGGGAAATATGGTCACTCTACACTGGAAACCCGCAACCTGAAGCGAATACTCACCAACAACCACATACCACACAACAGAACCACTAACCCAGGAACCTATCCTTGCAACAAAGCCCGTTGCCAACTGTGCCCACATATCTATTCAGGGAACACCATCACAGGGCCTAACAACATCAGCCACACTATCAGAGGCTCCTTCACCTGCACATCCACCAATGTGATATATGCCATCATGTGCCAGCAATACCCCTCTGCCATGTACATTGGTCAAACTGGACAGTCTCTACGTAAAAGAATAAATGGACACAAATCAGATGTTAAGAATTATAACATTCATAAACCAGTCGGAGAACACTTCAATCTCTCTGGTCACGCAATCACAGACATGAGGGTCGCTATCTTAAAGCAAAAAAACTTCAAATCCAGACTCCAGCGAGAAACTGCTGAATTGGAATTCATTTGCAAATTGGATACTATTAATTTGGGCTTGAATAGAGACTGGGAGTGGCTAAGTCATTATGCAAGGTAGCCTATCTCCCCTTGTTTTTTTCCTACAAACCCCCCCCCCCAAGACGTTCTGGTTAAACTTGGATTATTGCTGTGCACATTGTAAGATGAGCTATTGCCAGCAGGAGAGTGAGTTTGTGTGTGTGGTTTTTGGAGGGGGGTGTGTGTGGGGGGGGGGGTGAGAAAACCTGGATTAGTGCTGGAAATGACCCACCTTGATTATCATGCGCATTATAAAGAGAGGTTTCAAAGAGGGATGGGCTATTACCAGCAGGAGAGTGAGTTTGTATGTGTGTCTGTGTGTGGGGGGGGGAGGGAAGGGTGAGAATACCTGGATTTGTGCTGGAAATGGCCTTCCTTGATGATCACTTTAGATAAGCTGTTAGCAGCAGGACAGTGGGGTGGGAGGAAGTTTTGTTTCATGGTCTCTGTGTGTATATAATGTCTTCTGCAGTTTCCACGATATGCTATGCATCCGATGAAGTGAGCTGTAGCTCACGAAAGCTCATGCTCAAATAAACTGGTTAGTCTCTAAGGTGCCACAAGTACTCCTTTTCTTTTTTCTTTTTACACTGGAAATGTTTTCCAAGAGGGGGGCTGACACTACAAAAATGAGGGACAAACACCTCAAGGCACCCCTCCTCCCTCTTTCTCTGTCCATCGATTCACTGCACCAGAAGGGACAAAGGAAGCAGCCATTCAACTGGAGAAAGGGTCCTGGCCTAAGAAGTTTTGTCAGTAAGACTGCTGAGAGCATATGGTGAGAGAACTTTGCTTTGAATTTAACATAGTTTAAGTTAGGCACCAGTTGCATTTTATCTTTATTTTTCTAGTAACGATTTCTGATTTGTATGCCTCATTAGTTGTACTCCCTTAAAATCTCTCTGCAGTTAATACTTTTTTAAATAGTTTTATCGAATCCAGTGTGTTTAAATTGAAGTGTCTGTGAAACTCCATTTGGGGTAACCAGGTGTGTGCATATTATTTCTATTAAAGAAATATGAACTTTAGATGAACTTGTAATGTCTAGGAGAGGGCTGGGCAGTATAAGACCTACATTTCTTGGGGGAAATCTAAGACTGGGGGTGTGTTGGGGTCACCCTGCAGTATAACCAAGGCTGGCTGGTAAGAGCCAAGGTGCGGTTGGCTGGCTGCAGCGCACACAGAGACATAGCTGGGAGTGACTTGCAAGCTGGAGGCTGTTTGGGAGCAGTCCAGACTGGAGGTGACACCAGCAACGTATTGGAAAGGGCACCCCAGATTAGAGGGCAGGGGTGATACAGCTACTGTTTAGTATGGATTGTACTCTGGGTTTGTCTCATGTTCACACTACTCTGTGCAGGCCTGGCCTAAAGATTTGAGGGAAGGGTTAGTTAAGTCTTTTACATCATAGCTGTCTGTGTACTAATATTTGGGGGGGGGGGTTGGATTTATCAGCCCTAAGCCCCAGACCCCCATAATATTTTCTGCATTTAAGTAAAAATTGAGTCAGTCCAGTTCTGCCCTTTCTGCCCCTGTTCTATTCTGGTACTTATACTGCTCTCGTAGCCACAGTATCTGAGCATCTGCCATAACTGCATCAAGCAACATGACCAACATCTGTCACGTGATTCTCTTAGGGCTTGTATAGTTAAAGCTGTAAAACCCTTCCTGTGTGAACACAGTTATACTGGTATAAATGGGTTTATGTTGGTATAGCTTATTCCAGTACAGGAAGAGGAATAAGATGAATCAACATAATGTACCTTTATACCAGTATAGCCAGGTCCACACTAGGGTGTAGACCAAACTGGGTGTAGACCAGGCCTAAAAAACTCAAGCAGATTTTCCTTTTCTCCCATTGGCTGCACTGTGGGTTATTGGGGTTTTGTTTGTTTTTATTTTGATTGTCTCTTGTTAATATTTGCTTGGGTTAGATGTGGCAAATCTATTCAGGCTTCATTCTTCTTATTACCATTGAAAAAATAACAATGCATTTTATGGCTTACTTCTGTGCAGTAATAACTGCTTCACATTGACAAGATACACATATTTGGGCCAGGTTCCCTCCATCTGCCTTATGCTGCTTCGACGACCCAAAGCAGGTGAAAGCCTGACCTAGCTGGATGGTTTACGTAGCTTTCTGGGTTCTTTGAAGTGTAAAGCAGCCAGTGTGCACTGGTGAATCTGGTCTGTTTATGTTTATATCTTTTCTCATCCTAGTAAAATACTTGACACACAGCATCCTTTTTTCATAGCCTTTATGTATCTTGCCTTTTTAGGCTGAAAGATTCTTTGTGCCGGGATTGTCTGTTCCTATGGTTTGTCTGCATTGGAGATTAGCCTCAGTTTCAGCCTTAAAAGGTATGTCTGCATGGAATAAGAAACCTGCAGCGGCCCGGGTCAGCTGACTCTGGCTCACAGGGCTTGGGTTTGAGGTCTGAAAAATTGCTGTGTAGATGTTCTGGGCTTGGGCTGGAGCCTGAGCTCTGGGTCCCTCCACGCTTGCAGGGCCCCAGAGCTAGGACTCAGAGCTGTCCCTTGGGTGTGGCCAATCGGGGCGACCGCTCCGGGCCCCGCGCATTGAGGGGCCCCATGGGCCGGTGTGATTGGTCCCGGAAGTGACGGGTCTGTCCCGGAAGTGACGGATTCGTCACTTCCACCCCAGGCTCCGCACCCGCGTAGGGACGGCCCTGCTAGGACTACAGCCTAAGCCCAAAAGTCTACACAGCAATTTCTAGCCGTGCCTTTTATCCCCGTGTATACGTACCCAGATTTGGGTTAGGGATTGTGAGGATCACCACTGGAATAAGAATCAAGTTAACTGTGTAGTGAAGAGACATCCCATTAGTGCAGATGATGAAAGCTGGGTTTTTCTGGTTGAGCTTACCTTGTTGTGACAAGGTAAGGGCACTGCTGTCCAGAAGGAATGAACTGGTCTCTGTCTGTCACACTGCTACTCGGGGTGGCTATCCTCTCCCTACTGGATGGTTAAAGTAAGGGAAGTCTATGGGAATTGTGCTATTGGTTTTCAGTCGGTTTGCGGACAATAAAGCAAGCCTTGAGGAAAGGGCACCAATGCCTGGAGCTTTATTTCCTTTTCCTGGCTGGTGGAGCCACCCAGCAGTTTACGTTGGTTTCAAGCAAGGTTACTGGACACACTGGGATGGGATGGATTACTGCTAATCTCCAGTGTAGCCAAGGCAGTGGCTGCAGCTCCCAGCCCCAGGATTTAGGGGAGCCAGAAATCTGTTGGAAAATCCCAGCTTTCCTTTGTAGAAGTTTCTAGCCCAGTTAATAGCAACAGACAACAAGCTGCCAGTGCAATGCTGTGGCAGAAAGGGCTAAATGCAACCCTTGGATGTATAAACAGGGGAATAGTGAGTCGGAATAGGGAGGGGATTTTACCTCTGTACATCGCATGGAGGAGACAATATTCTGGAATACTGCGGACCGTTCTGGTGTCCCTAATTTTCAAAAGTATGTCGAAAAATTGGAGAGGATTCAGAGAAGTGCCACACGTGATTGAGGGCTGGAAAAATGCGTTGCAGTGAGAGACTTAAGGAGCTCAATCAGTTTAGCTCATCAAAAAGAAGATTGAGAGGTGACTTGATTACAGTGTATCAATATCTTCATGGGGAGAAAAGACCAGGTATGTAAAGGCTTTTTAACCTAGCAGAGAAAGGCAGAACAAGACTCAATGACTGGCAGCTGAAGCCAGACAAACTCAAATTAGAAATAAGGCATAATTTGTTAACAGCGAAGGGTGATTAACCTTTGGAAACCACTACCAAGGGAAATGGTAGATTCTCTATCTCTTACTGTTTTCAGATTAAGACTGGCTGCCTCTCTAGAAGAGATGCTTTAGCCAAACACAAATTATTTTATTTGAGCATGAGCTTTCGTGAGCTACAGCTCACTTCATCGGATGCATACTGTGGAAACTGCAGAAGACATTATATACACAGAGACCATGAAACAATACCTCCTCCCACCCCACTCTCCTGCTGGTAATAGCTTATCTAAAGTGATCATCAAGTTGGGCCATTTCCAGCACAAATCCAGGTTTTCTCACCCTCCGCCCCCCCCCCCCAAACTCATTCTCCTGCTGGTAATAGCCCATCCAAAGTGACCACTCTCTTCACAATGTGTATACACACACACACACACACACGTATACACATTGTGAAGAGAGTGGTCACTTTGGATGGGCTATTACCAGCAGGAGAGTGAGTTTGTGGGGAGGGGGGGGCGAGAAAACCTGGATTTGTGCTGGAAATGGCCCAACTTGATGATCACTTTAGATAAGCTATTACCAGCAGGAGAGTGGGGTGGGAGGAGGTATTGTTTCATGGTCTCTGTGTATATAATGTCTTCTGCAGTTTCCACAGTATGCATCCGATGAAGTGAGCTGTAGCTCACGAAAGCTCATGCTCAAATAAATTGGTTAGTCTCTAAGGTGCCACAAGTACTCCTTTTCTTTTTGCGAATACAGACTAACACGGCTGTTACTCTGAAACAAATTATTTTGTCAAACCCAAGTTAGTGGGCTCCATACAGAGGTAGTTTGGTGTTAATTCAATGGCCTGTGATATCCAGAAGGTCAGGCTAGATGATCATAAGAAAGGCCATACTGGGCCAGACCAAAGGTCCATCTAGCCCATGATCCTGTCTTCCAACACTGGCCAACGCCAGGTGCCCCAGAAGGAATGAGCAGAACAGGTAATCATCATGTGATCGATCCCCTGTCACCCATTCCCAGCTTCTGGCAAATAGAGGCTAGGGACAGCATCCCTTCTCATCCAGGCTAATAGCCATTGATGGACCTACCTTCCATGAATTTATCTAGTTATTTTTTGAACCCTGTTGTAGTCTTGGCCTTCACAACATCCTCTGGCAGAGAGTTCCACAGGTTGACTGTGTGTTGTGTGAAGAAATACTTCCTTTTGTTTGTTTTAAACCTGCTGCCTATTAATTTCATTTGGCTCTTGTGTTATGAGAAGGAGTAAATAACACTTATTTACTTTCTCCACACCCGTCATGATTTTATAGACCTCTATCATATCCCCCCTTAGTCATCTCTTTTCCCATCTGAAAAGTGCTGATCTCATTAATCTCTCTTCATAAGGAAGCTGTTCCAGACCCCTAATAATTTTTGTTGCCCTTGTGGCCTTAAACTCCATGACTCTTTGAAAAGAGCCTTGAAAAGGTAAAGCAACATAAACCCATCCCTAGGTTGGAAGGAAGATGAAGATGGGCTTCTCTCCCGCAGAGGGAGGCAATAGCATGGTGGAGGAGATGACCTAAGGATGGATACACGCATGCACGCACACCGTTGAAGTTTATTTTTGGTATTACAGACGCAGCTGCACGTCCCAACCAAGATCAGGGCCCCATTGTGGTAGGTGCTGTGGCATTCCCAGAGCCTGCCTTGGCATACAGAAGCAGGTGCTTGGAATGCCACATGTCAGCCACTAATCCCAGCTAATGCACAGGCATGGATCATGTCTCCTACAGGTTTCAGGAGCTACCCAAGAAAGAAGGCTTCAGCGAGATAAAGGAGTCGTTAGGAAGTGGGCTTGGTGCAGGAATCACTGGGTGAAATTCTGTGGCCTCCGTTCTGCAGGAGGTCGGATTAGATGATTATAAGGTCTCTTCTGGCCTTAGGATCCATGAGTAGGTAGAGTAGGGGAAACCAGTAATGGAAGAGACTGCAGTACTTGTATGGTCGTGGGGAGGAGCACAAGGGGCGGCAGCTGCCAATGCCATACAGACCTCCTATGCCTTGCTGCTGCAGACTGTCACCCATTCCACCTCTCTCTCAACCTATTTAGCATCATAAAGAGGAGGTTAAGGGGTGACTTGATTGCCGTCTATAAGTGCCTATGCGGGGAACAAATATTTAATGATGGGCTCTACCATCTAGCAGAGAAAGGTCTAACGAGCCAATGGCTGGAAGTTGAAGCTAGGCAAATTTAGGCTGGAAACCCGGTATCAGTTTTTAACCATGAGAGTAATTAACCATTGGAACAATTTACCAAGGGTCGTGGTGGATTCTCCTTCATCACTGGCCATTTTAAAATCAAGACTGGCTGTTTTTCTAAAAGACCTGCTCTAGGAATTATGTGGGGAAAGTTCTGTGGCCTGTGTTATACAGGAGGCCAGACTAAATGATCACAGTGGTCCCTTCTGGCCTTAGAATCGACAAATTTCTGAAACCTGGCATGATAAAGAAAAACATCAGTAGCAAACGTGAGCTTTCCCCCACCTCCCCTCCCTAAGTGGGGATTTCTGAAGTTGAGCCCCACTCATCATCAGCCTCATTGGAACTGCTTTAACCACCCCCTTCAACCACCACCCGTCTCAAGCCTCCAGTTAGAAGAAGGATGGTCTTGTGGTTACGGCAATGGCCTGGGGCTTGGAGATCTGGGTTAGGTTTGCTTCCCAGCTCAGCCACAGTCTCCCTGTGTGACCTGGAGCAAGTCACTTAGGCCCAGATGTTTAAAGGTCTATAGGTGCCTAGAGATGCAGATAGGTGCCTAATGGAATTTTCAAAAGTGCCCAGGCATCTAAATTAGGTTCCTAAATACCTTAAAAATCAGGCCCTTAATCCCTCTGTGTCTCACTTTGCCCTCTGTGAAATGGGGATAAAGCTTCCCTGCCTCGGACTTGTTTCTGTGAGGATGTATTTATTAATGTTTGTGAGGGGCTCTGTGACAGGGTATACAAGAACCCCACACTGTGCAACAAGGGGTTAAGGGATTATTTTGGGCCCTGCCAACCCTGCCTTGCCACACCTGCAGCAAATGCTCCAACTGGTGAAGGAATGAAAAGACAGGGAAACAGCACGCTGGGGGCAGACCTGGAAGAGAGCAGACCTGCAGCCCGCAGTTCCAGTGGCACTGAGCAGAGGGAAGGCTGAAGCCTCTGACACAACTGCCCTGAGGGAAGGGAGGACCCACCCCAGAAACAATCAGAGAGGGAAGTATTCTTCTCTCTCCCTTATGTGGATCATGGACATTGGTAATCCCCTCTTATTTTCTTGATTTAGACTCCCCAGCAGAGGAAAGCTTTGGACTAAGCTGACCCAGAGGGAGCAGGGGAGACAGGAAGTGGCCCAGGGAGAGCAACTTGAAGCAGCCTGGGTTGCCAGACCACTGGTAGCCCAAAGGGACCTGGGTTGGAGCCCAGTGGAGTGGGAGGGCCTGGGTTCCTCTACCAACCTCCTCTACCTGCTGGCCACGGGTTGTAGCCTTGACCACTAGGCCGTGCTTCCCAACCAAACCCCGAGTGAGTACCGTTACAGGCTCAGGTACTGCAGTAATGGGGGCCGCATAAGTCCCTACACAGAGAGAATGTCTGCAGTTTCTTATTTGGTTTATACATATGGCATGAAAAGAAATTGACTTTTTGAATTGGTTTTTCTCTCTTAGTGAAGTTTATTCCCATTGCTGAAAGATTAGAAAATATCAGGTAGTCTCTGTGTACCCACCCACCCATTTCTAAAAGCCCTTCATGGTGGTATCAGACAGCTCCATTCCTCTGTTACAATGCCAATCACAACATGTAGTGGTTATATATTTGCCCTTTCTGGGGCATTCTTCATCACCTGGGGCCTTTTCATCAAGATTGGATGTCTCTTTCTAAAAGATATGACCTAGTTCAACCACAATTTATTGGGCTTGATTCAGGAATTATGGGATGAAATTCTATGGGCTATGTATACTAGAAATCATCAGACTAGACAAGGATTATAATGGTTCCTTGTGGCCTTAGAGTCTAGGCATCTATAATTCTCTGCTTTCTGAATATTTCAGTGCTGCTCTGTTGAATAATTGGATGCCTTGCTATGTAACTGAGGTCTAGCATGTGGCATAGCACGAAGGCCTTTGCACATGGTGCATGGAGCAAAGAGCTATTGAGATTTAAAAAAAAAAAAGGTCTGGCTCCATTTCCACAGGTGTTGAGTTATACCTCTGGAAGCCAAGCCATAAGTTATTAAAGAAAGAGCCAGACCTTGTATAGTTTCCCTTTCAAAAATTTCCACCCTTCATGTAGAAAGATCTGGTGGAAAATGGCACCTTGTACAGCGATTTACAGTGATTAAATAAAGCCACAGAGCCAGTCAGTATAATAGCTGCTGCATTATCAGGTTTGCCATAAACCATTATTCATTACCCGTGTGTTTCGCTGGATAACCCAAGTCCCAGTGAAAAAGTGCTATTTCTTCCACAGTCAGCTGTATTTTAATAAGTTACATTATGGGTAAAATATCCCCAGAGAAAATCCAAGCATCATTCCATTTGTCAGCCATGCAAAGATCAGAATAAAAATATTCCAAGGTGGAGTAATGTAGTGTGACATTGTGCAAGTTAATTTATTAAAAAAAAAAAATTAACTGCATCTGGAGCCATAGGAGAGAGATGAGGAAGATACAGACTTTTTCCAGCCAATATTAAAATGGCCTTAAAGTAAAATATATTTAGCAGACAGGCATTTTATTGATTTATTTACTTGTTTTACAAGATGTAGTGAAAAGACTTTCAACAAATAAACAGACACACCCAAGATTAAGGTTGAGATGACATTCTCTCTGTGGGCACAGATCTGGGTGCAGGCAGAAAGGCTGGGGGCCGTGTCTCTACTGTGGATTTGCCCCGATTTAAGCCATCACGCTCCAGCGTCACTGGACCAGTGTATACTCCTATCCTAGGCAGTCTAGGCTGCAATTTGCAATGATGCAGCTTACCCCAGTTTCCAGTAGGTGCAAAACTGAACTGGTGTAAATCGTGACTTCTGGCTGTTTAGCACGTTTACGCTAGAAGTTTGAACTGGTACGGCTGCACCTGTGACTGGTCACTGATGGCCTGAGATTCAGGGAGCCTGTCTTTTTCTCACTCCATGGGGGGGGAAAAGACCACAACCTCATATTTCATCTACCCATGCCCTAGGCACACAGGCTGGGCCAAATTCTCCTCTCACTGTCAGTTTTATATTTTACATACTGTCTTGTACCTAAATTCAGGACCTTTTTGTTTTATGACATTTTCACGATTTTTTCCCCTACAGCTATAGAGCTGCACCAGGCAGGAAGAGGCTTGTTCTAAAGAAGAAAGGGCAGCTTCTTTTATGTAAGGTCTCTTTACAACACTTTGGCAGTGTGAAGGGGCTTTAAAGTGGGCGTGAATTATATTTGCATTGACTTTAAGGCCCTTTTATCCTGCCAAAGCACTACAAATGGAAGGGGCCTTTGTGTCAATGAGATAGAGGGCTGGAAACTTCTGTTCATATCTGGTTTCCTAGCAATGACAGAGAAAAGAAATATAGAAGAACATCTCTTCCTGCTGGTTTGCTTGAGTGAGGCAGGGCGCCCTTTTTAGGGTCAAATGCTGTTTTGCTTCGGTATTGTTGCACATCACTATGACAGTGGGGTTAGCGGTCCTTCAAGGTGAGTTATAACCATCTGTGGGTATTTAATTGTTATTTCTATTAGGATGAGCGCACTCCCCATATGTATCAAGATCAAAAGCCAATATATTATTCAGCTATCAGCTGGACACAGCACAGATGGCCAGAGACTTGGCATCCCTGCACGTAGAGACACACAGAAGCTATTTGCCAACAATCCGTCCAGTTCACACAGATGCCTGTTTTGGGATTAAATGGCAAGCTACCTGGATAGCCTTCAGTCTGAAGTTCAAACAGTTCAGTCAACCAAGGTTGTCTCATTGCATTTCTACATTTTGTATTTCAATTGTCTTACGTGTCCCCATTTTAACACAATAAAAATAACAAGACAGTTGTTCTATATGGTTGGAATTCCCATAATGGCTCCCTAGAGTGTGAGATTTGATGTACAGTTTGAGGCAGCACTGTCCCCCATCTGATTTGTAATGCACCCATCACCATGATGTCTGGGCTCCCCTCTTCTGAAGCAATGAGTGTGGGAGTGAGATGGTTCTGAGGCACAATCCTGGAGCTGCTACTAACTTTGTGGCTTTAGGCCAATCCCTCCAGTTCTCTGCCTCAGTTTCTCCATCTGTGAAATAGATGTCATGTTAACCTACCTCACAGGAGTGCTGTGACAATGCCTTAGTTAATGTTAACTAGTTACTGCAATGTTCTGCAGATACAAAGTACTATCAAATGCTACACTGCATTATATCCATTTGCCTAAGATGCACTGGGAGACATGGTCAGGTCCTGGGTGCTGCAGATGTTCCTACAGAGAAGGACCTCTCAACAGATTGGAAGAGGGCACATGTTAAGTGCATTTATCAAGTAATCAACATAAGCATGTGATGTTGCTATTCTCAGCTGAAGTCTGTGATTACTTTGCAAACAAAAGTGTAACTTGTGCCCTGTAATTTATCCAGCTGCGAGTGCCTCCTGGCAAACTTTGAAAAATGTTCTGATTTGGAACAATTTTGCTCTGTCCCTTCCCTTATTCTTTGTTACCCAAGACATTTGCATGTAAACAGAGAACATTGTGTCTGAAAGGTGCAAAGTTTCCAAAGAAGGTGTGCAACTTGCAGCTAATTGCATATGTAAACTATGCTGATACAGATGTCAAACCGATAACTGCATGCTCAAAAAGCAGAATCCATTATCCATTCTGCATGTGCATTGCATACTTTGTGAATGCATTTCACTTGCTGATGCCTCACACACACATTTTGAGTTTGGGCATGAGTTAAATGCCTGGTTTTGAAAGCTTGGCCAAAGAGTTCCTGTGAAGTCTCCCACAGGAACCCTCTGACTTCCAGACAAAAGCAACTTCATTATCTAGCGGAAGTGGGAACTTTTCCTCAGATGGACATTTTAGCCTGCGTTTTGCATGCTGGATGCTGCAGGGAGCTGACCTTATTTCAACCTCTGCCTTTTCAGTTGTGCAAATCTGTTTGATTTCAATTATTTAGCACTGCTTGCAGGCCCAAACTTGTACTAATTTCAGTGGGAGTTCAGGACTTTCTGCACACCTCAGAAAAGTATGTTCGTGCACTGCTGCAGAAGATGGAAGATAGCCCTCCTTGAATGTTTGGTTGCTTGGAGAGGTTAGCAATTGGACTTCTCTCCACACCACAGTCATATTTAAGGAGGTAACACAAACATTTAAGCAGAATGAAAAACCAAAAGTGACAGTGAAACTATCAGCCCATTTATCAGAGGGCAGATCCTATTTCAGCGCAGTGTAAGGAACATTAAGGGCCAGGCCTGCAACCTTTACTCACATGAATTGCCCCATTGCAGTCAAAGGGTAAGTAAGTAGGGGCTGCGGGATCAGGCTTAATGCCTGTATCTGGAACATTTCAATACAAGTATATTTTTAGTTATGGGCTTGATCCAGCTTCTACCAAAGTCATTCCATGAATTATGACAACTGCTAGATCAGGCCCCAGTGCTGCAAACTGATGGATTTTTCCTTATGCTTGAGTGAGAACTGACTTCTTTCCGTGAGGCTTGCGAGACTTACCTATAGGAAAGAGTAATTGCTGCAGAACTAAATGTCGTAGGGCGCCGTGCTTTTTGCCTGAGCATTTAGTTGTCATAAAGCCCAATTTCTCTGGCTTTACATAGTTGTGAATTCACCCATCTGTGGAGAGGCTAGAGCCCCTCTGAGAGCTGATTTCAGTGAGGAAATATTCACTAAACTGTCCGTTTCACAAGGTTTTCCATTTAACACTAGTAACATGAACGGTCCCCTCCATTGTGCCGCTTAATTTTTGTTCATGGAAAGGTGTCACAAATCGCAGCTAACTGTGCAAAGGGGCCAAAACAGAATTATCCTTAAATTTCTCTGCACTCGTTGCTGTAACTGAATTGCATTGTGTCTCTCTGGTGCTGCTGGTATCGCAGCTCAGCCCAGTTGCTTGTTTTGTTCAAGGAAGCAGATGGATTTCTGCTGCATGCATTTTAAAACGTCAAGGTATTTGTATAAGTCATCTCCTATGGTGCAGGCGTCACCCAGACCCCTAGGCCATTATAGTTCCCTCCATGGAGACTTCCCCCATACGTGATGCTGGGGGGAGTCACCTAACTATAACATCACCTGTCTGAGTCTCACTGTGCGGAGACCATTCTGTCTTGCTGAGAATGGGTAGGCCAGGGTAGGCATGGGAGGTTCAACTTAGGGCTAGGGGATGCACATCTTCCCCCACCACTATACAACCTCACGGAAAATCTGCCAGAGTTCATGCAGCCTGTGCTGAAGGTGAGATACTCTGCTTAACAAGTGGACTCTTGGTACATCTGTCTCAGCCAATAGGTTGCTCATAAACTGTTACGACTGCTGCTGCACCCAAATATTTGCGAATACATTGGCAGGCCCATGACTGAATGGGGGAAGGAGGGGCAGGGCAGAAGGTGTGTGATTTGTCACCTGTTTGCTGTGGTTTATGGACGATTTGGCTAAAAGACTAGCAATAAAGGAAAGGCTGTTCTGTCCAGTTGATAAAGCATTGGACTGGGATTCATGAGACCTAGGTTCCACTCCCAGCGCTGCCACTGACTAGCTGTGCGACCTTAGGCAAGTCATGTTACTGCTTGGGGCCTCTGTTTTGCCCCCCCCGGTCCCTTTGTCTGCCTTGCCTACTTAGACTGTAAGTTCCTCGGCAAAAGGATTGTCTCTTTCAATGCCTTTGTACAGCGCCTAGGATAATGAGGCCGCAATCTTGGTGAGGTGCTGTTGTAACATAAATAACTCTAATAAAACCCAAAGCAGATGAAAGATGGCCACACAAACCTTTCCAGTGTGACTATGTGTGAGAAACATATTTGCACAGTTCTTTGACACTTTCTCTTTCTGGGACAGAACTTTCATTCCTGTACAGAGAACCCAAGGCTGATTGGCCTTTGAATCTTAACTAAGCCCCCATAGTGTGCACAGACGTTCTGATGGCCTTCTGAGGAGGGGTGAATTTTACTTTCTGTGTGCACTTGAATCTCTAAGGGGAAGTGAATTCAAATGAATGTTTGCAGATGCTTTCTCACCCTTATCCACCCAGCTTTAGCCTCCATTGTGCAAACAAAGCTACCAAGAGAAGTGCAGTGTCATAGCTTAGCAGCTATTTTTCAATACATTGATTTATAATGGATCAAGAAAATTAAAGCTACTAGAGAGAGGGAAAAAGTTTGGTAGCTTTTGATAGCCTAATGATGTTTCATCTAAAATTTCAGCTTGTCCGCCATTAATTTTAACTCAGATTCCCTAAATTACTTTTCCTACAACTGAATCGAAATATGAGAATCAATTAACAAGGAAACGTATAGCTATGTCTCAGGAGGAAAATATAATGACAAATCACCCAATTCCTTTTGAGCCTGCAAATTAACATTTAAAATGTATCGGCAGGAGGGCCTAGAAATTCTACTTTACAGAAACCAGTAGATCAATTTTCCAAGCCTGACTACCCAAGATTCTTCAAAGTTACTGAAGGTATCATCTCATGGTAAAATCAATGTTGATAATTAATTTAACAAAATCTACTTGTTCTTTCTATTTCCAGTCAATGCAGAGAGAAAGTCATATACAGTAGCTAAATTTTGCATTTCCACAGAGACCACTCTGAGACAAAATGAATAAATGCTCATAAATTACTTCAAAGCTTTTGTATGCTTTTTTTTTTTAATTAACTGAAGCAAATTTGTAGTCAGCTGACCCCACTCCTCTTTAAAGTGGAAAGGATTTCAGGATCAAATCTATCTGAGCTAGCTCTGACTTTTAGAGAGGGAGTTGTAATAAAACTGAATTTGGACAAAACAACTAATACCCTTCCAAAGTGTGGGGTATTTTCCCCCCAAAGTCCATTTTGTAATGTATTATCAGCATTACTCATTTAACTTGATCTTAGCTTGTGATCCCACGAATCCAGGATAGTCGTCTATCCATAGTATTAGAAAAGCTTTTAAAGCAGTCTCTGGAACACGGGACTGAGAGTCGGGATTCCTGGGTTCCTTCCTTGGTTCTACCACTGACTTGCTGTGTAACCTTGGGCAAGTCACTTAACTTCTCTGTGCCTCACTTTACCCCTTTCATAAATGTCATAAACACAGGCAAAAAGCCTGTGTAAGTGTGCTAGGCAGCAAGAGGGTATAGAAGTACTCCTCCCCCCCACCCCCCGCTTCCCTCCAGCCTATCATATACTCTCACAGCAGCTGGGCTCTCTGGAACACTGCAGTGTGGGGATGTTTCATGCTATTACAGGTGCATGACAGCCTCAGCAGGGTAATGTGCTGGCTTGACACAGTGTTTAGGTCTGCAGCCTCTCCTGAGAGCATGCTGCCAGGGGCCTGATGCCATACCCATTGAAGTCAGCCGGAGGCCTTCTCTTGACTTTAAGGAGCATTGGATCTGGCCCTTTGGCAGTAGGCAATAGGGAGAAGGTCTGGGAGGTAGTGTGTCTCTGTGATGGTCTCTACCTTGGCCAGCACTAGGAATTGAACCAGCAACCTCTATCCCTAAAGGCATTTCTCTTTAGTTCTTGAGCTAAAGAGCCAAGCTCTGCAGGTGTAGCTGTAACAGGGGTGCATCCCCTATAGACTGGGCACAGGGGGACACAGAACACACAGTGATCAGAGGGTTGCACATGGTACTCCATATGAAAGGAGCTGTAAGGTGCCCGGAATATGCCCATCCTCCAGGTCCATTCTGCTCTCTGACTGAGTAAATACTGAGATCTTGAAGAAATTGGTAGCATCTCCAAATGCTTGTCCTAGATCCCCCTGAGGAACTCAGCAAGAGAAGAGGGAGTCCCCATTTATCACCCGCAGCAGATGGCAAAGAGCCTGTAGCAAATCCTGCCTCGACACTACTGCTCAGACATTTTCCCTTAAAATAACTACAATTATGATGAACACAGACAACAACAGCAGCAATAACTTGTAGAAAGAGAGAATCACTCACATCGTCATAAAATTTACATTTGTTCTTCTTGATTTAATGTCACCTTTCGTTCATACCCCAAGGAATCCCGCTTTCTTGGCCTTGCCACTTGTCTGGGAAGACCATCTATTGTCACTTCTATTACCCTGCAAGTGTCAGCAGAGTATCTTAATTTCTGAGCACAAAAAAAGCCCAGCTCTCGGGGTAAGCAGGCATATCTATGTTACGGCATTAGCTTCCCCATTGACATGCAGGCAGACAGACAGAAGTTTTAATTATTCAAAACCCATCTCTCCTCCCATTAAAAACCAATGGAAAATGAATGGGTTTTGGTAATGAATTCCCCAGTCGGGTACTTGGGTTTAAAGCAAAACCTGCCCTGTTAAATGTATCCTCTGGAAATGGATTTGATTGCTCTAATCTTCCAACTTCAATCTGTGTAGCAGTGTTAGCTTTACCTAGACACATGGGCTGTGCAAAGAATATGAAAGATACAAAATTAAAAAAAAAACAACTCAGGCTTTCCATTCATGCCTTTAGTTTCGTCCTCAATAACTAAGAGGGGTGGCGGTGTAAGTAACATCAATTTGTTTTTGTTTCCATCTTGATAGCAGCCCTGCATTGAGTAGCTGTTGCTATCCTCATTCCAAACAGCTCTGTTTTTGTCCCTGGAACAGATTGCACTTGTAGAAGTGAAATGAAAATCCCAATTGATTTTAAGACCTATTTATTATATTGGTTGGTTTGGTTTAAGAACAAAGCTCCTTAAACCACATAGGAGTTACGGAAGTTTATATGTTTGTAGCCGTCTCTGTGATGCAACCATCAGCAATAACCTCAGGATGCAGCTGAAAATGTACTCTATAAAGATTAGAGCCATTTGAATTAGCTCATTGCTAATAAATTATCTAGGGGATTTAGCCCTTTATCCTGTACATAAATCATTCATGAGCTAATTGGTTTCTGTGACTGTACCCTGTATTCACCAGCTTGTGCAACCAAGCTTCAGCCTATGAAATGTTCGGAAATGATCCCATTTGATTGTTCATTAGCTGTGGTGTACAAGTGGTGGTATCTGTAGTGTAGTTAACAGACTCCTATGAAGGTTCAGGCCAGGACTTACGGAGAGCCCAGGTGAAATCTTAGCCCCACTGAAGTCAATGGGAGTTTTGCCGTCAACTTCAGATGGGCCAGGACTTCATCCCCCTTGAAAGAAGGCAGCACGGGCTGTGTTAGTCAGTCTAGGAGCTAGGACACATTGCAGGTCTCATTTGTGTTCAGCAGGCAGAGTACAGAGTCTCATTTTATATTCATTGCAGCCCAGTCCTGCCTCTCTTCTGCTACAAGGAATTCTGCCGTATTGTCTCTGTTTTTGTCTGCCTAGTTTAGGTTGTTCGGTGGGGCCTGTTACTGTAGTATCTGAGCACCTCACAATCTTTTTAAAGTATTTATCTTCACAACACTTCTTTGAGGTAGGAAAGCATTAGTATCCCCATTTTACAGATGGGGAAACTGAGGCACAGATCCACAAAGATCTTTAGGTCCTAATATCTACTGAAATAAGTTGAAGTTAGGACCCTAAATACTGCTGAGGACCTATGTGACTTACCCAAGGTTACACAGACAGTCTGTGATGGAGCAGGGATTTAAACCCTGGTCTCCTAAGTCCTAGGGTCATGCCCTAACCACTGGGCTGTTCTTCCTTTCTCTTTCCTAGCTGGATGACAAACTTTTAAAATAGGGGAGTCGGGGATAATAATTATGAACAGCACCTACTCTGTGCATCTTTGCTCCCAAACACATACAGGTCTGTGGCTGAAACAAAGCCCACGGCAAAGCTGTTTAAATTCCACCTAGGCTCACTGACTCATTTTCCTGCTCAGAGAGGTATGTCATCAACTGCTTATATGTCCAGTTAAAAAAGAGCCATAACTGATTCGAATAAAAATGAAAAGCACCTGGCCTGAAGGAAGTTCAGAGGAAATGTTGAGAAAACACATGGAACCTTTCTGAATCCCACTGGAGTGCGAGAGGGGGAGCTTGCTTATTCCAGGCTTGTGAAGGGCAGCAATAACTTAACTAAATATGTCTGCACATTAGCCAACTTTGAATGGGTAGAAAAAATCCCAGCCCCTGCCAGGCATTCCAGCCCTTCGATAACTGTTCAGATAGTACAAGGAGCCTAACCTCAATGCACTAAACTGGACAAAATGACACAGGCACCAGCCAAAACTACTCAGTAGTGGGGTTTTTTTTATCATCCAGCACTTTAAAGTAATGGATGGCTTCTGGAACAGCAAGGGCAGCATAGGAAAGATTACATTTATTACCCCATCATATCTTTTATTAGCGAAACTTTATTATGGGCATTTTTCTCTCTGTCTGGTTTCTCATTGTTTTTCCCTTATGATCGTGGATCTTTCCCTTCACTATTATATGTAGAGAACCATGCCCTGGTTAAAACATATTAGAGCAGAGAAAAATGAGCGTCTGGGCTCTCTCATACGCAAGTGCTTCCCAAGGCAAGCCAGCCCCATAGCTACTGTCCACCTGTTAGCGCAACTGTTACTGGGTTTTTTTTTAATTCAGCTGGTTGTAACAGGCTGTAAACTAGCTGACCCTCCTTGCCAAAGGCCAGTGAGTGACGTGTAAAAGGCAGCATGAAAAACTAATCCATTGGAGCGAATCAGGACTAGTGGTTTTGGTGAAAATGACACAGCTTTTAATTAAAAAGAAGGACATGGTCAAGGAGGATTTTTTTCATCATTAGTTTAAAAAAAAATCCTTTCTTTTTTTTTCCTTCACAATAAACCTTTGGGAGCATAAAACTAAAATCTGATACATGGGACTATTTTCTTTATCTCATCTATAATGGCTTATTGTTGGTTCATGAGCACTGGGAGACAGACACTAGGTCTAATTCAGCTTTGCCCTGCGCCTCATTCAGTCACTTATGTGGGGTAAAGTGGACATAAAATGCGACTGAGTCAGACTAGTTATTATTTTAATTATATTTCAGTAGTGCCTAGGGCCACCCCTCAGTACCCCACCCCCCCAAAAGATGGCCTGTTGTGCTAGGTGCTGTATGAACATATAAGCAGGGACAGGCTCTACCCTGGAGAGCTCACAGTTTAAGGGCTTGTCTACATTGCCCGCTGGATTGACGGGCAACGATCGATCCAGAGGGGGTTGATTTATCACATCTAGTCTAGTCTAGATGGGATAAATGGACCGCCAAGCACTCTCCCGTCGATTCTGGTACTCCACCAGGGCAAGAGGCACAAGCGGAGTTGATAGGAGAGCGTCAGCCGTCGACTTACCGCAGTGAAGACACCATGGTAAGTAGATCTAAGTACGTCGACTTCAGCTACGCTATTCACGTAGCTGAAGTTACGTAACTTAGATTGATCTCTCTTCCCCTCCCCCCACAGTGTAGACCAGGCCTAAGTGAACAAGACAGGGTAGGAGAAAGGAAGTGTTATCCCCACATCACAGATGGGGAACTGAAGCACAGAGAGATTAAAGGGGAGATCTTTAAAGGTATTTAGGTGCCTAACTCCCATTGAAATCAGTGGGAGCTAGGTGCCTAAATACCTTTAAAATCTGGCTCTAAGTGACTTGATCAAGAGCACCATAGAGTGTCCATAGCAGAGCCAGAAATTGAACCCATATCGCCTCTGTCCCACTCTTGTGTTTTAACTGCCTTACACTTACTGTGCACTGGTGTAAATGACTGCATAAGGTGCATGTGTATGTACTGTAATACTTGTTGAGCATATGCATGTATATGGCAGGACAAATTATGCCCTGGTGTAAATATGGAGTTACCCCGCTGGAAGAGAAGTTACTCTAGATTTACACTGGAAAGCAGGATTTGGTGAGTGACTTTTAAAGCACTATTTCTTTCCCCCCAAAGAGCTGGGAATATTGTACAATTCAAACATGAATAATACATTTGAAAAATTACAGTAAAAACAACTTGCAGAAAACTGGGGGACGGGGAGGGTGGGAATAAAGAAGGGGAATTTTACACTGTGTGGAAAGGGATCTAGCTGTGGAAAATAGCTAAATCAGTGAGAATAATAAAGACAAATACTTTGAGAAGGTGTTGACAAGTGGGTTAAGAGCTGAGATGTAAGGAGAGGCATACCCTGCTTCTCCACTCTGGGCTTAAATCACTGGACTGTAGTTTGATTCCCAGTTTTGCCATTGACGTCTTGTGGCATGGTGGACAAATTGCTTATTTTCTCTGGAGGCGGATTTTCAAAAGCACCTAAGGGATTTAGGAGCACAAGTCCCATTAGCAAAAAGAAAAGGAGTACTTGTGGCACCTTAGAGACTAACCAATTTATTTGAGCATAAGCTTTCGTGAGCTACAGCTCACTTCATTGGATGCATTCGTATTTTCCACTGAATGCATCCGATGAAGTGAGCTGTAGCTCACGAAAGCTTATGCTCAAATAAATTGGTTAGTCTCTAAGGTGCCACAAGTACTCCTTTTCTTTTTGCGAATACAGACTAACACGGCTGCTACTCTGAAACAAGTCCCATTAGGTGCTTTGAAAATCCCTCCCTGTGTGACTCAGTTCCCATCTGTGAAATGGGGATAGCGCTCCCCTGCCTCCCAGGGCTGTTGTGAGGATAAATTCATTCATGTCTAGGAGAACCTCAGTACTAGGGGCCACGTAAGGACCCACTATACTACAGTACTAGGGGCCATGTAAGGACCCACAGCAAAGGCCTAATCACCTCCCGAGCAAACTTGGGGGTGGAATTTCCTTCAAAAGGTCCTGTAGTACAAATGGACAAGGCTCAGGAGGAGGATCTTAAACAGAGCAAGGGCAATACCATTAAAAACTTTAAAGATCAACTGGCCCAGTTTAGACCCTATAGGGTCCCTTGGGGATTCAGAGTCATTGGCATGGACTTTTTTATTATTGTTTATGTAATAAAAAACAAACTGGAGTTTTGAGTTAAAAACATGAGTAAAATTGAGATAAAAAGACTTAAAAATAGGTAAAAGCTTAATTTAGGGGGTAAAAGCCATTCAAGGAACTGCATGGACTTTGCAAATAAAGGAATATATGATCAGATGCAGAGTCTACCAATCTCAACATTGTCCCTTTAACTGCTTAATATTTGCCTTTTTCATTCCCACAAGGGCAAGGGATACAGCATCAATTAGTTAGTACCTGAGCTGAGGACAGACATTGAGATACTGCTTTACCAAGAGGTCTTTTTTAAACCATAAAAGTATCTGACCTACTGGGATTAAACTCCATCCCAGGACTAGCCTCAGTTAATTAGTACCTGAGCTGAGGACAGACATTAAGATACTGCTTTACCAAGAGGTCTCTTTTAAACCATGAAAGTATCTGACCTACTGGGATTAAACTCCATCCCAGGACTAGCCTGGGACTGGCCCACAGGGAATGTACCACCCCAAACTGTCCCACATGGGCTGAAAGCCACACTCTGACCTCAGTTATACTGATGTACATCCAGAGTAACTCCACTGACTTACTCAGAAAACAACACCCCAGTGTAAACCAAAGCAGAACTGAGTCTGGTCATGAATAAGGCAGATGAGGTTTGTCTGATGAACATTGCCCATGATCTGATAATGACAGACTATGTATCATGTTCAATTATGTTGTTATGAACATGAGGTTCTTATAACTGTGACTTAGTGAGCCAATTTGAGCCCTGAAGTAAGTAGGTACAATGCCAATGACACCAGTGGACTTGCACCACAGTAATGCAGTTTGGCCTATGCTGTAAATCTCGGACATGCTTTTGGGATAAAGTTCCATTGTGTTGAGTTAAAATCTAGCTGATCCATGCATTACCCCAGTACAGTTGTATGAGTTTCTCATTCTCTGTTCTCATTCTTCACCCACACACACTGAGTTCCGTGAAGACAGACACATGTATTAACTCTCCCACAGTGCCTCAATCCTCACAGTGCTCGTTGTATCACAAGACAATTGCATTGAGCTGCTCCTTAGTGGAGCTGCTTGACATTTTTTTTAACAGTCTTATCAAAAATGATTTTTGATAAATGTGAGGAAAAATCATTTTTGATTAAAATATTCAGATTTTTGTCCAAAAATAGTTAATTTTTCAACAAAAACCTGACGTTTTTCATAGCAAATAGATTTTTTTAAAAATCTTCTTCAAAAATTTTCACAGGGAAAAATAAACGATTTCTCAGGCAGCTCTGTCACTTGGCATTTATTTTAAGTAAACATAGTGCTGGTGAAAGGTGCAGAATTGACACTCCTGTCCCCTAGAGAGAGGTCCTTTACTCATCCCCTTAACAAGTACAGTACAGCATAGCCAGCTGTCCCCAGGCTAGTCTAGGCTGCCCTGCCTGGCCCTGGAGGGTCCTTAGTATAGGGTGGGATGGACCTTTAAGGAAGTTGGGCTTAGTCCCACCTGTGATTAATTAGCTGCCTCCCAAGTGATGAGTCTGAGGCTGGGGATCAGGTGATAATCTGCAGGCCACCCAGTCCTTAGATAAAGGGTTGATGATCCACTCACTTGAGAGTGAGACTTGCAGGGAGTAGGTAGGCTTCTATAGGAACCTCTGGGGTAGCTAGAGAGACCTGGTTTGCTATAGGCTGAACTGTTTTGATTTGAAGAAATAAAATTCAACCCTGGAGAGAGAGACTGAAATCCCGCTGCTGTTGGGAGTGTTAGTTGAGGCGGAGGCAGGTAAGCTGGTCCATCAGCTTACAGATCTTCTCTAGGAGTGAGAGTTCAGTCTCAATTCCCGTTACATACTTGGCCGCTCTTCTAAGGCCACCCTTCAAGGGAGCTAATTGTGATGGTAATTTTTAGCAATGGATGTGTCTGTGCATTATGAATTAGGCTGAGTCCACCAATCTACGTCACAAAGGCCACTGAACATATCAGAGGGCGACTTCTTTAGGTTATTACTATAGGCTGGCCCTGTCCCACTGACATCTAAAGATGAGCTACTGCAGATGAACAGTATTTCCTCATAGTTATAGTCTAACTACACATTGCATAGATAAATAGAGTAGCATGTAACTGTCAATGTTGTTCAGTGATTATGGCACGTTGGGACACCTGGCAGCTGCTGTTACAATGGATCATGTCAAATCTTTGAGTATGAATGCCTCAGAGTACACACTGACAACAGGCTGGAGCCATCCGTTGTTAAGAAAAGTGCTTTACCTTTTGAAGGTACTGTGCAAACAGTGCCTAATGAAGCCCTGGGAAAAGTCATATTTTAACATACTCAAGCTAAAAGCGGACACACCCAGGAACCAGGGCAATACACACAATTCTTCTTGCATCTAAGTTCCAGGCTATATCCCAACTTTCCAGGGCACATCAAGGAGTCCTGAGGCTTGACATACTTCAGCAGTCCTCCAAGCATCCCAGAGCACCACAGCATCGATTGAAACAACAATGTCTGAAGGAAGGAAACCCGTTTATTTTTCTCTTTGCCTTTTTTTTTTCTTACACACAAATCTAAGGAAAAGTGAAACCCTTAAAAACTATTGAGATAAAACTTAGGCCACACAGCAGACCCCAAATTAGGATGGTTGGCATCAAGCCAACCTCTGACTATTGGGGTCAAGCCGGGTAGCTTTCTCTGGGCAGGGTTTCTTGCACTTTCATCTGGTGCTGGTCCCTGGGGTCTGATCCACTATGGCAACTCTATGTTCCTGTTCCCTGGGCCTGACTCTCCTCTGCTTTGCATGGTGTATAGTCACCTGTGCAATGCCTGGTGCAGTGGGGCCTTGAGAAGGATCCCTAAGCTCTACCCTAACACAGCTAAGAAGCCCACCAGTGTGAGCAGAATAGTTTTCCTCCCTCTCTGCAGAGGGGTAAATGACTGATTGAGATGCAAAGGCCCACAGTCTCCTGCTCCCTTGGCCAGAAAGCACCAGGAAGGCAGCAGAGCCAGCATGCTCATCTATTTGGGAGAAGTTCCTCGGTAGGGAGAAGTGGGGGTTCTGCAGAAGCAGTCTGCTCAAGTTCCTCACTTCCCTGAGCTGGCAAGTTTGCTCTCTAGTGACTGGGGGTGGGGTGGGGGATGCCTGGCATTGTTCAGTGCTGACATTTTTTGGAAACCAAAGATGTGGCCTTGACAGGACACAGAGGGCATCTGATCAAGGGCCTGATCTTGTACCAACCCTTCACTGGTGCAGGATGATGGCCTTTATTGTTCTTGGGTGGATGTAGCATGCCCATCGTGGGGAGCAGTTTCTTAGCGATCGAAGGGTGGGGCTACAGAGGTGCTGACATGAAGAGGAAAATGTTAATACAGGCAAGTGCCTAATTATAGTTTGAAGCTTGTGTGATGGCCACCATACCAGGGAGTGAACTGGGGCATTCGAGAGCTGAAAGTACAAATCTCAGCTTGAGCTAGAGGGATGGGTTATATAGCTGTGGCTGAAACAGACTCATATCCTCAGTGAATCAAACACAGAGGGAGACACATGTAACACACTGACCTGTGGGTCACACATGCCCCTTTATTCCCTGTATAATATAATTCACTTGGTGGCTCACGCAGAACAATTCACATGCATTTTAATAAACTCAGTATCCTGATTTACACTCTGTGGCCTGGCCCTGCAAATCCTTTCTCGTGTGAGTAAAGATAACTCATGAGAGTAAGTGTCTGCTGAATTGGACCCTATAAAGAGAAGGGTCATTGATTAATTATTAATTTATTATATCTGTTGGCCCCAGTCAGCAACCAGGCCCCATTGTGCTAGGTGCTATACAAACATATAAGATGATCTAGTGTCAGCCCCAGAGTTTGCCATCTAAAAAGACAAAAGTAAGAGTTGAAGGATGAGGGAAAGGCATGTACTGACCAAACAGAGCAATGAGGGGATGGCAGGAACACAGCTTGTGAGCACTATGTCTTCCTTATCTTTCATTGACACATTCGTTTTGTGACTGACGTGTGCCCCCTTTGAAATGCAGCCACCTCTGAGGTGGAACACAGCAGGTATTTAACAGCAACGTTGCACAGCCACTGAGGACAGGAAGTGAAGAAGAAGACCATAGCCAGTAGAAACGGCTGGAGGGATTTAGACAGTGAGACAGTAGCTACCCACATTGGAATTTAGCCACAACCTGACATTTAACCCACCTACTCTTGCAGAAAATGCCATATGGTCTTGAACAGTCTTGACAGGCGAGTTCAGGGCACAGCACCAGTCTGAACTGGTATGGCGATCTGCCCCCCATTTCCTGTCTTTGCTCCACTCCCATCAGTGAGTTTAATACAAACCTTAATAACACCAAAAGGGGGGTGGGAAATGAAACACTTGCTGTTAAAAGTGTAAACGAATCCTCCTGTGCCAGGCAGCACAATACACTAAATGCTGGAGATCTTAACTGAAAAGAAATCGTCAGTCTGAATAGCAGCAGAGGAATCCAATGGCCTTGTGTTTCAGCAGCAGCAGCCACAGCAGATAGTCTGGCTCCATGTTCAGCATTTCAGCAACTAATGAATTAATGCATGAGGCTTTAAAAATGGCACCGACTAGGGCTGCTCTGGGGAGAGGTGCCCACGTGGCATCCATAGTGACTGAAGTCCTCCGATCACAGGGTAGGTGCAATATGGTCAGCAGCAGTGAAAGCTTCCCATAGACGCTGCGCTCTGCCCATGGATCGCTGCTGCGGCTCGGAGAAACTGCTGCTAGGGGAGAGAGAGTTGGTCAGTCTCCATAGCCTATGCAGTCCTTGGCATCCTTCTTGAGACTGCTAGCAAGGGT
Source organism: Natator depressus (assembly GCF_965152275.1). Classification (NCBI taxonomy): domain Eukaryota; kingdom Metazoa; phylum Chordata; order Testudines; family Cheloniidae; genus Natator; species Natator depressus. The sequence continues at coordinate 17,354,124 of NC_134247.1, forward strand.
GGCATTTGTGGAGTACACTCTCCTCGAGAGTGAACTGAGTTTTCTCTCCCCCTCCCCAAGTCATTTCCTATGGCTGGCCACCAAAGAGATGAAAAAGGCCTTCTAGTTCTTTTACCACGCTGGGGTCAGGCTTGAACCGGTGTCTTTCTATCTGGGTATTTATATAAACTCTTGTCATACTACGTGAGCATCTCACAACACCCCTGTGAGGCAGGGCAGTGCTGTTATCCCCATGGTACAGATGGAACTGAGGCATGGAGACACTAAGTGACTTGCCCAAGATCACACAGGGAGTTTGTGACTGAGCAGGGATTTGAACCTGAGTCCAAGTCCAGTACCTAACTATTGGACAAACCTTCCTCTCTAAGAGTCTGTCTACACTGCAGCAGCTGGGCATGGACTAGCCTTCCTGCACTAGCTTGAATCCAGCTAGTGCAGATAACAACAGCAACGAAGACAGCACAGTGCAGGCGTCAGCATGGGTAGTCCAGCCCAGCATGGACTCAGCCTTGGCTCAGTTGTCTGTGACTAACGAGGCATCCGTCAGCTACTTCCCTGCCTTTGCTCCCAAACGCTCTCCTGGAGTAGAGATCCACTTTAGGTGGAGAGGCTAACTAACCACAGAAACATCAAATCCTTCAGCTCTCAAAGCCTGGGCTGGAAATGATCACACATGAACCACCCTGCAATCAGATCCCCTGGCAGTGGTGAGGAAGAGAGGTAGATGTAGCCATGTGCTTTGCTCACAATCCCCATGCAGTGGATATGCCTGGTATTGACATCTATTTATATTTAATTAAATTGGAATAAGTACTGCCGGCTGTAAGTGTTTCATTACCAGCAGAGAAGGGAGTAGGGATTGCCAGGTTCCAGTTTCTCCTCCTCTTTCCCTTGCCCCCTTCCCCACAATCTCTCTCTCACACACGTACGTAAGGGTGGTTTCAGAGTAACAGCCGTGTTAGTCTGTATTCGTAAAAAGAAAAAAGAAAAGGAGTACTTGTGGCACCTTAGAGACTAACCAGTTTATTTGAGCATGAGCTTTCGTGAGCTACAGCTCACTTCATCGGATGCATAGCATATTGTGGAAACTGCAGAAGACATTATATACACACAGAGACCATGAAACAAAACTTCCTCCCACCCCACTGTCCTGCTCGTAACAGCTTATCTAAAGTGATCATCAAGGAGGGCCATTTCCAGCACAAATCCAGGTTTTCTCACCCTTCCCCCCCCCCAACAGACACACATACAAACTCACTCTCCTGCTGGTAATAGCCCATCCCTCTTTGAAACCTCTCTTTATAATGCGCATGATAATCAAGGTGGGTCATTTCCAGCACTAATCCAGGTTTTCTCACCACCCCCCCCCCCCACACACACACCCCTCCAAAAACCACACACACAAACTCACTCTCCTGCTGGCAATAGCTCATCTTACAATGTGCACAGCAATAATCCAAGTTTAACCAGAACGTCTTGGGGGGGGGGGTTTGTAGTAGCCTATCTCCCCTTGTTTTTTTACCTACAAACCCCCCCCAAGACGTTCTGGTTAAACTTGGATTATTGCTGTGCACATTGTAAGATGAGCTATTGCCAGCAGGAGAGTGAGTTTGTGTGTGTGGTTTTTGGAGGGGGGTGTGTGTGTGGGGGGGTGGTGGTGGTGAGAAAACCTGGATTAGTGCTGGAAATGACCCACCTTGATTATCATGCGCATTATAAAGAGAGGTTTCAAAGAGGGATGGGCTATTACCAGCAGGAGAGTGAGTTTGTATGTGTGTCTGTTGGGGGGGGGGGAAGGGTGAGAAAACCTGGATTTGTGCTGGAAATGGCCCTCCTTGATGATCACTTTAGATAAGCTGTTACGAGCAGGACAGTGGGGTGGGAGGAAGTTTTGTTTCATGGTCTCTGTGTGTATATAATGTCTTCTGCAGTTTCCACAATATGCTATGCATCCGATGAAGTGAGCTGTAGCTCACGAAAGCTCATGCTCAAATAAACTGGTTAGTCTCTAAGGTGCCACAAGTACTCCTGTACGTAAGGGTGCACTCTCTCAGCTGGCTTTTTTCCTCAGATATCTGAGAAAAAGACATCTCAGCTTCCTCCCCACACTAGTTTCTGGTTTCTCTGTCTCTGAAAGAAGAAAATTGGTTGATCTCTCTTACTTTCTGCTTGAGTAATGGAACGCTAATAGCATAAAGCTCTTTGAGGCCATTTTATCTGCCATCAGTGCAGCACTTCTGGGTGCTGGTGAGACGACCCAGGCACTCTGCATTCATATAATTATCTATGCATTAGGATGCTATTTCTGTGACCTTTCCAGCTGATGGGTCTTATCCTCTCTGTCTCTCTTCGGTTCATTGGGTGAATGTTGGTTCTGATTCTATCTGAGTCAGAAGCTGCCAAAGTCTCTTGAAAATCAAAGGTGCTGAGCACCTGCCCTTCCCTTTGATTTCAAGGGGCGTACAAATGCCTCGCACCTCTGCAAATCAAGCCATTAGTATGTATGTCGGCATAAAGCACGGACAATGGCAATGATGGCTGCTTCACCTGAACCGTCAATACTAACCTTCTACAAGAACTGGAGTCCCCATGCCACCTGATTCCTATGTGAGACAGCATCAGGGATCCGGATGCTCTAGATTAGCTCCTTGGCCTAACTTCAGCCTCCTCTGTGCATAGAAGACTGTCACAATCTGCCAAGACTGGAGCGGGGATAGAAGAAAACAGAAAATGTTCTAGAGTGGAAGTGGGGCTGAGGGTTGGCACAATAGGAGATGATGAAAAGGCTTCCCAGGGGGACTGGAGCCATGGGGACCACTGGATCAGCAATAGCTGATCATTAGCCATTATACATTGCTGTGGAGTAGCTGTGGTTTCAGGGTTTTGCTGGGTGATGCTGAGTAAACATTGCAAATAGTTTTCTGCAAATATTCACTCACAGTTTATAATTAATCTGCTCTGGCCCCATATATGCCCTTTCTGGGTTTGCTTTCTGTGACCATTCTTGCACTGGCATGAATGTTTGCTGAGAGTGACTTTCAGGGTAGCTATAATGTAGTCAGCAGCCCCTTGCTTAAACTGGACCAAGATTTACAACAGCCTGTATGTAATGCAGGCTGTATTTATTTAGTCTGGGAACTAAAAAGCCTGAGAGAACCATAGGGTCTGTCTGTGCCCAGCAGCCTCAGTAAGGATCCCCTTTATATTCACTACAAGGAGTCCTGACTCCTTTCTGCCAAGAGGAACATTAGAGTTATATACACACACATTTGCAAAAACTGAATTTTAGATTTGCTCATTCAAGAATTCACTCCAGAATTGCCTGTGCCCGTCTTCAACCTGAGCACAGAAACAATACCATGTGACTTATTGGGCCAATCACAGCTAAGCAACACAACCCAGTTAGCGGATAGAGTACTCTTCGAGTATATCTACACTTCAACGTAAAACCAGGGTTCGAACTCAAGCCTATCCTCCCTTTCCTCTACACACACATCACACTAAATCAGGGTTTGGACCCAGGGTCCCATGACTCCACAACCCCAGTGGACTTCATACTCTGGGAGTCTGACAAAAGTATTCCTCAATCCCATGGGTGACTTTCTTTGTCCTCTAGACGGTCAAGGTTGGTGGACAGTCAAGTTTTCCCACCCTGCACCACTAACAAAGGGCTACAGCAGCCACATGTTGGGTTGGTGCTAGGAAGTCTGGGATACGGGTGGTTGTCCAGGAGCCCTAGGTTGGGACCCAGGGTTTAAAAGTTCCTAATCTAGGGTTACAAATGAGTGTAGGTACTCAAGCCATAGATTAACAAATCTAGGGTCTGCTAACACAAGTTCTAATAACCCTGGGCTTACATTGCAGTGTAGAGATTCACTTTGTGATCAATCCATAGAGTTCAAAAACATTCACAGGAAAATTAATTGAACAGCAAATAACCTCATAGATATTGTGACCCTGTGGATATTCCATGAGCAGAAAAAGAGTTTAAATTTGACAGATAAATTATCATTTATGAGTGTATTAATTCAGCTCTAGAGCTGGCTACCTTGATTACTTTTAGGCAGTGAGGGGTCCCTACAAACAGAGATAAAAGCCATTCCTGCCTGCTGGGCAGTGTAATTCTTCACACATGGTTAATAAATCTACAGGCCAATTACAGCCTGGCCTCTTTAATAGTTATTGGTTTGAGCCCTGACTAGCAGGAGTTGAAATTTTCCAATGTGATGCCCTACTACAAAATGCAGCAGTGACTTAAAGTAGTAAATGCTCCAGTACTTTGAGCATGGATGCGTGATTTGGGTTTCCTGGGTTCTCTTCATGGCTCTGCGGATCAGTGACGTTGGGTAAGTCATATAGTCAAAAGTTTAAAGCTTGGATGCCTAAAGTTAAACATCTATATCTATACTTAGGGACCTAACCAAGCTTCTCTTTAATTCAGTAGTGCTCAAAAGTTTTGAAAAGCAGGCCAGTCATTTAAGTGCCTAATTTTAGGTACCCATGTATGAAAATTGTGTCCCTTACCTTCCCATTCTTCACTTCTCCACCTATAATAATAGCACCTATCTGACAAAGATATTCATAGGCTTGGTTGATGAGCACTTATAAAAATCTTTGAGAATATCAGATGACAGGCACTATATAGAGGTGAAGTACAATATTGTTTACTGTACATTTATCCATTGTCTAGATCTATTTCTTAAAACCCTTTTTGGCCCCCAAAATATCATACCCATCATAGAACTGTGACTCTTTTTCCTTCCATAGTTTGCCAGCTCCTTAATGGAGTTTTTGTCATTTGCTGGCTATATTTCTTTGTACAATATTGTCTGAAAAGGATTTCTCTCCACACAAGATCTTTTTTTTTTAAACCTTCTATCCAAGAATAAAAGCAATAGTAGTCACAAAGCCAGTGGTTTCTTGGAAACCATCCAAACTGTTTTGACACTCCATTGCCCTGAATGACAAGAATAAAAAAGAGTTCTATCAGTCACTGCCTCTGTTTCTGTACTGTTAATCCAATAACTGAAGGCTTATTTGTACTATCTAAGCTTTTAATTCTCTTCAAAAGCTTTAACAGTAGTTTCCTTGCATGAAATTAACTTGAATTCAACCCCTCTTCCCCAACTTTAATGGGCTTCATACCCTTCCTCTCCTTCCAATATCCCATGGGAATCTATTATACAGTGATGACAGAGTTTTTTTAATCAGTTTCTGAACACTTCCTTTTCCCTTCTTCTTAGGGTTATTGCAATTATAACATGAGGAAGACTGTACTTTTGCTCACAGTGTGTTTACTACTTAACAGATCATGGCTGTCCTATATTATTGTATCCGATAGCATGTTTGTGTACCAGTGCCCCCTGCTGGATGCCATCAGACATGTTCAAGTGTGTGTCATAGGGTTTCATGCTGTTGAAGCTAACCAGAATTCACCTGCCTGGTGACTGTGCTTTTGGAACAGAAGGACCCGAGTTCTCCCTCCAGGCACATAGGGAAGCCACAGCACATTGTGCAGAGATGTCCTTGGGGATGTATCACAAGAGTGTCGGGGTTTATTCCCTTGTCTTCACAGCTATCCCATAGCAAGAGAGTTTGTGTCCCATTGGATCATCAGAACGCCAAACTTCTGTTCCAGGGTTAGTGAGTATTGCAGCGGGCTGGTGGACTAGTTTTTTCCTTACAGAAACCTGGGCTCCAAACTCACCTTAGGGACACAAGTAGAAATAAGTTTGATGGATGTCCAAAGTGCTTCTGATAGGCTAACAATGCCCTGCTGCTGTCCTCCTCTTTAACATGAGGTGCAGGCCAGGAGACCTCCTGCAGCCAATAGCGAATGTCACTGGCACTATGTTCAATCCCCTCAAATACAAGTAGGGACACTGTGGCCCTGGGCTGGCAAAGTTTGAGTGCCCTTGCCCCAGAGGACTCCAAGCACTGTTGGCATGCACAGCCCAGGCCTAGTGTAAATTCCAGTTGAAATTTTTCAGCCATTTTCTGCAGGGCTTGGCGAGCATTTAGGTTTTGAAGGAGAACAACAGGTCTATTGATCTAGTGGATCCAGGGGCTATTGGTGCTGCGGTAGGACCCAATAGAGATAAATAAAAGGGGTCTTCTGAATTTCCACTATGGTGTGTAGTGATGTTGGAGTGAAATGGTAGGTGGTGTTTGCAGGTCAGGATTAAGAAGGCAGCAGGGCTGTGGGAATCAGGGATGAGGTGCATTGGCAGAGCAGTCCAGATGAATTGCGCCTCTCTTGAACTGGACAGGTCTATCGTTCAGTGTGATCAGCAAATATTACTGCTGTGTGTCAGTGTGATCAGCAAATATTACTGCTGTGTGTGAGTTCCCCAAGTTCAACATCAATTCCCAAAGCTTAATGAAACGTGGTAAGTTGCACCAAGGCAAAAACATGGGGAATGAGAGAGATTCTCCTGGCTTCTTTCAGTTTCACTTACTTTCCTCTGATGAGGGCATGAGAAGTCAGGCAGCTACACTGCCTGCATGTATAAAGAATAACTTTTTGTCTCGTCACTGTAATATGTAAGTCTAGGATTCCTGTTTCACACACACTAAATCAGCATGGTAGGGTGAGGGAAAATCTAATTCCACATTTATTTAAAGAAGCTCAGTGAACCAAATTACAAATTTACTGGGCCAAATCTGTGTGGGCTGGGTATAGAACCTGGGAATGGGCACTAGGAGACCAGGGTTCTATTCCCAGCTTTTCCACTGCCTTGCTACATGAGTTTGGGCAAGTCATTACCCTGCTCTGTGCCTCAGTTTCCCCCACTTGAAAAATGGGCATAATGAGCCTTCCCTTTCTTTTGTAAAGAGAGATTCTAAGTAGTCTTGTATCAGGACCGTGGAACAGTCCTCTAAACTTAATAACAACAGCTCATCACTTCTGAAGAAGACAAGTTTCTTTAAACTAATTGGGCTGAGGCTCTGCTATGTCATGTAAGAGTAATCACGGCTAGAGAACACAGGATACTCCTGCTGTAAATGGTATTTCTCTGGTACTTAATAAACTACAAATGCCATTTATTGAGTTGCATTCAGCAGCCCCAAGAATATTTTCCTTTTAACACACAGATGGCAAAGCTTCCCGGCTCCTGCCTGTTCCTTGACAGCCTGGACTCCAGAGCTGCTCAGCTCTGCTCTGTGGTTCTCACACTCTCTGAGCATGCGAGTTAAAATTATTTGGAAATCTGACAGAGCATTCTGCCTGAGACTGCCTCATGCGGTTATAAATTATTCTAGCCCATCAAGCCAGTCTAGATCTATCCCTGGTATTCTGCAAGAATGCCTTGGGCAAATAGAGCATTAAAAATATATTTTGCAGTTCAAATCAAATATATTTTAAACAATGTAAACTTTCAAGTTGATTTATGGGTGTCAGTAAAGTAGACTCATGGCTGTTCATCTGCAGCTCTTTGCAGCATGAGAATAGAATAGAATTTGGTTTTAAAATAGCACTTTTCACAGTCCAGTAATGTTAAAATACTTAGCAGTTGCATACTGGTGATCAGTGACGGTAGAGAAAAATGGAACACCCAGTACTTGCTCACTTGCTTGTCGTATTGACAGGAGAATGGTGGCCATTACACCGGCTTAACTTCTGGATCTGCAGCTTCCACAACTACGACTGGTTGGAAATTTTTCAGCGAAATGTTTTTGCTTCGGAAAATGCTGATTTGTTGAAACCAAAACTGTTCGTGGGAAAGGTCGGTTTCACTGAATTTCCCATTTTGAAAAAGGAAATTGAGAACAAAAGTTTTGAAATTGTTTAAATGGGGCGATTCAACATTTTCTAAACGAAGAGTTCCCTTTTGAATTTTGAAACAACTTTGTTTTGAAATTTAAGTTAATTTATAGTAAAAATAAAACATTTTAAAGGTCAAAAATGAAACATTTCAATTACCTCATCCAGAAAATTTTCAGATTTTCAGGTTGCGAAAATTTTCAAGATTTTGTGGGTTTGTCCCAATTTGGGACAGAATTCTTTTTTTTTCATTTTGAAAATTCTCACCAAATGGGAAAACCATTTCCAATCCAGCTCTAACCACAAGAGACCTCAGCCTAAAACCTCTATTAAAGGAGAGAACCACCTGACCCCACCACTTGCATGTTGTGTGAGAATTGTTTTGTGATGAGCTCATGTTCACTTTGGAGATGAACTCATGCCTTCAATGGGAGTGCTCAAAATGTGCTGTGTTAACAATCTCTTTAGGTACCTATAGAGCCTTCATCTCCATAGTATCGGAGCGCCTCACCATCGCTAATGGAATTGATCCTCACCCCACTCCTATGAGGCAAGAATGTATAATCCCCATTTTACAGGGGGGAACTGAGGCACAGAGTAGATTGAAGGACTTGCTTAAGATCACATAGGAAGTCTGTGGCTGAGCCACTCATGAATGCAGGTCTCATCAGTAAGGCCCTGGGAAAATCACAGATTTTTTTTTTAGAAAATTCACAGCAGTGTCACGGATTAAGTAGCAAATTGCATGGAATATGCGCAAGAGTGTAGTCACCGAAAGATCACTACTGCATAAAACTGGCAACCAAGACCTCCCCATTGGCTTCTCTGACACGACACTGCTGCGTGCTACAAGCTACACCAAGCACCAGACCAGCACACGCATGTTCCACCTGGCAGCAGCGCTGGCTACTGTGCCACCGCCTCCTGCTTTAGTGAGTATTGGGGAAATCACGGCATTGAGCTAATGTCACTATTTCCACACAGCCCATGAAATTGCGATTTTTCCACAGGGCCTTACTGCTGAGTCCCATTCCAGTGCCTTGTCTGCTTAGCCCTCCTTCCTATAGGGAACAGCAGGACCACAAGAGTGCCTCACAGGTCCCAGGACTGGGTAGAAGTCTTGGGTTCTGTCCCCTGTTCTGACACGGACTCACTTGGTGGTCTTGGGCAAGTCATTGCAACTCTCTGTGCCTCTGTCTCCTGCAGGTTACCCACCTTTGTAAAGCACTTTGAGACGGATGGGTGCAAAGGGATATAAGCGTGGCCCACAGTTAGGGGAGTTCAGATCACTTCACGCTCCTTCTCCACCCCAAAGGACATGCAAGGCAATGCACTTTAGCAGTGACAGGATACTTGACACACACAATAGATTGGGCATCACAACTCCTGTTAAAATGTTACCTGCCCTCAAAGAGAGGCTGCATCTGTTATCCCAGCAGATCTATGCTAGTAGCCGTGCCCTCTGTTAATATGGATCTCCGCACACAGGATGTGCTCCCTGAGCCATCCAGAACATTAGCACTGCCGCTGTTAGCAGGGCCCAGTTGAAGTCCCAGGTCCCCAGCCCCCCACACCTCATGCTGCTACTGCCTCCCCCTAAGGCCTGTCTGAGGCTGCTACATGCTACTGCTACTTAGTACTGTTAAGTGAGAAATCCACTGAGGTGCTTGGCAGCCAGGATGGAAAATAGGTAGGACGCATCAAAGACAATGCAAACAGCAAACTCAGAAAATACAACTTCTCTCTACAGACCTGGGAACTACTGACTTCAGAGCATATGTCTACACTGCACCCGTGGCTGGTCCACGCCAGCTTACTCAGATTCGCGGGGCTCGGGCTAAGGGGCGGCATAGACGTTCAGGCTCAGGCTGCAGCCTGAGCTCTGGGACTCTCCCATCATCACTAAGGCCCAGCTCCTCAAATGTATTTAGGTGCCCAACTGCCATTGAAATCATAAGCTATTCATGCTGTGTGACCTTCGAAAGGAGCTGAATAAGAGAGGACATAATAAAAGTACATAAAATAATGAATGGTTTAAAGGAAGTTGATCAGGATCTTCTGTTCTCCCCAGCTCATAACATGTGAATAGGGGCTTTCAGTGACATTTAAAGCTGGCAAATTTGAAACTGAAAAAAGAAATAATTTCTCATACAATGCATAACTAGAACTCATTGCCACAGGAAGTTGGTGAGGTCAAGGATTTAACAAGATTCAGAAAGAGACTGGACATTTCTATAGATTACAAGAATATCTGGAGCTCTTATTAATAACAAATTTTGGAAGAGTTATTAAACCTCCTGCTTCAGGGCTTAAGCCAACCTCTAACTATAATAGACCAGGATGAGACTTTGACGAGGACAGGTTATCCCACATCTGCCTTACTGCGGGGTTCTTACGCCTTCCTCTGAAGCATCTGGTGCTGCTCAATGTCAGAGACAGGACACTGGACTGGATGGACTTTGCTTCTGGTTCACTATGACAGTTCCTCTATTGCAATGTTTAAATATGTGTCTTTGTGGCTCCCAGACAAAGCTCAGTGCCAGCCTATAACCATTAAGAGAAGGTAGGGCTTGGACCTGGACTCGAGGAGCTGCTTAACTCCAAGCCAATCACAGGGCAGTCACGTTTGCCTCTGAGGGGATGCAGTGTCATCTAGTGGTTAGAGCAGGGGACTAGAAATCAGGACTCCTGGGGTCTCTTCCTAACTGTGCCACTGACTTATTGGGTGACCCTGGGCAAGCTACTTAGCCTCTCCAGTTGAAGCATGCCCCACCTATGAAATGGGGATAGTGATACTTCCTTTTCTCGGAGAGGAATTGTGAAGCTTAAATCATCTTTGTTTCTAAATTGTTAATGTGAAGGCTCCTGGAGATGAGACAGCGATACTGGAAAAAGCAGAGAAATAAAATAATGTTAGACTTGAAAAGAGAGCGCTCAGACGTTTTGGATGCAAGAGGCTAGAGTGATGTTAAGTATTATTATTATTACAGGCTGCAGACTGAGCAACAAGACAGTGGAATTTCCAGTCCGTGTAAATGGAGCTTCTCCTCTTCTTTGCATTTCAGTCTCACGGTTCCTCCCATCACTGTTCCGAGGGCAGAGCCAGCAGAGCTCCGTACTGCCCCATCTCTAGTCTTCAGTGACATCTAGTGGCAACAAGAAAGTCTAGCGATATTACAGCGGTGCTCCCTGAGGAGGGAGCGTGCAATTTCCAGGATCTGAGATGAAATGTTTTCCAGCCTTTGTCATAGGAATATGGTCACAACTACAATACATGATGCTCATAGGACATGAAATTCATCCTTGGGCAGAGAGACCACCTGAGATCTGTGCACCACCGAAGTCCCATTTAGGCCCTTGAAATAGGGCTTGAGTGGGATTTCAGTGATGCATAGTAGGCCCTCTGCATAGGAGTAAATTTTGTTTTCTACAACCGGATAAACTCTCCCAGCTCTGAATGTTACTCTATGAAGCCAGAAAGAAAGAAATCCAGCATGTATACACCTACGTAACCTGCCAACACAGTTAAATGTTTCATTGACTTCACTCACCGCTGACTTCCTGGGAGCTACAACATGGCTCAGGTGTTTGGCTCAGCAGTGTAATAACAGTACTTAGCTCTTACCCGCAGAGAGGTTTTTCATCCATACACAGCTCACAGCACTACACATGAAGCTAAGTGTCTGTATCTCCGTTTTACAGGATGGGGAAATTGAGGCATGGAGTAGTCATGGGACTTGCTCAAGTTCACACAACTATTTGATCCATCTCTTTTACCCCATCTCTTTCACCCCCTATTATCTGTTGTCCTGAGGCAAAAATGAACCAAACATTAGCAGGTCTGATGAAGTCAACAGGAATCACTTAAAGGCCAGGTGTTAAGGGAAAGGTGGAATACATTCAAATGTTTTAAATATAATGATGTACTTTCCCCAGCTGCGGGCACTCGGCTCTGTTCCACTTTTCCCCTAGAGAGCTCACTGAAATGGCATTTTTAGAAGTATGGACTCTTAGTAATTCATCGGGAAGGTTTCTTACATCTTTCACATCTCTACATGAAATAAAAAATCTTAGCAAAACTCAGTGCCAAGCCATTAGCCCTGGTGCTGCCTCTGATCAGAAGTGAAAACTAACTACAAAGGACAAAAGAAACAAAGAAGGGTAAAGATAGACACAAAGAATGCCCAGTATATCTATGGATATTTCTAACTACAGAACCATTACAGGGAGTTGAGGATTGTGTCTGCACATGGGCTGGACTGACCCTTAGCTGGTATGAATCTGCCTAGCTCCATTGATGCCAACGGGCCAGATCCCCAGTGGGTGTAAATTGATGTTGCTCCACTGAAGTCAGTGGAGCTATGCTGATTTACACCAGCTGCAGCCAAGGCAACTCTTGAGTCTCCTATAGTTCAAGTGGTGCGGAGGCCAGGTGCCAGCCTTCTGCATATGGGGACAAATTTTACTCAAAGTGGGAAGATGCCAAATCTAGTTACATCCTCCATGGTGGAAACATAGTTTCATTGCAAATCTTTATCTGTGCCGCTTGGAATTTCCCTCCGTGACCGAAACACCGAGTCTAAAGCAGCCTCCAGTATATGTTGTTAAAAGTTACTCACATGGGAACAAATTATTTGATAGGAATCTTGCCCTCTCTTTTTCTGCTGAACATTGTTATTGCAGGCTGGCTAGTGTGTGTGTGTGTGTGTTATGTGGGGGCGGGAAGATGTTTACCTCTTATTTATCTGCTGGAACGGCAGTTGTTTCACCAGGCTATAAGATCTATCAGGACTTTGAGCAATAGCAGTAACCACACAATGGCCTGGCCATCTCTTCTGTAGAGCTAAAAAGAGAAATGAACATTTTTAAAAGCCTCTGAAAGAAACATAAATAAATAAATAAAACAAAATGAAACAATTAAAGAGGCAGAGAAACCATGATTCTGAGTTGGTGGGTGTCAAGGATGGGACTTCAAAAAGCACTAAGCATTGGCCTAGCTGGTCCCATTGAATTCAAACACTTCCATAGGCTTTCAGGAGAACAGCGCTGCGAGCTTCTGAAAATTCCCCTCCTACCTGCTGTGGCCAATGCACCATATGACTCCCACTGAAATTCAAGTGGGAGCTAGGTGTTGGCCTCTGTACAGGACTGAGTTCCACCCACTTGGGAGAGGAAGACTCAAGTCCTGACCTTCTTAACTCTCCTTTGCACTTCTGCAGCACTCATCTTTCCTCTGAGGAGCTATAAGCAAATTCGCGAACATTTCCTGAGGTTGACAAACATTACTAGGCCTGTTTTCTAAAAGGATGGACTGAGTGAAAGATTAGGCCGAGGTCATTCAGTGAGTCAGTGCTGATCTGGGAACAGGTCGGGGAAGACTTAGGCAGGACTGTATGAAAATTTCACATATGCAGACTCTGAACTCATCAAAATCTGTACAAATCTCTTGCTGAGGTGCATGCAAACCTCATGGCTGCATTGGGCCAGCCTGCAAGACACCTTCCTTCTTGGCTTCCCCTAGACACCTCAGTGTTTCTCCTACTTTAAATAGTCTCTGAGGGTCTAGTTGCCCAACAGCCCCTCTCCTGCCCAGACTCCTTTCAATAGGACAGTTTTCATTACTGCACAGAGCACCAGGCTGCAGAATTGCATAGAGAGATCAGCAGGACCAGAGGAGCATTCCCAGTCCCCTGTCTGCTGACTGGTGGGCAGTCAGGAAACACCTTCCCCAAAAGATTTTAATGATGGATGGATCGTGGGGGAGGGGCAGTGAAGCCACACGCTAACCCCCGAAGACTGCAGATAGAGAGAAGAAGCCAGCTGGCTGCTCCGGGAGAGCTTAGGAGGGAGTTCCAAGCTACCAACCACTCATTCTCTAGGAGGTGGCATGGGGTGGAATTTTCACAAGCACTCAGTGTTGGCCTAACTGTGTCAATGAGTTCAGTGGGAGCAGAGTTAGGGCAGCGCTTGGCGCCTTTCAAAAGCCAATCCAATGTGCAAAGGATGTTCCAAGGGCTTGGTAGCGTTTAGCATTTACTCTAGCAGCACTTACTCTAGTTTTACTTGCATTCATGTAAACCTAAAAACTCCAAAAAGAACTGGGTTCACCACAGCCCCATGAACCCAAAACAGCCGGTTTCACTCCACCCCACTCTCTGCTTTAACCTCTCATCGGCAGCTACCTTTCAGTGATTAAACCAGACTATTTGTGGGAGGAGGAGAACAGCCCCAAACAGCACCTGGTGGTCAAGTCCTACCCTGTGGGTTAAATGAATCGTTGCCATGCCAAGCTAAATGGCTCCCGGGTGCTTTGCATGCCAATACATCCCGTTAATGATATGTTGGTTTAAAGACTCCTGATCTGTGAGGCTGATTTTCAAGCAAATTAAATATAGAGGGAGAGCGAAGCTAAGTGGCTCCGCACAAACATTTCAGGCTAACAAAAGGGGAAACAGTTGGACAAGTATGCAAGAATCAGCGGTAATTGGCAAACGTATTGCCATTCTTTACTGCAGTCGAATGCTAGAATCGTAAAACCCACACATGTTTAAACCTTCAAGTTAAATACTTTTTAATGAGATAACGTATCCATGGTATTTATCCAAGGCTCATGTTTTACATACAGGCTGCATTTTCATACCCTCTTCCTTTTTAATTTGCTGCTGGAACTAAAAAAAGCCTGCAATCTGCAGTTGACAGAAGCGCAAAAAGATAAGCTTAAGATGTCTTCCTAAACTCTTGTGGTGGAATTTTGTTCTTTTATCTTATCTCCAGCTTCATGACACATTCATCTTTAGGTTTAGTGCAGGATTCCAGCGAGTGGGGGTCTCAGTGTTATACCATCCATATCCCTTTCTGGGCACTGACTCCAAGGGCGTGTTAAAGTTTCACAATAAATGCAAATGACTGAGTGTTTTCCAATGATAAACCCAATTCCAACCTGTGGTGTGGTTCAAATGTGACACATTCACACTGCCAATGTGAACACAGTGTGTGGAATGTAAACATGATTTGGCACAAAGGGTCACGCCGTTCCTGGAGCATGCCTGTGTGTCTTCCAAACTACTCCCTGCCTAGGAAGAGTTGGGGAGCTGTTTGAGGTGCTGAATGACAACAATGTAGGCCCTATGTAAATATCAAAAATGGCTTCTTGCACTTGGTGTATTTTGTCAGTATGCAGGCAATCTGTTCGTCCATTTCCACAGGTATTGCAATAATTCTCAGTGCTAATTATTGTATTTGTGTTCTAATTCATCCATAACTGATATAATCTTCAAAGCTCAAATATGCCTTGATCTAAAGCATCAAGGCTTTCTCTCCCCCTTTCCTTTGAACTCTGATAAATGGAACCCAAAGGCTGTCACGTTACATTTTCTTTTTAATCGACTTGTTTTCCTTCACCAAAAGAAAAAAAATGTTTTAACAATGTTCGATGTGGAGATTACTGCACTCTGGGAGTGAAAGCTTCATTTCTTTATTGTTCCTTCATTTTATCTGGTTTGATAAGGGACACCAACCCCCAAACTTATCTGAGAAATCAAAGGACTGCACGTAACCCAGTCTAGTATTAGCGTCACTCTGGCCATCAAGAATCCTAAGTAATTACAGTAAATTGTTGAAATGAAAGCAAAGGCTATCGAGCTGCATATGTAATGTGATGCTTCAGTGTCAGCTGTATGAGATATTCACATCATGTATTGGAGCGTTGCTATGTGTTTTTAGAAAGGTCATGTTTCACCCCAGAAGTGCTCGCATTTATTTGGTGGTGGCTGTCAATCTTTTATATTTATATACAATGGACTATAACAGGGCCCCTGATAAGGCTGTTTTGTGCCAATCCAT
The DNA here is from genome assembly GCF_965152275.1 of Natator depressus. Classification (NCBI taxonomy): domain Eukaryota; kingdom Metazoa; phylum Chordata; order Testudines; family Cheloniidae; genus Natator; species Natator depressus. The sequence goes on from NC_134247.1 coordinate 17,369,731, forward strand.
TGCAGAGGAACCCCTAAGTGGTGCAGAGCCAGTGCAGGGAGCATGTTGGGTGGGTGGCTCAGGAGTTGGCATGGTCAGAGCAAGGAAGTGCTCCAGCAATCCCCACCTGCTGTATGACCCCTGGGGTGTCATTACTAACCATCAGACAATTTAGAGCAGAACTGAGGCTTCCCAGAGTTATTCCAGGGACCAAATCAGCCTCAAGCTGGCCCCAGGACTGGGGGAAATGCAACTTTGGGTGAATCGCTGTTGCCCCTGCCCCCATTGACCAGTCCCAAGGCTCAAGGCCTCTGCATGTATGCACTTTGTCTCGTCCATTGCCAAAAGGCACCAGACAAATGCGTAAAATATGGTCATTATTGCAAAGTTGTGATACAAGTTAGAGCAGCTTTGTTCCAAAGAATGTGGTATAACATCTGTCTATGAAGGCATGTGTGCTACATTAAATACTGTAGTATCTGAGCACCGCCTGCCATAGAACACAGAGTCTTCCCACAGAGCTGGAGCACAGAGGCCACGTTCTTTTTTACTCTTGTCACGATGCTAAACCAGAGTGAGGCACGGGACACTACTGGGGCAGGGAGGCCTCACTCCTGAGCAGCTGCAGGGCGTGCTCCAAGTGGAGGAACTATTTAAAAGAGCAAGGAGCCCAAGGGAAAGGCATTATGGGTTGCACCAGGAAGCGAGGCTGCTGCCTGGAGCTGGGGGCAGAGTGACTGCAGTATTGGTAAGGTCACTCTGGAAGCAGTGGTTCATATCCTGCCCCCATCACGCCCACTTTTGGAGTTGAGAACCCATGCGAAGCCCCCAAGCATGGGACGTTGTCTGCCTTGCAGACTAAACGGACACTACTAAGACTGTGACTACGCCCCAAACAGAGGAGCCACAGCCCCATAGGAAGAGACCCAGTGGGGTGTAACTTGGGGTGGACCAGTGAGTGGCCCGGACACTGCAATCTTCCTTTAGGACCCTAGGCTGGGACTCAGTGGAGTGAGAGGACGTGGGTGTCCATACTCTTCTCCCCCTCCTTCCTCTCTGTCATGGCAGAGCCTCAAGGGGAGAAGAGGGGACATGGAGGAGAGACTCAGGTTCACTGTATATGACCCTGAAGGGACCCTCTAGAACGAGCAGACTGTACAAGAATTGTGGAGCCATTGCCTGACTAGTAGATGTGCTACTCTTGTGTAACTGTCTTGCACGCACTAGGTTGGCACAGGTGTAAATGTGAGCAGATCTTGTCAAAGTAGCTTAGTAGAGCAGCGTATGTCATCAAAGCGCTTTACTAACATGAACCAACTCAGCTTCGCAATACCTGCTAGGAGGCAGGTAAGTATCATCCCTGCTGTACACTGAGAAACTGAGGCGCAGAGTGATGAACTGGCTCAGCTATTTAGGCCAAAATTGTCCAGAGTGGCCATCCATGCTCCCTCTCATTTGTTTTTGCCTCTGTGGGGGATGAGCAGCTATGAGATCTGGAGTTCAATTCCTCATTTAAGCCAGTTGAAATGAGACTTAAGCGCTGCATGGGCCACGTGCTGGTCCCTCTGCAATGTGCACAGTGGAACAAAATAACGCTGTTCACAAAGAACTGTCGATCACTGGCAGAGAGCGAGAGTCCACACTTGCTAGCATGTGTAATAACAGATGTTCTAGCAAAGCCAAGTGAGGCCTAGAGACTTGTATGGATAGGCCAAATGTGACCCATGCAGTGATGTGCTGCAGGGCACTTGAAGGAGCCCTTCATTTAAATTCTACCAGAGAACTGAAGGAAAGGTTGGGGTGATTTCCCGGCCTCTGATCCAGTCCTCCCCTGCTGGAGATGATCTATGAGCCACAGGAATAAAAGTGCTTCTGAAGGGCAAAAGTTTTGTTATTGTATTAGATAAGATTGTGCTAAGCAATTCGTATCCTCAAATATTTCATGAGGGATCAGAGCGCTGCTTTTAGGGTCTGCTCGCTTTCTACCCTAGCTGTTGCAAACTACACTGGTAGAACACAGAGATAGTAAGATTAAAACTCACAGGCCTTCAGCATGAGATTGCAAACACATTAGATAAATTGTTTGAGAGAGTGACTGAGTCTAATCTGAAGAAAAAGAAATTTTATGAGAGCCACAAAAACTGGACTTTTAATTTAAAACTATCTTTCATTGACTTGAGCATCTCTCCTGCAAGTCCATATTTCATTTCCCCTTATGCAGCAGTAATTAGAAGGTAACAAGGGAAAAGGAGAAAGCTTATTACCTCATAGCCATATCTGGGTGATTTCATCCTGTAAATTATAGATTATATATGGTAGAAGGGGTGTTGGGATATTAATTTCTGTTTTTGTAAAGCATAGCCCCTCCACTTTAATTTACCACTAAATAATAAATGGCATTGTAAGATACTCAGGAAAGATAAAGATGCTCCAGTAAATCAAACATTCAGTTCGTAAACACTTACAGATCAGTCTGTCTGGTATGTGTATTTAAGTGGTTTATGTTGTTCTCACAAAGCAGAAGTAAGCAGGCATTTAACTGATGCTCTCTGCCAAACCAGAGGATGAACCAGCTAATCAAACAGTTTCCCCACTGCTCCCAATTACCACCCTGTCTTTGTAGAATCAGACTAAAAATGGAGCTTTAAGGTTCTGAATTGTTCAGATAGAAGGCCAAATTCTCCTCTCGTTGAAGTAAATTGAGTTACTCCACAGTGTAAATGTAATCAGAGTTTGAAACTTCTTTCCCAGCCAGGATCTGCAAAAATGCCTTGCGAGGGAAGCTGTTCTTGGGAGATTTCCCCAGAAACTCTCCAGGCCAAAATCCAAAAGCCTCATAGTCCAGAAACACATGCATGGGACTCATAATTCAGAGCTCCTGAGTTCTCATCCACTGGCTTACTATGTATCTGGGGGTACATCTACACCACAGTTGGGAGGTGCGATTTCTGGCTCAGGTTGACGTACATGCACCAGCTCGGATTGAGCTGGCACACTAAAAATGGTGGTATGGATGGTGACTCAGGCTAGCCACTGGAGTACGTACCTCAGAGCTTGTTCACCGTGGCCAGGCTGCTATTTTGAGCATCCTAGCTCAATCAGAGCTAACATGTGCACGTCTGCCTACGCTGGGAATTACACCTCCCAGCTTCAATGTGCCTTTGTGGAAGATGTTTGACAGTTTGCTGCCTCAGTTTACCCATCCGTGAGAGGACGAGAATAGCTGAGTTATGAATATTAATTGTGGGATTCTGTAAAACATTGAGGCTCATTAGTTGCACTGAACCCAAACACGGGACACTTTTAGGTTTGCTTCTTGCTATTTTTTTGCAATTGCTCCACAGGCTCCTTCTCTCTCCAAACCCAAAAGCTGTGCATCTCCCTCCCTCCATCTGGACTGAGTTGAAATGGGCACTGGAGTGGAGTGGCTGCTGCTAATTTCATCTAGAGAAAATGAAATAGTGCCTAGCATTCCTAAGTAAGATTGATATGCAGCTCTCTGCAAGCGCAGGGCTCTGGGGATGAGGAGAGACCATATCCTCTGGAGTGTCAGACCTCAGCTGTTTACAGTGGAAAGTTAGGAAGAGTCAAAATGATGCAGTTGAAGTTTGCAGAGAAAATAAAATATGGTTGTGGCTGATTTTGACATTTACATAGGATATTTGTGATGTAAATTGGCTGAACCCTATTGAGAGGCACACAGCCGGAGACTTCCTAGATGAGCAAGTGCCCTTTGGCATTGCTTTGGATGTACATGTACTAGGTATGTAATAGAAGTTGTGAGTCAGGTGACCCTTGATACAGATGTAGCAGAATAGATCAGTTCCATAGTGTTGGAGATGGATGGGAATTCTGGGGTTTGCAACCCCTTTGCACCATGCAGACTAGCTTTGGAGGGGCTCTCCCCTCACAGTGAGGTCTGGGGATAGACCAGACCAGGCCAGAAGAAGAGTGAAGGTGTGGCTGGGTGATCCAGGATACCAGAAATGGCCCTCCAGTACGAGCGATGGCCATCAGTCTTAGGTCCGTGGTAGCAACTATGTAGCAGCTCCCTTGTGCCCGGCTATATTCCCACAAGCACCAAACCTGGCTGCTTTGTTTTAATGAGCAGGTCAGCTGATTTGGGCCTATGTAGTTTCTCACACACCCAGAAACACTAATGAAATCAAATTCGTTCATGACTCCTCGATATCAAAACCATGACACAGCTGCAGCATTTAATGCCCAATCATTTATGTGTGGCATTGAAACTTTAGGGACGCTTCCTATGTATGACAGTATCACACTCTCATCCCTTGACCCTGAGCAACTTTACTGGCTCTTCGTTCATCTCAGGATCTCTCTCACTCTCACTCACACACACACACACTCTCTCACTCACTCACTCTATTCCCCTTCACATATCTATTGAAGTCAAACGGCAACAGATTTAAAACTGGTCAAACATGTAATTTAACACATGTCATGAACCTGGGAAACAATCTACAAGTTATCATTGAACCAAATGTTTATTAGGATTCAAAGAAGGATTAAACATTAATTTTGCTAATAAGAACGTCTGTAGTTATATAAAACAAGATAAACAGTGACAAGAGGTATAAGACTTCCTGGTGCCTGCATTCCCTACATAGGTGGAGTTTGTGGGGGAGAGGCGTGGGAGGGCGCAGAGAAGGGCTACTAGGATGATCTGAGGAATGGAAAACTTTTCTTATGAGAAGAGACTCAAAGAGCTTGGCTTGTTTAGTCTAACCAATAGAAGGCTGGGGGAGATATGATTACTCTGAATAAATACATCAGAAGGATAAATATGAGGAAGGGTGAGGAGTTATTTAAGTTAAGAATCAATGTGAACCCCATAAAAAATACATATAAGCTGGCCATCAACAAGTTTAAACTTGAAATTAGACGAAGGTTTCTAACCATCAGAGGAGTGAAGCTCTGGAGCAGCCTCCCAAGGGGAGCAGTTGGGGGCAAAAAACCTCACTGGCTTCAAGACTGAGCTTGTTAAGTTTATGGAGGAGATGGTATGATGAGACTTCCTACAATGGTGTGTGGCCCATCAGCGACTGCCTGTAGCAAAAATCCCCAATGGCTGGAGATGGGACATCCACTAGATGGGGAGGGTTCTGAATTACTACAGAGAATTCTTTCCCAAGTGTCTGCCTGGTGGGTCTTGCCCACATGCTCAGGGTTTAGCTGATCATCATATTTGGGGTCAGAAAGGAATTTTTCCCCAGGTCAGATTGGCAGAGACCTGGGGGGGTTTCACCTTCTTCTGCAGCATGGGGCATGGGGTCACTTTCAGGTTTAAACTAGTGTAAATGGTGAATTTTCTGTAACTTAAACTCTTTAAACCATGATTTGAGGACTTCAGTAACTCAGCCAGAGGTTAGGGGTCTATTACAGGAGTGAGTGGGTGAGGTTCTGTGGCCTGCAAGGTGCAGGAGGTCAGACTAGATGATCATGATGGTCCCTTCGGACTTCAGGGTTTGTCTACCCTGGCACTTCGTCAGCAAAATTTTTGTTGTTCAGGGGTTTTAAAAAACACACACACACACAAACGACAAAAGTTTTACCGACAAAAAGCTCCAGTGTGAACAGCGCTTTGTTGGCAGCAAAGCTCTCCCGCCAACAAAGCCACTGCCGCTCGTGGGGAGTGGAAGTCTTTTGCTGGCGGGAGAGCTCTCTCATGCCGACAAACAGCAGCTACACTGCGTGTCTTTTAGCAGCACGGCTGTAGCGGCACAGCCGTGTTGCTAAAAGCCTCATAGTGCAGCCATAGCCTTAGTAAGAGTATCTGAGTAAGAATATACAGTATAATTTTTAAACCTAACCAGTGTCTCACAAGTGACTTGCCACAAGATGTCAGAACATGTTAGTATTAGAGCTGAGTGGATCTAATATTTATTTAATTTTCTTTCTTTCTTGATACAGGAACTAGATACAATGCTGCTGTCAGATATTCTTTCCCAAGTATCTGCCTGGTGGGTCTTGCCCACATGCGCAGCCCCATTGGCCTGAATGCAGCCATTCCCCCAAATATAGAAGTCAAACCACGCCTATGGTTCCCCAGGAGATTCTGCTGGGAGGGTTAGTGTACAATGTGCTGCCTGGGAGGGAGTAACGGGTATCCCCTATGTGACACAGCTGCAATTTGCAGGATTAGTCATTTGAACGAGGGCTGTCAAGCAATTAAAAAAATTAATTGCAATTAATCGTGCGATGAATCACACTTGTAAACAATAATAGAATACCATTTATTTAAATATTTTGGATGTTTTCTACATTTTCAAATATATTGATTTCAATTACAACACAATACAAAGTGTACAGTGCTCCCTTTATATTTATTTTTTATTACAAATATTTGCACTGTAAAAAAAACAAAAATAGTATTTTTCAATTCACCTAATACAAGTACTGTAGTGCAATCTCCTTATCATGAAAGTTGAACTTACAAATGTAGAATTATGTACAAAAAAATAACTGCACTCAAAAATTAAACAGTGTAAAACTTTAGAGCCTGCATGTCCACTCAGTCCTACTTCTTGTTCAGCCAATTGCTCAGACAAACAAGTTTGTTTACATTTGCAGGAGATAATGTTGCTCGCTTCTTGTTTACAGTGTCACCTGAAAATGAGAACAGGTGTTCTCATGGCACTGTTGTAGCCGGCGTCGCAAGATATTTATGTGCCAGATGCGCTAAAGATTCATATGTCCTTTCATGCTTCAACCACCATTCCAGAGGACGTGCATCCATACTGATGACAGTTTCTGCTCAATAACAATCCAAAGCAGTGCAGATTGATGCATGATCATTTTCATTATCTGAGTCAGATGCCACCAGCAGAAGGTTGATTTTCTTTTTTGGTGGTTCGGGTTCTGTAGTATCCGCATTGGAGTATTGCTCTTTTAAGACTTCTGAAAGCATGCTCCACATTTCATCCCTCTCAGATTTTAAAAGGGACTTCAGATTCTTAAAGCTTGGCTCAAGTGCTGTAGCTATCTTTAGAAATCTCACATTAGTATCTTCTTTGTGTTTTGTCAAATCTGCAGTGAAAGTGTTCTTAAAATGAACATCATGAGCTGGGTCATCATCCGAGACTGCTATAACATGAAATATATGGCAGAATGTGGGTAAAACAGAGCAGGGGACGTACAATTCTCCCCCAAGGAGTTCAGTCACATATTTAGTTAACGTTTTTTTTTAATGAGCATCATCAGCATGGAAGCATGTCCTCTGGGATGGTGGCTGAAGCATGAAGGGGCATACAAATGTTTAGCATATCTGGCATGTAAATACCTTGCAGTGCCGGCTACAAAAGTGCCATGCGAATGCCTGTTCTCACTTTCTGGTGACGTTGTAAATACGAAGGGGGCAGCTTTATCTCCTGTAAATGTAAACAAACTTGTTTGTCTTAGCGATTGGCTGAACCAGAAGTAGGACTGAGTGGACTTGTAGGCTCTGCAATTTTACATTGTTTTGTTTTTGAGTGCGGTTATGTAACAAAAAAAATACATTTGTAAGTTGCACTTTCATGACAGAAAGATTGCACTACATATTTGTATGAGGTGAATTGAAAAATACAATTTCTTTTGTTTATCATTTTTACGGTGCAAATGTTTACAATAAAAATAATATACACTTTGATTTCAAATACAACACAGAATACTATATGAAAATGTAGAAAAACATCCAAAATAGTTAATAAATTTCAGTTGGTATTCTATTGTTTAACCGTGTGATTAAAACTGTGAGTATTACTTTTGTGATTAATTTTTTTGAGTTAATCGCGTGCGTTAACTGCAATTAATCGACAACCCTAGTTTGAACGCAAGAAATCATCAATCTATTTAATTCATGAACACTGAAAGCGAGAAAACAGAAAGCGAATGACTACTAGCACGGACCACGGCATGGCCTCTCCATGTGACTCTGCCAATGCACCCCAGTCCTGAGCTGCGGCACCCCTGGCGTATTCCAGCCTTGCAACCCCACATAGCTCTGTTGATCCACTTCAGACCTGACCTCCAGCTATTCTTGCTCTTCTAATCCTGCATCCCCACAAAGCTCTGCTCATCCTCGTCCTCCCTCCGGACCAGCATCACTCCTGCTCCTCTAGTGCTCTTCCTCTCCTGGGCTGCTGCAGTGCCCACTAGGGACATGTTGCAACAATTAAAATTCGTTTCACATGCGCTCTCAAAGTGATTTGATCACATGTCTCCAAGTGGTGGCTGACTTGTGCATTACACACTGAATCCCACCACCTCCCAAATTGCAAAGGGATCTTTCTTCACGGCAAAGGGCATTGCTAAGTTTTGCCTTTGTAGCCAAATAGAGTGGATCTGTCTGACGTTAGCCTAGGATTAGTGTAGTGTTAACTGCCGAGGAGACAGCCTGGGGGCTTTTCTCTGCCTGTCTCTGTATTAGGCTTCTAGGAATCTGCTTTCAAATGCACATTTTGTTTTCCTGAAATGGCTCTGTAAGAACTAGATTGTCTCAGTGGGATGCGAGCGGCTTGCAAGAGGCAACAGCAGAGTGGCTTTGAACAAAGGGACTTGAATGGGATTGCAGGATTTGGCTAAAGAGGATTGACTGCAGGTTGCAGTCCAGGCGGACTTGGCGGCTTTGACGCCTGCTCTCTGAAGTGACAGTCTGTGCTCCCCTGAGGAAGCGGGGGACGTGTTTCCAATAACAAGTCAAGCTTGTCCGAATAGCATGAGGCTTGAAGGGACAAGGTGGCTGAACTGGAAACGCAGCTGGAGTGATGCCCAGCAGAGTCTTGTGTGCTCCTTGCCCTTCAGCCATACACTTACTTCAGCTCACAGCTGCAGGCATATTTTAGCTTTGTCTGGTGCTTAATTGCTGTGTGGACTCAACCATGTCTCAGCTCAGTCCAAGCCAGAGCTGTGGCAGCAGCTAATAACCATCCCATGGTGCCCATACACATGGAAATGCTCACTCTGCTCTCACACCGCCCTCTCAGGCTCTCCCTTCCACTCTCTCACTAACAGACTTGTGCTTTTGGGGCAATCCTACTCCTTTCAATCCAAAACTGCAGATCCTCATTGACCTGCAGCTTCCCAGACCCAAATTCCTGGGGACTGGGACCCTGCACACACTTCCCCACCCTCCTGAAAGAGTTAATCTGATGAAAAAAAATAGCTTTCAGAAGCTGTTAGCCTACCTCAAGGTACATTTGGCCTATGAGAATGTGTCCCGGTGGTTTAGTGCTTCTCAGCTGGAGTTTCACTGGCTGAGTGGGTTGCCATTTGAGAGTATTGAGGATGGAGTTCTTCGCAATAGCCCAAATATTTGGTCCCAGTGTTCAAGTGGGTTAAGCTCTCATTGAACACAGCTGATGTTTCCCTAATTGACCAATGGATTCTTAGCACCCAATTTAGCAGGAGGGTAAGAGTATGAAACTCCCAAAGCTAATGCAAGTTGTGCCCCATTTTGCCAGAGTTGAATTTGGCCCTTCATTACGCCGTAAGAACCGAACCTCATACCCAGCAAGCTTGCTCTAAACCTCCCCTAATGTGTTGCCCTGCCAGCTGGGAAGCAAATTGCTCTCACGAATCAAGACTGAGATATAGGCAGCCTGTGGCTATTAGCTCTGAGGAAGAAACAGACAAGTCCATGGGATTTGATGGCAAGTCAAATTGGAAAGGGCATGCACACACAGGTTGCGTTTCACCTTGCACTGGTGCAGGGAAATGGAGAATGTAAAATGCGACCATTCAGATTTGCGCTGGGGTACATGATGAAATGAGGTGCAGGGTAATGGAGAACAGACCCGGGGGGTAGCACAGGGCACAGCACAACTGGCACTCACATTGATTTGATACCATAAGCCCCCCTTTGAGGAAGTTACCATCAAAGCTGGCTTTGCTGTGAAATAGCAGTGTGTTCCAGTGAACGGGTGTCAGGGTTACTGCGCAAGCCATGCCTTTAGACCCCCTTTGCCCTCTTCAGTGTACCCCTCAGGTGTCAGGCCTGCTTCCTGCACCTCACTCTGGGTGAAACCATGCATCCAACCATTCTTAGGCTGGATCTCCGTTTCCCAACCGTGTTAGCCTGACAGACCCCACAGGGTTTGGCACCCAAGCATTTCCCTTTGGGAGCCTGTGGCAGTACAAATTTGCAGTTACACAAACAGCATCTTCAAAACAAAGCACTATTGATTCTTCCACCTGAAGATACAGAGCATGCAGAGCAAAAGGTTAAACAACAGAGACCTATTCTACTTTTTATTAGTTATTGTTTTATCGTAGCACTTTGGACCCCAGTCCTGGTCTAGGATCCCCTTGTGCAAGGCGCTGCACAAACACGGAACAAAAAGACAGTCCCACTCCCTGCCCAAAGAGCTTACAGTCTAAGTGAAACCTGTCTGCCTTTACCTATGCCTTAATCTTTCCTTGCAAGCATTTGTACATTCCCCTCAACCCAGGTAACCCCGATCTTTGGCTGGGAGAAGCAGATTGTCCAGCTTGCAGCATGTTCTCTCTGTCTCTTGCCTGCCCATCAGCCCCCAGTGACATTGCCTGGGCAGTGCCCCCTCCTTCCTGAGGCTAGCATCTTTACAGTTAAGGACCCTCTTTGATCCTAGGCTTAACCTTGGAAAGAGTAAACTGTTCTTAGCTCGGATGGAGTCAAATAGGGGGGATTCCTCGAAACAGCTTCCCTTTTGTTTCTTCAAGGACACTTATCTGGGTCACTGTTCTGCATTTCCTGCTCTGGTCCTTTAACAACCCCTTTGATTTAACTCTGCATATTCAGACAGAATAGCACACGGGTAACCTGGGGGGCATGTGATTTTTATAAAAAATACTGCAAATAACTCCCTCAATCTCCACAGGGCATTGGCCTGAAAGCCAGGAGGTCTATGTTTTATACTACTAATTCATTGGGGTGACCTTAGCAAGTCATGTGATCACTCTGTGCCTTGGTTTCTCCAGATGTATGAAGGGATAATGATACTCACCCTTCTTTGCGAAGCACTTTAAGATCCTTGGATGAGAAGGATTATTATAGATTGTCTCAAGGTCATTTCTGAACCTAGATTCCTGTCATATTTCTATACTGCAGTTGATAGCCAATCCTCAAGGCTGACCCAGCAATCCTTTCATAAAGACAAATACCAAAATCCCTGCAGCCTTCCACAAAAGCATATGAACTGACCAGTTATTACTTCGCCATCCACTGATGATTAATTTTTTTAAAAATGGTTATTTCTCCTCCAAGATGAAGTAGGGATGGTTCTAGGCCAGAATTTTAGAGATGATTTTGTTAGCCTCCAGAGTTGCCAATCTCATCTAATCATTTTTCCCCCTGGAAGATTGTGTGGACACCAGCTGAGACAGCCTGGTGTCAGATTCTTGACCCCACATACAGACACAGAGCTGCTCTGCTGACTCATGCTGGCGTCGGGTTCTTAGGTCCTACACAGGGTCCTCCTCCTGCTGATTCATTCTGGCAGCCAAGCTAAGTGGGTTAGCACCAAGCCAGTTTATAGGGGTTTTGATTCTCTTTCTGAGGCAGAAGGAATTAGGAATAAGAGATGCTATCGGGAGTAATCCTAGAAACAGCCAAGCTCTGGCAGGAAGTTTATGCCTGTTATTTAAGTTAACAATAAAGAAAGAGAGGAGAGGTGTAAGTTTGGAAATTACTCATTGTATATTCTGAATAGGAGCAGGGCGGTGCCTGCTTACAGGATAGGGTTCTGATATCAGAGATGCTATGCAAGCAGTAATACTCAGACCTCAGTGGTTCAGTATCCAAATTGGCAATCAACATTACCCAAACAAGCAAAAGTAGCGTGAATTCATTGTTTCAATTGCTATTTATATATCTATGTAAAGCACCCCTTAGTGGTCTCTATGCTGCCAAACCGTTCATTGCAATCAGACTGCCTCAAATGTTTGTGGTTATGTTGCCCACTCTATCTGGTCAACAGGAGGATAGGAGCCTCATACTGGTGCTCCTGAAAGAGCTAGGGTTGAGTCTCCTGCACTCAAGGGGTATTCTGTTTGGAGAACAGAGGGTCATGAGTTCTATTCTGTGTTCTGCACATGAGTGGTTAAGCAGCTGTGTGTATGCATGCAGCCACTGAATTGCAATATCCTGGTGTATCATGTTTAACGCTCTGTTTTGACAGTGACTCGGAAAGGGGGAGGAAAGGTGGTTCCAAAATGCAATTAGGCTTTCAAAGAGTTCTGTTATTTTATTTTGCTAAAGCTGTTGAAAGAGAAGGCAGCTCCAGTTTGCCCAGAGCCGTTCAGTTACAGCTTAGCTCTGCCGGGTGGGTCCTTTAGAAAACTGCCTTTGACAGTAAAAGCATTTAGCTAAAGCACAGCATGTGCAGCAGAAGAAAAACAAATTACAGTGACAGAAACATGTGAATCCATCATCGGGGGGCAAGGGGATTGGTTTCAGAATCCATGTATTAGACTGTGACAGTAATCATAGAATGGTCCTTTAAATGTCAGTCGAGATGAACGCGGTTTAATAGAAACAAATAAGCTGCCAAGCCAAGAAGCGTGTAACAAAACAGATGGTTAGATAAATCTACCTATTATCTGCTCCCCGCAAAAAAAAAAAAAAAAAAAAGAGAGAGAGAGAGAATTCAGGCTTACGTTTGATCGAACGTGTAAATCTCAGAGAGATGATGTTTTCTTTTATTTAAAAAAACCTGTTTGTTTTCGGAACCATTCCCTGCCATCAGCCATGTGGGTGGAGGTGAGCTGTACAAATGAGATACGTAACATTTAAAGCTTGCTGCAGCCTTGACAGTGTTATGCTAATGAAAAATGAAGGCACCAGGGCATGGTTTAGACAATTAGTCAACACCAGGCTGGTGTAGAATCCATACAGATTCCTATCAACTGCACAGTAAGAAAGATAGAAGGGGTTGTGTGTGTGTGTATGAGAGAGAGATAGAAGGATGGACGAAACAGGTGGGGTAGGTTACATTGTTTGCTACATTTGTTTTACAATTTCCTTGGCTTTGCTGTTTGTCCCTGCAGGACCTCGGCACATCTTTGAGATGAGTGACCCCAGGAATTTTTATCTAGGCAGAATGGCAGGCTGCCTTCCACAGCCTAGCTCCACATGTGAGTTTCACCTTGTGGAGGATGTAGGTGCTGCAAGTCCTTGCAAAACTGGGGAGTGACCACTGCTCATTTGTCCATGGGTAGGCTGCCTTGATTGTCCTTTTGGAAGCAACGCCAGCTGCGCTTTCTTCTTCTTCTTACTGATTAGTGACATTGTCTGCTGATGTCAAAAGACACCATCAAAATGCAAATGGCTTTACATTATGTTTCTGGTGAAAAATTCATGGAAGTCTTGTGGTCTGTTAGGCTCTGTCTACACTGGAACTTTGTCGGCAAAACTTTTGTTATTCAGGGGTGTTAAAAAAACACACACGCCCCTGAACAACAAAAGTTTTACTGACGAAAAGCACTGGTGCGAACAGCGCTTTGTTGGCAGGAGCACTCTCCTGCTGACAAAGCCACCGCCGCTCGTGGGGGGGTGGAGGCTTTTTGTCGGCGGGAGAGCGCTCTCCTGCCGACAAACAGCAGCTACACTGTGCACCTTTTAGTGGCACGGCTGTCGTGGCCCAGTCGTGTCGCTAAAAGCTACATAGTATAGACAATGCCTTAGTCACCTATGTCTTTCACTCACACTTCTTCCCTCTCTGACTCAGTCTACAAGGATAGGAAATGTGGTTGTTTCATGTTCTCTGTGTGTATAAAATCTCCCCACTGTATTTTCCACTGCATGCATCCGATGAAGTGAGCTGTAGCTCATGAAAGCTTATGCTCAAATACATTTGTTAGTCTCTAAGGTGCCACAAGTCCTCCTTTTCTTTTTGAGGAAATGTGTGGTTTTTCAATTGATTTAGCTTAACTTGGCAAAAAAAAAAGAAAAGGCTTTAACACCCACGCACATACAGCTGTACTACACAACCATCTCCATGCTGTGAAACTGTCTATCCCTGTGTTCTTGTATTGATTTATATGTAATACTGTATATGGGCTAAAGGTGTTAACATAATCCAGTCGCTGTCCAGCATTAGACAGTGTTAAACAAGGTCTGGGGTTTGGTATGCAGAGACGTCAACCTGCTTAGTACGTGGCAAACACACCATTCAAAATCCTTTTAACTTTTTGTTAAAAATACTGAAAAGAAGGAAAAATAGTTAAAGTATTTGAAAAGCAAAGTATTAAATACGGCTTTCAATTTAACAACTTCCTTTATTCCCTTTCTCTTTAGCTGGAGAGAGTTTTTAGAAAGGAACCCCCCTTTGTTTGACTCTCATGGTATCAAAGATGGTGATAACTGTCCTAGTGGGGAATAGAAAAGAAGTTAGTTGTGATGGGCTAGAGCGGTTGCTGTTGTTGTTAAAGTCCGATCCTGTTTCATTCCAGGTGGTCTCTGGGATTCAGCTGATACTGGTCGCGGTGGTGATGTCGTCTGGGTCCCTCTCTCTGGCCCAGGGTGAGTTGCTTTAAATCACCACATGGAAAGCTTCAGTTTAAATCGTTGATTTTCATCAATGTTTCCATTTGTACTTCAGTTATTTTCTAAGGAGAGGTGCATCCTCATTGGTTGATATAACCGTTCAATATGTTAATTTACAACTAATAGAGCCATTACACTAGATTTGGTGCATCTTTTTGCCATCCAGGAGGGTACGTGATAACTATATACATTTATTTAAGCAATTATATAGCTTAATATTTTCAGATTCTTATTAATTATACATTTTTAGTATGCTAGAAAATGGTGAATGACATTGCTTATTTACTAGATAATTAACTTTGTGCTCATGGTTTGTGTCAAGCTGCATTAGGATGGTAACTGGAATTTAATTAAACACAAAACCACATATAAAATTTATTTTTATTAAACAAAACAACATTAAATGTTTTGATAGGAGAAGTTGATGTATCCAATACATGTTTCATTTTTACATCTAAATTATTTATTAAACAGAGGGATTAACTGTAGTCAGTGAATTAAACAGATTATTTCAGGCAAATCCTGGGAAATTTTTCAAATGTGCCCAGATTAAAGTAACTGGATCTTAGGTTTCTAGTCTTGCTTTAGTCTCCTGAAAACAAGAAAGTCTCCTAAATTACTTAGGCTGATCTATTGTGTCATATTTCTAAAGCTTGACCTCAAAAGTTAGAATCAGGGGGAAAACATCTTTCTTTATATAGAAAAGCATCCTTTAACTCAAAGTTTCTGATAGAGGCTCATGGATTCAGCATATTTTCTTTTTATTTAAGTGTTTTAAGAAATAATAATAAATATAGTCCATAACATATTTTGTATTCAATTCAGATTTCATTTTAAACAGGTTTATTTTTAAAAAGAAAAACATAATTTAAATAACAAAATAAAAAAACCCAATTTAAATAAAAAATCTGATTATTTCCTTCTTCAAAAAAATCATCCATTTTTATCCTTGATGCTCTGGCCCGGTCTGGTCAGAACATCTCTCAGGATAAGGATGAAGAAGGTCTAGACTCCTAGGGGTAGGGTGGCAGCTAGGATGGTGAAGCCTGCTCCTATAGTCCGTTTTTCTTCCAAGGTCTCTTTCTTTAAGGACCCATCCAGGGAATGGCGAACAGGACAGCCCATCCCCTCATTATTTTGTCCACCAAGTAGGCCTAGTTTCTGACACACCAATTTTGGTTCACTGATTTCTGGTTCCACACTTTTGTTATGTACCAGGCATGATCTTAACACAGCCCTTGAGTTATATCAGTAGGCTCTTTCTTTGGACTAATTCAGTCTGTCTCCCATCTGTATCTTTTCTCAAACCCATCAACATTTGCTGTACTAGGTTACTCTGGCATCTTACGAACTTTCACATTCTTTTTACAGTTGAGCTCACTGTTAGCGTACAGTTGTAGGCTTAATTATAACAACAGTGTTAAAAGCAGTTTTCAATTGAGCTAATCTGATGTGACCGAAAAACACTCCTCTTCACCCCAGCAGACAAGGCCACTGAGTGGCAAGCCGCATATTTGCAGGCTCTTTTTTACTCTGTGAGGAGCCTCTTGTGGCCACTATTAAGAAGGACTAAATAAAATGGAAATAAAAGATTAAGGCCCAACTTTTCAGAAGTACCTGCTGATTTGGGGTGCCCTTAAGGTAAAATTGTTTGCCACATGGTAAAATTAAGGTCAAGAGCTCCACAGGATTTTAAAAAAGGACTGGACATTTATATGGATAAGAATACCCAGAGTTATAATATCAAGGCTTTAAAGAAAACACACACACACACACACAAAACCAAAAAACAGGTTGGGAAGGTGTATAAGCCCTCATGCTTCCAGGTATACGGAGATCAGTATCTAAATGGGGTTCGGAAAAAGCTTCTCCTGGGGGCAGGTTAATAACTGCCTCCTGAGGGGTTTCAAGTTTCAGGTCAGGGTCTACTCCCAAAGTCAATAGGCTGTTTCTTTTGTTTTCTTAGGTGACAGAGTGAGATGGATAGGGAGTGATATCTTGGAGGCCAGGGGGTGTGATTTTGCCCCTCACTTTTATAGTTCAGTCACCCTTTGAACTGCATTTTCCTGAGGGTTACCCCTAGATAAAGTTCATTCCCATTGTGGGGATGGAGACAAGGAGTCTGGCAGTGAAAGCGGTTCCATGTTATTGTTTGCTAAGATCTGTTTGTTTCTGAGCCCCTTCCTTTCCCAAGAATGGTCATTTGATATGTGATTGCCCATCAGCTTTGATGACCCTTGGCTAGAGGCATCAGCTTGTCCTTTGTCTTTGAGAAACAGGTTTACCCACTCCCCAAACTTAAACACCTCAGTCATGATTTCAGCTTAGTTCATAACTTCACATACAATGTTGCTACATACATTTCACCATGATATTATTGACCAGCAAGTTATTAGTTTTCAGATGATACCTTACAAGGCATATTTTGTACAAAGAATAATACAGTGGTGTGTAGGGTGTGAATACAGGGGTGTATTCCAGCACAGTGAGACCAGGACGTTATGGGAAAGGAGATTGGAACCAGCTAGGTGAGGAGAAGGAGGGACTGGGAGAAGGAACAAGGTGTACTCTTTGTTGGTACTAGGCCTACCCAAAACTCTCAGGTAGGGGCGGGAACCTCTAGGCCCAGGCCACAAGTGAGTATGTGGGACAATGAAAGAGAAAACAGGAACAGAAGTGAGGTCAAAGGCTAAAAATCAGGGAACCAGAGGGGAACACGAAGCAATGAACCCTGTAGGAACGAGTTGTGGGGATGAGACAGGACTGGGACAAGGACAGGTTGGAGGGGATGGGCAGAAGAGTCTGTTCCCACTAGAGAACACTTCCCTCCAAAATCTGGAATGAAACCCAAGATTCCTCTGTGTCACCATTTCTCTGCTGCCAGCAACTATCTGTGAAATCCACAGGCAAAATGTTTCATCCCCCTCTGTTGCTCATCCACACAGAGGACGACAACTTACTAATACTATCAGTTACTCCATCATTTCAAGTGGCATAGGTCTGTGTTGTGGCTCTAAAAGTTCCAACCGTGCTGATGACCCATGTAAGTGTCAATGTAATACCGTATGATGAAATATCTGTGTTTCTGAAAACCTTTTGTAGTGATAAACACCCATTTTTTCATGGTTTGTGTGTATAAAAACATCTGCTGTATTTTCCACAGTATGCATCCGATGAAGTGAGCTGTAGCTCACGAAAGCTCATGCTCAAATAAATTGGTTAGTCTCTAAGGTGCCACAAGTACTCCTTTGCTTTAAAAATAGACATTAGAAGAATATTATGGAGGTTACAAAGTCAAGCACTCAAAAGTTAGGAAATGCCAGAATTAAGCTTGCCTATGCATGGTTAAGGCCCTTGAATGCTGCCCTGGAAAACTGGATTCTATCCATGCCTCTGCCACATCCTGTGTGATGATGGGCAAGTCACTTGAACCAGACTTTTCACAGGTAGTCACTAATGGTATGTTCCCCCTTTTCTGGGTGCCTGACTTCAGACTCTAGGGTCTGATATGCAGAAGTGCTGAGCACTCACAGCTGCAACTGAAGTCAATGGGAGCTGTGCTTTGAACATATAAAGTGCTCTGAAAAAATCAGGTCATAGGGACTCAGTTTGGGCACATGTTAGCCGATGGCCAGGGATGTTTGGTGAGGTGCCAGCTATGCCCGTTTATACCATCCGTGACTTTAACCGCTAGGACGCACTGTCCCTTCGCGGCGGGCAGCCCGGGCTAGGCTGACGGATGCCCCAAGGTCCTAACCACCTGTGACTTTAACTGCTAGAGCTCAGAGCTCCTTCGCAGCGGGCAGTCAACACTGACTGACAGGTGCCCCAATGGCAGCACTAAGAGCCTCTCCACACCCGTGACTTTAACTGCTAGAGCTCAGAGCTCCTTCGCAGCGGGCAGTCAGGATTGACTGACAGGTGCCCCAAGAGTTTGCCCCGTGGAGGCGGCACAACTCAACGCTAGGCTCTTAGTACTCTCACCTAATGGCCAGGCTTTATAGCCAAAACGGCTGAGGTTCTTTAATTGTGTTGGCTGCTTCACAGTAAACCAGAGAAACAAGTCAGGCTTATGCACAAATGGTTACCAAAATTTATTAAACTAGATTCTAATCATGTGGTTACAAAATTGCTAGTGCCTACTTATTTAAATGTAGAGATGTTACACACACAAACAAGTTACAAAACTGAAGCTACAATCCCAAAGAAAGAAAACAAAGTATAGAGCTCTATTTCAAAATATGTGTACACTAAAGATAGGAGATCAGGTGTGGGTGCTTCTTACCCTCCTTGCATCTCTCGATTCCAGCGGTGCCAAGCCAGGATCGGTCACTCAATTCCGCGGAAAGACGAATAAGGGACAAGGCTTAGGGACCCTCTTAGCTGCAGAAGCCTTGGGAGGCTGTCACTTATCTGACCAGCAGATAGATAGTGAAAAGCACTCAAAAATCATGGTGCTGTAGGTCCCCTACTTATACCTCTGTACTCCTTTATTCTCTTTCTCCTTTCTATGCTAAATTGGGGCTGGTCTGTCGGGGTGACGCCAGCTCTCGCAAGAGTAGTTCACACTTGCAAGGGAGAAACAATAAGTTTCGACTACTGGACACTTCTTTTATCAGGGTAAATATTTTCCCACCTAGGATGTTGGTGTGTGTGCATCATGCTGTTTTAGTAGGGGCTAAGAGCCATGTCTGTCACAGCGCCTCTGCCTGCTGTGAGCCCAATTGTTGTATACGTTCCCAGAGGCACATTGTCGCAGCACACCTGTGCTTCTCACAGCTTCAAAGGCTGTGCTGGAGTGCCCTGGTGTTTTGGCTCCCGTGTGTTTCCAGCAATGCTGGTCTGAGGGGGGGGGGCTGGCTGTCTGGCTACAACACACAAAGTTAGTAGACACTTTTAACCTCAATTTCTCTGTGCCTCAGTTCCCCATCTGTAAAATGAAAATAATACTGCCCCCTCACCTGACATGGGCATAGTGGAAATACATTAATTAATATCTGTGAAGCACTCAGATGTTATAATGATAAGTGCCATAGAAAACTCATGAGGAAATTAACAATTCTGTCTTCAGAGTAGGGTTTGAATAGTGTGCAGTAAACCAGGAATAGGGCCACACATGGAAGAATGAAGAAAAAAACTAAATATTGAATAGCAACTCATTAAGCAAGCACCTTCCATCCTGTGCATTGAATGAGGCATACCCATGGGGTGGGGTGGGGTGAAGAACCTGAATTCTGTAATTTCCTTATTTTTGAGCACTTGACTTTGTAACCTTAATAATGTCCTTTTAACCTAGTTTTTGTGTGTAATGTGTACATATATTTCATAAAAAGTCTACTGGATGGTGTTATGGCAGAAATAAGAGCGAGTGCTTATTCATTTTTAATCAGCCATTGGTAGGAGAGCTATTGCATGTATATTGTTAAGAGTCTTCTTTTGTTGAACTATTTATACTGAAATACCTTGAAGGGAACTTTGATTGTGATACCTTTATACATGCTGCAAAGGACCATATTACTCCACAAGTGGACCTGCCAAAGTCAATGGGAGTCACGTACCGTTCAGCATGAGAAGAGGTATAAGAATCTGGCCCATAAAAACAGTAGATAGAAAAGTAGATACAGATATTGATTTATTTCATATTAATGTATCTGGGGGTTTAGGTGCTAGTGAAATCAGTCTGTGAATCCTCCATATACATTGATTTAATGGCTGTGGATGTCTCCTTCTGAGGCATAAATTTTAAAAAAAAAAACAGTTTGTCAGAATATGGAAGTTGTTTTATAAAAAACAGATCATATCATATTTTTTCTATTTTGACAGAAAAATAATCCTCCCATTCCTTCCCCAAATCTATTCCCGGCAATTTTAGGGCCACAATGACATAATTCACCGCTAGAAGTAATAAACAAAAGGGGCAGAGGAAAGCAGTTTAGATTGCTCCCTGCTGTTCCCCAAAGCCTGCCACCCCAGCTCTGCATTAAAGGTCACACCAAAGGTAAATTCCTCATCAATTAAGCAGGTTCCCATTTATCCCACTGGTAGAGAACCTCTAGTTCCCTAGTGTCTCCTTTCACACGTTACCAGACTGAACACGTTTTGTCTGGGCCAAATGAATACTGACCTTTTTTAGTGCATCTTACAGAAAATGGAAAGTATTGGAATAGATTCTATTAATATTATCAGCTGAGGGGAGACTATTATTTGCACAAATTATGTACGTGGAGATTACTACTTTACTTTTGTGCAATTTATTGTGTAATTCAGTTCCATTTTTAAATACATTTTCTGGTTTCTTCCTTCCCCTCCCTAAAATTTGCAGGACGTGTGTGTGTTTAATCACCTTTCCCTTGAAAAAACAACCAAACAAGCACACACACACTATGGGAAACTCTATAGAGAAGAAAATACCAGCCATTCTGTCTGACTGCACAAAGTCAGAGATCCCAGCTTCATTGGGAGGGGAAAGGAGTAGGACACAAGCCATTCAGCAGAAAGCTTTGGACTCCTACTGAAGCCGATAACAGTGCGGATAAACAGTGCCACTGCCAAGAGCTGCAGAACTGATCAGAATACCACAAGCTCATGCAAATGACCTGCAGATCCCCACTAGCTACATGCTAGGTTGGGTGGATAGTAAACTAACTGGGCTGCACTGCAGCTGCAATCCCAAGGAGAAATTCTGGCTGACTCAGACAGGATTCCTCATGTAGCTTCCAGGCAACCATTGTATCACTCCTGGGAAAGATACAGCATGTTTCCCCTGCTACACTCAGTGCCCAGTCTAAAACCCACTCCATTCAATGGGAGCTACAAGTAGCCACCACCTCGAACATTCAGGCCAAACTTTTATTTAGGAGCTTAACTAGGATTTAGGAGTCTGCCTTTAGGGTCTCAGGTTTGAAAATTTTGACCATAAGCTCTGCCTCAGTTCCCGCATCTGTAAAATGTGGAGAATATTTACCAACCTCAGGGGGTGTTGTGAGGTTAATTTAATGTCTGTAAAGCACATGGAGATCCTCTGTTAAGGGCTCTAGAGAAGTGGCTGTTTCTATTTTAATTTGCTCATGAATTTTGTAAGACAAGTGAATAAGCAAATAACCCTTATTGTGTGTGGCTTTTATCCCCTATACTCAGAGGACTGTGATGTGTTTTACTGCTAGAAGCCACATACCTACTTTGGCGTGCCTGAGAATTGTGGGTGTTGAATTTAAAGGTGTTATTATTTTATACATTTTATTTTTCTAACAATCAGCTAATGGCTCCTGGGCAGTCAGAGGAACCCAACCCCTAACCATGATCTTTATTGGTCAGTCTAGTTCCTCCTCCCAATACCAATATCGGGCCTAATCCTGTTGGTGAAAATGCAGTGCTTACGGTGGTCTAAAAAAAGTGCTGGGTTCCTCTGTCATAATTTGCAAGCAGCAGCTTTGGTCAGACAGTGCTTGAAATGCAGCCCTCAGAAACCTGGCTTGATCTTTAATTAAAATTTTTTTTTTTGCCAAGTCTGTAACCCCCTGTGGCCCTCCCCCCCAGCACTGAATACATGACAAAACCCTTACCAACGTCAATCAAGGGACTCTTTTAACAGGCTACTGTAACCACCTTAGGTATCTGTAAGTAACAAAGAAAAGGCCATTCTAATTAAAAGTGTGGGTAGCTGTTGAACGATAAGTGATTCTGTTCTGGCTCTTACCAGGCTGATGGATAGGCAGGTGTAGCTGAGCATTTTCCAGAGTAAAATAAAACCCAATATGATGATACTTACAGCAACCAATTAAAATGTTCTCCCATTCCCCCAACTGTAGAAGAAAATACTGGATTTTTTTCATTTGTATGCATTTATTCCTTTATTGTTCTGTGAATGCTAATGGGAATCAATAAAGTCATTCATTCTGAACCGCTTCTCACATGTGATATGACAAGCACCGTGGAATATGAGTTAAGGCTGGAGGATAAAACTGAATTTTTATCCTGAACCCTCGTTTTGCTGGCTCCTCTGGGTTTAAGTCAGTCCTTGCCACAGATTTCATGGCATCTTTTGTGTGGGTGGGTGATGGTTTCGTTAATCATAGCTTGCACTGAGGCAACCCCTCTGGGTAATGTTAACAGATACTGCCTGTGGTAAAGTATGGGAGGGGGCGGAGGGCAAATTTCACTAAGAGTCACTGAAGTTGCAGGAACTTCAGATAATTAGCAGCGAATATAAATCCCCAAAGCTGTACATACAGTGTACTTCACCATTCAAGAGGCTCAGCTGTCTCAAGTAAATACTCTTCTCATCCCTTAGGCTGGGCATCTGCAGCAGGCGGAGCATGATTAATTGTTCACATGTGTGGGAGGATGAAAGCAGAAGGTCTGTCTGGCAGAATCTGCCCTCATGAATATTCATCAGGGGAATTTACAACAGCTGGGAAGCATGTTTGTATCTGGAGAAGATGCAGGTGGGGTTAATGGAGCAAATGGAATGAAACATGTTAGGTACCTTAGACACTTTTGTGTGATGGCTTCTTGACAGGGGTTACTAGGGAGGGGAATATTGGTACTTCTGGGGAGGCAGTTGCTGAAAATGGAATGTTATTTATCAGGGCCATTATATATCAAATGGAATGAAGTTAAGAAGAGGGGAATGCAGGCTGAATATAAAGGGAAAACTTCTTGAGAGAAGTTGGACTGTGGGATTGTCTCCAAATGGGAATGCAGGAAGCCCCATCCCTGGAGCCATTTCAAGCTAGGCTGAACAAAACATTAGAACAAGCCTCAAATGCCATGGGGATTGAACTAAATTGCATGTTTTTTAATTAATTTTTAAATAAGTGCAAGGTGCCACTGCTCTAAAGACTGAAACTCTCATATATGTACCCTTTTAACTAGAGATAGACCTGAAATAAAATCATCTGTCTGAACATGTCTAGCCTATGTGGCTGTTTGAAATCTGAATATTGTAAATGGTCCGTTTCTTTATAATAGGTAGAACAAAACCCTAGATTCAAGCAGCCCCAAACTTCGGGGTGTTTGAAAGCTGCATGAGAAGTCTGTGGCTTGGTACCATCACAATTGGTAAGAAGACTAATACTCCTTCCATTGCATTAGGAGGGGTCCCTGTACTGAGGAGCTGTATCCAGACTTGCCGTATCCAAGAACGGCATGTGAACATGCACTAACTGGGGATGAATGAACAGGTTTGGATAAAAGAACATTCCATGCAGAACCTTTACCCGTTTCTATAACCAAATCAGTTTGAGGGCTTGAAATCGTCAGTATTTTTTCACGTCTGGCTTTTGACTGGCCCACAAAGCTTGTTCTCATGAAAGTCCCAGTCCAGTCATGCAGAGTCGGGAGGCTCAGATAATTCAGAGACACTTCAGCAAAGTTTCTGAACCTCTGGACTCTTCTGTGAGCTAAACCCAAACTCCGAACATGTGGAGGTTTGTTGCAAAAAATGTATTTTTAAAGCTCCGTGCTGACCTGGAAAGATAGAGAGAAGAGAGCTTGGTGGAGAGGTCTGAAACTGGCTTCCCACTCACTGATCCAACAGACCCCAAGCCTACTGATCTTCTGTGCGTGTCATAAGACATAACAGCTTAAAGATACCCCTCCCTTTTAGATTCCTGACACGGATTTTGAAACAAAGAAAGAAGCTAACCCCAGAGGGGAGACGTGCAGTGTAAAATGTTTTTTCTAAATTGTGGAATAGACTAATAGTGACTGATTTTTGAACCTGTTGGCCAAGGTCACTTTCTTCCTTTTCCTCATTCTGAATGCATGAGCATGTGCCGTGTTGTTGTAGCTGTGTTGGTCCCAGGATATTAGAGAGACAAGGTGGGTGAAGTAATCTCTTTTATTGGGCCAACTTCTGTTAGTTAGAGGGAGACAAGCTTTTGAGCTCACACAGACCTGAAGAAGAGCTCTGTGTAAGCTCTAACACTTGTCTCACTTGCATTAGAATATATCTTTCAGTGCTAATGACATGGCAGGTGGGTGCAGGGTATTGTGTATAGGGGTTGAAACACAGCATTGGGAGTCAGGATTTCTGAGTCTTTTTACTAGCTCTGCCCGTCTCACGCAATGACTCAGAAATGTCACTGTTTAAGCAGAGAGGGAACTCTGATCCTCCAGCGTGTCCTTCATTTTGCAACCAATTCTGGAAATGGTAGCGATTCCCAGTAAGGTTACATAACATTGATCCTGACTGCTAGGATTACAATGGGCATCCACAATACTTTGCATGATCTCACTTTTGCCTTAAGGAGTTGTGCCATGAAGTGTGGAAGTGATACACAGACAACAGCACTGCTGCAGTATTTGCCAAGGAGTGCAATGTCTGGACCCAGAGCAATACTGCACCCAAATCAGGCTGGCTGGTTTAAATGCACTGCATCATTGCAACTTGCCCTGCTTCAGTCTCACCAACGCAACAGTGTAATTTTCTAACTAAGGCGAGGTTATTGTGTGACTCTAATGGGGCACTGGCCCTTTAAGGCCAGAGGTGGTAGTTACCCTGTTGCATGTTTCCAGGGAAAGTGGATGAAAGCCGTGAAGTAGTCCTTTGGAGCAAGGAAGCCGGTCCTGGGGAACAGTTAGGCCTGGATCCACAAAGGGACTTAGGTATTGTAATGCTGCGTTGTGTCACATCTAACATTTAGGGGCCTAGAAAATCACAGGCACACACCATCATCCACAAAGTCTGTGTTAGGTGCCTAGGAATAGGATCCACAAAAGCTAGCATGCTAAGTGGGGAGCCACCTAAGCTAGCCAATGGGAGAGAGTTCGGCACCTATCTCTATTAGATACCACCAATGAAAACCTGTCTCCTGGAGTCAGGTGACTTAGGCGCCTAAGCAGTTTATTGTGAGAATGAGTTAGGAACCTGCCTCACTCCATACCGAACGGCCAGAGGAGGAGGAGATGGGGGTGGTGCTCACCTTATAACTTTAAGCCTCGTGGTTACAGCATTCACCTGAGAAGTGGGAGATCCCTCCTCCAATCACTCTTTCATTATTTACCCATAGTGGACCAGCTTCAGCAGGAAAGATTGAGGGAGTCCCACATCAGAATATCCCATAGCTCAGTGATTAGAGCACTTTCCTAAGAAGTTAGAGACCTCTGTTCAAATCCTTCCTTCCCCCTTATAGAAAGGGGGTAATTGAACTTGGATCTCCCATATCCGAAGTGAGTGCTCTAACCACTGAGTTAGAAGGTGGGCTGTACCACTGTTGCTGCCAGCAGCCTGATTTTGAATGGGACCCAATCCAGTAGGTGGCTTCTGAGCATACCAGTTTGGGCCCTATACATCACTTAGGTGTTTGGCTGCCCTTCTTTCCCTGGTTTGTGAATTGCTCTGAGGCTTAGGTGGGAGATAAGTGTCCAGATATCTAGACTGAGGCAGCAGTGCACATGGCCAGAGGCAAAAACAGGCACTGCAGGAACTCTTATCCTGAAAACATAGATGCTTAGTGAGTTTAGGTGCCTACAGGGTTCATTTAAGGGAATGGACAAGACCCAGCCATCCCTGCCTATCCTGGGCTGCTCTTTGCATGTCCTCTATGTTGTGAAGTCCCATAAGTTTTCCCTTTCTAGTATTTGGAGGAGGCATTCTTTTTTTCTGGCCCTGCTTGCATGTTCCTGCAGCTGCCAAATGGCACGCCTGCCGTGGCAGATGCTCTGGCTTTATTCTTAAGATATGTCCCAAATTTTTCCATCTTCTTTTCTGGATAACTTCAGCGATAAGGGTTGTTGACTCTGTTATAAATTAATTCCATTTAATTCTAGTATTTTTCTGAGGCATCCTTTCAAAGGCATTTAGACATCTGTCTGTACCTTTGGTTGATTTCCAGCTTTCACATCCAGATGTTAAAATGAAAGTAACATTTGAGTTAAAGATTCATACTTTGGTCTGTAGGTTGCAGATGTTCAATGACCAAAACTTGTTTATGTTGGTGAATGCAGCTGACACTATGCCAATTCATGGCATCATTTCTTTGTGGACATCGCCATTTGGTTATACGTTATTGCCAAGGTATGAGAATTGACTCACTTCTTCTATTCCTTTGCCTTCTAACGTAATGCTTGAGTTGGGAGTTGAATTGTGATGACAGCTTGGAAATATGAAATTGCTTATCCTATACTTTAATATGAGTGTTCTCATTCAGAGGGCCTAATTAGAGGGCTGAATTTTCAGAAGTGCTGAGCATCAACAGATGCCATTGACTTTAATTGGAGTTATGGGTGTTCAATACCTCTGAAAATCAGAAGAGTAGTTTGGGGGGTTAATTTAATGACCAAAGCACAGCATGGGGTCTTAAGCCACTGACTCATTAACTGATGGGGACTGCATGGCTAAAGCATGATATAATACTCATAAAATTTAGGGGATAATTTCTGGTCTTAATCAGACTATTTTTTGGCAAAGTTACAACATAATTAGGAAGTGCTAATTCATAATAAAGAACCTTATGAATTAGGTAGATCCATCACTTAGTCTCAATTATAAATCAGAATAAACACAGAACTTCACTGCAAGTGTCATCTGCTCAAAACAGCATGGCAGGATTTTCTGTATATAACTCTGGGTATCTGGAATTTCTGAATTATTTTTGTAATTCCTAGACTACAAGGATGTATCTTTTACAGCCTGCCTCCAACAGAATAATGCACTATGGACTAGAGAGATCATAGACAACATGTCAGTAACAACTCTATAGTTATGAGGGATTCCTCCCACCCCCCACTGCAAACCCAAATACGACTGCAGAAGCATATGGGGCCATTAACAGCCTGCAGGGTCCAGGGGAGATTTACTCATAGATTCATGGATTCCAAGGCCAGAAGGGACAATTGTGATCACCTAGTCTGACCTCCTGTGTAACACAGACCAACAAACTTCCCCAAAGTAATTCCTGCATCATACCTTTTAGAAAAACATCCCGTCTTGATTTAAAAATTGACAAGTGATGGAGAATCCACCCCCACCATTGATAAATTGCTCAGTGTTAATTACTCTTACTGTTAAAAATTTACACTTTATTTCTAGTCTGAATTTATCTAGCTTCAACTTCCAGCCATTGCATTATTATACATTTCTCTGCTCTATTGAAGAGCGTATTATCATTATTTGTTCCCCATGTAGGTATTTACAGACTTTTATCAAGTCACCCCTTAGCCTTCTCTTTGTTAAACTAAATAGATTAAGCTCCGGAGTCTATCACAATAAGGCACACTTTCTAATCCTTTAGCAATTCTCATGGTTCTTCTCTGAACCCTCTGCACTTTATCAACATCCTTCTTGAATTGTTGACACCAGAACTGGACATAGTATTCCAGCAGCAGTCACACCAATGCCAAATACAGAGGTGAAATAACCTCTCTCTTCCTATTCAAGATTCCCATATATGCATCCCAAAATCTCATTAGCCCTTTTGGCCACAGCAGCTCACTGTGCCCCCAAACCTTTTGCAGAGTCACTGCTTTCCAGTGTGTGAGTCCCCCACCACACTGTAAGTATGGCTTATGTTCTATGTTCCTTTCTATGTTCCTAGATGCATACATCTACATTTAATTATATTGCAATGCATATTGTTGCTTGTGCCCAACTTACCAAGTGATCCAGATCGCTTTGTACCAGTGACCTGTCCTCTTCCTTATTTAGCACTCCCACAATTTTGGTGTCATCGGTAAACTTTATCAGTCATGATTTTGTTTTCTGCCAGGTCACTGATAAAAATGTTAAATAGCATAGGACTAATAACTGATCCCGGTGGGACCCCACTAGAAACACACTAGCTTGATGATGATTCCCCACTCACACTTACATTTTGAGATTTATCAGTTAGCCAGCTTTTACTCAATTTAATGTGTACCATAATGCTGAAATGGGATGACAGGGAATGGATCACCTGATAATTGCCCTGTTCTGTTCATTTCCTTTGAATCATGTGACATTGGCCACTTTCAGAAGACAGGATACTAGGCTAGATGGACTATTGGTCTGACCCAGTATGGCCATTTTTTATGTTCTTATGTTAATTTAATATTATTGTACTTTTTTAATAAAAAAAAGTGGTACCCATGTGGTACCCAGTCAAATGCCTTAAAGAGGTCTAAGTATATTACAGCAACACCATTACCTTTATCAACCAAATTTGTAATCTCACCAAAAAAGATATCAAGTTAATTTGACAGGATCTAGTTTCCATAAACCCATGTTGATTGGCATGTATTATATTACCCTCCTTTAATTCTTTAAGTCCCATATTAGCCACTCCATTTTCTTGCCCAGGATTGATGTCAGACTGTCAGACCTATAATTACCTGGATCATCCTAGGCACCATGTAGGGCCACAATATGGGCTTCCCACAAATCCCAACATAAGAGATGTTCCCGGGGCAGTGCTGTAGTCCCACAGGCAACCTCCAGGGCTGATCTAAGTTACACTGGGGGTCATTTTGGCCCCCATAGGAGCCAGAATTGGGAGTGTTCCAAGTTAACTTAAAGCCACCTTTGTCCCCCGTATCCTTGTGCTGCACCTCCAGGAAGCACAGCACAGAATTTCAGCTAAATAGTTAATGCTGAGCTAGAATGGTTAGTTTAAGGGCCTTCTCCTACTCCCACTGAACTCAATGGCATAAATCTCTGAGGTCTATAGGTAGGTTCAAGCTTACTGCAGCAGAAACGTACCTTTGGGGCTAAAGCTTCTTGTGTTTGACCTCAGGTCATAAATTAATTTTTAGGGAAAAGTCTAAAAATGCGTTCAGCATTAATACTTTGAAGTCAGACTCTGCAGAATGGGAGAGGAAGTGTCAATTCAGCTTTGAAACTGTTCTGCCACTGAGAGGCATGGTGTCCATGACCAAATTTCAGCTCCCTCTTTTATGCACCCTGATGTATGCCTTTTTCTAGCTGGCTACCAGCCTCTATTCTAGCCATAGCTGCATAAATACAGGGCTTGATCCTGCTAAACGTAGCATCCATAGTGAAAATGAGAAATCCCGTTGACATCACCATGTCTAGTAGTAAGTGTTTACAGGACCGGGCCTCTAACCAAGATTTTCTGAAATAAAACAATGAAATTACACACCCCAAAGCAGCTATAGCCTGTGGCTGATTTTATTCATTGCACTTGGAAACTGGTACAAATGAAACAAAGGCCACTCACAACTCATTCACCACCGAAGTTGCTGTTAGTTACAGGAAGTGGCCAAACTCACCATTGGTGTAATTCTCATGACTTCAGTGGAGTTGTGCCAAGGGTGAATTTGATGCAGTGTTATAATATAAAGCAGCAGGTGTGCATGGTACAATCAGAGGGCAGTAATAAAGTTTATAATTTACTTGGCTGCTACAAGGGAAAGTGTCATTGAACTGCAAAGTATTATAACTGTTTACAATTATTAATGTATTGTCCCATAACCCCCCCTCGGAGATGGGTGGGTAGGAAGGTGTTATAGCAAGCTGTCTAATAACTGCACTACTTCCCTCTATTGTGTACGCCCAGAACATCTCTGCTGTGTCATAGGCCCTGTACGGCTAAGTGGGTGTCCTTTTGGAGCAGGAGGGTCTGAATTCTTATGCTGGCTGTTACTGGAAATCTCTGGATAGCCTCAGGATGTAGCCTTGTGATAGTCATAGATAAGATGGCCATAACATTATCCTCCTACTCCAGGTGGGGAAACTGCAGCAGGGCGCAGAAGTGACTTGTCCAAGGTCCCATCCCCCTTCCAGGGGTGGGAAGCGAGAAGCCAGGAGCCGCGGGGCCAGTCCCACGCTGCTCTACGGAACCATTTATATAGAGGGGGTGCTGAAAGCGATTGAGCCAAACTGGAAACCCTGGATAATGGAAACCTCTTCAAACCAGGGGGTGCTACTGCAGCCCCACCCGCCTAGTTCCATCCCCTAGGCCCTGCTCTCAGCGCTACTCCACGCTGCCCTCCCCCGGATGTTTTATGGGGGTGCAGGGTGCCCCTTGCTTCACCCCACTTCCAGCCCTTGAAGTTCTGGGGGTGTCCAGGGCCTGGGGGGGGCGCTACCCTGGGGCTGACCCCCAGGCTCACCTCGCCTCCCCTTACTACTGGGTCCTACGTCCAGTCCGGTAGGGCGCCCCCTCAGCGCAGCTTCCCGCCCACTGGCTGGGCCCAGCGCTGGTGTCTGCCGTCGCCGGCCGCGGGGTCACGTGTCGCGCGGGGCCCTGGGTGAGCTTGGCGCAGCCCGGCAGGGGCTGGAGCCGTTGCTGGCCCTTTAAGGCGGCTGGGAGGACCGCAACTTCCGCGGGCCGCTCTTGGTTAACGCTTTTGGGCAACTTCCTCAGCAGCACCTTTCTAGCCGCCGGCTCCGCCTTCTCTACGGCTTCCTCTCCTTGGCCTTTCCTTTGCGGCCGCGCGAGCCCAAACGGCGGCCGGGTCGCTGGCGGGGGGGTCTGGAGCCCCCGGCCTCCTTCCCCTCCCCGGGGCCGCCAGTGGAGGCCAGCGAGGGGTGGGGTGTTCGTGGGGAGGGTGGATAATGGGAGCCAGTGAGTGAGATGGGGGGTGTAGTAGGGACTGGGGGCCGGGAAGGGAGGTGGGGGGGGGGATGGGGTGTATGTGTGTGTGGGGGTAAATCAGGGGGGCCGGGAAGGGAGGTGGCGGGGGGAAGTGTGGGCAGGGGGGGGATGGGGTGTATATGTGTGGGGGGTAAATCAGGGGGGCCGGGAAGGGAGGTTGTGGGGGGAATTGTGGGCAGAGGGGGGGATGGGGTGTATGTGTGGGGGGGTAAATCATGGGGGGCCGGGAAGAAGTGTGGGTAGAGAGGGGGGATGGGGTGTATGTGGGAGGGTAAATCATGGGGGCTGGGAAGGGAGTTTGCGGGGGTTAGTGTGGGAAGAGGGGCATGGGGTGTATGTGGGAGGGTAAATAATGGGGGCATAGTGAGGGTGTTGTGGGGTGTAGTGTGGGCCGTCAAGGGGCATGGGGTATATGTGGAGAGGGTGAATAGTGGGACTAGTGAGGGGGGTTGGGTGTAGTGGGTGAAGCAAGGGGGATGGGGTGTATGTGGGGAGGGTGAATAGTGGAGGCCAGCGAGGGGATGGGGTGTATGTGGGGAGGATGAATAATGGGGCCCAGCTAAGGGAGGTTGGGGGGTGTAGTGTGGGTAGAGGGGGATTGGAATGTAATGTAGGGAAGGTGAATAGTGGGACTAATGAGGTGGTTTGGGTGTAGTGGGTGAAGCAAGGGGGGTGAGGTGTATCTGGGGTGGGGTGTATGTGGGGAGGGTGAATTGTGGGGGCAGAGACGGGGGTTGGGGGTGTAGTGAGGGCAGAGAGGGGGATTGGAGGAAATGTACATGGGTGTGTGATATGGGGGTGAGCAAGAGGGATGGGAGTAGGAAGTAGGGATGCCTTATTCTAAGTCTAGGCTCTGGATCTCACTGAGCCACTGGCCCCCTGTATTACTCAGTTTCTGTTGATAGGGTATGTTGGCCCTTAGCTATCTTTCAGGGGTTTAGCTGGGTTACAGAATCAGTGGATGCCATGTTGTGCCCTGATGCCTGCAGCATGGTGGTTTTTGTAGCACAGATGGAATGAGGCATTTTGGTAAGTAGAGTGGAGATGAAAGCTGACTTGCCCTCACAGGCAATGAGAGAGGTTAATTGTCTACCTACTGTGACTGACTCTTTCTCTCTGCTATTCTGGTTTTGGTCTCTGATCATGTGTCTCCAAATTTCTTGGCAGGGTTTACTCTCCATTGCCTAAATGAAGGAACAATTTCCACCTCCGTCTTGGATTGTACTGGGGCTAGGGTGCATTAAATCCATTTCTGGTGGTGCTACTGATGTGAGGTAACTGTTTAACCATTTAATTAAAGTTTGATTTAGGATTTGCTGTTCTTTCCTTGGCAAGAGGCAATTGTACAGAAGCACAGGAGGTTGGCAGGCTTTGTAGAAAGCACAGGGTCTGGGAGAAGGCTGCTGTGTGGCTGGGCCCTTGGTGACACAGCCTTGTACCAGCCAGCTTGATCTCTTGCCCTAGAATAATCCTACGCAGACTCCTTTCTAGAGTTTGCCCTGTGCAGTAGCAGGTGTGAGCATTCTTGCAGCATTTTGGTGGTCATGTATGATACTGCATACAAAATCTTTCCAGTTTAAGTCAAAGAAAAATGTATGGTTTACATAGTCACAGTTCTTCTTTATTCAGTATTAATCTCTGTTCTGAATTTTAAAACTCTGAGAGGTTATATGTAATGGGACCTAACAGCAAGATGAAAGAGTCATTGCCTGACAAACAAGCTCTACAGGTTTAATAATCAAACTTAATTTTTATAGATCACATTTTTCATTTTCTTTAACACTGCTGATTTCCAAGTACCAATAGAAATCTGTGGATTTGGATTCTCCCATGTAGAATTTAATCCCTGGCTATTTATCTTAAATTTAAGATTTAATTTAAAAAATAAGCGTTTTACTTTCTGATTATATCCCTGTGTGTTGACATCTTAAGTGGATCTGCAGACAATAGACATGGGTGCTGTTAATTGTCTGCATGTGTCTCAATAGGAATATAATGCTGGAGCCTGATGATTTGCTATGGTTTGTGTGGAAGTTCATACTTTCCCCTGCTAGTCATTCAGTTAGTGCAGTGTTTCCGGAATGCTTCCAGCCCAGCCTATGCTGACTCTATAACAGTGTTAGTATGAATCATATTTTAAAACAGTGCAGCTTGCATTGTTCCTTTGCCAGTATAAATAGAACCTAACTCCCTTTCCTTCTACTCCATTATAGCCAGCATAATAAGCAGAACAGTGGCTTTTTGAGAGTCAATAATATGATTAACCCTGTACAGTACCTAGACAAAAACAAGGTCCCTGCCTCAAAGGGGTTGGGGGGGGGGACTTATAAGCAGACAGACAATATCCCAGTTTACTGAATGAAGGCCTGAATTCTAATGTTTTTTTAAAAACTCAGTTTGTTGGGTCGTCATTGAAGGTTTCATGAGGGAAGAGTGCTTTAAGGAAGGATTTGAATAGTCAGAGTAGCTGTTGAGTGCCCAAGTGTGGAGGATTGTCTTTGGCATGAGAACCACACACTTCGAAAGCGAGAGCCAGGAAAAAGGGTTAATGACACTGCTTCTCATATGCTGTTAGAGGACATGACCCTAAACAGTGAATGTGCCTCCTTGAGGACACCAGAAGGCCAACTGGGAGGCCTTTGGTCTCCTGGTTTAACATCTCAAAGTCTTCCCTGAATCCTGGGTAAGGTTAATGTAAAACATCCACTATTGCAACTGACTAGCAGAAGGAAAACCCGGTAGAACCTCAGTCATGAGAGTTAAAGTTCCAGCTAACCTCCTACCCTTCCGTTAACTGACCTGCACAGTGATGCTACATCTTTTCACTTGAGACTGCTCTTTAGCCCCATAGTGGCTCAACCAAGGAGATGTAAGGCTTGTCCACACTTGAAAGTTAGTGCAGGTGAAGACAGAACGTGAACCTAAAGCGCAGTCGTTGTTCCTGACCAGCAGCTGCACGTGTGAACATTCTTATTCCAGAACAAAAGTCCTTCGCTTCTCTTTAGTTTAACCACTGTGAATTAAGCTAAATGGGAACAAGGCATTCCTGTTCCAGAGTGAGTGTCCACACATGGAGGTGACCAGGAATAACTCTGTGTAGATATACCTATAATAAACAACACAGGTGCAGAAAACATGTAACAAATTAACAGGTGTCTGTAGATTTGGTGAACTGGGTATTAAAATCCTCGCAGAGAGGCAGAGCCCACATAGGTGCCAAAAGTTAGGCTTGTCAGTACTCCCCTAAAGGAAACTCCTGCTGCTTTCTCAAGGCTTAATTGCTACTAGACACTTGGTTCCCCTTGAGGGTGGTGATAGAAACGCAGCAGAGTCTGGGTTGGGAAGCAAGATTGAGTGTTCCTTAATCATTTTAGGGTATCAGTTTGACCCGGTTGGTTGGTTGGTTGCTGGCTGACACAACCTTTGTATTTGTTGGAGTCTTGGTGGCTTAGAGGTGTCTCACTACATTGACTAAAACAGGCCTTTGAGCCCTTTTGAACAGTCAGTTGCTGCAACAATTGGCCCATCACAAGTTAATAAAATAGTAGTTCTCCCTCAACAGAAGGTGGCATTAATTAGAGGCAACCATTTTGTTGAAATAGGAGGAGAATTGGAGACCACTGGTTTCTCCAGGTGAAGAAGTGTCAAGTGGCCTCTTGGCAGTGCTGTAGCAAGGAGAATTACCTTCCCTTTCCAGGCAAAGCATTAAATTATGAATCTTTAGGAACTGGGACACCTCAAAACCAGTGTTAAGACTGAATGATTAGTGGTCTTTTTTCATAATAATGTAATATTGATAATCATAATGTAACTTATCTGGCACTTGCCTTTTTGGATGTACTCTGTATACATTACTTGATTTGTGGCAAGTAAATGGATACTCTTCCAGATTGCAGTAAAATAAAATTGATATACTGCAAAGTAACTGCTAACTTAAATACCCAGCGCTTGTCATATTTTCCTAAAATAAATCAAGAAAGCAGCTGGCTTAATCTGTCTGCTTTTTCACTGAGATTCATAGCAAAGTTTCAGCAAATACTACAGAATCGATCTTTGGCTATCTGTCCCTCTTTTCTTTTTCTTTTAAATAACCTAGGCGTTTGGGAAGTCTGGTATTAATCAGACAATGTACAACCAGGTATAAGTTTAATGTTCTAAACAAATACTATATCTCCTGTTGTGACTATAATAGTGATGAGACCTGACACATCCATCTGACACAACAGTCCAGTAGAGACCAGGAGAAAAGTGTTA
The DNA here is from genome assembly GCF_965152275.1 of Natator depressus. Classification (NCBI taxonomy): domain Eukaryota; kingdom Metazoa; phylum Chordata; order Testudines; family Cheloniidae; genus Natator; species Natator depressus. The sequence continues at coordinate 17,405,023 of NC_134247.1, forward strand.
TCACTCGAATAACTTCTTAATCAATGTGTCACCAGGCATGTGTATTGCAGTTCTGAATAGCTGAAGCACAGTAGGATTTTAAAAAGTCCCTAAATGATCTAGGAGCACAAATCCCACCCTAATCTGCAGGTGATGGTCTAGTGCCCTCAGCTTCATCTCTAGTAAGTCTGCAACTAAGTTCTAGTTAAAATTAAATGATACTCCTAAAATATAGAAACATCTAACTGCAAAATGGCTTTTGACTCTCTTAAATGTGATTAATTTATGACACTGTCCCTGACTAACAGCTAGGCTCTCTTATCTAGGTGCTCCATAGTATAAAGATAAAATTCTGCTGATTTAGAAACTGGCTGATGCCTCCTGGGTAACTATTTATTCAGAAGTAGCTAAAAATGTCTATCCAGAACTTTAGTTGCAAGCACTGGAATTAGACATATAAATTAGGGCTAATAAAGTACAAGATTATAGGCTTCCAGTTGACCAGGAGAGGGCAGTGTAATGGAATCTCGGACAGCAGTTAGTGAACTCTTCACTTGTCTGCTATTATATTAAGGGTGGGCAAATTTTTTGGCCTGAGGGCCACATCGGGGTTGCAAAACTATATGGAGGGCTGGGTAGGGAAGGCTGTGCCTCCCCAAACAACCTGGCCCCCTCCCACTTCCCGCCCCCTGACTGCCCCCCTCAGAATCCCCAACTCATCCAGCCCCCCTTGTCCCCTGACCACCCCTCGCCCCCCCGGACCTCCAACGCCTCCCTGTCCCCTGACTGCCCCCCCGGGGCTCCCTGCCCCCTTACCATGCCGGAGCCAGCCACACCCCCGTGCTGCCCGGCAGGAGCAGTGGGTCAGAGAGCTGGCAGCACGGTGCGCTGAGGCTGTGGGAGAGGGGCCAGAGGCTAGCCTCGCCATCCAGGAGCTCAGGGGCAGGGCAGGACGGTCCTGCGGGCCAGACGTGGCCCACGGGCTGTAGTTTGCCCACTTCTGTATTATATTGATTAACATGCTCTGTTCAGTTTTCTTGCTCTAAAAGGCTCTTTCCTTTGAGCTGGCAAATGCTGCTCTTCCCTGGTGTACAAACCAACATGAATCATATAATATCAGGGTTGGAAGGGACCTCAGAAGGTCATCCAGTCCAACCCCTGCTCAAAGCAGGACCAATCCCCAGCTAAACCATCCCAGCGAGGGCTTTGGTCAAGCCTGACCTTAAAAACCTCAAAGGATCAAAGACACACTTCCAACATTTGATACGATTGTGGGAAGGTTTGGATTCTAAACTAGCAGAAGACCTCATAAGTTTTGGCGCACACGTCATTTCCAGACTGAAGTTACAACTGGTTAAATATTTAAAGGGTATTAGGCAAGATAAAGTACTGCATAAGAAACAAGACTTATAAGACATTTTTCCCTCCACCCAGCGTACAATGTAGTACAACTACTTATAAAAGTTGTTGTTTAGTGGCTGCTGTTGAGAGGTTTGTTTTCTTGTAGCTTTTTCTTCTTTGTAAGCCAAAGTAAATATTTAACTTGGAGACCAACATTTATAAGAATATTAAAGTCAGCAACTTTAAAATAACAACCTGTGTGCATACACAGCAGCAGGGAAGAGGAAGGCATTTGGTAAGGAGAGTGCTGTCACTTTTAGATTATCTTATTGTAACTTGATATAAAATTTCTCCATCTGTTAATGTAAAATCTCACTTGCCAGTTACTAGCATAAGATATTTTAACATGAATAAAATACTTGCAGGTCATTATGTTAGGCAGTTTAGTATATATAAAGTTTCAGTAGTATTGTGCCTGGATAGCTGACCTTGTCAAAATCCAGAAATCCTTCTCTTCAACCAAAGTAAGGGAAGGGTGCATTTGTACCTTCGCCTTGAAATTGCCTGAGTTCAACCATACTTTGGCACTTGTCTAGGCTAGCGTCATCTTGAGCCAGGCATTCTGTATTTGTGGCAGGTAGGCTGAGAGTTACTAGGCCACCTTTGTTTATGGAGTGGTAAACTAATGGGCCATTTTGGTATGGGGAGTACTTGCTTGCAGTCTTCGAGGTCTTCTGTAAATGTGGTCAACTGCTCATCAGACCTTCATCTCCTGAGACACTTGCTCCATTTGCACTTGTCCAAAGAGCAGGCCCCCACTCTTTTAAATCCTGCATCAATACCTTTCACAACGGAACTTTAGAGCATCTGGATATAAGGCTTTCGGTGAATTCTGCATCAGCTTCATTAAGCAATCACAATGACTTGCAAATGTCACCCTAAGCTGAATGTACTTTCTAAGTTTGCTTAGCTGCTCGTATTGCACTCTGCACAGCTCTGACCTGCCTGTAGGTGAAGCCTTTTGTACTGTGTTCTTGTACTTATGTGTCCTGATTATTTCTTTCCAGATGACTTGACTGGAAGATTACACCATAATAAAGGAGCAGGATGCCATCACTTCAGCTTGACTATCCCTGTATGTAGTCTTCTCACTTGTAGAATGTGGCTTTGCCTAAACACATGAATAAAATCTAACTTTCAAAAAAGATCACTGTAACTCTTGTTAAATTCCTGCCATATAACATGCACAAGCCAAAAGAGGTCCTCAGCTCTGCAAGTTTCTTCTGCACTTCTGGCAGTGCTAACTTTTGGGAAGTAGTGTACTCGTGGCAAATGGGACACTTCCTAGCTGTGATGTGGTGCTTTGAGGATTTGTAGAAGTAATTCAAACCTTGCTGTCCTTGAAGAATACTTCAAGAATTTGAGAATATATTCTTGACGTGGCACTTCTCATTTTCTCCACTAGAGGGTGCAAAGGTATGTTAAATGGCTGAATTACAATTAAACAGAGCAGATCCCGAGACTTTTAATGAGAAACACATGCAATGAGGCGAGAGCTGGGTTGGGAGTACTTTCCAGTTAAGGAATTCTCTATCTCAATTGGCTTTTGTTCAGGATGAATGCAGATTATGTAAGGGGCCAGCTGTACTGAAAATGAAATCCACATGACAATACATGTTGTGCATTTAGGAACTAGTATTAAGCAAACAGTGTAGGAAGAGGGTCATTTATTGCGGGAGAAACACCCAGTAGTGCCTGCTGACTGTACTAATTTTAATTTACTCTGCTGTGTAAAATGTGGCAACCAGGAGACTTACCCTATATTGAGGGAAATAGCCTACTAAATCTGCAGCATGTAACTAGTACTATCGCTCCAGACCAAATGTAAGAGGCCCATCCTTCACACTTGGCATGGGAACTTGGTCTAAGGCCTTGTCTATACTAGAAAACTGCTGTGGTGCAAGTCTCAACAATGCAGTGACTCCATGCTAGCCCATCTGTTCTGGGTATATTCAGTGCCTTGCATTCCTGCATAGTACTCTCTGCAAGTGCTGTTAATTGTGGTACTTGGGATGGGTATACTCAGTGGTGACCTGGAACCGGTTTGCTCGCGGGACAACCGGTTCTAAAAGGGCTTCTAAATTTAAAAACTGGCCAAAAGTGGCACCTTAGGTGCCGACTCTGTGGGTGCTCTGGGGCTGGAGCACCCACAGGGAAAATTTTGATGGGTGCAGAGCACCCACCGGCAGCTCCCCAGCCCCAGCTCAGCTCCGCTCCGCCGCCTCCCCTGAACGCGCCACCCCGCTGTGCTTCTCTTCCCCTCCCCCGGCTTCCCGCGAATCAGCTGTTTGTGCGGAAAGCCGGGTGCGGGGGCTGAGAAGCAAGCGGTGGCTTTGTGCTCAGGCCCAGGGAGGCAGAGGCAAGTGGGGGGCAGGGCGTGAGGAGGGGTGCCCGCGCCGCAGCAGGTAACCTGGGGGGTGCGCGCGCAGGGGAACCGCTCCCCGCCCCAGCTCACCTCCGCTTCCATGGGCCTGAGTGTGAAGCCGCCGCTTGCTTCTGAGCCCCCCCACCCTGGCCGCGAACAGCTGATTCACGGGAAGCCCGGGGGGGCAGAAAAGCAGTGCGGGGCAGCGTGTTCAGGGGCAGTGGAGGTGAGCTGGGACCAGGCGTGGGGCGGGGAGCTGCCAGTGGGTGCTCTGCACCCACCAAATTCTCCCCGTGGGTGCTCCAGTGATCAGTGGGGGGAGCAGCTGCTCCCCTACCAGCTACGCTCCCCTGCCCCTAGGAGCCAGAGGGACATGCCGGATGCTTCCTGGAAGCTGCCCCAGGTAAGCACCGTCGGGACTCGCCACCTGGCGGGTCCCTCTGGCTCTTAGGGGCGGGGCGCAGTGGGCACCCACTATGGTGGCCCACAAGACCCTCCTGCCCAGTTCTGGGGGCAGTCAGGGGATGGAAGGGGGGTGGATGGGGCAAGGGTCTGGGGGGGGGCCCTCAAGGAACATAGGGGGTTGGATGGGGCAGGAGTCCTGGGGGGCGGGGGGGGGGCCTCAACGCCCTTGTGGGATGAGGAGGGAATCGGTGGTTAAGATTTTGGCAGCTCATCACTGGGTATACTGTATATTTGCATCTGTTCTGTGTTTCCATCTCCAACTTCAAATGACTCTGTCCTGCTCAAGGATCCATGCACCAATTGTGAGAGAAAGGGGCTATGCCCTAGTACTTGCAGATGCTATAAAGGAGGGTCACTCAATGAACAACCCAGAGGATTGGATGGTAGTATGATGAGCAACTTGGGTGTTGCAACTTGAGGGAACAAGGAGGCTGATTATTCTGAACTGATTTCTTCTCTTTGGATCATACCCTGTTGCGTGTGGTTTCTTGCTGAACTAACTGTTCTCTTGTGTTCCCCTTTTGATCTACAGATGGGAGTGGTATGGGTTGGAATGAGGATGTCCCTCCAGGCCTATTGATAGTGCCCAGTCAGTTCCCTCATCTAATGCAGTGGGCCCTAGGCAATATTTGGTCCTGGGTTGGGGACAACACAGAGTGCTGGACACTATTGCAAGGCAGGTGGAATTACTAGCGAATAGGTTGGGAGCAGTATTGTGCGAGATATGCTGAGGCAACAAACGGACTGCCATAGCAACCCTCCTAAATGCAGTGTTGAGTCTGTGCATGCAGTTGCTGCCAAACAGTTTCTCTCCTTTGTGTTTTCAGGTGCATTACTAGAGAATAAAAGATCAGGAGTAGTAGTCTGTGTAGCAGTGTGAGAGTTATGCTGAGGCAACAGACAGACTGCCGTAGCTCACATGCTGCTATGCAGTTAGAATATTGCTCCAAATCTATTACCCTCTAGTGATTCACCTGCACGCACACAGACAAAGGAGAGAAATTAATTGCTGAGCAGCCACTGCATGCGCACATTCAACACTGCATTTACATTTAGGGTAGCCCGGCTGAGGCAACAAATGGACAGCCATGGCAGGCAAACTTCAGTGTAACGCAGTGTTGCGTGTGTATGCAGTGACTGCTGAACACTTTCTCTCTGTGTTTTTTCAGGTGAATCCTTATGACACTTCCAAAAGAAGCTTCCATAAAGCAAAATTTAAAGCTGTATTTTCTTTCTTGTCCTCTGCTGCTCTGGCTCTTTGAATGTGGGATCAGGGAAGAGGCAGAGTAGAAAGTAGCTGAGTATCAACTTGGTTGCTCTCCCCTCCCCTTTTACCACTCCCCCTTGCCCACCCCATGTGAGTTACTAAGTGAATGACTTGACAGGTATCCGAAGCAGTGCTTCTAAGCTGTAAGACTGGTCATTGCTGGATAGGCAGGAGCATCGTAGGACACTGGGACTGCACTTGGAGGGCCAATTGCAGCAGTCACACTAGCACTTCCTTTCTACAGTGGCATTGTATTGGAAGTCGCTGTGTCTCTGCACCACCTATTTAGCTTTGCCTAGAGCAAGGGTCGTGACAATGAAGAAGTAAATGCCTGCAACGATGCATAAGTAGGGCCCTACCACATTCATTGCCATGAAACATGCATCACACACCGTGAAATCTGGTTTTTGTGTGCTTTTACCCTATACTATATGGACTTCATGGGGGATACTAGTGTTTCTCAAATTCGGAGTCCTGACCCAAAAGGGAGTTGCAGGGGGGTTGTAAGGTTATTTTAGGGGGGTCACAGTATTGCCACCCTTACTTCTGCGCTGCTGCCTGGCCAACAGCCGCCGCTCTCCGGCTGCTCAGCTCTGAAGGCAGTGCCTTGCCAGCAGCAGCAGCGCAAAAGTAAGGATGGCAATACCATACCATGCCACCCTTCCTTCTGCGTTGCTGCCTTCAGAGCTGGGCAGCAGGAGAATGGTGGCTGCTGACGGAGGGCCCAGCTCTGCAGGCAGGAGTGCAGAAGGAAGGGTGGCAATACCATACCATGCCATCCTTCTGTGCTGCTGCTGGCGGTGGCTCTGCCTTCAGAGCTGGGCTCCCGGCCAGCAGCCGGCACACTCCAGCTGCCCAGCTATAAAGGCAGAGCCGCCACCAGCAAAAGCACATAAGTAAGGGTAGCAGTACCGCAAACCTCCCCCCTACAAAAACCTTGAGACCACCCCACAACTCCTTTTTGGGTCAAGATTCCTACAATTACAATATCGTGAAATTTCAGATTTAAATAGCTGAAATCATTAAATTTATGATTTTTAAACTCATGTGACCATGAAATTGACCAAAATGGACTGTGAATTTGGTAGGGCCCTATGCATAAGCATTTGTGTAAAACAAGCATTCCGGAGGGGATCACAATGCCAAAATTCTCTACCTTAGGCAATGCTGAAGGGACTATTTATGCCTCACTCTGCCAGTACATGCTGGTCAGTCTTGTAACTGGAATAAACCTTGGAGGGGAGTGATGCTACTGTGCTTCATGCCATACTAACTTAAATGTGTTGCCACTCTATTATGAAATAGATGGCTAACTCATTGAGTTATTTTTCACATTGTACCGCTTGGTGAACTTGAAGATTAACATGTTTATTCCGTTGTTCAGTTATACTGTAACTTGTCTTCACTGCTCCCTACCTGCAGCAGGGGTAGCCTAATGCATGTACTAAGTGTGTGGCTGCTTAGTGGCCCTTGCTTCAGTCTCATTCTGTCAGCATTTTCCTTTCCCCAGCAGCAGCCTCTTGGCAGCACCCAGCTACTTTGAGAGATCAGCTGGAGCCCACAATGAAAAGTGCCCTGAACCCCAATCCTGTGCTGCTATAGAAAGCCACTATCTCCACACTAATCTCAACCCACCTTATAGCTACTGGCTGGGGACCCACTCTTGGCTTTGCATCGTCTGCAAAACCTAGAGCTGACTCTGGTTTGGAGCTTGTATTCTAGAAGCTCTGAGTTGAACCTTACGTAAGTCATTTTCTATTGGCAATGGTGTATTTACCCCTCGGATCATGCAAGGTCTTGCTTGGGGCAGGTGGGCCATGCAGAGTCTCACTGAAATCAGTGGGATGTTACATGTCAGCAAGATCTGCCCATATGGATCAAGTTGCAGGTTCAGGGCCTTAGGCCTGCTCAGTTTGTCTGTAAGGAATCTGGAATGGGTTCTTGTAGATTTTATTCAAAGGGGGGAAAAAATGCTTCTTTCTGAATACTTGGCTTCTATGCAAGGAATATTAACATTTTACAAGATCAAAATTCAAATTTTCTTACCATGCCTTGGCATAAATCGTTAGTAGCTGCTGTTGTGTGCGCTTAACAGATCGCGCTCTTGCACAGGCATCTGACAGGAGATGCTCGCTGTCTTCTAATGGTCATACTGGTGTACTTGCCAAGAGCGGATGTGACTTGCCCAGGCTGATCTCTTAACACTTCCGCTGTCAATACAATACACTGTCTGAATTAGTTAGTTATGCTAGATGTATTGCTGTAGACAGCCCATTTTGCCTAAAATGGATATCTTCAGGAGACTTCACTTCCATACAATCAATGTGCAGAGGCCTGTTTTGTGTATTGGTGTAAAATTGCAGTAACTAGATTAGTGATTGTAAACATCCTTAATTCTAAGAGAGCAGAACTGACTTGTGAAAAATGGGTCAACTGTTTACTCGGGGCTGTGTAATTTGCAGAACTTATTTAAGTATCTAACTTGTTTTCCAGCAGAAGTGATCCTTGCACGTTGTGGAACTGACTTATGTCTGTTTGAAGTAGAGAACGGCGCTAACCCTAACTTCTCCTCTCTGCCTGCTTCAGCCATATAATAGACTTCACTCTTTCATGCTCTGCTATGTGGAGGGATATACCCTGATTTGCTTATCAATTACCCACTTTATTTTCATCTAACTGGTAGCTGCTGAGGGCCTTTAAAATCACAGATTACATTTTATTGCCAAGACTAAGAGGGTATCCAAACACACAAGCCACTCAGTGTTGGTATTAGAGATGTGTATTTTATTCTTAAATTGTTCTGCTGGGCAATCCCATACAATTAACACAAAGTAAATGTATTAATCCATCACATAATTCTCTTCCCTGACTAGCTCTAAGCACTCCCTTTGGCTGTGGTTCTCCTTACTGACTTTTTAACTGAAGGGAAGCCTAGTTGCAAATGTCACTTGGAATAAAAGCCTGTGGTAAATCGGGTGACTATATCTACTCCTGCTCCCTTCACTTCCCCCAGCCATGCAGTTCAAAGGAAGTTGGCACCAGACTGGCACTTGGGAGACCAGGGTTCTGTTCCCAGCCTTGCAGTTGACAGAACGCTGGTCTCCCAAGTGCCAGTCTGGTGCTAACTTCCTGCATCCTTGCTGCAAGGAGGATGGATTACCAGCACAAGTGGAATCCATGCTCTAATCTAACCCACATCCCCAGCCAGGCCAGCTTGAAAGCACCACATAACTTGGATGAGAGAGCTTTGTGTGTGGATGGGGGAGTGGAGCAACATCCACATAAGAACCTGAGCTAGCTTCAGTGAAGACGTATTCCTAGTCTTGGTGCCTCAGTTTTCCCATCTGCACAGTGAGAATAAGGGGCTTTCCCATGTTTATAGAGTGATTGGAGAACTACAGGAGAGGCGTGCTGTATCAGCTAGCCTCACATACATCAGGATAAGCAAGCATTAGCATCTGTGGGTCTCTCTCATGTGACAGACTGGAAATTCTACAGCTCCAATTTCGAAAAAGTTTTGTACTGAATAACTAAACTGCTCACTCGAGTTAGCACAGCCCTTGGGCTTATTCTAATATTCAGTTTATTTTATATTGGCCAGAGCTGCCTTGTCCTGGGTTAGAAATAAACTTCCATGGACAGTTCTTGCAGTAGCAACCTTGGAACAAGAAATGTCCTATCTGCTATAGTGATTATTATTTAGAGAGGCTGGGTGGAGGGAGGATTGACTGATCAACCAGGTGCACCTAACAGCCTGCCCCAAGGTCGGGATAGGTTACACAGAACCAGTCCAACTCCTCCGTTTTGCCTTGAGACAGTTCAAATATCAAGGGCTTAGACAGGAAAGGAAACCTCAGGGTGAATCTAGACAAAGCCTCCCTTGATCACTGGCTGAAAAAACAAATTCCTCCACCATTTCAACATAGGGCCCTGGCTACCTGAGGGGTTACTTTGTGTGGCTCTAAGCAGTCCTAAGGCCAGCATAGCTTGCTCCTGGAGGACCACCTTGATGGAAGGGAATCCTTAGCTGCTGTGGAGAGACAGTGCGACTGCTCCCATGCCAAGCCCCTCCATGTACCTGGGGGAAAGGAGGACAGGGCTGGTGCTCCTTGGGGTCATTGGACACATGACTTAGAGAAACCCACGAGTTGTTAATTCTGGCAGGGAACCAGCCCATTACACAGCTGGACCAGGATCATGAGAATGCGAAGACAGGGCCTGCTCCATTGCCCACTGCAGCCAAATCTCTTTCCTTACCCCTAGTTGAGCTGTACATGCCTCAGCTGCAGCTGTGGATTGGGACTAAGGTCTCCGGTAAAGCTTTTTGTTCCTTTCTCCCTGTGTCCCTGGTTTGGTGTGTAGTTAAATTCTCCACGTTTCATGCAGAATGCCTTGTAGCTGTGGTTTTTTTGGGAGAAGAAAGTGGGGGTCTGTTTTAAAAGTTGTCTGAAAGCAGGCAGCTGATCCTGATGTGGTCTAATGCAGTCACTCCCAACCTCTTTGGATTGGCTGCTGCCTTTCCCTCACCATCCCTGGCTCCCCTTGTACCACATCTCACTGTAGCTGCCACCATCACTCCTTATTTCTGTCCACTTGCTCTCCCTCTTTTTTTTTCCCATTCACACTATTCTTATTCTCCTCCTCCTGCCCCCAGTCCACATTTGGAGCTTGGCATGCCATGCCTGCTGCCACTGTTGTTCTGATTTCTTCTCTAACCTGTATAATTACAAGCTATATAGTCTGCCTGTATTATGTAAATTAACTTTTCAAATCCTAGGGCTAAATTCACCCCTCAGAGACCAGCACAATCTTCCATTAGGTTCAGTGCAAGTCAAATGCTTTTCAGTAGGAGAACTCTGCCTGTCATTCACATGTGGTCCTGTAGCATTTACTGTGTCTGAGTGGAGTGCTTAAAGCTTCTATAAATCACTGTGTTATAGACATGCTCCATCTCTTTCTCTGCAGTGCCAGTCATCTACGGGTCAACACTCAGCCACTTTGGTGGTTCTTCATATTGTAAGTAAAACACTATGGTTAAAATACAACTAATTGTTTAAAGGAGCCTCCTTATAACCACAAGTTCTGTGTACTTTGATAAGGCGAGCTATGCACTTGTTTATTCAGTTTGCAGCAAGACGTTCCTTCCTGACTGGGTAAGAATAGTTTGTCTCATTAGTACATGAGTCTCCAGAGCAGTGAGTTATCTGTTTGGACTAATTCCACATGCTGACTGAGAGCCCAAGAGGAAGTGTGCTTTGTTAGAGAAAGGGCCTCTTGTTGGAAGTAATGTTATTCTTTGGCAGGTTATGGTCCCAGTTACATTTGCAAAGATCTTTGGGGAATACAGGCTTTCAGCTTGTCCTGAAAGTAGCAGAGGCAGTGTGTTCATAGGTCATGTATTTATAAATATGGATTCTGGTCCTGACTTCCAATCACTCCATTTCATGAACATCAAATGGGCAGAACTAGTTCTAATCAGTCATATGTAGAGGGAGTGTGCACTGATAGCATTTTTGTCCTGTTATCTAATTGTAGGGTGACACCCAGCACCCTCTCTTCACAAATGTAACATACACAGCCTTCCATTTTGGTCCCTGCTCACTTGCCAGTGCTCTCGTTGCTATTTCAATCTTGGGGCCGCTCACACCTCTGCTAATTGTCTTTGGGTCTGCTTAGCACTCCTTGTTATTTTAGTTCGGTGTCCTTGCACAGCGCTGTTGACCATTTTGATTTCTGCCCTTTTGCCATTCTGGTCATAGGGTCATGGTCTGAACAGGGTCTGTTAATCATGCACTATGACTTGGGATATGAGACTAGAATCAGGTTATCAAACTTATTTTCTTTTGTAATCTAAGATAGGATTTGAACCCAGAACACTAAACATGACCATGTTAACCCATTTAGCGCCACCCCCCCCTTGGCCTCCTGACCAGATAAACAGCTAGAATAGTAGCTATCAGCTATGTCTTCACTAGGAGAAGAGGTGTGTTCTTAACTCAAGGTAAACTCCTAGTGAAGACAAGGCAGTTTGTAGCTTTCATGTGAGTTAGCATGTCTGGTTAAAAGACCAAGCTCCCCCTGTGGGTTTTAATTTGATCTGCCGAGTTGTGTGAGAACTACAAACTTCTTGCTTTCACTAGGGTATTAATGGGAGTTCACTAACTCAAGAATATCCCCTTTTTTTCCTAGTGAAGACCGGCCATCATTAGCTTTGTCTTCACTGCCAAAAAATTGTGTCTACAGCAGCATAGCTAATGTAGTTTTTATCATGAGGAAACCAGTCAAAGTCAACTATGGAAAGGGGGTATAGTGCTGAGCTTGCCTAGCTACCTCATGCTAAAAACTACAAGTGCCTTATCTCCACTAGGATTTTAGAGTGGGGAGAGCAAACACATGTAGTTGTCTCACTATAACCCTCCCCCCCCCCCCCCAATGTGCACGCACACCTATTTTTGAAGTGAAGACAAAACCACTGTCATTGCAAAGATGCCCAGTTAGCAGGGATAATACTGCTAAGTAAGAGCTACTAGCAGTATCCTTTGAATATACACATGATGATTTCAGGAAACACTCCCTTGTCTGAGCAGCAACCGATTCCTCCTGCTACCCAGATGACCTAGCATGTGCTATCACATTCATGTTATGATAATGCTAATAAGTACAAGGATTGACATTTCAAAGGTAAACACCCAAATGGAATTTACAACTTAGTGGTCAAGTCCACTTGGACAGCACACTAGCATGTTTCTTTTAAAAGGGACATGAGTTTGTCAAATACTGACATTCAGCTCATGCAATAGGATCCTAATTTTCTAAAAATCCTTTTTTCTAAAGGAAAAAAACCCATGTTTGATTGGAGAGATTTAGCCACAGATTCATTATGACAGTCTGTACTCTTCTTGCTGAGCATATAGTAACAATTAGGGTGACCATATTTCCCTATGCTGAATTCGGGACACCTGGTAAAATTACTCATATTCAAGTGAGTTCAGTGGCAATCAATTTGAATGTTTGTACTACATAGTTCTGCTTAACATCAAGTTGACTGAGCCCCTGTCATAAATATAAAGGGAAGGGTAAACCCCTTTAAAATCCCTCCTCCCAGCTTTTGAAAGTATCTTGTCTCCTCATTGGTCATTTTGGTCAGGTAAGTGGGGTGCAAGGGTTGGGAGGATTTTTCCTCTGGCCAGGAGGGATTTTAAAGGGGTTTACCCTTCCCTCTATACTTATGACAGCCCCTGTTAAAAGAAATAGTGGGTGGCTGGCAAGCAGGGATCTGGCCAGCAGCAGGACCTGCAAGTACTGATTTGGGTGGGGGGAGGGAGAGACAGAAAATATGGGACAATTTTTGCCCATTTTTAAGAAAAAGTTGGGACACCTGCAGGAGGGCTAAATACAGGACTGTCCCTTTAAAAACACGATATCTTGTCACCCTAGTAACAATGGATAAATGCTTTCACCACACATGAGCTCTGCTTACGCACAGAAAGATGGCTTGGGTGTGATAAGGCCCCACATAAATTGTTAAACCAAAGAAGCCAAGTTCATCTCCTTTCAGGCTACAGCAAGCCAACCAGTGTTTGCTAAGTGGGAAAAGGACAATAATCAATCCTGGAGAAGGGGAGACTTTCAAGCTTCTCAGAGGATGCTGCAGACAACCCAGAGCTCTGTCACAGAGCGAACTTTGAGAGCCGAATTTCCAGCTCAGCTTTTTCATGCATTGCAAGGTCTATTTACTTCTTCAGCCGTGAGAGAATACGAATGCTGTGGTGGGAAATCTTAGATATTTGGTGAAATATTGGCCCCACTGAAGATAACTCCCACTGACTTCAGTGGGACCAAGATTTCACCCCTTATGTCTATCTTGTATTGCTGGGTTATTGTGCAGATGTTAACAGGTGAAGGGAAGCTGGGGTTACAGGCGTGATCTATTAGTATTAGTTTGTGGTGGTGCTGTTCTGCAAGCCTCCATTAGGGATTGAGGCCCCATTATGATGCAACAAGAAGAGATGGTCCCTGCCCCAGAGTATTTACTAGCTCACTAATAAGCGTTCTTAAGGATTGCCAAGGAATGGCTATGGTAAGGGATAGATGACCTTTTTAATAGTTGTGTGTATAAATGTTACTAAATAGCATCCTAAATCATAATCTTGCAACTTTGCAACAGTTGCAACTTTTCCCATGCCCTTGCTCATGGTATAGATTCCAACAAGGACCCTGCAGGGTCACCGTTCAGCTGGGGCTTTGTGAAGTAAAGATGTTACATAACGTGCGATCTGTTATTCGCCTGCAGAGGAAATAAGTTCTTGGCAAAAGCACAGTGTGCTGAAAAAATCCTGAGCCATAATTCTGACACCTTGTGAGAGTGCTGTGACATTCAAAGAGTGGGAGGGAGGTAGATTCGGCAGCTTGTTGAAAATGCTACTCAATTGGTGAGAGGAGATCTGACAGACACTTTGAAACCATGCTGCACTGGGGAGAACTGTCACCATTGTACTTGGCCAATGTGGGGTGGGATGGGACAGAGAGAGCTCATCATTTCCAGGAGCCTGACCTGTCTAAATTGTTCCCTAGGCCCACAAGGATGAGTAACATTTTAAAGTAGAAAAGCTAACCCTCCCCCATTGGGAAGTCTGTTTGATCTAGCCTACTGCGTGTTTGTGTTTAAAGCTACCCACTCTTACTCCCAACATTGGTGATGAGCTAGAAATTCCTTTTCTTCCCATCTGGGGGACCTCTGTACCTCTATTGCTACTCATTTTCCATCACTTACACCCTGGGGTCAGAGTGATCTTCCTGCCAGATGAGGATTGGAGGTATGTCACTGTACACTCCCCACCTAGGTGCACTGCTGTGCCTCAGTTTCCCCTCTATCAGCCTATCACATACACCCAATGTACTCCAAGTACTGAGGTACCCAGATACCACAGTGATGGATTCCCAGTCTATGGAGTCAGGGATGTGCATGGGGAAATCAAATCTTGGTTTTCTGCATAGTATCAAATTAGGTCCCCTTGAATGGTAGCATAGAGCCTATCCACCAATCAGGCCAGAAATGCCATTTTAATAGAAAATCTAGAGCTGGCTTAAAAAACTGAAAGATGGAACCATTTTCCATTGAAAAAAGCGATTTAATCGAAACACAAATATTTTGCTGGCAGTGTGTACAGTTGAACAAAATCTTCAATGGCAAAACATCATTTTGACTTTCTCATTTTGTTTTGATGTTGTCTAAATGTTTTGTTTCAACTTTATCATTTTGATTCATTTAGCTTTGACTTTTATATAAATGTATTTTACTATAGTATACATTTAATATTAATTATGATGCTTATTACATTTAATATATTTAAATGTTAATGATATAAGTCAAAACTAAATGAATCAAAATGATAACGTTGAAGCAAAATAATGTGACCCTATCAAAATGACACATTCAATCCTCCTGAATTAAAATTTTACAGAATTTTCATTTAATAGGAAATTTGGAAATTTCTGCTTTTTTGTCCTAATTTGGAATTTTTTTAATGTTAGGGTTTCCCACATAATGGCAATTCAGGTTTACAACCAGCTCTAAAAAAGAACCTTTCTGGAAATATATGTACCTGCCACTCTGATTTGCATAGGAATTAAGACGGTGAAGATTGCGGGGTGCAGCCCCTTCCATTCATGTAAACTGCTAATGAGCAGCTTGCCTTCACTCTTTTCTCCCACTGCCCCTACCTACTTTAATGGCTTGTAACATTTAAGGGTGAAGGCAAGCTGCTCATTAGCGGTTTACATGGTAGCCATATGGGAGACCTGTTAGCTTTTCCTGGATTTGAATGCAGCCAATTAAAATAAATGTTACAAGCTTGAGACTTTTCCCATAGAGTTGCTGGAGCATCATCTGGAGCAAGGAGAAACCTCTCTGCTATACATGTTCTAATGTATGTTCTCTGTACCTAGCTGCAGCTGTTAACATATGCTTTGTGCACTGTTCAGGACTTAATCTGTGTGCTGTACAACAGTTTGAGTGACAAGGCAATCCCCCCAGGACTAAAACAAGAAAAAAATAACCATCTCCTGTTAATCATCCTCAAGCTGCAGCAAGCTAAGTAGAACACTTGGCATATTGCTTGTGACGCCATGTTGAGCTGCCAGGCGCTGGGGAAAAATGTATGAATTAGGGCTTTTTCCTTCATGCATGCAGGGGGAAGGAGGGGAGGAAATGTCAGATCTCTCTTCCTTTGCCATTTAATACTGAGCACTTTCCATTCTCCATGTACTGTGAAAACATGAATTAAGCCTCACCTCACACCCGTGAGCTAAACCTCATCACCATTGTACAGCTGGAGAAATCAAGTAGAGAGAGGTTAAATAACATGCCCAAGGTCATGCAGTGGCAGAGCTGGGAGTTAAAAGCCAGCAGTCCCTGACTTGCAGCTCCATGTTCAATTCACTAAACCAAGCTCTCTCACTGATGAGCATGAGCCCTGGGGTGAAATCTTGGTCCTACTGTAGACAAATGGCCAGACCCTGGGGTTTTGTAGGGGGGCTGAGGTACAGACTGTGTGAAGCCAAGCCCTAAATAGAATCATAAAGAGTAGGACTGGAAGGAATCTCGAGAGGTCATCTAGTCCAGTTCTCTGGACTCAAGGCAGGACTAGGTATTATCTAGAGTCTAGACCATCTGTGCCAGGTGTTTGGCCTAAACTGCTCTTAAATATCTCCAAGGATGGAGATTCCCCAACCTCCCTAAGCAGTTTATTCCAGTGCTTAACTAGAAGGGTGAGGTCCCACTTGAGGGTTCATTGGATTATACTCTTTTGAGTTGTTGGACTTTTATGTTTGTTTCCTGATTACTCTTGGACCCTAGCACCTCAAAAGGGACAGGACTGAAGCTAGGGTTGCCAGGCACCCAGTTTTTGACTGGAACGCCCGGTTGAAAAGGGAGCCTGGCGGCTCCGGTCAACACCGCTGACCAGGCAGTTAAAAGTCTAGTTGGCCCAGTGGGGCTTCGCACAGCTCCTGGAAACATGGTGCAGGAGCCAGGCACTCCGCACCTCGAGTGTGCCTCCCTGCCTCGAGCGCCGGCTCCACAGCTCCCATTGGCCGGGAACCACAGCCAATGGAAGCTGTGGGGGTGGTGCCTGTGGGTGCACACTGCACAGAGCCACCTAGGGCCTGGACATGCTGCTCACTTCCAAGAGCAGCATGGAGTCAGGGCAGGCAGAGAGCCTGCCTTAGCCCCGCTGCACTGCCAACCAGGAGCTGCTTGAGGTAAACGCTGCCCAGCCGGAGCCTGCACCCTGAACCCCCTGCCCCAGATCAGAACCCCTTTCCACACTCTAACTCTCTCCCAGACCCCAAACCCCCTCCTGCACTTCAGCCCTGAGCCCCCTCCCACATTCCAAACCCCTCGGCCCCAGATCCACCCCAAAGCCCGCACCTCCAGCTGGAGCCCTCAGCCCCTCTTGCACCCCAGCCCGGAGCCCCCTCCTTCACCCTTAACCCCTCATTTCTGGCCCCACCCTGGTGCCCGCACTCCCAGCTGGAGCCCTCATCCCTTCCCAACCCCCTGCCCTACCCAGCCCAGTTAAAGTGAGTGAGGGTGGGGAATAGCAAGCAATGGAGGGAAGGGGGTGGAGTGAGTGGGGGCAGGGCCTCAGAGAAGGGGTGGGGCAAGGGTTTTTGGTTTTGTGCAATTAGAAAGTTGGCAACCCTAACTGAAGTGTGTCTGGGCTGGAGGCCCAAACCAATGCTATCTTGTTGCTCACAGAGATGTGCAGCTGGGTGCGTTGTGCCCTGATAGATCATGAAGGGGTACTGCAGGGGCCACAATCCCCAAGGTCACTTCATTGTCCTCCTTCAGACTCTCCTCTACTGTGATGCCCACAAGCATCTCAATAAAGGTTAAGTCGCTGATGTGCTGTGAGTGCTGCCTATCATGCTGACAAGTATGATCTCATTGTTTCCCTGTGCTCCCCTGCCTCATCTGCTGTATCCACCTGTTATCTCATTTTAGACTTAAATTGTCAGCTCTTCAGCGTGGGGGTCATCTTTTTGCTCTGTGTTTGTACAGTGCCTAGCACAGTGAGGCTCTAAATTATGGATGGGGTCCCAAGTAATTAATCATTATAATCAGATTGTGCCACCCTCAGGTGAAGTCTCATCCTATTCCTGGATCCCATAAGTGACATCTCTTGTGGAGTAAGGTACTGCAGCATGTGACTAGGGTGGCAGGAGCTGTCCCTAATGGAGCTGGGGCTCGAATCAGATGACCTGGGGGTAACTGACAATCCTGTGATTGCGGTATGCAAACTGCCAAACTTTGCACTGGAGGAAGAGGAAATTTATGTACCTGCCACTCTGATTTGCATAGGAATTAAGAGGGTGAAGATTGCGGGGTGCAGCCCTTTCCATTCGTGTAAACCGCTAATGAGCAGCTTGCCTTCACCCTTTTCTCCCACTGCCCCTACCTACTTTAAGAGCTGCTGAACACTAGCCATATGGGAGACCTGTTAGCTTTTCCTGGATTTGAATGCAGCCAATTAAAATAAATGTTACAAGCTTGAGACTTTTCCCATAGAGTTGCTGGAGCACAGAGTTCCCAATCCCTGCTCTGGGGATTCAGCCTTTAGTGGCTGGTACTCTAAACTTCCCACCCTGCTGTTTTAATGAGCCTCTGTGCTTGGCCCTGGTGTGGCAGTGCTGCCCACCTCCCATTCAGTGGTGCCTGCCATAGGCTGAGGTGGATTGCTGTCATAATGGCAAGAAGTGCATAGACAATGGAGGTGGCAGGAACTGACTGATGTCTTGAATAAATTCACTGGAGCCAGAGGTATGAAGTCACTAGAGCTGCACCAGTTCATATCGGGTAAGTTTGGCTCCTGTTCTGAAAAATTGACTTAGTTGCCCAAAAAGTTTGGGAACTACCAGCATCTGGTTCAGGCAAAACATTTCTGTTTTTCAGGTAAAGAAACTGCCAAATCAGATACTAATAGCTGGGTAGAATCTGCCCAGCCTACCAATCAGAGCCCCAGCCCTGGTGTTATATGATACTAGCTTCAGCCACGCACAATCCTCCCACAAGTCTTTGGAAACTTTAGCCTCCAGCTGTCAGGTCTCCTAGCCTCAGTGGCTGGGAGGCAGTGGAGAGGAATGTCCTGCTGCATGTGAACAGAGAGCTAGATGGGTCATTTAAGCAATAGCAAATCAGGGAATGGCCCTGGAGACCTGGATATGAATGATGCCTCCACACACACCCCTCTTACTTTGTCTACTAAACTCCCCTATTTGCCTCCCGATACTACAATAAATAGGAGCCTTTCAGTAGCGCCTTCTGCTAACTGTAATGAAAATAGGTGTCAGAGTAGCAGCCGTGTTAGTCTGTATCTGCAAAAAGAACAGTGCCACAAGTACTCCGTTCTTTTTGTAATGAAAATACTTACACTGAGCAGCATTCTAGGTGGCCAAGGCAGTGAGCAGCTCTGCAGCCGGGGGATGGGCTAAATGCCACTGATCATAAAATAAATAGTATCAGCACAAGTGCAGTGCTTAGGAGCAGGAAAGCGGTTCTGTGAATTTTACCAGAGTTACTTGGTAAAATTTCACCATCAGCTGAGGGGAGTGATTACTGAGAAATTACCCTGATCAGAGATGACTTCTCTTCACTCGGAGGTCTGCTTTTACTTTCAGTATTCTTACTTTTCTGTTTGTTGCTTTTATTCTGTTCTCCCATCCTCCCCTATTAACCCAGAAAACTGAAGTTAATTTTTTACACTGATTTTTGTGTGTGTGCCCATTTTCTAAGTTTTGCACTAAACACTGATGAAATCCCTGGGAAATTTTAAACAAAATAAAACCTGAAAGTGAAGGGCCTTGTAAATATATCTGTGAGTAGAAATGCTCCCCTTTCAAATGGGCTGAGTGTCAGGTATTTAAAAAGTGTCCTGGTAGAGATTACCAGCGCTACCCCTCCATCCAACTCTACTATGGGTTTGTCTATACTTGGAGCTAAGGGTGTGAGTCCCAGCATGTGCAGACATACTCGAGCTACCTCCCTTCTAGCTACCCCATCATTTTTAGCAAGCTGGTGCGAGTTTGTCTATGCAAGCTGGGACTCGCACCCCTAGCTCCAAGTGTAGACATATCCTATGGAGGGGTACATACAACTATGAGGATCTCACATGTGTACAGGCTACAGTAGGGATCTTACGTGCACATACAAACCCATAGAGAGAACATACACACACACAACGCTAGGACTGCAGAAATGGGCCCTTACCTGTATCTGAAGATACTGACAAGTGTCAGGCTTGTACCGTGCTTTAATATCTTCTACAGTGAGAAAGATGATAGGAGCAGGCAGGGCTGTTGCCTTCTGTGAGCGGGAACCCCATGGGATCTGTCTCACTTCACCAGGATAATGGGAATTGAAAGGCCAATTTTCTCCTTGACTCATCAATACGTTGCTTATACAAACTGCATGGAAGCTATGGCCAGCTTTACAGATACTCAGAGCAAACAGCATCAGTGGTGCCTAGCTGGGAAGGGCACTCAAAGTTTGGGTGTCAGCTGCTAAAACTGTGGGTCTGTTACATAGTGGGGCTCCCCTGTGAACGACGAGGGCTTAGTCCTGCCATCATTCCCACATTGGGCATTCGACCACTTCAACTTAGCGCTGCTGCTGCATGCTGGCCTACCTGCCTACATTTGTGACTAAAGAGCAGCAGAGTTCTGTGCCTCCAGATCCCTGTGCATCAACTTCAATAGCATTAAAAAGGCTCTTGCTATTTCAATAGCAAGGACAGTGAGGGCATCTTTCTGAGGCGTCTGCAGTGGCACGGGCGACTTGCCATGAGCTTTGTGACAGCACTTCATTTGCATTCAAAATCTGTATCCAAATACAATGCACATGCCTGTGGCATTTGCCTGTATGGTGAAACATACACTAACGGTCAACCCTGACAGACAACTCACTATTGCAATCACTTCAAAATATCCCTAAGGAACAGGCAGAATGGCCCCCAATGCTTGGGCTGCTGAAAGTCTTATAGCTCATCTAGCAAAGAGTCTGCTCAGCTAAGCAACAATAAAAATCATTCAGGAGTCTGCGCAGGGGAGGAGAAACACAGTGTTTGACCTGTGCTTGCACCATAGCCTCTTGCCTTGTTTGTGACGCAGACAGTCAACCCCTGCTCAAGGTATCAGTACAATTGAGTTCAACCTTCAGTTAAGGATCAACCTCTGCTAAGAAGCTGTTTTTAGCTACTCCTGTGAGAGCTGATTTTAGAATACAGGTCTGGCTGTAGATAGTATCTTCCTTCAGCAGTAATAAAATCCAACTGTTACAGGATTGCATTTCTGAACTCCATGAAGTTTAGGCAACCTCAGCCTATTAGTGCAAGCCTCCCATGTCTCTCATCCCATAGGGGAAAGACAGTCTTGTTTGGGGCCTGGGAAGACTGAGCCAGATATGGGACAGAACGAGCCCTTCCAGACATAGGCTACATTTGGCTCATTTGTATAACACGCTGCCAGGATTACACGACAGGAGGGGCCCAGTTTTATTTGCCCCACTGCAGTGTTAGGAGGGAACTGTAAGAAAAAAGGGGTTTTCAACTCAGCCTATGAAATCTGCTAAACCATCAAGTTCGGCCTTTTCACTGAGATGTGATCAGACTTAATTTGACAGTGATTTCTTAAAATATTTAAAGAGCTGCCTGGAATAAACTGATCGCTTCCGAGTAGTGACCTAAATTCCACTAGCTGTAAACTTCATTAGAAAGTGGATTTGTGTGCCTGCCAGGAACAAGGCACTCTGTAATTTCACTGGTCTGGCTAAGCCCATATGCTTTATGAATGCTTCCTTTGGCACAACACAGCGCACTACTATTGGAGCTTGCTTGTTCAGAGATGGTTGTGTGTGGTGGATTTTTTTTTCTCCTCCCAGTAAAAATGCATGATTTGTTTACCAATTGCGCTGTGAAATAGAGGAGTTGAGCCATCTCACTGGCTGTATAGACTCTGATACAACAGCCACAAAGGTAAATGTAGCTTGTGATCATCTTCGCCCAGCTTGAGACACTTTTCTCTCCTATCCAAGTTGCCCTTCCCCTCTCTCGGGCCTAGTGTTACAGGGACATGGGAGAGGTGGCCACAGCTCTTGGCAGCTGCCTGGTCATGTAGCTCTGAGTGCTGGCCATAAGGGGTGCCACACAGCCCTGCAAAAAGCTTCTTTTGCCTTTCCCCAGCCCAAAGGACCCCCACCATACTGTACCTCTCTACATCACTTCTAGCCTCTCAACCTAGGAAGCATGGGACTCAGTTTGCCTCCACTGGTGCCTACACCTTTCTGTGACCTCTGCCAGCTTTGGCAGCATTCAGCCTGCACTTTTCTAATCTAGATCTAGGCCCACATTTTCAGAAGCAGCCTCTGATTTTTGGGTGCCTCTGTTTTTGAGCACCCAGCTCAAGACACCTCCTTGGGCCAGATTTCCAGAAGCGCTGAATGCCCACAGTTCCCACTGACTTTAACTGGAATGGTGGGTGTTCAGCAGGGTTATGTTCAGCCTTATGTTGGGTATCCAAAAATGGAGGTACCTCAAGTCAGAGGCTGCTTGTGGAAATATTGGCCCAAGCTCTAGGCTATCAACGTGACACCTCTCACCAGAAATAAACCCACTCGAAGTGCCCCATTCTCAGAGCGGGTAAAGCACAGGCCCTAGTAGCACAACGCCCTGCCGCCTGTCAGTGTGTCTCACCGCTGTCCTGGACCCAGCTCTAGGCATAAGAAGGTCCCATTCAGTCTTTGGAGTCCCTGCTGATACTGTCAGCGAGGATGTGGTTTTTATGCCGTGCATACCTGTGCACTGAGAGGAGTTGTGGGACCCACATTTTACACTGCCTCCAAAGAGGATGATTGCTTTCTGTTACTACTGACCTAGGCTGGGTTTGAACTCTCGATTTGAAAGGGAAAGGCCCTGGAGCCATCCAGTGCACTGACCAATGAGACTCCTGTGACAGGAGATACATCTGCGTCAAACTAGAAATTCTATTTTGTTTTGGGAATGATTGTGATCTTCCCTATGGATTAGAGCAGGGATATCAAACTCAAATCACCACAAGGGCCACATGAGGACTAGTACATTGGCTCGAGGGCCGCATCACTGACACCTTTTCATATGAAGATACAAAAGCCCCCACCCCAGCGCCGCCCCCACTCCATCCCTTCCATGAGGCCCTGCGCCTGCCCCGCCTCTTCCCACCCCTTCCCCAAAGTCCCCACCCCAACTCTGCCCCCTCCCTGCCCTATTCCAACCCCTTCCCCAAATCCCCGCCCTGCCCTGCCTCTTCTCCGCCTCCACCCCTGGAAAGCGTTGTTTGGCGGCAGGAAGCGCCTGGAGATAGGCCAAGGAGTTGGGACGCGGGGCGGCGGGTGAGGGGAGCTTGGCGGCCGCAGGAAATAATGTGGGGGGGCGGGGAACTTGGCGGGCTGCAGCAAATAACTCCGTGGGCCACTTGTTTGAGACCCCTGGATTAGAGCATCCATTTTGTAGCAGAGGCTCAACACTTAGTAGACAGACATGAGACAGAGACATTAAGACAGAGCAATCAAGGACCATCAGCACTGAACAGCTCTTCCCTCTAGTGGGTTTTCTGCCAACAGGGTCATTGGCTTTGTATGTCTCTCTCTTCACAGAAATAGATGGGGGAGGTAGGAGCTGGAGCCTAGACCTTCCCCAGCTTGCAGCATATAGGAAAAGAGAGGACAGAGTCAGTGTTAAAAGGGGTATGTTTCTAAGCAAGGGAGGCCTGTCCCTCACCATGTGCAGGAAACCAAGAACTTCCAAGAAGGCAGGGAGACCTCGGTCAAACCCAGGACTCACAGGGGTGGTGAGCACAGGCTGAGGGGGATGTGTTGGGGAGTTTGGTGTTTTCCATAGAGCTGTACTTCTCTCTTGTGCTTTTTTAAAGAGTAAACTGTGAATGAGCAATTTCTGTGATAAGCCTGCACACCTTGCTTTACAGTCATGTGGTTCCTGAAGAGTGGAACTAGAAAACCAGAGCTCCCACAGCCAGCTGGACTTGAGGGGAAACATCTCTAAACAACTGTGGGGCTTGGGAGGTCTGTACTAGTTCTAGGTTGCTGGACTGTAGGGTTCCACTACCCGAGAAGGATGCCAGACACAGGGTCTGTACCTGGGAGTGCCCAAGAGACCCAGAGCTAGGGACAGCGACCAGTCACTACCCAGACCCAAGGGGGCTTAGAAGCACATGGGATTCAGCAGTTGGGTCCAATCACAACAGAGCAGTGTCCACCCTGAGAGCATGACTGGACTGGTTTATGACACCTCCCACTTCCTAATCTCACAGCTGGGGATCATATGAGTAGTACCCTTTCCAGTCTGGGTTGTTGAACATAACACCCTGGTTCCTTTTATGCTGTGACTTCTTGGGTACCCTCTGCCTCCTCTTACATTCTAAACAGTGGAATATATCCACATCTATTATAAAGACCTCCCCACTTTGAGAATTCAACCTCTCTTTGTCCTAGGCATCCTTCTTACAGCTGATATCCCTCTCTGGCACAGTTGGGTTGGGGATAACGTGTTTCCTATCCCAGCCCTGATATATGCTTGGCAGATGAGCCTGCTCACATATACAAATGATTATTTATATTAAAGTAGCATCAATAGGCCCTGATCTAACCTGGGACCCCATTGTGCTAGGGTTATTACAAATGCAAAATAAGACAGTCCCTGCCATGAAAACTTTGTTCTCTAAATAAGCTGGTTGGTGTGACTGGTCTCTGTGCACAAATTACATACAGCCTTGCAAAATTCTACTCAGCTGGGGCCAATAACTCATTTTGCCCAGAAGTGAATAAAATGTCATTAATTGCTTCAGTCTCATCATGAAGGACAGACTAGCAGATTTATGGTGGGGCTGGTAAGTAAGTTTTCATGAGAGATTTTTCAAGGCCGAATCAAAGGGAAAATACCAAAGCAGTAGCTTTTTGTACTGACTGTCTCATCTCCCGATTCAGAAGCCTAATGTGAGTTTTATTTGGCTTCTCTGACTCCTGGCACAAAGGAGCCTCAGGTGCAGCAAACCTGGGCTGCTGTCCCCTCCCCCATGTGTATCCCTCTGAAAGGAGCGACAAATTAAAGGCAAAATAAATGCAGAAGGGATAACACAGCTCCCCTTGGAGGTAAATTGGCCTTCTCCTTCCCCCAGTAAAGTCCCATGTGATTGGACTATAAGAGGCACTGTTTTGCCTTACCAATATTATGATGATTAATTTTCATAAGCAAAGGAGGAAACCAGCACTTGAATAAAGAGATAGCGCTGCTGCCATATGGGTCTGTGTTTAAACTAATACACTGGATATGGAGCCTGCAGGTGCCCAGACAATGGTTAAATTAATTTTCCATAAATCTGAGCAGTTTTACTAGTTCTTTATTCTCCCCTTGCCTCTAACACAGTTATTGTTGTTTTATTATTTGATGCAAGCTTGCAATAAACTCGTTAATTTCCTTTTGGCTGGATGTTTGCCAGAGGGGCACCCAGTCTAACCTTATGTTACCAGGATAGCTTGCACAGTTTAATCTCTAGCTAGCAGGTGGCTTTGTCTTGCCAGCCACAAAGAGCACCCTTTGTTTCTACTCCCATGTCCTACCTCCAGTCTCGGAAGGTCTGAGGCTAGGAAAGTCCTGTTTGTACCGCTTAACCTCTGGGGACACTGTGCCCAGATGGGAGGGGTCTCACAAAAGGTGCTCGGTGCTTAGAGTGTTTCCAATGAGAACACTCCTGCTGGCAAAACAACTTTGATTGCAGAAGGCGGATGAGGCTGTTTGGCTCATTTACATCTTGGTTCTAGAAGTGGGACAGTGCATTACACTCCCTTTAAAGGAAAACATATGGTCCCTTTCCCCTTCTACCTGTAACTTTGGTGGCTCGGGGATTCTATTCCCCTGTCTGTGACCTGGCTGCTGTTTCGGCTGTGGGATCCTATCCTCCTGTGATGCGTGTATAGGCTCTTGGATTTTAGCCTGCCTGGGACCAGGCTATTGTGCAGGCTCTGGCATCCCATCCTTCTCTCTGTGACCTGACTCAAATCAAGTAGTTAGTTCAGTCTAACTACTCCTGTGTGTGCTCAGAATTCACTGCAGGTGCACTCATTTATGCCCCTCTCCCAACAGCCTGCCATGCTGTAACCTGGCTAAAAATGTCTCCCTAAGTGTAACATACCAAAATATAATCAAAGCAGCAATTTTCTTCAAAAATGTGATCTCTTTAGTATAGCATGTATCTCTTTCCTTAGGCCATCTAATCTCTGCCAACAGGACTAAAGATGGGGGAGGATTTTTTCCTATATTTAGCTTTGGAGAAATTGCTATAACTAATCCGATTTAGGATACTCTATTCTCTTTTATTTTATCTCCCCTACTCAAGTCCTTGTAATGTGACTATAGGGTGCAGTTTGCCAGCTCTCAACCTTTTCTGTTGGTTTTTTTTCCCCCCCATGGAGTTGATTAATAACCTCAAAGAATAACACCTACAGCTGTTTCATTTGCAGCTGCTGGGTATGGAGACTAATTACTGACCCTCAGAACCTCTGTCACCCTACTTTGCATGTAAAAGTGCCGATGAATAGGAACTGGCTGAGGAGATGGTTATGGCTCCTGCAAAAATAAAAGGAATGTGATTTCGGTAGTTATTTTCAGCCTTTTCAAATGAAATGTAAAAAGGCCGTTGGGCATCTTTTGTCCATATAAATCTGATCATATCCATGATATGGTTCGCTTGGTCCATTGCACCAACTTTTTGCAGTTAGCTAACCTAAATTTGTGTCTTGAAAAATCAAAAATTTAGCAGTGCAGTAACAGGGAAGCGTTTATATTAAAACTGTGTAAGTGGAATCTTTAGATGGGGGGGCTTGTAAAATGCAAGTCTCCCTATTATCATACTTATCCAGTTTTTAAGGCACTTCTAAGAATATTCTACCATTCTCAGAACAGTAGATCATGTTTTGTTTAAAACACACATATACACACAAGTCAAGTCAGGTGGGATTTTGTATCATGGTTCTGGTAGGTCCAAACAACCATAAATATTGGAAGGGTTTGGATCTGGATCCAGGTCTCAGATTACCAGCATGAGCCCAACATGGCTTTCTGCATCTGCCTAAGAAGTGGCCATACAGGGTTAGACCCATGGTCCATCTAGCTCACTATCCTGTTTCTGACAATGGCCAGTGGCAAAAACTTCAGAGGGAATGAACAGAACAGGCCAACAATCCATGGTCCATCCCCTGTTGTCAAGTCCCAGCTTCTGGCAGTCAGAGGTTTAGGGACACCTAGAGCATGCAGTTGCATCCCTGGCCATCTTGGCTAATAGCCATTGAAGAACTTATATAAATCTTTTTTGAACCCACTTGTAGTCTTGGCCTTCACAACATCCCCTGGCAACAAGTTCCACAGGTTGACTGTGTGTTGTGTGAAGAAATACTTCCTTTAGATTGTTTTAAACCTGCTGCTTATTAATTTCATTGGCTATCCCCTAGTTCTTGTGTTATGTGAAGGGGTAAATAACACTTCCTTATTCACATTCTCCCCAACATTCATCATTTTATAGACCTCTATCATATCTTCCCTTAGTCATCTCTTTTCTAAGCTGAACAGTGCCAGTCTTTTTCATCTCTCCTCATATGGAAGCTGTTCCATACCTCTAGTCATTTTTGTTGCTCTTCTCTGTACCTTTTCCAATTTTTTTAGGAGATGAGGTTGTGACACTGGTGGACCAGGTGCCAGCTCATGGCAAGGCCCCACGCCTCACTGAACATTGACAAATGCATAGCTGATAACCTGTCTTGCTTACTTATGTGCTAGTATCATCAAAATAGACATTAGATCTTATGTTGATAAGAATGTGTTTAGGGTTTTTTTTATAATGCTTGTAGGAGGCTGCATGTATTGATCTCACTTGCAACTTCTATAGTCCATGGTATAAAGTTACATTGAGTATTTGCATTGTAAACCTCTGTAATTGGGTAACTCACCAAACAGGAAAAGAAGCATTAATTAAAGTATAGTGCTCATCCTGCATACAAGATAGCCCACTGGTGACAGATGAGGTATTGTGTAGCATCAAAGGACAGAGGCCCTGCTGATTGCATTCCTAACTCCCTCCAGGAAGGAGAGACCTACACATGAACTCATCTCATCAGTTTGGACTCTGCAGTGGAGGGGATAAAAATCCCTGACAAGGAGAAACTGAGTCTCTTTCATGCTGTCTGGACTTTGAGGGGCAATGATTCTTAAACATAAGCAAAGAGATCCCCATGCTGCTTGGCATGGGTTAGCTCTGAAAGGCATTTTGAATTGACCGATTTCTACATCTGTCACCTTTTGAGTTACACAAATGAGTTTCAGTCTGTTAGATACGCTTTCTTTAACCTGTAAATAATGCTATTATTCCTTTTTCCTAATAAAAATGTAGTTAGTTTATTACAGGATTGGCCACAAGCATTGTTTTCGTGTGTGATCTAGGGTACAAATTGATCTGTGGGAAGTGGCTGGTCCCCTGGGATTGGAAGTAAACTGAATATTTTGTGATTTTTTTTTTTTTTTGGTGTGTATATATATCACATAGTCCTAATTGTCTGGGTGGCAAGATACACTGGAGTGTGCAAGGGGACTGTCTGTGATTCCATGGTAAGACTGTTAAAGTAATCCAGGAGTTCACATTTGTTACTGGGTTGGTGAAATGTAATTATAGAACTCACAACCAGTTTGGGGTGTCTGCCCTGAGGTTGGTACTCTCAACCATGAGCCATTTCAGACACTGTGGCAAGAGCAACCAGAACTGCATGCAGTATTCAACATGTGGGTGTACCGTGGATTTATATAGTGTCATTATGATATTTTCTGTCTTATTATCTATCCCTTTCTTGATGCTTCCTAGCCTTCTGTTAGCTGCTTTGACTGTCACTGTACACCGAGTAGATGTTTTCAGAGAACTATCCACAATGACTCCAAGATCTTTCTTGAGTGGGAACAGCTATTTCAGAACCCATCATTTTTTATGTGTAGTTGGGATTATGTTTTCCAATGTGTATTACTTTACATTTATCAATATTGAATTTCATCTACTATTTTCTTGTCCAGCCACCCAGTTTTGTGAGAGCTTTTATAACTCTTCACAGTCAGCTTTGGACTTAACTAGCTTGAGTAATTTACTATTGTCTGCAAACTTTGCCACCTTACTGTTCACCACCTATTCCAGATCATTTATGAAATGTGGAACAGTGCTGGTCCCCAGTACAGATCCTTGGGGACCCTGCCATTTACCTCTCTCCATTGTAAAAACTGGCCATTTATTCCTACCATTTGTTTCCTATCTTTTTTAACCAGTTACTGATCAATGAGAGGACTATCTGCCTTATCCCATGATTGCTTACTTTCCTTAAGAGCCTTTGGTTACATTCCAGTTCCTAGCTTACAGGTATGAACATAATAAAAACCTCCAGAAAATTGGACCCTTTGTTGACAGCCACAGTAGAGAGACCAAGGACCAAATGGGCCATAGTTGCTAAATATATTCTCTCTTGTCTCTAGAGAAATGGAACCAAGTTTTCTGTGGGTGTAACTTCAATGGAGTTATGCCAACACTTACTTTGTCCTCATTTCTCTGGAGATGAGTGTTCAATCTTTGACCAGTAAGGAGGCCAAATTGCAATGGTAGTTTCTATTATGTGGCGCGGTAATCAAAATAGTTACACAAGCAGAGAATCTGGGCTATGATCTCTCTAGGTCAAAGCTGAGGAATGTTGCTGTGGTGGGTGTGGACAAATTTGCAGAGCTGCTTCCCATGCTGTATCAGATCTGTGGGTGAAGAGAGAAATACAGTTTCCAGTGTCCTCTGTGTATCCCCTTTTATTAACATTAAACTCATTGAGTCTGCAATGGAAAAAATTAAATGGGATGAACGTCTGCCTCAAATTATGCTTTCTATTCAGGCTTCTGCAAGTCTGTTACATTCTTACTGTGTCATGTTTTCTTTGTTTAGTCCCTAAAATGCAGGCACTGCTATGGAGCACAATGAGGTTTCCTCTACCTAATGAAGACAAATTAAAGCGGACTGAGCGTGTATATCAAAAAATGGGATTGCCTTGGTACAAGGCTAGAATTAATGTGAACAGTTCTGCTAATCACAAACTAGGAGCATTTATTTCCAGTGGCTTGGGAATAGCATCGTGAAACTTATGCTTCTAAAGAGATTGTTGGATGAAAGTTGCTAACAAAGGCCTGGTCTAACTATATTTACCTGCATAACTATTTTGATTCAGAGTATGACTTTTTTAAAAAATGAAAGTTATACAGCGGCAACTCCTAGCATGGACACAATTATACCAGTATAAACGTGCCTTCTACTGGTATAATCTATTTTCCTTCTTGTATGGGAATAAGCTATGCAGCTATAAGCATCTTTACAGCAGAATAACTGTGCCCACACAAGAGTAGACAACCTCTACAGGCTCGATCCAGCTCCTTGGAAGTCAATGAAAAAGCTCCCATTGACTTTAAGGGGAGGTGGATTGGGATCTACATGCAAAGAAGCTGACCCTCAAATAGCTGGATTTTACGGGTAATTTTTAATATTGCACATTATTTATTCTATTAATGCGATGGGATTGTTGTTTATTACTATGTCTATGCTATTATAAAAATGCAAGACACTTTACAGGCAAATAGGGATGATAACTACACCCTGAATAGCTTACAACCTCAGAGCCTGATTTAATGCCAATTGAAGTCCATGGGAGTCTTCCTATTGACTTCAGTGGGTGTTTGGATTGGGCCATAAGGGCCTGATCCAGCAGTGTGCTCCCCCCAGCATTGGTCCTTATGTCTTCATGCAATCCCATTAACTTCTTCCTTTCCATACCCGCAAACCCAGTTACTAAGAGGGATCTTAAACAGCCTTTTAGATTTATTTTGAAAGGATTTTAGTTGAGCTTTGCATTTTCAGAACCACTTAATCAAGAAGCATGTTTTTCAAATGACTGTCAAGTGTCATTTGTTAGTTTATTAGACAAAGGCAGCCCCTGAGTCACTATCTAAACTGAGGACTGGATGGCCCAGTGACTAGTAATTGGTGTTTCACCTCTAGGTAACCAGTTGTCACCTAGGTCACTTTTTGTCATTTGATGGCTGTTCATTCACGTATGTGAACTGACTTGGATAGCTGAGAGCAGTTTCCAGGGACAGCATTCTCACATCATTCACCCACCACCAAGTCTGGCACTGACGCCTTTCTTGGCAGTCTCAGTATAGATGCCAAGAACTAACACTCACAGAAAGTGAACTAACTTCTCTCCCCTAGAGTGTGTCCCTCCAGTTCAATACAGATGCACATTGGTGGAGCAGTGAGGGGAAATTTATGAAGTTCCTTCCAAGGAACTACTGGCTAGATTTTTTCAAAGGCATTTAGGTCTCTGTTGGTGCAGGTAGGTTCAAAAGCACCTAAGAAAGTTAAGTGCCTATGTCCCATTCAAATCAATAGGATGTAGGCACCTACCCTGTTTATGCGCTTTTGAAAACCCCACTAGGCACCTTCCTGCTTCTTTAGGCACCTAAATATCCTTGAAAATCTGGCCCTACCTGCTTTTGGTTAAATATGGGAAATCGGAACCTGATTCTCTTCTCAGTTACAATAGCTTGGTGCTGGTGTAATTGCATTGATTTGAATGGAGCAACTCCTGAGTTACAGTGATATAAGAGAGATCAGAGTCAGATTCTGAAGGTACATCTACACTGCAAAAAGAAACCCTATCGCAGCGAGTGTCAGATCCTGGGACAGATGACTCAGGCTTGCGCTGCAAGGCTAAAATAGCAGTGTAGATGTTCCTGCTCGAGCTGGAGTCTAGGCTCTGAAACCCAGCAAATCAGTTGATCCTGGCTCTGAGACACGCCGCTGTGTTTTTGGCAGTTACTGCCAGTGTGGCATCCTGCACCAATATTAAAATCCCTATATAAGTGAAAAATCATCCTCCTTTTGCATCACAAACTCTGATTCTTTCCCTTCACACTGCAAAGCAGACTTGCTCCAGTGTCTCACATGGATAATTGCGGGATGAAATCATATTGTGTCACAGATGCTGCTGAGGTTAATTTCTCCATGAAGTCTGTGCTATCAGCCTCCTGAGTGTTCTCACAGATGGGTGAGGCAGTGAATGTCAGATCTGATGCTTAACCAAGAAGATGCGCTAGCCCCCTTCTCATCCTGTTTTCATTATTTACGATGCCAGCAGATTCCTTCCTGCTGCACTAGCCCTGTTTGTTATGAGTACTGACTTTAAATTCCATATAGGAGGCACTGTATAAATGGAATAGATTTGTTACACTCACTGTGGTCACATGCTTATCCTGATTCATACATTTCATGAATCAGAACTTGGTCCTATATGCCAATACCAGTTTGCGTAAATCTTAGCATGCTATTGGCATCTGTGCTGTGACGTAGGTCAGTGGAGTCAGAGTGCTGGCAGCTGAGCCTAACTGGCTTCTGAATCAATTTTCCTATAAGTAATTTGAGAGCAAAAGCAAAAAGCCTATTCCTAACTGTTAGTGACTCAGGACACCAAGACCTAAGGCTCCAGGGCGCAAGTTTCTCTAAGACTAATATTAGCCCAGTTCTCAGTCATGTGAATGCTGGATAAATGTTACTGTAGTTGAAGTGTTCAATGAGCTACTAGTTAGCAGCGTGATCCAATGGATCAGTGACCAGCTTAAATCTCAAATGAGCTGGGTTCTTGTCTTGGGTCTCAGAGTAACAGCCGTGTTAGTCTGTATTCGTAAAAAGAAAAAAGAAAAGGAGTACTTGTGGCACCTTAGAGACTAACCAGTTTATTTGAGCATGAGCTTTCGTGAGCTACAGCTCACTTCATCGGATGCATAGGTCTGCCACAGATTCATTGTGTGACCTTACGTGTAACATTTTATGGGCCTCAATTTCCTCCTCTGTTAAAATGGGGATAATAAATACCTTCCCTGCCTTTGTACAGTACTTTAAGATCTCCACGTGAAAAGTGCTACGTTCTCACTCTCTCTTTCCAATCCTCCCCCAAAACTCGCTTCTTCCATTAAGTCTTTAAAAATCCATACACCGCCTCCAGATCATTCCATCACAGCATGCACTTGTAGGGTATGTCTACGCTGCAGTCAGGAGGGATGATTGCAGCACAAGGAGGCATACCCAAGCTAGCTTTGAGTCAGCTTGCTAAAAATAGCAGCATAGTGGCAGCAGCATGGGCTTGTTGCCTGAGTACGTACCCAGGGTCCTGGGTGAGACTGTACGCCAGCAGCTATCCTGTGCTGCTGCCCATGCTGTGGCTACACTCCATTTTTAGCAAGCTGGCTCAATCAAAGCTAGCTCAGCTATGCCCACTCATGCTGCAATCACACCTCTCTATTGCAGTGCAGGTATACCCTTTACATCTGAATTGTTTTGTCACGTGAGAACCAGAATGCTAGTTCACTTGGACGCAGACCATGTCTTATTAATTGTTTGTCAATCAGCATGCTAATTTTACCTGAGAAAGGAGTGCAGGATTGGGGCCTTTATGTGATTTTGGGGGGCTTGAGAACTGGTTCTCAGTTACATCAGTGCAAATCAGTTATTCCACTGACTTACCTGCAGTTACTTTTGATTTACACCAGCATATCTGAGATCAAAATCGGATCTTTTAGTTTGTAGCATTTTAATTTATTTAGGGTTTAGCAATCAGAACTTGCATCTGTCTGTGATCTGTCCTGCTGAGCATTATTCACAACTTCCCTCTTTTTTGCTATTTTAACACAACAGCAGCAAAGACAGAAGTTGCTTTTCAGTGTTTAGCAAAGTATAATTGAATTCTTACCCTGACTCTGATTTGTAATGAAAGGCAAGGACAAGATCCATCCCTGGTGAAACTCCATGAACTTTTGTGGAATTATAAAAGATGAATTTTGGACACAAGCTGTTTTATATGTGCCGAAAAAATCACAGCACACTGCTCTTGATCAATTTCACTTTAGGGTAACCATTATTTATTAATAATGTATCCTACGTCAACAATTCCCATTGACTCCAGTGAGAATATTGCCTGAAAACAGAGTAAATAACTGTTGTGTAATCAGAATACAAAACACTGGAGAATGTAGTCTGAGAAACACATTCACGTGATGGGGAGTGACCTTATATAACCCACACAGGGTTTAACTTCCCTCTGTGCCTAGTAAGCCACATCCCTTAACTGCTAAAAACATTTGTTGTGTCGTACTTTCAATCTGTATCCTCTAGGCTTCAATCCTCCCGTTCCTTTTCTTACGCATGAAAAAGACCTTTCCTCACAACCTTTCATAAGACACTTCAGTTTGCTGTTTCTTAATTCAC
Source organism: Natator depressus (assembly GCF_965152275.1). Taxonomy (NCBI): domain Eukaryota; kingdom Metazoa; phylum Chordata; order Testudines; family Cheloniidae; genus Natator; species Natator depressus. Next base: position 17,438,925 of record NC_134247.1, read on the forward strand.
ATCCTTTCTAAAGACTCACTTCTGTGATGCCCATAAGCAGTGAGTCAACAATAATTATAAATCATATATTAATAGTAATATATTTTTTTTAAAAACTGAGTAAGTCCTTCCTTTGTGTCGGTCTTGCTAAACTGTAGTTTAAACTGTAGTCAACAGTGTAGGGACTGTTGATATTTTTTTTTATTTGTACATTGCCAAACACAATGTAAGCACTTAACGAATACATTAATAACTTCTTCCCCTTTCACCAAAGACAACCTAGTTCCTTTTTTTCTTTTTTTTTTCTTTTTTTTTTTTTAAAAAAAAAGTGAAGATTTACTGCTTGTATTCTGGAATTGGGGGAATTGCACTAGAACTTAAATTACACAGAATCTAATGACCTAAAATTTCTGAGTAAAAAGGGCAGTGGAAGCTGTATGGAGGCAAATTCCAAATGCTAAGAACACAGATATACTAATAGGGTTATTTTACTGGCCTTCATATCAAGAAAAGGATATTGGGTGCTAGGGTTGCCAATTTTGGTTGGAGGTATTCCTGGAGATTTCATCACATGACATCTTTAATGAAAGATTATTCTATAATACCTGGAGACTCCAGGCTAATCCTTGAGGGTTGGTAACCTTATTGGGCACACAATACCGAGGACAATAAAAAAGCCAACTAAGTCTAATAACACAGTATTGCCAGGTGACTTCACCTGTGTGCATGTAAAAATGGTCAAATGCTACAATGGGAAAAGGTTTAGAGAAGCAGTTTCTCAACACCTTAAATAACTGCTTCTTGTAACAGCTAATATGAGAGAACAGAAGAGGAGAGGCTATTACTGACTTAGTCTTAAATACCACACAGGTTCGTTCAAAAAATAACTATAGTTGAATCACTAATTAATAGTGATCAAAATATAATTAAGTCCTCAGGGAAGGAATTGTACCAAAAATATTACTGTGGCACTTTAGAAAGAGGGATTTCAAAAATACAAGGAAGCTAGTCAAAAAGGCTCTTGAATGTCCAAAGTGAGGAAATTAAGATCCTTGAACAGCATGGAGGTCATGTAACCATTCCATAATAGAATTCCAGTGGGCATGCACAGAATCTGGCCCCTAATTGCTAAGTTATTATTGTAAAGCACTTTAGGATACCTTGAGTGGAAAAACCACTACAGAAAACCAAATTGTATTTCTTGCTCTGGGCACGTTACAGATGATATGGTTATCATTATAAACTTGTAGTGAGACAACTCTCTCCCAGCAATCCACATCTGTAGAGCATCCCAGCCTCGGTAATTGCTGGTTGAATAAAGATAGAACAGCTAATCAAAGCCAGGGAAAGATGAGTGCTATTGGAGTGATTGGGGGGAGGGGTGAACAATGTGTACCCTCTTTAAATGGGAGAGCATCCATTCTGTAATCAATTTACTATTGGTGGCAAACCAGCCTTCATAGAATTTTATGTTAACATCAGGAAACTGAAAGTCAGAGGAGAGTTTTATTCCAGATTCATTTTATTATGAGGGGAGATACTAGGAGGGGATGGCTAGGTGGTCTAAGAGACAGGGTTTAACACTAATTAATAAATTTATTTTTCAGTTGAAATAATGTCTTAGGCCTGAGTCCTGCAAGGAAGCAGGGGCGGTGATGCAGGCAGGGGTTGGGGCAGCGTGCAGAGCCACCTGCCCTCAGATATGCCGCCACTTCCACTAGCCACCCTGCTGGAGCCTGCACCCCAAACCCCCTCCCACACCCTGCCCCAGCCCCCTCCAGCACTCAAACTCCCTCCCAGAGCCTGCACCCCCTCCTGCATTCCAACCCCCTGCTCCAGCCTTGAGCCCCCTCCCACACCCAAACTCCCTCCTAGCCTGCACCCTGAACCCCCTCCTGCACCCCAACCCCCTGCCCTAGGCTCAGCCTGGAGCTCCTCCTACACTCCGAACCCCTCGGCCCCAGCCCAGAGCCCGCACCCCAACCTCCAGCCCAGCGGTGAAGGGAAGGGGGGGCTGGAGTGAGCAGGGGTGGGGCCTTAGAGAAGGGGCGGGGACTTGGGGAAGGGGTGGGGTGAGGGTGTTTGGGTTTGTGCGATTGGACAGTTGGCAACCCTAGATGAAACTTGGAGGTACGCAAGACCAATCAGACTGCTGAAAGGGGTACAGGAGTCTGGAAAGGTTCAGAGTCACTGTCCGAGGCGGATCCCCAGCCTGACCCCCGCATCTAGACCCCTTGCCGAGCTGCAGCAGGAGGCCTCCCAGCCTCAGTGCAGGTGCCTGCTGCAGTTTGTCTGTGCTGGGGGTGGGACTCTCCCCTGTATTGCTATTATTCCTAGTGTAAAAAGAACAGGAGGACTTGTGGCACCTTAGAGACTAACAAATTTATTTGAGCGTAAGCTTTCGTCAGCTACAGCTCACTTCATGGGATGCATTCCTGGTGTCCTTACATGCTGGTTAATGATGGGGAGGGGCTGCAAAGGGGCAGGCTGGGGCTGAGCGACTGGAGCGCCCCCTCCCGTCTAGTAGCACAGCTCACTGCTACATGCTGCCAGCCTGAGGGCAGCAGGGCGAGACCTCCTTCCGCCAATCATACCAGCGCATGCGCAGGATCGGACAGCCAGCCAGATCGTCACTCCGCCTGGCTCTTCAGCCGCGCACGCGCAAAAGTGCAAAGCCAGACTGTCCCGTGCTGTGCCTAGACGGGCCTAGGATGCGCACGCGCAATACTTAACGGAGTGTGCTGTGTTTGCGTGTCTGCAGGCCGCGCATGCGCACGCGTTGGCAGGTGGCCAGGCCCCTCCTTTCCCCTGTCACTAGTAACAGCAGGCGGCCGCTGCCTCCTCCCCGGAACCGGCCGGCGGCGGCGGCTGCGCCCGGAGCCGACATGAGGCCAGAACCCCGCCGGTCTTTGTGACAGGAGGTGAGTAGGTGGCACCGACCGACACCCCAAAGCCCCGTTCCCTGCCGCGCGCCCTCCCCCTTCCTCCCCCCTCGTCCCTTCCCCTGCGCCCTCCGCATACCCCCCCCGACCCCTCTCCCATGTCGCCCCCGCATCCCCGACCCTTCCACTGCCCCCTTGATCCCTGCATCCCCTACCCTGGCCCTATTCTCCTACGTCTGTGCCCCTCTCCTTCTGCCCCTCTCCAGCCTGTGCCCCCGCCCCTCTCCAGCCTGTGCTCCTGCCCCTCTCCTTCTGCCCCTCTCCAGCCTGTGCCCCGGTGCCCCCGCCCCTCTCCAGCCTATGCTCCTGCCCCTCTCCAGCCTGTGCCCCGGTGCCCCCGCCCCTCTCCAGCCTATGCCCCTGTCTCTACCCCTTTCCACCCTGCCCTGGTACCCCCACACTTCTCCACCCTGTACCCCTACCTCTGCCCCTGTACCGCTACATTTGTGCACCCTGCCTCTTCCTGCTTCCCAGAACCTACTCACCCCCTTTTACTTTCCCAGGGCCCTGCTTTCTCAGTGGCCTCCCTCTCTGCTGTCCGTTATTTTTACTCCTCTGCCCCCCTTCACACTGCTTCCCCCTGCTTGGGTCCCGGTAGAGTTTAACCTTCTTCCCATCATCCTGTAGATTTTCTGCTCCCCCCCCCCCCCACCCGCCCCGCGCTAGCTCATAGCTTCTCCTTAGAATCCGTTTGCTGCTTCCCCCAGTTTTCTTCCATGTCCCCAGTCCCCCTCTGCTTCCCTGTTTGTTCCCTGCTCTCTGTTAATGCTTTCACGCGGCTCTGTTGTGCTTACACTCCCTTTCCGTAAAGGAAGGGGAGGAAACAAAGGGTACAATCTCCCCCCCGCCCTGTCTTTTCTGATTGCTTCTGCTACTTCTTCCCGTACTTCTCCTTTTACCTCTCCTGCCTGCTTTGGGTGCTCGCTCCCTCCTCCCCCCCACCATTGGGCAACCTAAAGAAGCAACTTTTTTCCCTCCAGCTTTCTCTGTCTAGCTCCAGCTCTCCCAAGTTTTCTGTCCCTTCCCCCAGCTTCTGGAAGGGGGTGGGGGGGAATATATCCATATCTGGAGAAAGTGGTCAGAGACCACTGACACCTTCCCCAATTTAAAGATGATACTTGTCTTCACTTTAGAGACCAGAGCTTTTTCACTGTAGACAGAAGCACTAAAATGTCAGATAAACTATTACTTTGAAAATCTTTCCAAGCTTTCTCTAAAACTTAGTCTTGAGAGTCTTGTAGTTTGGTGGGAAAGCAGCTGTGTTTTGAAGATGTTATGTCTCTGTTGATTTGTACGTACATTTTGTTCCAGGAAGGTGCTTTTGGTAAAGCCCAGAAAGACACTTTTGACTTCAGATAAATTTGTCTTAAATGTCTCTCTTGAGGGAAAAGAATCTTCCCTATCTGTCCATTTTCTTTACAGTTATCTAGGTTTTGTAGCTTTCAATCATTTGTCAAATAGCTTTAAGGTGTCTCTTGTTTCAGATGAGGTTTTTTTCTCCCCAGTATTCCTTGGCTTTAGAATCTTACCAAATACTTGTTTAACATATAACTTAAAAACTCTTGGAAGAGGCTGTTAACGTTCCTTTGGTATTTTGAGGCTGGTTTAGTGGAGAGGCTATGAGTTATACGTTTGAATCGTTCAGTTAAATCTTGCTATAACAATAGAAACTGTTTTCCACAGACTTTAACAGGTATTACTTTGAGACCTGTTATGTACATGAGACTGCCACGTTCATTCTTCTAAAAGCAGACTAAGAACTATCCTAGCTCATGTCTAGAAGACCTCTGTTTTATGTCTAGTCTCCATGGCTTTATAATTGTTGCCTTTTCCTTTAAATCTGTATACTGAGTCAATTCAACTAACCAAGCAAGAATATATTATACAGATTTCCAATCTGTAATGGAAAACAATGCTGAAGTTCTACATTGCAAATGGATTTGTAATTTTTAATTCAGAATTAAAAATTAAACACTACTTATTACTGCACTTTCAGATATTTTAAAATAAATCCAGAGCGTGAATGTAGATGGATGAATTCATCACTTGAATAAATCTTTTGCCAGATTATCTGTCTCATTATTTTTTAGCATTTGTTGCTTCACGTTTCTGTTAAGTGAGACTTCTGTCCACTGTACTGTTCATCTGAAGTTGATGAGTTTGTGGAAGTAATATAGACACTGTAAGAGCATATTAGTATTAATGAGAAATATGGCTGTTTGTTCAAAGAAGTTAACATTGCATGTATGTCTTAAATCTGGCTGGCAGCCAATATTTTCATCCAAGGGTACTGATGCCAGTATTTTTTATTAGTATGCATTCAAGAAAGAACTTGATGGACCAAATTCATTGCTGGTGTAAGTGAACATACTTGCTTCTGCTTATGCCTGCAGTGAATTTGTCTGTGTGTGTATTAGCATATCCATAGTTTACTTAACTTATTTCCTTCTCACCTCATCAGCAAGTTGGTCCATCAGCACTTTGTATTCCTTTCATGCTTGAAAATAGTGAAGGATACTCTAATCCTATTTACACATAATACATTATTTCAGAGGAAAAAGCATCTTTTAAACGTTTTGAGATTTTACACGTTATTAGAAAATGGAATTCAGGGCCTTGTATCTTAATTGTTTTAAATTATCCCTTCAGCAATCTGAGAGTCAGAATGGGGGATTATAATAATATACCACGAATTGTGAGTTTTGCAGGGTTTTGTACAATGGGAGGGTACTGTGTGACTAACCTGGACAGAGCTTTTTGCATCTAACAGTATGTGCCAATAGTCATGAGACTTCTTGTAATGCTCATTTGTGAATGAGTGGTTTTGAAATGTCCCAACAGTATGTTGCTAAAATGGTAGAATGAGAACATACCAATTTGCTGCTTTTTTTTTTTTAAACATTTTGGAAGCACTTAAAATATAGATGCTGTCTAAATATATATAGTTGCTCAGACCCTATAGTAGGGTGGTAAGTGAACTTGTATATTACACTCTTAGTAACAAACCCAAAACCCGCAAACTCGTGAACATCTATAGCACTTCTATCACAGTACGTGTGTGTGTGTGTGAGAGTAAAAAAAAAAACAAAAAACTAATTGCAAGCAAAGAAATTTTTATGGTGGCACATCAGTATAATTTACTTCAGCTATAAGCTCAGCAGAAAAGTTTCAGCTGGTGTTAAATACTCTGTTGCCACTGCAATCTTCATGATGTAGGATACTGTACGTGAGGAGATGGGGCAAGGAATCTCTCTCGTAAACTAACAACATTGAACAGTAAAACTGCCCTCCCACATGTGACAATGACATTTTAAAAATTTGTTTTTCAGGTCTGAATAGTTCTTATTAATCTGAAACCATGGTGCAGAAATATCAATCCCCCGTGCGGGTGTATAAACACCCCTTTGAGTTAATTATGGCTGTAAGTATCACTTCTTAAACTGTAATTTTCTTATTTGAATATAATACTTGTATTGCTGAAGTGCGGTCAGGGCTTCTTTTGCTAGGCCCTGTACAGAATACAGAGTACCTGCCTTGAAGAACTTATATTTTGCTTGTCTTCTTAGACTATAAGTGGTAGGAGGGAGAGGAAATGCCAAACCTTCCCCAAAGCCTTGCCATAATTTTTGGGAGATTTATTTTAGGGTTTGTAGCAGAGGTGGGTCTGAAGGAGCAGGTGTTGGTCAGTTAAGCTGTTGCAAGTGGAAGAAGGCACAAAGGTGTTTATGTGAGAAGCTGTTGAAAGGACTGTTGAGGCTGGCATCTTTGGAGGGGCAAAGAAACACAGTAGGGGATGAGCAGACACTAGAGGCAGAGCTGTGAGGAGCATTGAAACTGAGGATGAGAAGCTTAAATTTGTTACAGTGGAAGAGGGTGATGTGGTCAGAGCAGCAGGCAAGAAGTATTCTCTTAACAGTTCTATTTTGAATTAATTGGGAAGGGTTGGGGATATGAGTATAAAATAAGGCCAGAGAGGTGAACAAAAACACCTGTGATAAATGAGGGGGGGTGGGTAGCTCCGTTTTATGGACAGCCAGCCAGTAGCTATAAAAATATTTTTAGTAGCTGTTTTTTAATTGCTCTACCTGCAAAGGGTTAAAAAGTTTTACTGCTATGCATAGGTAAAAGGAAGTGAGTGGGCACCTGGCCAAAAGATCCAATGGGAAGGCTAGAACTTTTAGGGCTCTGAACCACCGCATGCTGGGGTGTCCATAAAAAGGAACTCTTTTTCTCTCTTCTCCCCTTCCACCCCCCCCCCCCCCCCCATTATCACAACACTAAACAAAGCCCATGAGGTGTATGGTCACTAATCTATGTGTACTTCTTACAAACGAAAACCACCAGCACTGAAGAGTGACCCTGACCTAGGTTCCCACTTGAAAAATAACAGAAGTAAATCTCTGATATTTCTGTATACACTTAGTCAAAACCACAGTTGTTCAAGTTCTCATGAAATAGAAAAAGGACGTGAAGAGCAGTCACATCAACTTCTTCCCTCTTTGGTCCTAAAAAGAATAGTCTAAAGAAAATCTAAATAAAATGCTTATTATCTCATATCTTAATCCACTGAAGACCTCATTTTTGCATGTTTATGTATTGATACATTTTGATTGGTACCAGTGTATGCTCAGCACTTTGTAATGCTATTTACAAGCAATACCACAGCTGCTACTCATATGTTTTCTAATATTCTATTAAACTCAGTAGTTACATATTTAATGCGGCATGTGTTTTTGTAACTAAGTAAACTTGTTCCTGTTTTAGACTTTTATATATACGAGATGATTTTTCAGCGAAAATTCTCTGTGTACTTTGCCATTTGAATTAAGGAGTTATTACATTTCTATTGTGTTGAGGTAGTATTTTTATTTCCCTCTAACATATCTGTCAGGAACTCTTTAAGTCAAAACAACTACCAAAAATGTATTCCTCACATCATTAAAACTGCCATGTTAAAATTAGCTTTTTGCTTTCAAACTATTTTGTGTTTGTGGAGATATTTGTATCTGAAGCATGCTGGATTTTTTTTTTTTTAAACAAAGAAAATCCTCTAAGATCTTGTGTCATCTAAGCTTTTGTTTTCTTGAGAAGAAAATACCCATAATATAAAAGAAGTTGAAATAACAATAGCTAAAGAATCAGAACTAATAGACTAGGAATGTATGTAATGCAAAATAGTGAGTTAAACACAATACTTTGCATGACTTCATATGTAGACTAGTGATTGTATACTTGATTTGTTTCAAACATAAACTTCATTCATAGGGCAGTTATTATCACAAGAATTCTGCTTGCAATATGTTCATTTTAAGAATATACTTGTACACCTGCAGTACCTTATTATTATATCATTGGCTTTAAATGTGTTTTACATCACTGGAAAATTGGTAAAGTCAGTAGTTAAGATGGGTTATTACTGCAGGAAATGGTGAGTAGTGCTTTTTGTAAGTTAGAGCCAAACTCTAAATTTTCTTGGTTTCTATCACAGAGGTAAAATCTATGGAGTTCACCATCAATGGTTATTTGAATGACCAAATAATGCTAGTGAGAATGTACAGCGTATTCCACTTTATGTTGAAATGAACGTTTCATAATGCACATGCTCATTACCCAGCTTTCAAATGGTGGTAACTGTTTCAAAACAAAACTTCTTTTAAATGTAGCAGCAAGACAGTTCCTCATTCCAGACAAAATAATGGTACATGCCAAGTTTAAATTGCACCCCTTCAGGAAACAGTTTTTGTACATCTGTATAAAAATGTTTTTTAGGCTTGCAGACTTCTCATACTTCTGGGGGGGGGGAGAGAATTAAATCCCTGTTAATAGAACATGAGACATTGATCACAAGAGACTAAGAAACACTCCCAAAACTATAAAGTAATTAAAGGTGTCTAGAACAGAACAGCTTTTTCAGTGTGGTAGCATACTATTTATTGCTGTGGCAGATTGTTTTAGTGAGGAAATAATGGAAACTCTGTGATCTTTATTGTAAGGGCTGTCTTACCAACAGTATCTGAAAGCTGTCTGAGAATATTGAAAGCCCTCAGACTTTTCTTGCAAGGCATCTATGAAACTGAGCTCAGTTTTGTTCATAATGAATGGTTGGGAATGTAGGATGAGCCCGAAGGAGGTGTTAACTGGTACCTGTATCCCCGACGGGACTATAGAAAGGTGTCTTAGTTGTAGTCCCACTCCAGGACTCTAAACATATCTATACTCTAAAGGCCTACAGCTCTCCTCCTAGTTGAAACTAGTTACAGCAAGTCCTAATATCAGCTCTAGGATGGAGACACCACTTAGAACTTCCCTTTTCCACTGAAGCCAACTGAATGAGTGTCCTTTGTTGCATGGTGGACCATTTAAACTGCACGCTTCCTATTCTCCCCTACTTAAGTTACAAATAATGGAAAGTGATGAGAAATACCTATATACTGTGATAGTAGAATTGTGGTGCCCTTTACGTTATTCTGATACACCATGACAAATTTTGCTTTTTCTACTGAGGGGCCTGAAACAATTCTATTCAAAGAAAGAAAAGTAAAACTAAATTGTACTTCGCTCTGACCCAGGATTGGTAAGGCAAGCTCTCACCAGTACTGTTGTGTTGCAAATACTTCATCATGGTAAAAGGAATAAATGTTTTCTCTAACTGGAAAAGTATTAGGGATATATCTCCTCTATGGAAATTCTGAAAAGCATCATTTGAAAATATGTATATCTGGGGATAGCAATAGATTCAGGCCGGGGCAAATCCAGCCCCCTCTTCTTGCAGACTTGGAGGCACTCTCTGAAGAGAACTGGTGGAGTGTAAAGCTGTGGGGAAGTCAGGCACCTTGTGGATCCTCTCAGTCTTGACTGGCCATAGAGGGACACTGCATAAGAATTCCACGTAAACTACTCCAGCCATTGGGATAGAATTAGTCTCCCTGGTGAATCTTTGATTCTTCCCCGCTCCTCTGCATATCTTCCTAGTTCCTGGTCCTGCTACTTGCTCAGGGGGCTGAATTTGCATTGTTGTGCATTTCATTAGGTTTTAAACGTACCACCAGGCTTTAAATGTACCACCATGCTCTAAAAGTATGTCATTTTAAAGATTTACAGCCATTTTATTTTAAAGTTTTCTCTTTGCTAACTCCTGAAAATTATAGACTTAAAGATTCCTTTTCATGTCCCAGTTTACATAATGCTAAAAGTAGCTGAAATGGGGGAAATTACTGTTTACTCAGCCTTTTCTTGTGTTACCAAGGTTAGATAGATAGAAGAAGGAACCAGAAGAATATGCTTTCAAAACCCTTTGAGAATTCTAATGCTCTTTCAGTTGAAGAGTTTAAATTTTCTTATGTAAGTTATGCACATTGTTGAGCACACAGCTTAGTCTTTAAAATGCCAACATTAGAATGATGGGTCCCTCATATATATCATACTACTCTTGGCAACACGAGGTTAAGAAATGAGCACTTGAGCCAAAAAATATAAGCTGTGATGCTGGCTGGTTGAAATGAGTTAGAGGTCCTTTAAATTTATTTTGGAAACTAAACTCAAATATTGTAAAATCAGCTGCTTTGCGATGTGCTTGTGGGGTTTACCGAGACCAGTAAAGGGTTGTCACTGCCTGCCCTGTAATCTTGGATGCTTTTGTGCTGTGCAGCTTTGGCTTAGAGCCCTGATACACCAACAGCCCGCTTACAGCACACTGACCTCACCCTGGCTTGCACCAGCCTGGTTACTCCTTGCAGGGTGCAGTGCTCAGCCCCTCTCACTGTAACACTCACAAAACCATGTCAAGCTCACTTTAAAGAGACTGTACATAGCACCAGCATGTTACTTTGAGGATTTTACTTTTCAGTTTGAAGCACTACACTGAGATGGTTGTGTGGAGAAACAAGACATTGAAGTGATACCAGGTAGAAGGAATTGGGATAGAAATGGTTATAAACAAATGTAAAAACATGCTTCAAAGACTAAAACCTAAAAATATGCTTCAAAGTCTAAAACCTAACTTGAAAAATTAGTCTCTTGTTCAAAGTAGTTTTCTCTCCCAGGTTGTTCTTTCAGCAAGGCTGGCCAGTTCTAAAAGGTATTGTGTATGATAACAGTGAATTGGGGTGGTACACTAAACTGGTCAGACCACTGAGGGTCACTGCTAGATACTGGGGACCCCCTTGCGTTCTGGCATTGGGGTGCTCTTAGGGTCACATTTTGATATTGAACAGATCTTCCAAGGGATGAGTTTGTGCATAAGGAAGCATATACCATGTTTTAATGACATCCATATTACAGATGTCAGCACCAAAGGTGTTGAGTATTTAGAGAAATATGATGAAAGTCTGTTGCACTTACATTCTGTCTATAAATATGTTCCATCCACAGTTACAAATTTCATTTTAGAAATGAAGTTTATATCCTAATTTGGTGGCTGCACATGGTTAGTGTGCATCAGACCTACACCATATGCTGTGTTAATATTGACTGTAAGTATATATTTTTAAGAATTTGTGACCTTAAGAAAACTGGATTGAGGATTAAGGGCTAGATTTTTTTCAAAAGTGCTAAGCACCTTGAAGTGGAGACAGACTTTCAAAAAACTGTGCTCCTATTTAGGCATCTACATAAAGTGGACAAATTTTCATAAGTGCTTGGTATCCATCAGTTCCCATTGAGAACACTGGATGCTGCTGAGTGCTGAGCACTTCGGAAAAATCTGTCCATAAACTACTTACACAGTCACTCAGTTTAAAGAATTAAATTACTATTCCCATTAACTGTTAAATATTTTTTAGTTTCTCTTAAAACAGAAATAAAAGATCATTTTGTGCTTCTTTGAAGATGAAATCCTTTTTAACTGATGATAAATTGTAGCTGTAGCAAAAAAAAAAAAAGAAATTTATAATTCCTCCATTTTAGTGCAGTAGTCAAAGTACATTAAAACTCATTGAGCATAAAACTAGACAAACTAACAGAGCAACGTTCAGTTGCAACATTTTAGTAAATGTGTGCATTTGAATTTTCTGACAAGATGACTTGCCTGCTTTTCTTAGTTTATTTTTAACAGATCTGTGAAGACTTTTGTCCATAAGGTTCTGATTTTAAAATGAGTGAATTACAAAAGAGGAATAGAATTTCATGAAGCATAAATACACTTCACTCTTAAAGTTCTCCATATCTACTCTGTCTAGTCTTTTAGATTGTTGAACTAAAATATAATCCCTAGATCTGGAATTGTATGAAGTTTTCTTAATTGTTTCTGATTTGTCAGCAAATCATCCCTTTCATTATAAAGGAATATCACTCAACTTGAAATCTAGTTACTTTTAATTCATTTTTTAAAGAAAAGTAATTTTGGGTACTATACCTGCCCCTAAATCCTGTGCCAATTTTTGTTGCCTTCATCACATTTTCTTTTTTTTTAATGTTCCTTTTCCCTGTTGCTATGTGGAAGATCCATTGAAACAACGGACATTGGTTAACTGATAATGGAAGGGAAACAGTGAAAATGGCCATACATAAAGTTCTTTCAAGTGCACATAGTATACAGAATTTAGAGAATTGGTTATTTCTCTATTTTTCAGTCTGTCATAGTAACCTTGGGTGTAATTTGTAACAGTAGGTTTAAAATCCATACAGTGTGGGTCCTTTTTTTATAAAACATTTTTGAAATTGGAAATTAAGGAATGTAAGTCCTTCCCATCCCTCCCTCCCAGTAAATATATTTTCTTGCTATGCAGGAAGTTTGTACAATGAGGAGAATCTTAGTATGTATCTTATCTTTTATTCAAAACAGTTTATAATCTTGTGATTTTTTTCAATTATTTTTAATCCCAAACTCCATCTCTTCTGTAATTTTTTTATTAAAAATATGGGCTTAACTACACAGGGAAATTTGCTAGTAGAATTATACTGTTATAACTCCCCATGTGGACAGTCCTATTGTGGAGTAAAAATGCCTTTTTCCAGTTTAGCTTATGTTGTTTTGTGTCATTGTTGATGGTCTCTTGCTTCACAAAGGAAAAAAGTCTAAAAAAGCATGTAATTAATTTGTTTTTAGAATGTAACTTATTTAGAATGTCCAGCAGTTACAAAAATGTGAATTAAGTTAAGCACAAGGAAAAATTGACTTACTGCAGTTTGCATGTTTGTGGCATGATTAAGTATTTCCATAGCTTTCTGTTTTTGTGGGGAAACACATGACTGTATTGTAGCTGACAGCTGCAGTTCCTTTGTTCATCAGCTGCTTCTACCCAGTTCTGGGTGGGTTTGTTTTTTATTTTTTTGAAAAAAGCCTTTCACACTTTGAAAGCTAAAACATCCTGCCAAACTTGGAGGAAGTACCACCAAGAGAAACAAATTCATTGAGACTCAGTGGTATTGCTTTAATCTGAAAATACTCTCAATATTTCAGTCCTCTGAAGGTGTTTAGATTATGAACATGTCAGGAGTGTGGTTGCAGGACCCATTGATCAGCCAAATGGCATTTGTCTAGAAGCTCAAAAATTCAGAATTAAACTCATGGGGAAAACTGACTGCTTTGCTTTTGACAGTGGATTACCCAGCACTCCAGACCTCCACATGCGAAAGGGTATCTGGTAATTGTGGTCTGGAAAAGTATAAACTGGGCAGTTTGGCAATTGTCATTTAATCTGAGGATAGCAGTTTAGAAGTGTTACGTGCATTCATGGGGAAAGGTTGGGATGTCTTATTAAATATATTTAGTGCACAGTGGAAGTTTGTGTAGGGAGATCCATGAGCATCTATCTAAAGCTATATTGGCAAATTCTTGTTTGTGATTGCTTAGAAATAGTAGGATACAACCTAAAGGTGATATTTATCTTGTCTGTTCTGCATGGTACAGATCAACTCTGATAATTCCGCTCTTTCCATTTCTATGGAAACTTCATTGATGTCAGTTGGAGATGGGAGCCTGTAGAGGACAGAATATTTGAGCTAAGATTTGTTGTATATTTATTTTGCTGTATAGGCATTTTAAGAAATTGAGATAATGTTGTCTGTGTTAAGTGGGAGGAGAGACTGGATTCTGTTCCTGGCTATGCCACTCAATTGCCCAAAGTCTGTCTCAGACAGTTACTTAACTTCCTACTTATCTGTAAATTGTATATAAATACTTTTCTTATAAGGGTGTTTGGGGCTTAAGAAATGAATGTTAATAAAGCTCTTTGGGATTTTTGGAAGACAATTCAACATTTCTTCCCAGCTTCATACGAGATTATGGAGAAGGGAAGAGTGTATAATGGAAAAGGGGAAAGAGGAAGGGGAAATTACAGTGCTGGAAGGGAACTCTAAGAACTTTTAATGAAGGGCCCAAAATCCAGATTCAGGTTTACTTTCTGATTACTGTATTAAGGAAGCACTGGTTGCAGCTCAGTAGTTAGTGCTGAGTTCCGTTTTGTCCTTAAAGATGGAATTCCACATCGTGTGTGTGTGTGTGTGTGTGTGTGTGTGTGTGTGTGTTGGGGGGGAGAGGGGAAATAAACCCTATTCTTCCCAAATTTACAGCATTGAAGTCTTAAATACATAATGAATTTTATTAATTTAACATAAGAACAGCCATAATGAGTTAGAACCATGGTCCATGTAGCCCATTATCCTGTCTCTAACAGCAGCCGATGCCAGATGCTTCAGAGGGAATGAACAGATATGGGCAATTTCAAGTGATCCATCCCCTATCGTCGAGTCCCACTTCTAGCATTTGGAGGTTTAGTGACTCCCAGACTATGGGGATGCTGTAGCCATTGTTTGACACGTCCTCCATGAACTTACCTAGTTCTTTTTTGAACCTCCACAGCGTCCCATGGCAACAAGTTCCACAGGTTAACTGTGTGTTGTGTGAAGAAATACTTCCTTTTGTTGTTTTAAATCTGCTGCCTATTTATTTTATTGGGTGACTCCTGGGCGGTTTCGGTTGGACATTAGGAAAAACTTCCTAATTGTCAGAGTAGTTAAGCACTGGAATAAATTGCCTAGGGAGGTTGTGGAATCTCCATCGGGGATTTTTAAGAGCAGGTTGGACAAACACCTGTCAGGGATGGTCTAGATAATACTTAGTCCTGCCTTGAGTGCAGGGGACTGGACTAGATGACCTCTCAAGGTCCCTTCCAGTTCTGTAATTCTTGTGAAGGGGTAAATAATGCTTCCCTATTAACTTTCCTCATACCGTTCATGATTTTATAGACTGACTTATTTGATGAAATTAGGTTAAGTATTAAACTGAGTTAACTTTTTTCTCTAATTGTTATGATTATATACCCTACACCAGAGATACTCAAGGCTTGTCTACCCTGACAATTTACAGTGCTACAACACTCTCGCTCAGGGGTGTGAAAAAACACCCCTGAGCGCAGCAAGTTTCAGCGCTGTAAAGCACCAGTGTAGACAGTGCACTAGTGCTGGGAGCTATACCCCTCATGGAGGTGGGTTTTTTTTAGAGCGCTCTCCCATGCTCTGCCGCGACCACGCAAGCCACATTAAAGCGCTCAGACTGAGGCTTTATGAGCTGCAAGTGGCTCTTTGCAGCACATGATATTAAAACGCTGTGTGATTTAATTATTAACCAATACGAATGCTTTTACTATGTTAACCAATTGTTAATAAAATAATACTTGGTCAGTCATTTTGCTGTGAGAATAATATATATAAATAATAGAAGAAACCATGAATTCACACTACTATTTTTTGGATAAAGTTGATTGCTAATTTGGCTCCTGAACCACTGAGGTCTGAGTATCACTACTCTACAGACAGGGCCAGATGAGCGCTTCAGGCAAATGTTACAGGGCCATTGTGACATCAGAGGTAACTCCATCAATCACTATTCTTCTACATTTAAATTGCATGCAACAATTCCATTGGTAGTGTGAGTCAGCTTCATTAGAGAGACTGGACTCTTGTCAAAAGTTCCCAACCGTTATTCTGAAATTCCATGGCCCCAAATTAGTTTGGACATCAGTGTTTGAAGTTCTTAACATTGCCTTTGCTCTGCTGCCCTTAAGGTTGCTACCACATAGTTCAAACTAGTAGAAATATCCCATAGTAGCATTCTCTTTGGGTTTCTTGTTTGTATTCATGTATACATTTTCAATTAATCCTACAAAACTAAGGAAAATTCAAGGCAAAAGCTACTGTAAGATGGAGTTCAAGTTTTGAGAGTATGTATTAGTAACTTAAGAGTAAAAAAACATTACAGGGATTTTGACACCTAAACAACCCTAACTCTGTCCTCCAGTGACAAGTGGGTAAGAAAACGGTCTTTAAAAATCAGTTCTTCAGACACTAAGATACCTTAATCATAGTTGTATTGTTAGTGAATGATGTCATTACAGATTAGAATTAAGACTGTTTTGGTGTCTTAAATGTGCATTTCAATATAACACATTCAAATTTCTGTTAAGCAGCCTTAACTTGGAACTTCTTGGGATTCTAATGCTTGGGTTTTGGTTAATTACAACATCCCTGTAATGTGTATGTTACCCTTAAGTTTTTAGAGTATATAGCAGTAATTAACTCCACCTTAACCCAGGGGTGTTGTGTTGTTTTGTTTTGTCCCAGAACGTATGATCAAGTTATGTAACAGCTTGAAAACATAAATTACTAACCTGCTTTAACATAGTGGCCTCTCGGTTTGACTGTGGCTTGTAATTTGCAGAACTGCTTGCTGCTGCTGTAATATCATATCCTTGTTTTAGTAATAATAGATCTTAATTGTATAAGGTTAAAAAAAAAAGTGCTTGTGTGTTAATGGCCCCTCAGATCTTTCAGAACTGTGGGAACGGCAGTGCAATGTTTACATTTGTTTGGGCCACAATAGGAGGGGAATGATTAGTTTCCTGACGTGAGCACTTTCTTTTCCAAGTCCTTTATTTTTCTTCATTCAGTGGAAAATGTGAATGCTATCAGTGTTGGGTCCAGTTCAGGAATACAGTCGCCAATATCCTTCTCAGAGGACATCTTGTCAGACATTTTATAAATTGCATTGCTTTTTAATTTACAAAATCTATATTTACTGTGTAATTCATTGGCCTGTGGCTAAAGCCCTCCATGCTGAATTCATGAAATTACAAATTTCTGTTTCATGGTCTGCATACTACAGACATTGACATAATGAACAGAATTTAATGTTAACTGTTTCTTTTGAACTTGTTTGTTCTTACAGTGTGACTAAATTGATCTCCTCTTTCTCTGTCTGCACTTCCACAGTGTGGGTGGGCATGGTGAGGAAAAAACTGTTTTTATTTATGTAATCTTTATGGTTTTAGTCACTGTTTTTAAAAGAGAACCAAGGGCTGAAGGAATGTTGACAGTTTCACTTTTGAATCAATTAAGCTTTGCAGTAGGCATATTTCCTGTTTGTACATGAGGAGGGTGACAAATTTTGGCGACATCATAGTTGCTACACATGATCAGATCGTTAGTCTACTGGCATACCTTTGGCAGCAGCTGGAACCTGATAAATATTCAGTAATATGCCTAGTCATCTGTGTAGTGCAATACATATTTGGAGAGGGATGGGTTAGGATTCCTTCCCAGATTCTCATGGGCATTCTACTGCAACATGAGATTTGAATCCCATTGTGACACTTAACGTGTATATTCAGCTGAAGTAGCTGAATTCTATCTGGAGCTTCTGGCAGCAGTTAAAGGGGCTAATGGTCAGTTTCCTAGTCCTCTTTAAACTCTAGCATAATGTTTGTCTTGCATATCTCCTTTGACAATAAATTCTGTAGGTTGACTATACTATTTATAATATAAAATTATTTGTATTACAACAGCACTTAGAAGCCTGTGTGTCTCTCTGGGCTAAATTCAGACCTAACGTGAGTGCAGTTCATTTTACTACTTTGTACTCTTCTCTCATTGGCCCTCTTCTGGGGGAAGGGAATGTAGACAAAGCAGGAGATTGTTATTCTGTTTTCAACTCTGCTACTGATTCTGATGCCTAATGTAAGTCTCTTAACCTCTCTGAGCCAAACCGTGTTAAATAGTTTTAATATTTACCTAAAAAGGAACACATTGAGATCTACCCTGTAACTGTCTTAATAAGTAGGCAAAAACAAATTAACAAACGATTAAACTTTTCACATACAATCCCAATAAGTAATACAAAAGTTAATATATTCCAAAATAGCCGTGGGACAGATAAGTGTATTTTAAGAATCTTCCTTTCTGAAAGTGTGCCTCTAATCATAGCAGATCAAACGGATTTGCTAGAAAATCCAAATTTAGAACTACTTAAAATTAAGTTAGCAGCGGTAGATCAGCAAAGAGTATTTGACACTTCCAAAAATAGATCCCCAATGGACACACAGTAGGATAATGGCTGAATTGTAAAATAAAGTTTCATGACTATACAGTTTCAAGTCACAGAACACTCAACCCATGTTGCTTACAGCTCAGTTTAATGAAAAGGATGAGATAAATATCAAAGCTAACCTTGTAAACAAATAATTATTTTATTATAATAGTGCCACAGTGTGAATTTCTTAGCAAGATGAATGTCAGCAATGCACAACACATTGCTATATTACATAAAAGTTTTATGCATTGCTTACAAGACTGCAGATAACTTGAAAGGGCTCCAGAACTACTCAGATTTATTTTTCAGTAGTTATGTATTCCCTAAGTGTCCTACCCTCCAAACCTTTTAATGCCTTCACTGGCCTACACCAGCTGTCTCGCAACATTTTTTTGGGGATTAGATTCTGAAACCTCTTTTTTAACTTTGTGCTAAAGCAATTACATCCTCCACCCTTAAGGTCAGAAGTCAAGTTTCCTGCCCCAAGCAACTAGTAGAGCTTGTCCACTAATTCACTATAGTCCGGATTCAGGCTCTTTTAAACACAAAAGATAAATGAACAAAACCATATCTGAGTCTAATATTGGTAACACCATGGACTTGAATTTTGCCTCTATGGAATAATAGTTACACTGTTGCTGCAAAGACCATCTTTGAGGCCTCTGTTTAGAATAGTGTCCTCCCTTGTCAGATTTTTCCAGGTTAGTTTCTAACTAGCATATGGGGCCATTCCTTCCGTTCTAACCAATCCCATTTGGAGAGTTTTATGCTTTCCCTACTAGCCCTGAAGGAAGAATTGTTAACTTATTCCACATCTAACACAACATCCTGTGGCTGTTATCTCTCAGTACCCCCACATTTAATCTCCAACAGGAGGTTGAATTCATGGGGAAGAAAAGATGGTATACTCTCCAAACTTGTGCCTACAAAATAAGCTCTGCCTATATGAGTCTCCAGAATGAGATGCCACTCTCAAAAAATTATGTAGATGTTCAAGATATGACTCTGTGTACTCCACTTGGCTCTTGCTTGATGGAACTTGATTATGCCCATGGGCTCCGTAGGTTCCTCAGGCTTCATGATTTTTCGGGAGGAGCACAAAGAGTGGCGGTACTCTCCTGAATACCACCTAATTGTGGCACCAAAATGAGATGTCACTCACAATAAACTACAAATCTGTGATCTTCCCTCTTTTTTTTTTCATACATGAGGAATAAAATAGCTAATGGGGTTGGCATTTAAATTATTGTCACTAAGGCATCTGCATTAACACTTCACTGAGATAAAGGCAGCTGTTCAAGCATCCCAAAGATACTGCTTCAGCTCTCTGCAGGCTGTCTTAGTAAACATGTTTGCATCACTTAGTCAGCTCACATTTTTGAGGGTTTTTTTTTGTTTTTTTGTGTTTTGGTTTTTTTTTTGTTTTTTTTTACAAATGTGACAGCTAGAGACTTATCTTTCTCTTAAATGAAAGCTGAGACTCTGATGAACAAGAGAGCAATTTGAGAGGTGTTATGTTATACCAGCTCGGTCTAAGTTCTGTCCCCAGCACATGTGCACGCATGCTTGATGTACTCTGAACCCAGGAACACAAGAACAGAGTACCTAAGTACAACACAAGTATCACAATATTGCCATTTGTTATGTGGATCTAACAGTTTGTGAAGGTGGCAAGTCAAGTCTTCTGTCTGGTGGGTGCTATTGTACAGACAGACATTGTTTGAACCACATTCTTACAGAGCATGGTCCTTATTTCCACTCGGAGTATGTCTGAAGCATGCAGGTGTGTTCCTAAGATCCCTACAGTGACTGCCTTTTTTTTTTTTTTTTTTTGTCTGAAAGTCAATATTCAGTAAAGATGGAACATTCATGGACTTGGAGGCTGAAGACTCCTATCCACCAAGCAAGTATTATACAGGCAGCAGCTGTTCAGATTTACTTAATCACAAATGTCTCATCTGTTTTGGAGAAACCACTGTCTTTCAACTGAAGTAATATTGAAACATGCCTGTGGTTGTTAAGATCCCTTTTCTCTCTTTAAGAGATGGGATGCTGACCTGATATTCTGGTCAAATTCCATATCCCGTAATTATGTTTTGCCTACTTGTATTCACCCTAATGTTATATTGGATAAAATGGTATTTGCTTCCCATCTAAAACTATTATATGTTATTGCTATAAACTGTCAAAAAGCTGCTGTTTTTTCACCACAAAGATAGTTGCATCTTCAATAGTAAATGAAGTGATCCCTATGTGTTTAAGGGCTTTTTTTAATCCAGGGAAATTGAGCAGCATACTACATCAGAATAATTATACCACTATGTCTATACTGGCATAACTTCCCCATCTGGACACACTATTCTGGAATAAAAGTGGGTTTTATTCCAGAATTGTATCCACATGAGGGAATTACACTGGCGTAGTTATACCGGTGTATAATTTAGCTATAGCTATTGCCAGTCAATTTTCCTGTGTAGATAAGCCCTAAGTTTGTTACAGCACGTTGGAATCCTCGATATTTCAAGTTGAAAGGTGCTCCATAAATTTAGCTTGTTACGCTTTTAGTCCTTGGCTTGTCTGCCGAGAGTGGCAACTGAACTGACACCTGGATTGGCTCAGATTCATCTCACGCACATTTAAACGAAACTTTTGAAGTGGGGGCATAAATTGTCCCCCCCCTCCCCCTTCAGTAAGACTAATTTATTAAATATGGTACTGACTATATTATAGAGGTTAGGCTTAATGTTGTTTAACATTTTGATTGCAGCAGAAGATATATTTAAATTTTTATGAAAGAAAGTGAGATTGGTATACTCAGTTTATTCTGGTTAAAGTTCATTTCGCATGGGTTTTTCAGTAAACCATTTGCCTGTGGAATGTACACATAGAAGTGGTGTGTCTCTCTTGCAAGACACCATATTTGGGGCATAATATCTTGACTTAATATTGTGGCTCTTATTATCACAGGGTCATGCTGTGTGCCTGGATTGGGGGGAACCCCTGCTGCTTTCAGAGGGGGGGTTATGCTTGTGGATCAAAGACGTGTATGGTCCAAAGGCCATAAAGCTATTAGAGATATAAGATGCCATTTCCCTTCCCTTCTCTCCAAAATATGACCTAAAATCTGAACATGTGAGTGTCCTCAAACTTTTAAAAATAGTTTCCGATAACTTCACCACTATCGGACTCCTCAACATTCTGGCTAGGACTTTATTAACATATGGTAGTGTCTTTTTAAAAGTCTTATTTTGGAAACATTTCTGTTGAGCTCATGAAAAACCATTTCATTGAAAGTTTATATAGGTTTCCTGTTGCCTTCATGATGGTGAGTGACAAAGGTGCTGTTTCAGTGCAGGTGGATGGAAATCCCATAGGAACGTAAACGTAATTTTAATTAAATTTACAAAAGAAATTTATAGCTTCATCATAATGCTAAAGCTTGAGAGATAGTGTGAGTCTGTTGTACTGGTTCTCTTGTGGTGATACTCTTCTTTCCCCCCACCCCCGTACAGTATTGCACAACTGTTTAAATGCAATATGGAGTTTTTTAGTCTTCATCTAGAATTTTCCACTCCTGGAGGTTACATACTTCATTTGATAGACAAGTGGTCTAATCTGGTGTAGAGATTGTGTTCCTAGGGCGCTTTAAAAAAAAAAAAAAAAAAGGCACAGGGAAGTGTAGGCACTACTATATCGGCTTAATCTTGATTTTACTTTTGACAGTCTATTTTTATGTATTTTCATATTCCAGATGGTTCTTTGTGGCTACATAATAAAATACGGTATTTGAATGCATTACACCTGAAGGGTTCAAAGCTAGCTTAAAAGAATTAGGTTGTATGATAACTATTAGTAGAGCTGTTATGTCTGTTAGTCTATAAGGTGCCACAGGACTCGTTGCCGCTTTTATTAGTAGAGCTGTTATTTCAAATGCCTAATTCTGCATTTGATCTGGTTTTGTGACATATTTAGAACCAAATGTAATCTACACTGTAACCCTGGAAACTGCTATAATTCTGAACCAGGGAAAGGAACAGAATTGCCAGTACTCTAAATGAATTCAATAGTCTTTCTTATATAAAAAGAGAGTGCTTCACAGCAATGTTAAGTGCAAGTGAAACCTGCAGTTATTGTCTAAACTGAAGAATGGTAAAATACATTATGTAAGCAGAACTTTAACTGGAACCAAAAGGAATTGTATCCCAATTATAATCCTGTTCCAGTAATGGTACTATCCTTGCAGGCTGTATTTTAAAGAGGTGATTGGTATTATCCCATTAGTTGGCTGCACAGATGAACCAGTTATTTATTGCCATGAATTTTGGAACTTAACATTTAAACCAATCCTTTCACGTTGACAGAAGGTTTGGAAGGAATTAAATGGATATGTGGTATTCTGAGATGTATCCCGATATCACTATGTTCAGTTAGTTCAATGATTGCCATAGAAATATCTATAAATAAAATACCAAAAGAGTTTTTATTGATGCCTTCTTTAAGGGGGTAAGCTGAGTTTGTTCAGTGTAGCAATGAATGTACAGTCTCTATTCTAAAAAGTTACTTTGATTTTCCTGTTTATTTACATGTCCTACAATATTGCTTTACTGTTTGTTTGCATGTATATGAAAATATTTTAAATGGAATGATATAATCCAAAAGTAAATGTTAAATCGGATTTAGAGAGCTTTATGGGATCTCGGGTGGTGAGCCTGCACCCTACCTGGCATTCCCCCCCCCCCCCCCGCCCCCCAAGCATTCCTTCCTGCTCTCCCACTGCACACAGCAGTAGTGAGGAAACACTATGGAAACTCTGTGATAAGTTTGTAAGAATATCATCGCTCCCAAACAAGTTAAAGCTCTTAATGTAATATCATTCACATGATCTGTAGAAAGCATTGAACCTGTTGTAACGTACACTAGGCTATTCTGTATTGTTACTAGGTGATGCTTTCACTGCTTCCAGACACAGTGGTTACATTTTTCAGCTCTCAGGGACAGAGTGCTTTTCTAATGAGTCTCTAAGATGGCTGCAATTCAAGCGGCAAACTACTTAGCACATTACAAAGCCAGATATCCAGTCTTTTACAGCAAATAAGTATTGTCTGTTCTGGTTTAAAATTTGTAGGGTTACTTCATCAGATCTAAGTAGGGCCTTTGGAAATCTATAGGAAACTACCAGATTCTGCAGAACTTTAACTCCATTATCAGCAGCAATGTTCCCTCTAATTTTTGACAGGCCGTGTGCACAAAAAATTTCTTCTGTGCAAATTTTTGTGCGTGCGGTGTTTTGCCATGCGCGCTGGGTTTAGGACCTGTGTGCACGTGCACATCTTAGAGGGAACAGTGATCAGCAGTACAAACCCAACAGGTAAAGCAACACTGAATTTAAAATAAGCATGGCATTATTTTCTCCATTTCAGCAAGGTATGGGGCAGGAGCGATAAATGGGTTCTCTCTGTGGGGAAATTATACCAGAAAAAATGTGTCCACACAAAAGATTATACATAGTTTACACTGGCATAACTATTGGTTTAAATTCAAATATTTAAATAAATTTAAATCTTGGTGTAAGTGTGGGGGTTATTTTGGTTTTTTAGCTTT
This sequence comes from Natator depressus, assembly GCF_965152275.1. Lineage (NCBI taxonomy): Eukaryota > Metazoa > Chordata > Testudines > Cheloniidae > Natator > Natator depressus. Next base: position 17,462,751 of record NC_134247.1, read on the forward strand.
TCAATTTAACCTCCTTCCAAAGGGATGTAAACTAAATAGAAAAGTTCCACTTACACTGGAATAAGATTGTCAACACATGGGCTCATACTGGGGTGTACATATAACTAGTAAAACTTTCCCAGGTAGACAAAGCCCTACGCGATTGAGCAGCTGTCATAAACTAGAATTAATCCCATCTCTGGAGGACACTGTAGGAGGGAGGATTTTCTTCTCTAGTTGTGACTCGAGGCTGATAGTTAAGGCCAAGATCATAATCTTCCCTTCCACCCCCTTAAAATATTTTGTAAGTGGAAAACAGGTGCAGATGGTTGCTTGAGCATCTGGGATTACATTTTTAATAATTCTCACTCCTGCACATGAATTAGCATTTTATCAGAGTGACTGAAAGGATTCTGTTCACAATTATGTGCTTCCTGGTTGCTCATCTCTTAAGTTGAGATGCAGCCATGTTGAAATGCAAATATGCACTGTCTGTATAAAAATTAAAAAGATCATGAAGCAAACTTTGCCATACATTGACTTTTATAATTATACAAAATTTCCATTGGCATTTGTGTGTCTAGAGTCCCTTGTTGAAAGCATTAAATTGCAAATCTCAAATTCTTGAAGTTTAAAGAAGTAGGATGCATTTGGACTGTTTGAACTACTCAGGAATGCTGGCACTGACTTTGGTCCACAAGCAGCACACTTTCTATCTGTTCCTTCTGTTAATATACCTGTCAAAATACATTAATTATACTGTAATCAGCAAGTTGTAGATCAGAAATGTTTTGTATACTTACATGGTAAAACAAATGTTTAGCCTCTAAAATGAGGCAAATAGGATCTCTTGCCTTAGTGCTTTTGTAGCGCCTTTGTCAGGTAGACAAATCTTAAATAGTAAGGGCCAAATTCAATGTTGATAAATGCAAAGTAATGCACATTGGAAAACATAATCCCAACTATACTTATAAAATGATAGGGTCTAAATTAGCTGTTACCACTCAAGAAAGAGATCTTGGAGTCATTGTGGCTATTCTCTGAAAACATCCACTCAAAATGCAGCGGCAGTCAAAGTGAACAAAATGTTGGGAATCATTAAGAAAGGGATAGATAAGACAGAAAATATATTGCCTCTTTGTAAATCCATTGTACACCCATATCTTGAATACTGCATGCAGATGTGGTTGCCCCATCTCAAAAAATTGGAATTGGAAAAAGGTTCAGAAAAGGGCAACAGAAATTATTAGGGGGTATGGAATGGCTTCCATATGAAGAGCGATTAATAAAACTGGGACTTTTCAGCTTGGAAAAGAAACGACTAAGTGGGGGATGTGATAGAGGTCTATAAATCATGACTGGTGTGGAGAAAGTAAATAAGGAAGTGTTGTTTACTCCTCATACCACAAGAACTAAGGGTCACCAAATGAAATTAATGGGCAGCAGATTTAAAACAAACAAAAGGAAGCATTTTTTTCACACGACACACAGTCAACCTGTGGAACTCCTTGCTGGAGGATGTTGTGAAGGCCAAGACTATAACAGGGTTCAAAAAAGAACTAGATAAGTTCATGGAGGGTAGGTCCATCAATGGCTATTAGCCAGGATGGGCAGGGATGGTATCCCTAGCCTCTGTTTGCCAGAAGCTGGGAATGGGTGACAGGGGATGGATCACTTGATGATTATCTGTTCTGTTCGTTCCTTCTGGGGCACCTGGCATTGGCCACTGTTGGAAGACTGGATACTGAGCTAGATGGTCTGACCCATTATGGCCGTTCTTATAGTCTGTCCCAGAGGTGGGCAAACTACAGCTCGCGGGCCACATCCGGCCCATGGGACTGTCCTGCACAGCCCTTCAGCTCCCGGCAGGGGGGGGCGTGCTGTTCCCCCTCCCCCACAGCCTCAGCTCGTCGTGACACCAGCACTCTGGGCAGCGGGGCTGCAAGCTCCTGCTGGGCAGCATGGCGGTGTGGCTGGCTCCGGCCAGGCAGCTTGACTGCCAGACATACTGCTCTGAGCAGCATGGTAAGGGGGCAGGGAGCGGGGGGGTTGGATAAGAAGCAGGGAGTCCGGGCGGGGGGGGAGGGAGGTCAGGAAGCAGGGGGCGGTTGGATCGGGCGGAGGTTTGAAGGAGGGGGGCGGTCAGGGGATGGGGAACGGGGGGAGGGGGAGGGTTGGATAGACGGAGTCCCAAGGGGCCTGTCAGGGGGTGGGGGTATGGATAGGGATTGGGGTGGACAGGCAGAAGGGGGGTTGGAGAGGGGGTGGGGTCCCAGGAGGGGGCGGTCAGGGGACAAGGAGCAGGGGGCGTTGGACGGGTTAGGGGTTCTGAGGGGGGGGAGTCAGAGGGTGGGAAGTGGGAGGTGGTAGATAGAGGGTGGGGGCCAGGCTGTTTGGGGAGGCACAGCCTTCCCAACCCGGCCCTCCATACAATTTTGGAACCCTGATGTGGCCCTCAGGCCAGAAAGTTTGCCCACCCCTGGTCTGTCCTGTAGTGTGTGGGAAGAGGGTGAATGGAACATGCCCATCCGTCAACCCCTTGTGCAGCAGCAGGCTAAAATTCCTATCTACTGTAGTAATTGAGAGTTCTAGAAGCAGGACAAACTACAATGCCAATAACTGCATTGTGGCACCGAAGGGGTTAGGGTTGGGCTGTGTTGCCTACCAGTTAAGGCATGTGGACAGGTCCCTCCTTTGTTGCATTCAGCATCTTGCACTAGCAGGGGATTTATGCTAATCCTTTTAGTTATTTATTTTTTATTTTAAAGGACAAGCAATGTGCATTCCACCATATGCCTGCCCTGAGACATCTGTATGTTTTTAAAATCTAATCCTCTGCCAGTACCTCTCTGCTCTTCACAACCAGCCCAAGTATAACTCCAGTTTGTAAGGGCAGAATTTTGCCATAAGTGTTCAGATGTTGTGGAAAATATGCATTCCCAACACCTTGGAGTTGGTGACTAGAAGTGAGACTCCCTACTGGAGCAAATGTGTAAAAGGGAACACATTTAAAGGATACATTTTCATGTGTTCCGTTTCATATTGTGATTTCAGTCAGGGCATTCGCTGTCCATTTCCTCTCCTTGATCCTTAATGGAGGCTTCTTGAAATTTATCTATCTTGTAAATAATTTGAGTTTGTGATGATAGATTTTATGGCTTCCCTTTTTAAGTTATTGTTTCAATACAGTTTTGGCTATTGCTTACATCTGATACGTTTGAAAAATCTATTTCCTACAGGAGTTGAGTCACGCGCCTCTTGGTGATCTTGCTGTGGTTGTCAGCCGCATATCTGTTAGTGACTGTTTTCTGCTGCAAGTGCTGACTCCAAATGGGAGGTGTAATGTAGATATCTGATTTCTGTTCCTACTTATTTTGACCTCATTCAGTCAGAGAAACTTTCTTTGGCAAAAATTTGCAACAACAGAAGGCTTGATGTATCTCTTTTGTAAGCCAAAAATAAGTCATAACATTTCTTTCCTGTCTCTAGTAAGAAAATCAGCCAGAAAGGATTCCTAAAATCCAGTTTTTTATGTAAAATACCAGTGCACCACCACATGACAGTGCCCTGGCACCTTTAAATCTGAGCGGTCATTCCATGACTACATGGCTGTAAATCAGCCTGCTGTGATGCTTCTTGGGACAGGTTAAAGTCTTCATTTTTTACCTTGGCTACCCAAAGTGTTTCTCATCTGTATTCTCTCCCTCCCCTGAGGGTACAGAATTCTTGGTTCTTAGCTACAGTCAGACAGCATTTGTTCCCCTCAAGGTCATTAAAGTGGATTATTTCATTTAAATAAGAAAGTTCAAGAAGGTGAAAATACAGATGTGAACCGCAATTAAACCTGTTTCATCTAAGCAACAGCTATAACGAGCCACACTAATACTGATCAAGAAAGGTTAATTCAAAAGATTAAAGGTTGAGTGGCAAGGTTTCTTACATGGTAGCAGAGATTCAGAGGTGTACCTGTCAAGACATGGCTTTCAAAGGAGATCATTGCTTGTCCTTTCAGAGTCAGTGCTCGCCCCAAACTGTATTCCTTTCTCTAAGAATTAACCGATCCTTATATAGTGGAGACAAACTTTGTTCTTCCCCAAGATCGATGCCCTGACTCACGTACTCCTTTCTAATCACTGTGGACATTTGTTTTAACCAGTCTGTCTGGTATTTTGGTAACCAGGTATTTTGGGATATGTCCTTTCCCTACCACCTCCTTCCTGCATCCTCCCAATAAAGAGCTGGTTATGAATACAGAAATTATACAGTCTTTCAATATTGTAATATGACACCATGGTTCTTCACATAAGTATGGCTGCTGGTTTCAAATACTGCTGTTTTGTCACCAGTAGAGAAAAGAATAAGTGAGTATGAACACGAACACGTGAAGGAGGATAAGGAATTTGCTATTTTGTGTAGGTTAATCTGAAAAAAGTAAGCCTGTTTCTTTTTCGATATTTACTGGTGTGGTGGGTGCTGAGCTCCTGAAACATCCTGGCCTGTCTGCCATGGGACAGTAATGTTTTTCTCAGCTTCATCTCTTAGCCTTATGGCTAGCATTTGAAGGGTGGAAAGGAGAAAGAGGGGAGCAGGGAGGATCAGACTGTGATAGAATGCAATCTGTCAGGTTACCACAGTGCCCTGCTGGGTTGTGAACCCTCGGAGTCCCAGAAAGATTGCTAGCACTTCAGATACTTCATGGATTGCATGGGCACAGAGGGTGAGAATACATGACATGATGAATGGTTTTGTATGTGCACTCGCAAGTGTGGTCATATGTTGCAAGTGCATCTTAAGTTGGCAGTTTTAGGCCCCACTCCCCTTCTGAGCCCAAAAAAGTCCCTTTTGGTTCAGAGTGAACTTAGAATATGTTGTGTTTTTATTTCTAAGTAAACAGTCAATTTCCCAGTTTCACTTCCATACTAATATTACAGTAGTGTTCAGAGCATACAGCTACCATGGTGATGAGCACAGTGCAAGAACCTTCTCGGACTTTGTCTCAGACTTCCTGTAAGCACATAAACACTTGAACACCCGCTGATGAAAGGGCTTGTATAAAATGGATTGTAGGATAGGGGATTGGGAAAATGATATGAGAACAATATAATTTGGGAGCATATTTAATTTGTATGTGGCTGTGGCTGGGCCATTTTCACTTTGGACTCGGCAAATGACAAAGCCTCTCAAGTTTTTAGAGCATTCATTTAATATCCGGTCTGGTTTTGAAAAGCTCTAAACAAAAAGAACAAGAGTACTTGTGGCACCTTAGAGACTAACAAATTTTATTAGAGCATAAGCTTGCGTAGGCTACAGCCCACTCCGTCGGATGCATAGAATGGAACATATAATAAGAACGAAAACACACACACACACACACACACACACACACACACACACACACACACACACGAAGGTGCCATACAAACTGTAAGAGGCTAATTAATTAAGATGAGCTATTAGCAGGAGAAAAAACTTTGTTAGTCTCTAAGATGCCACAAGTACTGCTCTTCTTTTTGCGGATACAGACTAACATGGTTGCTACTCTAAATCTAAACAAAAAGAGAACCACGTCGTTGATCCTCTTGAGTTGGAGCCACATGTTTTGTTAGAATTTGTATTTTTAAAAGATAATGTCTCCCAGTTTATCACCTGCCACTGATGGCCTCTTAAATTTCTTTTAATCATTTCCCTGGATTTGGAAAAATACTGGTATGTGTTTAAAACTAATCTTGCTTAGAAACATATTTATGTTTTAAGTAGAGTTGAAATACTAGCAAAGATGGAAGTAAAGTACATGTAGTCCCTTTGACTGTACTCTACTAGTGAATTAGTAAGGGAAGCATTTGGGGAAGAGGAAGCTTAATACTGTATAGTTTTGGTCTAAATTATTCTAGTCACAAAACTTTGTATCTTTCTTGTCATTAACATGCTTTAGGAAAGTTTAAAAGGTTATATAACAAGCCTATTAAATTTCAAGCTCAAGCTGCTTCTCCACATTATGTTTGTTTCAACTACACAGTGCCAGCTCTTAATATGTCAGAGTACACACATGTTCTCCAGAGGCTAGTAGGAAATTGTAAAGTACAGAATCAGTGAGCAACAAAATTCCAGGCGTAAACTTTTTTTGAAGGATGTGTAGGTGTATGTTTGTCTTTTAGCTAGAAAGCTTTTAGTGTCGGTCCCCATATTGGTTACAAAGTCTTGAGGGATCTCTCTGAGAATATTTCATATGAATACAGAACATAAAGACAATTATTTATGTAACAAAAAAAGTAACTTTGTCATATGGATGATGAATCAGAATGACAAACCCTTCCAGTGGACTAAATTTAACCCTTAAGTAATAGCGTTTAGTTCTTGCAACAGACCTTCTTCTCTAATGCACCCAATATCATTACTGTAAACACTGAGTTTAAGGAACTGACTAATTGCTAATAAATATAGTATGCAGTAAAGTGAAATTCTGACAAGAAAATGACATGTTTCAGAGTAGCAGCCGTGTTAGTCTGTATTTGCAAAAAGAAAAGGAGTACTAGTGGCACCTTAGAGACTAACCAATTTATTTGAGCATAAGCTTTCGTGAGCTACAGCTCACTTCATCTGCAACAACTAACTTAAAATTTAATTAGAAAAGATTGATTTGCTACCTGATGGGTATAACTTAACTGTGCTCTCTAATGCTGCATTTATTCTGATAAAGAAAACAAAGGCAGTATAATGAAGGGTGTGTGTGTGCCCGCTTGTGTGCATATGCACACAAACCTGTCTCAAAGCACCGTGGAACACTGGAAAAATGATACCTAATAGATTTTTAATAAAAAGGCTACAATTCTGACTTATTTTCTCCTGTTCTGCTTTGATGGTACCTTCCTTCTTTGTGGCTTCCAAGTTCCATAATCTTGGTGTCCTGTTTAAACATGACCTATTTTTTGATGATCCTTTTGGTTGGATTTTGGTGTAGTTATACCATCTAGACCAGTGGTTCCCAAACTTTAACAACCTGTGAACCCCTTTCGCTAAAATGTCAAGTCTCGTGAACCCCTTCTAAAAATGAATATTTCCAAGGATTTTCTCCTTACCTGAGTATAAATTATAAAAGCAGTGATCTTGGAAATATAAAATTTGTTTTTATGACACGCTTATTACACACTATTATTAATTATTTACTATTACAGTATTTTTATTATATTATGAAAACGGCAACACTCTTCCAAGATCTCCCTTTCGTAGCTTGTATCACTTTGAATAAGCTTGTTATAAGACAAGGCTCCTATGTTTCATCAAGGAGTATCAGGTGTGAAACAGCATGAAGGTATTTAAGAAGCCAACTCAGAGTTCCTCATACACAAACATTCAGGTGTGGAGCACTCCAGGTAAACAACACCCATTACAACAAAGCTTAAATTTGTTCTTCATAATAATTTTAAAAACAATACTAGCTGTCTATTTAATTTTAAAAACAGCAAAAAATATCCACCTCCCTTTCCATCTCTTATAAGGAGTCTTGAAGCTTAAATCTCTTCAGTATGATAGATATGTTTGCTTTGATCTGCTTAGCTCTTAGAAGTCCAGGGGCTCCGGGCTGCTGGCCCCATGCTGCCTGAAGTCCCTGGGGACAGCTCTATCCACCATTAGGGAATTTTTTTCCCAAGAACCCCCTGTAACATTTCACAAACCCCAGTTTGGGAACCACTGATCTAGATGCTTCCCAGATTGCAGTTCATCTTCTCCCAATCAGATGCTGATGTCCCTATACTGGTTTTTGTCTCAGACAGAATTGTGATTATACAAGATTTGCAGGTCTATGTCTCTGGCGGTGGTGTTCGGCCTGGCTTTCAGCGTAGAAGACACAAGCTAAAGATGACATGCAAGTCCTTAACTCTTGCTTTTGTGGTTTTAAATCAGAATAATAAATATTTTGTGCGGTTTGCTAATTAAAACTTTGTTCCTGAGACAAGGCTGTATTGTTAGGCCATGTATTGCAGGACTACATTGGATATTGAATGTAATTTAAAGGAATAAAAATGACCTGATTGAAAAGCCAAAACAAAAATGACTGAGGACAATCCTCAGTAGTATGTCTGTACATTCCTTACAAAAGAAAGTATCCTTTGTTCCTATTAATCTGTCTGAAGCCTGTGAGTGTTCTGTTCCTCTAAGCACTCAGCTTGCCAACTCCAGGCGGCTGATTATTTTGTTTCTTTCCATATTGAACAAAGTCAGTTTACTTTTCATTCTCAGTAAAAGTAGAACAAATACTCATCAGCCAATCTCTTTGCTTGCCATTCAGTAAACACTTTAAAGTTTGCTTGCCAAACAGTAAAAACAAAGCAGAAAATACTGTAATTTTCTGGTGTTGAACACACAATGCAAAAGGGAAGAAAAGTTGCGTCTTGAGGGATGAGGTGAGAAATTAATCAACATGATGCAGCAAACAAGACTTTGGAGAGGAGTAGCTGGAAGAAAACAAGATGAATAGAGATAGTAAAACCTTTTATGGCCCAGAAGTAAAAGTGCTTTAAAAATAATTAGTGGAACATAATGATGTAAAATAAACTGAAGAGATGAGAAAGTAGAAAATCATTTTCAGTATAGATTTCTTAAACAAAAATGTGAAAGTATAAAGGGAGCAATACAAAAAGATGGTAAAATGTTTATCAGCTTGCTCCTTTTGGAAGCTATTTGCTTTTTCTGTCACACTAATGACCAGTTACAAAGAACACTGAGATGGATTGTTTGGCGAGAACAAGGAGATTCACAGCTAACTGTAAAATGTATAGGGTCTTCTGTACGAAGGTGCAACAGGCTCAAGTAGGTACGGGTAAGGACTTGTTATGCCAGGGCAGTGGTTCTCAACCTGGTTACCATTGTGAGTCGCATGTGTAGTTCTCTGTGTTATGTGGGCCGCATCCACACAATATATGTACTACTTATATGGCCCTTAGGCTGTCATGTGGGCCACAGCTGTGTGCTGATTGGGCCGCAAGCGTTCCAAGAGTTGATAACCACTGTGGCATGATGTTGAAAGGATCCATGGTCTATTTCTCCCTTAGCTTGAATTTTCTGTACTGCGTGCTCTTTTAGAGTCATAACTCTAACGTTCTGTCACTTCTGTTTTATGCATTTCTTTGAGCCCCTAGATTATTTCTAGTCTATGAACTAAAAAAAACATCTGGGCACACAATAAAAGCTTGATAACTAGTGGAGTGTAGTCAGACATAGTGTTAGCTTTTTGGTTTTGATGCTATAAAAATTATTTTAAAATACTACATGATCTAATTCATAAAACCTTTTTGTGATGTATGCACACACTGATGGGTTGTTTTTTTTAATTTTTCTGATTTCTTTTCAACCCTTGCTTCTCCCCTTTATGTATGTATGTATGTATGTTGCAACAGCTGCCCATCTTACCTCTTAGCCCTGTGTGAGAGCAGTTCAGCCTATTAAAATAGTGCATAAGCACTAAACAAGGTAGTCTGCATCTGCAGAGAATTGCCTATAGTGGTTTCTGCTGGTCCTAAGAAGCTTTTAGGTTTTCTTTATCTGTGTTAGTGTTTCATTGTCATGTCTGGTCTTAGAGCAAGAGGGCATTGGTAAATAGGTGGGTCTTGGAAAGAGTTCTGAAGACAGCTAGGCTTTGACTCCAAAAGCAAACAGGAAATGAAAGTCAACAGTCTGAAAATATAGATGTGGGAGGGAGGAAGGAAAACTATCTAAAAATATACTGTTAAAAAATAAATATTGCATAGGGAGTGTGGTCCAAGAAGCTTCATATCAACAACAAAAATGTAAATTGAAAATATCTGTGCAAGTGTTTCCTTGTTTAAAGGGCACCCTTCTTAATCTGTAGGGCGTATTATTTATCTTGTAAAATAAGCTCCTGTCCAGCCCAAATTTACAAGATTAGCATAAGCACATGACCATAATCTCCGAGTTAAATCGGGACTGTTGGTATGTAAATAGTTATATGCTGTTATGGAAGGTATTATGGATAAAATTTTCAAAAGCACCTAAGTGACTTAGGGTAACATTTTTCAGTGGTGTCTATGTTCTTAAACATAATTACAAACTGATAAATGGCACACTGAAATCATTAGAGATATGGCAATCTTTGCATTCAGGGAAAGCTGTTAGTGTAAGGAGTGGGTTTTGAGACCTTTTAGCAGATTTAATAATTTTTATTATGATGATGATGAAGTAAAAAGAAAATGGTACAGAGTTTAAGCATAGAAGTTTCTGGTTATCAGGGAATAAGGTACAGATTCTCAAGGGCTGCGAAATTCGGTTTAGGAACAGGTGGTGTAAGGAATACATAATCTGCAGTCTCCCTGATTGGGGGTAAAAGTTTAACGGGTCAAAGTACAGACATTGAGATATGGGGGTATGTTGTTCATATAATGGCTATGTTCAGGTGTGGAGTATAATGAAGGTAAATCCATCCTCATCATCGTATCCACTCATTTGGTGGGATTTAATGTTCAGTGAGTTTATGGTTCCAGTTCATATGGTCCAATGGAAAAAGTCTCTCAGTCCCTTTCCCATAGTTGATGCACGATATCGTACCGGCTCACACCTCCTGGTACTGTCGGTGGCCGGTGATGCGTTCGATGTAGATGTCTCTGGACCATCGGATGGTGTCCAAGACCATGAGGCGCCGCATGAGCCATGCGTAGCGTCGACCGATCCCACAGGTCCACAGCACACGCTCGTTGCAGGGGTCACAAGCGCCCAGGGTTCAGATGATCAGGGCATCCATCTGCACCTCATAGCCCTTCGCTCTCAGGGTGTCGGCCGGGGGGGTGTATTTTTCCAGCTTACGAGCTCGGGCTTCGCGGAAGGCCAGGGTCCTGTTCTCAAAGGAGACCGTGACTTCGAGGATGATCTTTTTCTGGGCCTCATCGGTGACAGCCAGTTGCGACCTGACATGGTAGTCGGTACCGGGGATGGCGCAGTTCACAGTGACCTCCCCCAGGTGCTGTGCGATGGCTTTCACCAGGCGGTTCTGGATGGCATTGTGGCGCAGCTGCCAGGCTCTGGAGTGGGGCTTGCAGTTGCACAGGACGTGGGGCAGGGTCTTGTTGGAGTAGCCGCACTTCCTGCAACGCTTGTCTCGGTTCCCGTGGCGGATGGCTCCGTTGAGTGGGATGCAGTTGAGCCGGGCATGGTGGATGAACCGCCAGTCAGCAAAACGGCTGAAGCCGCCCCCGGCGAGGAAGTGGTTGCTGGCATCCCACTTGCTGGTCAGTTCGAAGGCTTTACCCTGGTCCTGTTTACGCTTCAGGGTTTCCATGTACAGTGAGTGGATGGCTGCCTTCAGGGTCCTCTCCAGCATGCCCCTGGCGCTTAGGGCGACGATGGTGTTGTCGGACCTGATCTGCAGCACCAGGACTCCTAGCTCCTGGCGCTTCTCGCACCACTCCCAGCAGCAGCCGATGCGCTTCCCCAGGCGACGTGTGGCATTGCGAGCTTGGGACCACAGCGAAGCAATGTCGTGCCCATCCAGTCCGAATTCGCCATCCAGGGAACCGCTCAGGAAGGTGGTGATATCTTGTTTGGAGGGTGCTCTGCCGATCCGCTTCTTTGTCGCGTCCTGGAAGGTGTTTGCCGCGATGTTCCTTGCCATGGCATCGGGGTACGCTTCTGGGCAATGCATTGGAAACCCTCCAGACAGCTCAGTGAAATGCTGATAATTACACAATGGGTTTTTAATTCTTCAGCACATTATGTGCTCAGGTATTCTTGTGATAAAAGGGTCTCTTTAAGATGTTCTGTTCCTGTTAAAGGGAGGATGGTCAATGCACATTATCATCCACTTCCCTCAAAAAAAAAAGGGGGGGGGCAGGAGGGTAGGGGAGAGGGAAGGGGGGAAAGTGTTTCTTGTGCACCGTTTAAATTAACCCCTTGATTAGGTCAAATGTACCATGTATCTCAAACAGGACTATACATGAAATGCTCTAATACTTGGTTTGCTGTGAAACTTGCTGTCTTGAAAGCAGTCTGTTTCTTAGTGGTGTCAGCTATAGTAGTAATTTCAAAAAAGTGGAGATGCAAGGGCCCCTGCTTTTCCTACCAAATGGATAAGATCAAGACGATGGCTTGTAAAGACAACGGTGTCAGAGAAGAGAGCGCCCACAAGAGGGACAGAATCTGTATAGTCCATAGAATTACTCTTGATTTAAGCTTTTGTTCGTTCTTCCTCCTCTGTACATCTTTGCAGGCATATGAAAGAAGATTTCCTACATGTCCTCTAATCCCAATGTTTGTAGCTAGTGACACTGTGAATGAATTCAAGAGTGAGGATGGAGCTATCCATGTGATCGAAAGGCGTTGTAAACTGGATATAGATGCACCACGATTATTAAAAAAGGTAACTAAACAATTTTAAAATGGCTTTTATTCTAATTTTCTTGATACCAGCCCACAAGAATGGAAATCTTTAACAAAATCTGTGGTCATCTTTCTCAGATTGCAGGAGTAGATTATGTTTACTTTGTCCAGAAGAACTCCTTGAACAGACAAGATCGGACTTTGCACATAGAGGCCTACAATGAAACCTTTTCTAACAGAGTCATCATTAACGAGCACTGCTGCTACACAGTGAGTAACAGAGAATCTAACGGTTCTACAGATTGGGTTTGGTTGGCATTGACATTCAGTACTCATAACCGGAGGTTGGATTATTTTTTGGCTCCTCCTAAAAATCAGAATTATTATTGTGCCATGGGTGTTGCTGTTAGTGTTTAAAAGTAATCAATACATGTGAAAACCCTGATGCAAATTTGGTTTCCTGTCATTTGGACATATTTCCACATTACAAAAGACAGACATTTGACAGACTCTGCTTGTGAGAAGCCAAAGTCTGTAATAGCAGGGTTGTGGCATGTCACAATTGATGATGCTCTGGCAGAAGTGTTGAAGGGAAGCTTGCACATCACTTGGTCACTTTCTGCATAGTGCTAGCCAGTGCTACAAGTGTATTATTGTCAAGTGCGCTACAATTCAAGCGTTCAAGATTGTAATTTTAATCTAGATTTTTTTTTTTCTGTCATATCTGTTTCTGTTTGAGATGCTGACGTCTTTTTTGGTGCAGAGCGTTGGTAGCATAATGATAGATTTGTTTAAAAAGTGAAGTCCGAGAGCTAGCTGTTGCCATGCTTGCAATTCCTTTATAGGTTGTAAAATACTCCTAGTCTGATGTAAAACAAATGAAATAAAGCACAAATAATTGTAATGTATGAATAAAGCTTGGAATGGACCTTGGCAGTCAAATCCAAACTAGCAAATGCGGCCACTCGTTTACATTGCAGCACTTCCGTAAATGAGTGCTTTCTGGGTGCAGAACATGTTTAAAGGGACGCTGGAAACTTTGAAATCTAGTTAACTTCAAAATATTAGTTAAAAGTAGTTTCAAGTACTGCATCTGCCCCTGGGTCTCACTGCAACTTTTAAAATTTTTAAAGTATTTTTGTGTCTGCACTTGCCATGTGACAGTGCCATAATAAACAGGAGAAACATGCTACAGAAAAATGCACAAGGTAATCAAGCTCAAATAGAGAAGCTCTTTTTCTTTAATTTTTCTTTTATATTAGTCTTGGGTAGTACTGTATTTGTAACAAAGATAGGGTAAGTGTAAAGTCAAAAGTATAATTTAAAAATCAGATCCCTTTTAAGAGACCCGGTCTCTTTTAAAAAAAAAAAAAAAATCCGTTATTGATTTAGCTATGTACCTAAAGAAACATTCTTTTAGCATGCTTCTGTGCTTCATATTCGCATGCTTTATGCTTGTGTAGGATGTTCAAGCCACTTAACATCAGTTTTCTCACCCTATGAATATGAGAAGGAACACAATTTTATAACCAACTCATTATGAAACCTATTGGACTGTGGAATAGCTTCCAAAGGAAAAGTTGGAAGCCCCATTATTGAAACATTAAGCTCTAAACTGGATTAAGTGCAGGAATAATCCTGTTCTAGCCAGGGCTAGACTAAATGACCTTAATAGGTTTCAAACATGGGATATTACCCAATATATAAATAACGGTCACAACAAATAAATTCCAGTATGTTATGGGAGGGAAAAAACTAAAAGGGCCAGTGATATAATTCTCTCATAAATCAGACTTGTTCTGACTTTTTTTTTTTTTATGCCATTGAGCTGAGAACCAAAGCTGGAGAATCCGTACACACTTCTTTCAGATGTGGAGATGCCAGACTGCTGCTTTTCTCTTGGGTGGCAGTGTAGACTAGAACCAGTTACCAGCACTCTCAGCTGCTTATGATATAAGAAGAGGAGAAAATCAGGAATGTATTTGAAGTTTGAAAGGGCAGGGGGGGGAGGCATTCTCTACAGTCTGTAACAACTGGCTCATTCAGGCTGGTAACCAGACTAGAGATCATACTCCTTTCAGTCGTACAAACACTTTTCTGGATTTAAAAAAAAAAAAAAATTATGCCACTATCTAAGTAGTAAACGGTGCTAATCTGTTGCAGTATTGTTGGTAGTAAATAATCCAAGAGGGAAGCATTGCAAATCTGGTGAATGTGCAGATCCTGTGCCTCTGGCTTGGAGCACAGTGTTTTTCCTCCTAGTTATTGTTAAAAGGGAAAATGTGCCATGATGGCTTTTGTAGAGACGATATGAAGGTTGTTTCTTTCTTTTCTTGTTGACTAAGCTTTACCTTTTTCAATCTGCATTTTGCAAAGGGACCAGCGGTTTCAAATTCCATTTACAGGACACTTGACAAAACAAACTTAAATATGGAACTTTGACTGTGCAAATACTTGTATGAGAAAATGTACAGCAAAGAGTAATCAAAGCATGTGGTCTCTGCTGTCCTCCACCAATAGGTTCACCCTGACAATGAAGATTGGACCTGTTTTGAACAGTCAGCAAGCCTGGATATCAAGTCTTTCTTTGGCTTTGAAAGCACAGTGGAAAAGATTGCCATGAAACAGTACACCAGTAATATTAAAAAGGTGAGCACACAATCATGACCTAGATGCCTGGCTCTAGTTAGATTTAAATCCTGAAATGTAGCTGTTGCTACTTAACAGGCTGGTTGTGCAGAGAAAACTAAACTACATGGCTTTTAGAGCAGGGTCTTGTGAAGTGTGTGTAGAAAGGGATCTGTGGGGTCTCTCTTGGGGTGCCTGACTGCCTTTTGTTGCATTTCCAAACAGGACCTGTTTGTATCTAAGTGGAAACTGTATTGGCTAAAACATGTTTTTGTTTCAAAGGGAAAGGAAATAATAGAGTATTACCTGAAGCAGATGGAGGAAGAAGGGATGACGTTTGTTCCTCGTTGGACTCCTCCTGTTATGTATAAATTGGAGAACAGCACATCTCGCATAGCACGGCCAGTTTCTCCTGCTGTCAACATACCAGATGCTGTCACAAAGGAGGGACTGAACAATAAGGAAGTGCTCAACACCTCCAGCAGCCCATCAGAGCCCACACCAGGAACACCTGATGGTATATTTGGCATCCCTTATATGGCCTGTTTGACTTCTCATTTTTAGCTAGATTATTTGAAATGCTTGTAGACACATTCAAGGCTCTGCTTCTCTGCTGAGGACCCTCACATTAGTTTCTGGTTCATTCGTATTCATGTTGGTGCTGACCAGTTCTGGGAGCACCCCCCATTTAGCATTCATCTATCTGGGTCCTGGATAAGTGTGCTGGTAGCTGATCCTGTGATCAAGTAAAGGCCAGCATTTTAAAAAAAAATAAAATCACACTAAGGATTGGTCGAGGGCAATAGTTTAGATTACCAGGGAAGGAAGTAGAGAGCTCACCAAAAATCAACCCCATTCCATTGCAAATGGATTTCAACTGGTAGCAGAAAAGCAACTCACTTGTAAAATATTAGCTAAAGCTTTTTTTTCTTAGACCCAACAGTTCAGACATTGTCATTTTAATTCAACTGAACGTAGTTAAGGCTGACAAACCAGAAGCATTGACTGGAAATAAGAACACAGGTTCTTCCATTTCAAGTACTTGCACATAAGATCAGTTGTTAACTGACCTAGCAATTAGTAACTGCTGTAATAATGTGTAAATACCATTTCAGACAAACTCGATGCAGACTACATCAAGCGGTATCTGGGTGACTTGACACCATTGCAGGAAAGCTGCCTCATCCGACTTCGACAGTGGCTCCAGGAAACGCACAAGGGCAAAGTAAGAAACTCTGAAACACAGAAAGCTAAAAGTGGTGACTAGAAGTGCCCAATACACAAGATGAATTTGACTGAATTAAGCAGAATGTGAATAATCCAGCCCGGGGGACTGACAGCCAAGCAGTTTCACAAGTCTGCCTTGTATTAAAATGACCCCATTTCTTGAAACAGTCTTGAAATTGTATAAGATTTTAAAAGTTATGAAACACAATTTAACCAGTCTTTTCTGTATTTCCTGTGGAAACATACTCTGTTGCAGAAGGGTTTTATAACCAAGAGAGATCTAACCATAAATTATACAATAGCATTGTGTTCCACATATAGAATGTCCCAGTTTTCACATGTTAAGAGCTCGCAGATATTTGCGTGGGGTGAATTAAGGAAGCGTGATCATCCTGGTTTTTTATAACCTTAAAAGCAGGTTACCCATTGTTCCAGAGTGTTTGGGAGGATCCTAGAGTAAATGCTTGAACAGAAGTTTTCTGCTACTTAGAGTTTGGAACAAGAAATAAGCAAGTCATGGGATCAGTTCAGAAACTAAGAAGGCCCAGTGACTGTGCAAACAGTGCACTTATCTATCCCGTGGGAGATTCAAGTTCTGCAACCATGGAGCTAACCAAAGGGGCACTTTTCTCTCCTTACTCTTTTTTGCTGTCTTTGTAAAAAGTAAAAAAAAAAAAAAGTCCCTAAAGTGGTGGTCTGATAAGTTTCTAATTGTCTTCCTTTAATTAGTAGTGCAGGCAAATCTGTGTATTTGCATTCAAGTTCATATAAATTGACTATTATAAAGTTTCAAATTTGAATCAGTAATTATTTTCCAATAGATCCCAAAGGATGAACATATTTTACGATTCTTGCGTGCCCGGGACTTCAATATTGACAAAGCCAGAGAGATTCTTTGCCAGTCACTAACATGGCGTAAGCAGCACCAAGTGGACTATATTCTGGAAACCTGGAACCCTCCACAAGTACTACAAGATTACTATGCAGGAGGTTGGCATCACCATGACAAAGGTACATTTTATATTACTAGATGCTGATGGGCACTTTATAATCTGAATTAAATAACTTTTTGCTAAACGCCTGCCAGATGTGTGGTTTGAGAGTGTGGGTATTACTTTCATACTACGTTGTACTTAAGTGCAGTTAAGTTAGTGTGGTTTGCAAGTAAGAGCAGGCAAACTGACAGGACTCCTGGGGTCCTGTTCCTAGCTCTGACGGTAATTTTGATCAAATCACTTAACTTTTCTGAGACATTTGTAAAATTGATAAACCTACTCAACAGAGCTGTTGTGAGTTATTAATCATATTTTACAGCACTCTGAGTTAGTTGGGTAAAAGGGGCTATAAAAATGCTGAGTATTAATTACTTTCCTGTGGTTGGTGGTTAAAAGATGTATGTAAATAAGCATACCTTTTTAATCAGCTTATTTCTGTTGTCAGATACTTGCTTATGGTGTAGCCAATATTTGGCATCACAGTTTCAGTGATAGGAATTGTGATGTTACAAACACAAAATAGAGCAGGTTCATTAAGAAGAAAACGGCTTCTTATTTATTCTGTGTAATGGGTTGTGGACACATCCCCAGAACTTAAGGATTCAGGCCTAGCTGCTGAAAGACACCACCCAGCTTGCCCCTGCTGTGTACTGGTCTTGCTGAAAAGTTGTGGAATCCCTCTCCCTCACTGTACCTGTAACTGGAGGGAGGGTTTCTGTCCAGTTGTTCATCTTGGAAAGGGAGTAATCTGACTGCAAGCCTTCTGTGCTCTGATTAGCCTTTACCTGCTACCCAGCACTACTCCCTTTAGCCCTTCCTGCTACTGTAAGCATATGAAATAGTACAGGAGGCAGCTAGTAATAGCAGGCTACCATTAACAGCAGCCATGAGGGAGAGAAGGTAGGCTTAACCACTGCAACGCTGAGGTGAGTGCATGGATGGGTCTCCATCAACCCTGTGGGTTGTACAGATTTTAGGAAGGAAATTGGGGATGTGTTCCTAGATTTTTAAGAGAGGGACTTTGTTTCCTGTTTCCCTCTTCCATACATCTAGGGTCTCACCAATAACTAGGAAGGAAACAGATAAGTTTGAAGGTTGTTGGTAGATTATAGTATGTCCACTTTCCTGAGTGAGACAGAGGGTCTTCAATCTTGTGTTTTGAACTCTTGGTCTTATCCTTGAATTCCCTTTTGCTCTCTTGCCAACATGTAAACTGCAGACAGTTTCTCAGTTTGAAATCTGTTAATGTTACCACTTTAAAGCCTGGGGATAGGTTACTTTTAAATCTCTCCTTACCAGTTCCCCTCCTTCCTCTCGCACACGCAAAGTGTGTTCCAAGCTTCAGCTGAGTGGATTCTTTAGATAATATCTTTTATTGGACCAACTGCTGGTGGTGAAAGAGACAGACTTTTGAGCTTACACAGAGCTCTTTCTTCAGGTCAAGGCACTTTTTTAAGAACACTAATCACGGGCAAGTCAGAGAGCAGCAGCTATGAAACATGCTCTCTAGGATAGATGGTAACGAATGAAAGCTATCCATTTTACTTGAGCATAAATTCATAAACACTCATACGATCAGTGTGGCTCTCCTGTGCATTTGAGTAGTTCTTATTTTGATGAAAGCCTCAAGCAAAGAACTGTTAAATAACAAAACCCTAGTGAGTTATAAAATGTGGCTGCAGGGTTAAGAAGAAAACACTCCCAGTTATACAGCCTTCCCTCATGCATCATATGGGTGGGGTAGGTTAATAAATTGTTATGAATTAGGGATTTTTGTAGTTCTTGTATAAAACTTAACAGCTTCTTATATAGTGCTCTAAAACCTGCATAGTACATTCCAGAAAGAATGTGTGATCTCTGCTTTTAGTGAAAATTTTATTTTAACACTTAACTGTGTAACTCCATAAGTATGTAGAATCTTTATACTCCAAGACACTACTACTGTATCTGCAGACTGAACAGCTTGGGTTTCTAGTTCTACAACTTATTTTTTTGTCTTGATTTTGAATCTGTTAAGCAAAGTGATAAATTCATTCTTCAGTTTAGATATTTAACATTAACTTTTTAAGGGCAAGGCTCAACAGAGTTTCTATCTTCATAATGTCCTGCAGGAAAGCCTGCATAAATAAACATGACCTGTATCTTCTGATGCTTAGATGAACCTAGGTTGGCTAAATCAAACTGCCAAAAATTTAAACAACTGCCCTTTGAAAAGAGAATTAACATTGGGTCAGTGTATAGGTGCTTCCATTAAAAAATAAAAACTACAAAGCAGGAAGATCATTAGTTGGTCAAAGCTTCTCTTCAGAAGAATCAAGAGGTCAAAACTTTCATAATGAACAATATAGTCAAAGCTTGTCCATATCCCCCGGAATCCTTCCCCTCCCCCCCCAAAAAAACCAACCAAACAAAAAACCCACCTTCTCTTGCTACATATACTTCCCAAGTGTTTCACGCTATATTGGCTGTCAATTCGCACTGGGAGGGGAAGAATCGGAGACATATTTAAAAGGGAGACTTCCTTCAGCAATTGCTGTTTGTGACTCCAGGTGTCTGTCAAAAATATTGTTTGCGTTTGGTTCTTGTAGCAGATTGGTATCGGTTTTTCAAATGTTGGAAGGAAATGATATCGAGCATTGAGATTAAGATCTTTTTGGCAAAATGGGCTTCCGTGCATGCTACTGAGACATGCTGACTTGCCCTTTTCTCTGGAATGAACATGTTTAAAACTTAGGTGTGATCTAATTGAAGGGTGGCTTTTTTTCTTGGAGAGCCTTTAAACAACAGACAGCTTTGGTATCAAAATACTTAGGAACAAGGCAGTCTGTCATGGTGTGTTGCAGTGCCAGAGATGGCAATTTATGCTTGTATACTCCAATAGATTAGGACAGAGTTAAAAATCCATCCCATAAAGAAGCTTAACACATGTTGTTCCTAAAAAACAGCTCTGTTAAGGCCAAAAATGCCGGTTATGGTCCTCAAAAAATCAGCCCATGTACTTGTTCAGTCTGTTATGTATCATGGAGGACATTTTAGTAATCTCAACAAACAAAAGAGGCGAGTCCTTGAATGTAAGGATCCCATTTGAAACTTGTCTCTGGAACAGACTTGCCCTCATTAGTCTTAAGCAGCATTTAGGAGGGTGTGTGCCAGCTCCACATAATATGTGGCGGAATAGCTGTTTGTTAAAAGGCCCCAAAATTATACCCACCATTATTTTAGCAAATAAAGCATTGATCCGGAGAGTTGATTCTGCAGTATTGTTGTTCACTCTAATGCAGTAATCTTTCTAAAGGCTTGTTGGGGGGAAATCCCAGGGTAGTGTCCTTGTGAGAGAATGATTTAAGGCTCTAGTCTTGACCAGAGATCTGTGATATCAGGAAAAATATTGGACCAATAACCTATCCTTCCCTTGGCTACACTAGGGGCAGATTTTGTCCACAAATCTCATCAAGTACAATTAAATGTCTTAATTAATCAAAATCACTTTGGCTTTGTCTTCACTGTCAAAAAAGGTTTGTTTTTGTGGTGAGATAGTGAATTCAAATGAGCCATTTCACTGTAAAATACTAGTACAAACAATTCACTGGTAGTTCTTATTTCGATGTAGCTAGTAGGTCAAAACTATACTCCCCAACTTGGGGTTGACCTCAACTGGCTATATTAAAGTAAAACTACACTGCTTTGTCTTCACTAGAATTTTACAGCAAGATAGCGAAATTGAGTTAGCTGTCTCACTGTAAAAACTCACCTTTTTGACAATAAAGACACGGATTTAGTTTTAAAACTTTAACAGAGAATACTAATTTAGCATCTCTTGCTCTTCAGATGGGCGCCCTCTGTATGTGTTGAGGTTGGGACAGATGGATACCAAAGGCTTAGTGCGAGCTCTTGGGGAAGAAGCCTTGCTTCGATATGTAAGTGCTTAAGAAATGACTTGTTTATTGCTAACAAATTTGTTCTAAAGTTTGCAGTTTCCTGCCACACCAGAATGATCAGCACATAGTAGATATTTTTCTGTATGCTTTAGCAATCTGTTCTCAGTTTGAACAGATCAAACCTCCCTGAATGGTTCATTTTAATATTCTTTCAAACTGTGGACTGATGGCAGAAAGTCAGTTGTATGACAGTTACTATAGTTCTGGGCTGAGACATTATCACAGCTTCTTATCTAATGTGTATAGTGCTTGAAACTTAAGCTTCCACATGTACACAGGGCAAGAAATGCATTCCTAGGTATTGTATGAGTATCCTATTTATTTTTTATTTATAAAATACACCCCGCCCATAGTCTTGGATGCAATATTTATTTTAAAGGAAAATGACTTGCCTGTAATTCAGTTTCTTTGAAGAATTCAGTGGGATTCTCAGTGCTGATGTACCCAGCTTTCAAAATAGTACGGAACAGGCAAGCTCTAAAGAAGCATACTGGCAGCAGTAATTGCCATGATCACAAGCCAGCCCCCACATATGGTGGTTGTACACTTTCTTTCTGGTGGTGCTATATCCATGTACTTAGCTTTGTCTAACTTTAAGCCATGGGGGTTTTTTTCAAGTCTTTTTTGGTAATTATCTTAATTTTTTTGAGGGGAGCCTTTGCTTCCCACTCCGTCAGGAATTAAACAAAGGTTCAAAGGGCAGAAGGTGGGGGTTTAGGGAGGAGCTATGGGAGTTTCTAATGCCAAAAAATCTGAGACCTAAGAGTGAAATCCTGCACAAACAATGGTGTCTTCATAGAAATAAAGAATTTGTTGACACTGATCAACTAAAGAGAAGTGTCCTACTCCACAAAATATACTGAATGCCTTTCTGATGTTCATTTGCCCCTGAGGGAAAAGGTGGACCCTAAGATTTTGTACAGAATTCTTCACCATAGTATTCAAGCACTAAAATGGGATGCTTGTATGTTTTGTAATCTTCTTCTTATAGCTCTCCTAAAAGTTATTGCACTCAATGGTACTCCTAAATCCACTGTTGCATGTCTTCACTAGACGTCCTTGTACACTGGTCTGAGGTTAGTGTGAGTTGCTGTAAGGCTCAGGTTCTGAAGATTGCATTTTCTCTCCAGTCCCACAAACCCGACAGTTTTAGAACATTCTCTAAAACAACACTTTCTTTTGTGTAGGTTCTTTCTATAAATGAAGAAGGACTGAGGCGATGTGAAGAGAATACAAAAGTATTTGGCAGGCCTATAAGGTGAAACATGAGAATTTGTATGACTTCTCAGAAATAACATGAGGTCTGAATTTGTATGTAGCAGTGTAGGTGTTCTTCAAGTTTGGCTACAAAGTTGCTTTATTTTCAGGCTCCAGTTTGGAATAGGATTTGCTCACTAAATCTCTTACCAGCTCCAAAAAAGGAATTCAGGGTTTGGAATGACTTCAATATTTGTCTTCATAATAAAGCATTTGACTCCCTTCAGAGCCTATTGATTCCACCCCTTAATCTACAAAGGGTTACCAGTGTATGGCACTCCAATTTCTCATCTTCTCATTGCAACGAACTCCCAGTCCCAGCTGACTTGAGGAGTGAAAAGACAAGTGTAAGACGGGGGTTTCCTGTGTACTGCTATGGCCTTGTGTGGTCCAAGGATGCTTACATGGTAAAGGTGAAAGAGGCAGCAATGAAATATACAACACCCACTTATTTTAAAAAACAAACAAACAAACACTGTGATTCATATGTCGTCTTTGGGAGTCATTCCAATGGCCTAGAATCAGTCAGTACAACATAGCTATGAATATACAAGGATGAGCTCTGAATTCACACCCCTTGGTGTGGGCCTGATTTAGGAAAGCACTGAAACACATGCTTAAATCGTACTGACTTGACGTGTTTTAATGCTGTCCTGTATAGGGAATGTTTTCCTGAATTGAGTCCTAAATTCTGAAATGCGGACTTAAAGTGCAGTGGCACTTTTAAAACATGCACTTGTGTTAGGAAACATGCATGCTGAATATTAAACTTCCAGTGTAGAACCAGTACTCTTTCCCCCCCCCCCCCCCCCCAGCAGTGATTTATTAAGCACTATGATGGTGTCTTGTGTTTGCTAGTAGGAACCTTCAACTGGAGATTGAAATGGTTGTCTGTCCTTTGGTGACGTGCCTGCCCTATATCAGAGAATGAGCACAGTGATCGTTATACATAGTGTCATTAGCATGCATGGCACTTTATAGTTAAGAAAAATTTCCTGCTCCAAAGATCTTACAATTTCTTGCATCTACAGGCAGTACAAACCGTGGAGATGAGGTGGGAGGGACTGCTATAGCTGTGTAATGAAGGAAGAGTGTGGCAACTGCAAAACCAACCAAAACTTGTAGATCTATGATACAAAACTGAGTGCTCATCTCAAACCATCAAATGCTGTGGTGTGAATAATGAAATATGATTCCAATTGGATTCTTAAAAAAACTCTTTAAAATTAACAGCTCCTGGACCTGTCTGGTGGATTTGGAGGGCTTGAATATGCGACATTTATGGAGACCTGGTGTCAAAGCATTACTAAGAATCATTGAAGTGGTTGAAGCCAATTACCCTGAAACATTGGGTCGCCTTCTTATCCTGAGAGCGCCCAGAGTATTTCCAGTCCTCTGGACACTGGTATGTTTGTGCTTCTAGTATCTGTACATCTACCTCGGGATACTGGTATGCACTTTACGTGTACATGCTCGCTTGAAAACTGATGTTCACTGTGCTATAAACAGGAAATGTTGCCTCCTGGAAACTCCATTTTTATAAAACACTTTATTTATGGAATTAGAACAAAAATTCCTAAAAGGAAAAATGTGTTTGTGTAGCCAAATGAATAACTTAACTCATTTACTGTATGTACTTCAAAAGAATTATATTTTGTTTTATCCTGTGTTATGCGAAGTTACTCAAGGACCTGGGAACCTGACCAATTCTGTTTTTCTTTGTTTGTAGGTTAGTCCGTTCATTGATGACAACACCAGAAAGAAATTCCTTATTTATGCAGGAAATGACTACCAAGGGCCTGGAGGTCTGCTGGATTACATTGATAAAGAAATTATCCCAGATTTCCTTAGTGGAGAGTGCATGGTAGGAATTTTAAATTATTAATGTAACAATTTATTGTTTCCCTCTTACATTAACCCCCACCCTCCAAACCTCCAAAACAAAGATTGCCAAGTATAATCTTTAAGTGTGGTCTTGCTCTGCTATAAAGCATTTTCCTGCTGGTTCTTCTGTATGACTCTGAGGTTGGAGTGATTCTTTTTAGTAGCAGCCTTTGCAATCCACCTTGAAAAGAGAAACAGAATGTTTCTGTAAAACAGATCCCAAATCACTAACGGAATACCCTGCACCTATAAATAAATGCATTTTAAAACTGTCTTCCCCCCACTACATGTCAAGACTCAAGTTCAAGGCAGTAGCACTGTGTCACATACTGCTTATCCCAGGGAAGAAATGCATTCCTCACACTGTTTAGGTTCATAGATCCATATATGTTAAGGCCAGAAGGGACCATTATCACAAGGTCTGACTTCCTGCATATCATAGACCAAAGAACCTTACATCCTTAGTTTCTGCATCATTTGTGACATTCTCCACTGTTGCGTGAGAAACCAACCATTAGAAGCCTGAACTTGTTTTTGAAGTCTTTTAAAATTAAAATATTTGTCTACATATTAAAGATTTAGGTTTTCTAGCTTCATATTTTTAAGAAAATTATTTCAGATCACCTATAAAGATGCAAGTTAAACTCCTCAGACATGGTACCTGAACACTATTTTGTCATAGTCCTCTCTGAGCCCCACCACCCCCTGCCCTGCTCCCAGTCCAGATTTTTGGAGGCTGTATTTGAAAACCAGAACTGAATCATGAGCCACAACTCCATGAGGAAAATGGGGAGGACAAAGATGAGACCAAATTTAGTGTTTCCAGATCTCTCCAATTCATAATTTGCTTCGTGAAACGTGAATCCAGTCCTGCTATCCTTATCTCCTGTCCCTCCTTCAAATCACCATTGCAATAGCGGGACCCTTTCAATATAACAACTTCCCCTGGGAACTTAGAGCAATGTATAATCCTTAAAGCCTTGTGGTATCCTGTGCGGTAGGGAAGCATTTATTCCCATTTTGTATCTGGAGAAACTGAGGCCATGTACATAGGAAGTCAACAGCTTACCAGCTTAGTCAAGTATTGAACCTCAAAAAATAGTTCTCAGTCCTTGCTTGCTTCATAAAACAGTGTTCTTCCTTTTTGATTGTGGGAATCACTTACATTCATAGCTCTAACATATCTCCTAAAAATGTGGTTGGATTTTCTTAATATATCAATCTGATATCACATGCCAGTGCATTTGTCTTTACGTGGATTGTGCTGTATTTAATAGGTGCTCTCTCCCCCAACGTTTTTCTATAGAACATATCACAATAACATGTAAGTGCTGGAATTTGATTAATTGGTTGTGTAAAAGCATTTCCCTTTTAGGTTTACTTTATAAATCCCTGTAAATGGTTGTTAACTTACTCCTCTGCCTTTCATGGAAATTCTATTGAGCAGCTCTGGTCATCCATTTAAAGACCATGTACTAGGCATTTTGGACCAGAGTGTTTACTTTGAACTGGCTGCTACTTACAGTAGCAGGAGCTTTCACTGAAGGGAGTCTGCTCTATGTAATTTAGAACTATGTAAGTCATTCATGAACCTGGCAAAATCCACTATTTAAATAAGCAAAAGTGACTTACCAGAAGATAAATCAAAATGCTGAACGCTTCCTGTCTGTTGCAGACAACAATGTAATATTCTCCTCTTTGTTCTGGTTAATTCTGGATGAAATCAGAGTGCTTTAAGAATATAAACAAACACAGAAGCTGCACAGCTGTTTTGATATCACACTGTTGCATATACAAGGTCTTTACCTGTTTCTGATATGATGATCTTTATAAATTAGCAAAAAATTAAAAACAGACCAATTTTAGTAGTGAATTTATTGAAGAATATCTTTGATAACTGTAAGAGGGTTTGTATGGCCAAGTTCAGGTAGGGTCACGCTCATATATTACTCAGCTCTCAGTATTCTCCAGTGTTGTTGCAGAATTGGAGTTATTTCTGGGGGTGCCCGTATGAGAATATGGCTTTAAGGATGTTTTAAATTCTGAAACATGTCAGGGAGGAGAAGATTTGTATTGTTGCTTTCATGGCTTTGTTTTAAATCTCCAGTGTGACGTTCCCGAGGGTGGGCTAGTTCCGAAGTCTCTGTACCGGACTGCAGAAGAGTTGGAAAATGAAGATCTAAAACTGTGGACTGAAACGATCTATCAGTCTGCAAGTGTCTTCAAGGGAGCTCCACACGAGGTACAACTGCAGTCCTCACTCCTCTTCTTTCATCTTGGTCTAGCACCCTGTGTCTTTTTGCTTGTATAAAATGAAAGCAGATTAGAACCTGGTCACTCAGTTTGGAATGGTTTAGAGCAGATATTTGGGTCTCCCTAAACACTCAGAATTCAAAAGCTTCTTTTGATCTCTCCTTGAAGCCATGAATAATGCAAGCCAAAATCAGGATCTGGGTAACTTGTGAAGAAGTAAGTGTTGGTATTTTTAAGACTCCCTGTCCCTTATGTGGAGGAGGTAGGCTGACTGGCTACTTTATTGCATTCCCTGACCAGAGCCCATGAACCATCATTATTAGCTTATAAAAATGCTACTGGCTCTATCCACTTAATGAGTGGGATGACTTTTTTCCCCCTTCATGTAATACAGATTTTAAAAACTCAGAACTGAGCAAGTTACTCCATTTCCTTTCAAGACCTTTAAAGAACCAGGCACTTTAGATGGCCTGAGCTTTGCGTCTCAATGAGTTTCACTAAGTGAACTAATATTTTTGAATATATGACCTGAAAATAGAAAACAGCTGTTTGTGCCCTCTCTTGGTGATTTAATATGTATAAATGAGCCAGAAAGGTTTTTAAGTCTCTTTTTAACCTTAGAAATATCAAGAGCGAGAGTTTTTGATTTTTTTTTCCTGTTTCACTAGAGATCATTCTTGGAAGACCCAGACTTGCGGAATGCAGTCTCTTAGACCCTGATAGAAGGGGCATGGGTAGTTTTATCTTCAACAGAGGAGTTTTTCCGTTAGCAGTTTGTTCAAGCATTTGTGTTAAATACTAGTTAATCAAAACAATGTGAAAATGATCTGAATAGGTCACTTCCCCTTTCAGTTAGATTTCACTTGTTATCCTGCATGTTCTTTTCTTGAAGGCTTTCAAAATGTGATGATGGAGGGGAGATGATTTTGGGGCCTTATGTACATCATAAACACGCACTTTGACTTGCTTAACCAAGTGCAAGTGTGAGGGCTCTGATGGTCTCAGTGCTTTTGTTACTGAAGGTGGTACCTTTTAGCCCATTCCCCAAAAGTCCTGTTGCTGTAGGAGGAGCATGGATATCTGTTTATCTCTGCTTATGAGTACACAGCTTTAGGAAGAAAAACCGAAGGCTTTCAATAAAGGCCACAAAGAGAGAAGATAGAAAATGGCTCTATCTGCTCATGAAAGCTCTCATAGTTCTGATCTCAGAGACGGTGATATGATGATAAATGAGAGTTAATTTGTATCTATTCTAGAGCACTCGTAATAGTCAAAATAAATCGAGAGCCCACCTACAGCAGTTTCTCTTTCCTGGTAAGAATTTCAGCCTTTACTGAGCATATTGCTATTGTCTAATCTAACTCTTCTCCTCTCCCTAGATTTTCATTCAGATTGTGGATGCCTCATCTGTGATCACATGGGATTTTGATGTGTGCAAAGGTGACATTGTTTTTAACATCTATCACTCCAAGAGGGTGCCACAGCCTCCTAAAAAGGACTCTCTGGGCACTCACAGCATTACATCTCCTGGGGGGAACAATGTACAGCTGATCGATAAAGTCTGGCAGTTAGGGCGTGATTACAGTATGGTGGAGTCCCCACTTATCTGCAAGGAAGGGGAGAGTGTGCAGGTAAGATCATTAATTATGCTGTTAGAGCAAGGCTTTATCTTTTGCTCTCAGCAGATACCTTATTGTAACAATGCAGACCATCAGCAACGGGGCTCATTGTCTGCCTGGCATGTTTGTTTGTTTGCATCCTTGTGATGGGGTTGTGGAGAGGGAAGGGTAGTTATTGTTTATTCCCTAGTAGCTGATCCCATTTACCAAGCTGACAAGCAAGACTGAAGGAATACATACAAACCATAAATGCACCTGAATCCAAAAGCAGCCAGTAAGTCACATTCTTAGTCTAGCAGCCTTGATGATGTTGCTTTCTGAAATGAGGATAGCCAAGCAATGTATGTCTGCATTAGGGGGGTTGAGGTATTCTCTGCTTAGAGATGGGGCCTGGAAATTGAGACTCAGAGGTTCTGTTCCTGACTCTTCTGGGCTGTGACACTTAGGTCCAAACTTTAGGCTGCTAATGCTATATTTATGTACTTAAACAAAGTGGCCTGAATTTCGGAGGTATAGGGCACCCACAGCTGCTTTTGACTGGAAGCTATGGGTGTTGATTTCTTGTGAAAATCCAGCTTCTTATTCAAGTTGTCTAACTTGAGGTGTCCAAATTTGGAAAATACTGGCCTTAACCTCTTCTGTGCCTCAGTTTCGCCTGTAAGATGGGGACATTGCAGGGGTGGTTAGCTTCGCTGCTTTGAGAGACAGCTGCTCACTAAAATAAAATTTGCAGATGACACAAAGGTGGGAGATAATACCAGTACGGAGGAGGACCATAATATCAGAGAAGAGGATTTGGAAAACCTTGAAAATTGGAGTAATAAAAATGGGATGACATTTAAGAGTACAAAGTTCAGGGTCATGCACTTAGAGACTAACACACTTTTTTTTGCTATAAAGTGGATGTGACAGGAGAAGACTTGGGCATAATAGTTGATCATAGGATGACTTTGAGCTGCTAATGTGAAGCACCCATGAAAAAAGGCTAATCCAATGCTAGGATACATCAGGCAAGGTATTTCTAGTAGAGATGGGGAAGTGTTAGTACCATTATATGAGGCACTGGTGAGACTTCATCTGGAATACTGTGCGCAATTCTGATCTCCCATGTTTAAGAAAGATGAATTCAGACTGAAAGAGGTGCAGAGGAGGACTACTAGGATGATCCGAGAAATGGAAAATTTACCTTATGAGAGGAGACTTAAGGAGGTTGGCTTAACCAAATGAAGGATGAGGGGAGATATGATTGCTGTCTATAAATATATCAGCGAGGGAGAGGAGTTATTTAAGTTAAGGGTCAGTGTTGGTACAAGAACAAATGAATGTAAACTGGCCATCCATAAGTTTTAGGTTTTAACCATCAGAGGAGAGACATTGTGGAACAGCCTTCCAATGGGAGTAGTTGGAGCAAAACCTAACTTGTTTAAGACGGGGCTTGATAGTTTATGGAGGGGGTGGTGTGATATTGCTGACCATGTTATATGGCCCATCTGTGACTGCTGTTAGCAAATATCTCCATCAGCCAGGGATGACAAGGGGGAGGGCTCTGAATCACTACAGAGAATTCTTTTCCAGGTGTTTGGCTGGTGGGTCTTGCCTGCATGCTCAGTGTCTAACAGATGACCATATTTGGGGTCAGAAAGGAATTTCCCCCCAGGCCAGATTGGAAGAGAGCCTGGGGGGGGGGGGGTCGCCTTCTTCTGTAGCCTGGGTCACATTCTGATTTGAACTAGAGTAAATGGTGGATTCTCTGTAACTTGAAGTCTTTAAATCAAGATTTGAGGACTTCAGCAACTGAGCCAGAGACTATGGGCCTATTACAGAAGTGTGTGGGTGAGATTCTGTGGCCTGTGGTGTGCAGGAGGTCAGACTAAGATGATCATGATGGTCCCAAGTAATTTACCTCATGAGAGCTGAGGTCTTGATTTTAAGTTCCTTGTGTTTTACTTTTAACACCTCCGCAGTAAGAGAGGTGAGAAGGTCTGTTTGTAATTTCTAATGTAACTTTTGGCCCCTTGTATCAGGAAGGTCTGGCTGGCCAGTAACATTAATGGGCAGAGGAGCTGCAATGTCAGCATTTGAAAACACTTGCATGCATGCTGGCAGTCTCCTGCTATCTGAACAATAAATTTCACTCCAACATGCAAATGCTTGACATTGTATTAACAAGTTTATTTCCATTTGTTGTTGCTGCTTCCAGGGGTCTCATGTGACCAGATGGCCTGGTTTCTATATTCTTCAATGGAAGTTTCACAGCATGCCTGCCTGTGCTACAACCAACCTGCCTCGTGTGGATGATGTACTGGCATCTCTACAGGTCTCCTCTCATAAGTGCAAAGTGATGTACTATACAGAAGTGCTAGGATCAGAAGATTTCAGGTATGTCTGGTCAAGGTCTCAATGTCAAGCATTCTTTTTGTGGCCAGCTTACTTTTTGCTTTATGGCTTGATAATACCTTGGTACAAATACCAGAAGCCAAGTCCACTAAAGAAAAATCAAAATTCTTTGCTGTAGTTGCCTTGGTTAGAAAGCACGCTGTGTGCACTTGTACTGTACTTAAAGAATCTATATAGCAAATAAAGCCCGATGAGACTAAATAGAAGGTAGCCCTGGAAAATAACTAGCGTACGCCACAAGAGAAGGTGAATTGGTTGGTCTCATCTTAGTTGCTATTGAAGACTTAACCCATATCACAGAAACACTACTTGATTTAGCAGACTTGCTGGATTCTTACTTAAAAGTTGATGCAAGTTAAGACTAAAGGACGCGCCAGTACTATGCTTAGCTGAGACTACTTCTAAGTCTCACTATCAAGTGCATCAGATTTCTCCGAAAATATAATTGTGGTGCCCAGAGATGGTATGTTTTCTTATTACACATGAGAGCCTCTGCGTGCTGACACTAAGGTTATAGAAGGTTCTTTAGGTTGAATAGTAAATAGCACTTAAAGATGCATAGCAGAACTTAAATCTCCTCTTCTGAAGCCTAAAACTTCTCTCTTATTGCAGAGGATCTATGACCAGCCTTGAATCAAGCCACAGTGGATTCTCCCAGCTCAGCGCTGCCACAACCTCTTCCAGCCACTCCCACTCCAGCTCCATGATTTCCAGGTAGTGCCACAGCAAATGGATGACATGGCTGGACCCTCATCTGTGGCAGCTGACTGCAATACAGCATATTCAAGTGGCATTTGCAAAAAACAAAACCCTTTTATAGATAGTAAAGTAGCTGTTTGAATTTTAAACGTCGTGTTTCTGTTCAAGTTCGAGCTGACGGATAGTCTCTTTAACTTTAACCCTAGCCCCTAACTCAGCCATAGATTTTTGTAAGCGTGCTTGCACAAATCCTAATTGTAAAATATAAGGGCTCTCTTGGAAGGAAAAGAGTAATCAATGTGCTGATTAAGAATTATTTTTTTAAAAAATAGCCTGTAGATGGTAAAAAGCAAAAACAATCCTACCAAAAATATTCCATAGTGCATTAGAAAGCAAACACAAGGTTCCTGCCTTCTTGCCACATTATGGAATAGCCTGTGATCTTCCAGCTGCTGCAGGCTCTCCTGCTACTGCCACTCACTCGCACTGCTGTTTAAGAGACCAAGGAAAGCAGTTCCTGGCTATTGGTCCGTGCACATAGAAAGTCATTACAGCAGAGTTGCGGGCAAGCCACTAACACTAATACCTTTTGCATGTGCACATTGTTGGGGCGTCCCAACTCTGGACATTTAGGATATATCTTCACAGGGATAAAAAACCCACAGCCAGCTCAGACTCTCACTGAAAAATTGCTGTGTAGATGTTTGGACTCCCAGAGCTCAGGCTCTAGCTGGACCTTGGGATGGCAGAGGGTCCCAGCTCTTGGACTCAAGGCCAAGTCCACTGATCTGGGCCAGTTGTGGGTTTTTTATCCTTGTGTAGACATACTCTTAGGGGCTAAAAGCAAATGTAGCCCTTTCCTTGAACTTATTTTTTAAGCACTGATAGTGGGGAGGAGAGAGGCAGAGAGCAGGCTCTCCCGCACCATGACCCAAAGGCTGGTCCAGATTGGGTTCTTGGTTTATTTCTCACTTCGTTCTGGAATCACCTTTTACCCACTACACTTACCTGTTACCCTCCACAAGCGCTCATTTTACTGGGATTTGCTTTATGCTAGGAGTGTAGGTGAACACATTCCTCAAAGCAGAATTAGGCTGGCTCCTTAAATCAGTCAGGAGGCAGCATGACTACAGCAATTAACCTTTCCTGCACTTGCTCTTCCTCAAATTCTCCTTTCTGGCCTCATGTACACTAGGAAAAGCAGAACTTGACAGCTTCCATGGGTGGTAAATAACAAAACAGGGCAGTAGGATCTTTATCACCATAAAAAACATCCAATCCTGCCTAGGCTACTGCTTTCATTGTTGCAATCACCAGTGGTGAAGTTCTTGTCTGGATTATCTTTTTCCGCTCTAATACATAGGTCCCAAGCTGTCCTGCTTGCTTGGGGACTCACCTGATGTTAGCTCAGGTTCTTTACCCCAAAGCAAGTAGCTGCTGAATCCCCAAGGCACACAGAAGGTGTAAATGTTGAGTAAACACTTTTTTTTGATAAGTGAGCTAAAAACATAGCATTCAGAATGTTAATATTTGATAAGTCTCCTGGCATTACCTGAGATTACAGCTTGGAACCCAGCACAAGTTGCTTATTTAGACCACTGGTCGAAGGCCTTTCCCCTGCTAGAAACAAAATTGTTCATCCAGTTGGAGTAAGCTGCTGTATTGCTACAACCATTAATAGCTAGCTGGATAGGATCTTACAAGGGCTGCAATAGCCTTGTTTTTGCTCATGGGGAAACATTTGCTGAAGTATTGCATGTTAGGGGTTTATTTAAGATAACAGGCTGCCCTGTTTGAAGAAAGCTGAGCCCTGAGAAATTCCGAGTAAACATTTTAAAATGCACAGTATTTGTACATCCCAGTTTGTGGAAAAAACAAACTGATGTGAAGCACAGCACTTGCAAGCCAATGTCAGCTTGGAGTGTTCCTAACAAAGATGATAAAAGCTCGGTATTAATAAATCAGCTTAACTATGCTGAAAAACACACCCTCCTGCACTTGATCAACCCAGTCTGGCACCTTCAACTTGCAGTAGGTAAAATTCCCTTTAAAATCCAAGGCAGGGTGGGATTCTCTCACTGGCTGCCAAGAATATTGGCAAACTAGTGCTGGGGCAAACAAAGGGACTCTACCGCCCAGATGTTAAACAGGTCCATAGCCAGTGTATGTACTGTATATGGACTATGCTGTATAAACCACCTGTAATCCTGCTTACTGATATTTCCTTTGAAGAGAGGTAGTGTGATACTTGATCCACAGGAGCCAGTGTTCCCAGACACAGAGGAGCTAATGCCGGAAAAGGCACTATACCGTTAACTCACTTAGTGACATTTGTGCCTCTTGCCAAAGGGCACTTCCCCTCTTCTAAGGGCTCTACCTTGAAGATGGTCCCCTCTCTCTCTCTCTCTCTCTCTCTCAGATGGCGATTTTGCTGACAGCTGTAAAGAAACCGCTTCATTCAACAATCCACATCTGCCCTGAGGTGTCTGGCTTTGTAGACCTTTCTGAGTTACAGCCACTTTTCAAGGCTGAAGATCTCTTGGGTTTTTTTTAGTTAGTGGCACTTGAGGGTTTTCTCAAAGTCGAATACATCTTTTTAAAAACTCAAAGCACATGATAGCACAAACAGTTGAGGGATTAATACACCAGAAAAGCAAGATAAAGTTTCCTCTTAGTGAAGTGCTATGGCAAATAGGACTGACTTATGCAGTTTGAAATAGACCTGATTAATTTTAAAACTCTTGGTCTCCTCTTTTTCATGTGATATTGCTGTTCTTCGTTTCTGCCAACACACTGACCATTCTGTTGGCTTTTCTCCCCTGTGTAACCAATGTCCTTTCCCTGCCCTCTTGTCCATATTCATGAATTGCATATCAAATTCTGTAAATGTTTTGTAAACATATTACCTCACTGCTGGTAATAAGAAACAGTCTTTAAAAGATTTTTTTATTGTTATCAATAATAAATGTGACCTGTTTGAAAAACAAAAAACTCAGACTCTGTAGCAACTGCAATCTTTGGAATCAGGTGTAATGTACAGTGGAAACTGCTGAAGGGTCTAAGTGTCTCCCAGTGGGGTTCTGCAGTGCTACCACAGGCCTGGCAACAAGAGTACTCTTCAGTTCTTGCTGTGGTTTACCTTTCCTATTTCAAGATGTGGCTTGGTCATTGCAAACTAATGGGGTTTTCCAAGCGGAGCATAGGACCTAGAGAGCAAGGACCAGGTGTACTGGAAAGGAGGGGTTGACTTTTTTCCAAAAGGAAATTCACACAGTGTGATAGGAACCAGCTTCTCAGAGGAATTACCCCACAGCCCATCTTCCTCTGGTATTGCAGACTACCCGCATTGTGAATAGCCAAGAGGAACCATGATGGTTAAAGCTGGATATCATGTTATAAAACAGCGCTAATAAATCTGTCACTATATAAAGAAACTACTTCTGTGCTTTCACCGGAGAGAAAATAGCTTCCAGATCGTTTGTTCCAGGTTTGGAGCAGTAGCTACTCTACCAGCAGATCCAATGCATTGCAATATAGTCTGTGTTTTTGATGTAGTAGATGTGGCTCACAAAAGGCTTTCTTTGAGACAGAGTTCATTCAAGAAACAAAACTAAGTACAAATGGGCATGTATACATGAATGCAGCTCATTTATCACAAACTGAAATTGTTTGCTACCTGAACAAGTTCAGTAATAGGGGTTTCTCCCATTCACCACCCTGCACTTTTTTGTCACAAGAGTGACCTATGAAGACTGTCATCCATCAGTTGTAATAAGTCTTTTGCAAAAGCTGAGGTAAATTTTAAATAAAGATTCTAAAGCAAAGAATATCTCTTGCCTGCCACCTGGAGGTAAACCCGGTGGTAAACTTAGAGCTGGTCTAAGTTTTACCAAAAGTTTGGTTAGGGATGTGATTTTGTTTTTTCACTAAAATGGTTATTCCAATGTAAAGGTAACTTGCATTAGTATAGTTGTTCCCCTTGAGTGTGAAATTGCGGGGCAGGGGTCTGTGATACTGTTCGTTAATCTCACAAACACTGGTGCAAGACTATGCCTTACACAGCTGCTACCCATCCTGGTGCATGAAACCACAAGGGAGTGATCCTGTCTACTTTGATCTTGTATTTCCCTTTGAGTATTCACATTCAAAAAACAGGAAAAAGAGAGACTTCCCTCCCCTCCACCCCCACTGCCTGTCTTCCCAAAGCAAAGGTTGCTTTAATAATCCTGCTGTAACTGAAGTTTCATCATATGGATTCCCCTTAATCCTTTTCACAATTGTAAACCAACATGATCATAAAAATTATGACTCTCTTGGTCAGCATTATAGGCTGCCTGATTTCCCACTTACACCACTCACAGCTCAGGCTGGACCACAAGCTGAGTTACTTAGCGTACCTAAGGTGCGGGGAGCTTGAACACCCTTTAACTGAAACAGCTTCCCTTGCTCCTGCTACACAGCTAGCTGTTCACTGACTGTAGATATGGCCACACACCATTTTGGAGCAAACCTTGCAGGCCAGGGTGAGAGATGCAGGGTTTGTGCAAGCCCGCAGCTGTATGGACAGAGCTCTGAAGTTGCCGCTTGGGCTGGAGCTCAGGTGCAGAATGGTGTGTAGCCAGACCCTGTGAGACAGCCAGCGGTGCTGTGCACCTGGCCCACCAGTGACTTCAGCAGCTTTGAAAGTTGGGCCTATGCGGTATAGTGGACTCCTGATGCTGGACCATACCTGGCTACCCTTTTCCAGATGGGACCAATGTATGGACCTGGTTTATGGAAAATGCTGGAGAAGGGGTTTGACAGACTCTGGCTCACTGCCCTAGAACCCATCTCCCATAACAGGGGTGCTCAAAAGTCCCCCAGCAAGAGCCTCTTAAAATGGAGCATATGCCAGGCTCATTGCTTAACAGGGTGCTATGGCCCACAATAATTACAGGGCTCAGGGGAGGATGGCTGATTTATGTCAAGATGGAGACTTGGCTGTTTACTAATGTGCTAATAACATACTTGGTGCTGTACAAGACTGAGTGGTCTGAGCCCTGCAGTTGATGTGGGTTGCTTATTGATCTTAGGGGGGCAGCCTTGAGCTCCATTTGGTGCAGCAGCCCTATCCTTTAAAAGACATACAAGGGAGCGAGGGGGCTGTTGGGTATAACCTGCCTCCTTGGGGGGGCGGTGTATGCTTGACTGTGCTTGGAGCTTGAAGGAACAGCTCACTGTGCTCCCTGTTGCAACTGTGGTGTCACCTGCTGGTGCACAGCACAATCACGTCTGCATTTAAAGGCACTATTGCCAAAGCATTGGCTTTTGTCTGCGTGTAATGTTCCACATTAAAATCAGGCCACAGGCACTAGTTGACCAGGTTCCAGCAACCAGCTGTATCACATTCCCAAACACCAGCTCATGGGTTTGTCCTCAATGCACTCTTAGTTGGAATTTTTCTTGTTTGCAGCTACTAAAGTAAAATTCTTCCACTGAGCCCTTTCAAATAACTTTGTGCTGCCACTTTGAGGCCTGCATTTGCTGTAAGTATGGCAAGGTCTTGGTTATGGAAAGAAGGGCTCTTACAATAGCCCCCAGCAAACGCTTCAGAGTAACACCTCCCCACTAGCTGTGAGATAAAGTGACTGCCATGCAGGTCTCCTAACCCTGCATCGTTAAGACAGGTTCTAAATCCTGAAGCAAAGGGATTCATATCCCTCCCTTTCAAATTGGTTAAGATTAGCTTAGTTACAACAGTTAATCTTAACTATCCATTACATTTGTTAGATTTTGCTAATCACAATATCCTGTGGCAATGAATTAACAGTATTTCCTTTTATCAGTTTAAAATATGCCACCTTTAGAGTTCAGTAAATGCTTCCTTGTTCTTGTGTTATGAACCAAGTAAGATGTTTTCATCAGCAAGCTGTAACGCCAATGAGGCACGGCCCAAGGAAAGTCAAACAGCTGGGGGTTCCCACTCATTGTTTGCACATTAGGTGTGTATAGTAAATAGTTGCACCCCCCCCACCCAGCAATGCACAATCACTTCCCACATACAGTGGTCATACTCTTACGCCTAGCAGCTCTTACAAGTGTATTATACAAAGGTCTGGCTTACCTTTAAACCCAACAGTGCTTAAGGGATATTTATTCTAGTGCTATTATGCACAAGTGTAGGTTGGAAGTAATATTGGCTTAATATTACCCATGGGCTCATTGATAGCAGACTCACCACACTTTGTTTCAGTAGGGCTACTACTTACATAGGTCTAACCTGGCCTTGTCTGACCCACAGGGGCTGGAGTTTCTTCAGGATGCTATAGGAAAGCAGTAGAATAATGTTATGAAACCAAGCTGCAGCTGTTCTGAGCAATAAACAAACTCCCTCAGTCAAACATTGCTAGCAACCATATTTGACCACTGTTTTGGGCAGACCAACAAGCATCAATTAACGAAAGTTCAGTAACAAAGTGGCAATTTCAACAGGTTTGTGCACTGGGCCAGGTTGTCTGAGACTGGTGAAAGGACCAGACCCTCCCAGTGTCTAGGGGGTAACTAAGCCACACACCTGCTAGCATTAGAAATAAATTTGATGAGGCTGTAATGTTGCAAGGACATCCCTCATCTACCCCTTAAGCATTCCAAAACACCCCCACTGTCAGCTCCGACCTTGCCCATGCACGACTGTGCCCATCCTTTCTCTCGGCAGTGTTTTATAAAGGATGGGTGTGACCGAGAGATATTTGGAGCAGAAGGTTGTCCAGGGGTTAGGCTCTAATCTAGGACTTGGGCTAGCTGGGTTCAAGGCTACAGGCATCCTGTGTGAACTCGGGCAAGTTGCTTTAGCTCAGAGCCTCGCACGCATGTAAGTGCCTGATGGACACTGATTCGGGACTTTTCCTCACCGGAGATTGCAAGCTGCTCTGCAATGACAGTGCTGCAGGCGTTACAAATACCTTTGATAAGAATTGTTACCCATATTAAGTTCTAGCAGCTCTTGCCCAAACTGAAATTTGCAACAAAGATGAAGGCCAGAAAGGGGCACATGTGAAACCAATCAGAAAAAAAAAACATTTATTTTCTCAGTGGGTTAGATTTGATTTAGTCTTTTAATCTTCTGTGCACATTTTGGCTTGAGACCAACAACCTAACTCTGACCGACCCACTTTTGTGAGAAAAAAAAAATCCCAGAGGAATTTAATTTAAGCTTCCACTCATACCGATGTCCCTTTGTTTGGGCACGGACCTCTCGCTTGCTGTACTCTACAGCTAGGTAACTGGATATTATTCAGTTCATTGCTTCCATTTGCAAAACGGGCTGAGAGAAGCCATCTTGCCCCGTCCCGAGTCTGCTATGCCTCTTTGCTTTAACTTAACCAACTCTCTCACCATAATTACGGAGCCTTTTTTTTCCCCCATCATGAAGGGCGGCTACAGGTGCTCAGTGAAGTAGATTAATGTTACTAGTGAAGAGACTCCCCATTTTGAGGTAACTGCAGCCTCGTCCTAGAGGAGATGGCTAATCGCCATTATTACTTAGACCTAGGGCAAGTATAATGAAGGCCTGTGCTACTGCAGTCACAGGTTTACCCGATGGAGCTGTTCCAGTGACTAATTACCCTCCCTGTTAAACATGTGCAACTTCTTTCCACTTTGAACTTTGCTGACTGCAGACTCCAGCCCTGGGATCTTGTTCTGTCTTTGTCTGCTAAGGCAGTGACACCCCCCCCCTCCCCCCGGTATCAGAGACTTCGTTCCCTGACTGCGATCACATTGCCACTTCGTCTTCTCTCTGATCAGCTAAATCAAGTTCCTTCCGTTTTATTTCAAGCTCTTGTCTCCATGGGAACTCCATGTCAGGCTGCAAGCACTCTCTGCTGGAGATTTTCATCAGCAACGACAGTGCCTGCATCCTACCCATCCTCATGCTCTGGTAGGAAGGTAGATAGGGAGGGACGGAGCCACCCCCGCTCCAGTTCCTTCTCAACTGCCTGCAACCTGAGACAGAGCATCAAAGTGTCTGTTACAGGCACAGGGCTTGCTGCTTTTTTCTCTTATTGTTCTTTATTTTTCTTGTGATTTTTTATTTTTGCTTTAATTTTTTTCACTCTTAAATCAGTTTTGTGCTTTGGATGGAATTCCCCCCTTCCCTTCATCATTGTGCTTAGGTTGAGCCTTTGTTCTATTCCGGGCCACCATCTGCAGCCTCTCCTAATAGGTTATGCCCTATGTCTTAGGCTTCAAACCCTGGCAGACCTACCACAGGTCTTCTCCCCTCAGGGACAGGCATTCAAGCTGCATCCCCTGCATCACGTTCCCTCCAAGTGTAAGGTCTGCTCATGTTTCAAAAGCAGATCTCAAAAACTTAGGGAGGAAGGACAGACTAAATCTATTGGTGATGGAGCATTTTCTAAGATCCCCGTGGTCCAAGTCCCTATACATCAGCTTTGGCTGCTCAGAGAGTCCCAGTGACTGTTCCTACTTCAGTAAGCAAAGAGCCATGGGCCTTCAGGGTTGTCCAAACTGTCTCAAAAGAAGAGATCCCATTCTCCAGAATGAGAATCCAAGGAAGATTAGGTGTAAGGAGACCTCATGTCCCGGTGGGGGTACCTCTGAGGCATCTACTTCCCTCTGGGACTGAGACCTGGGCACCAGTTAAAAAGATCATGCCAGTGCTGCCAGGTACATCCAGTAACCAACCTTGAGTGGCATTGACATGGGCACTGGACTTGCGCCTCCAAAGCACAAGGACTCTTCTAAGAACAAGGCCAAATCATCATTGGTATCATCTTCTGGAGAACATGGAGGAAAGCACCCAGCCACTCCTCAGTACCATCTCCAGTACCCGCGATGTGCTGACTCCTGAGGACCCCAGACTTCCTGCTACCATCCAGGCTCCTCTCCACATGAATCTTTGGATCCTGAAAGATCCTGAGTTACCTTTGCTGAGGGTTACCAAGAGACATCCCCATCCTCCCACCCACTAGTGCTGCCTTACTTCCAGAATCCACTTACCCTCCAGTCTTACCCCACTCTGCTAAGATAACATCCTCCAGTACTGATATGATCAATGGGCCTGCACAGACCTTTTGAACAAGCTCCCCTGAGAGATACCAACTTATCCTCCGGAAATGACTTATCCGCCTGTGAAATCTCAACCTCAGCAGGTTACCAGCCCCTCACCAGCCCCTGGTACCAACATGACCACAGGTACCAGCACTGCATGTCCCTTCAATGGACATGGAAGATGACACTTCATCTGACTCTGAGATATCCATAGAAGGCTCCTCCACCTTCCCATTGCAGCCTCCCTCCCTTGAAATGGACCCCGAGAGGAAGAAACTCCCAGCAGGAGATACACCTGGCAACCCTGGCAATGAAAACCATGGGGTTTTGCCCCCTTTCCCTATGCCATGCCACAGTAGGCTTATTGGAACTTGTGTGCCCTCTAAAGGGCTTATATAAGAAAGCACATCAAGAGCAGCAACCACTGACTCTGGGTCGTGTTCCATAGGAGCAACCTAGAGAGGCACAAGCACCAGCAGGGGAAGAATGTCTGAGAGGAGATATAGATCAATGGCCGCACCAAACCTGACAACATTTCCGCTTCTCTAGGCTGTTTTTCCTCATAGTGGGTTTCCTACTATTGAGCTGGACTTCTGGGGAGCAGTCTTGTTCTAGGCCAGAGAGCCAACTATAGCCAGGCATTGAGGTGAAATGATGAGCAGCTGGGGTGGGCGATGGATCCCAACGCCTGGGTGAGGAGATCTGCTGTCAGAATGAGCCAGTTGCAGGGACGTGTGGAACCAGCTCTGGGATCCAAGCCTGCCTTGGCCACAGTGGTGCTGTGAGGATGGCTACAAATTTCTCCTGTTTCAACTTGTTCAGGACTTTGAGTAGTAATAGCGTCAGGGGATAAACACATAGCAATATACATGGCCAAAGGATAACAAGGGCATCTCCTAACAAGCTGCGGCCTTGTATCACACCCCAACCACCATCCTATGCCAATGATTTCAAGGCCTTCCAAGACCTTATGAAGGGGATCACAGAAGCTTTGCAAAGGAGGAGACACAGAAACCTCAACATTCCTTGCTGGACATTCTCTGTACCTCGCCCCAGGGAAAAATTGCCTTGCCCAGCAATGATGGGAACTCCACTATCAGCCCATGGGACTGGTTGAACCTCCACAGAAAGAAATCCAGTGAAGTTAATGCGGATCCTAGTCAGTCACTGATCCTGGGGTGCTTTTGACTGTGAAATGACAGTTAACTATACCCCGAAAGAGAGGACAAGATGAATCCACTGTCCTGGGCGGAAGTGGGTACAGGTCCTAGCCTGGGACAGCAGGAAGTATTACAGATCAAGACAGAGCACAGTGGTAGACTGCTAGGAGAGAGGCTTACATAGAACCTGCCCCTTCTATTTCTGGCCCTAGCTACCAGGACTC
The DNA here is from genome assembly GCF_965152275.1 of Natator depressus. Lineage (NCBI taxonomy): Eukaryota > Metazoa > Chordata > Testudines > Cheloniidae > Natator > Natator depressus. The sequence goes on from NC_134247.1 coordinate 17,504,386, forward strand.
ACTTTCATAAGCATCAAGTTCACTCAGCCTTAAAATACATGGAGAAAGCAAACAAACGATTGCATTTTGTACCAGCAGGATTTTTTTAAGGATGTGTGGCTTCATTGCTAGATAAAATAAACACCCAGAAGTTACAAAAGCAAGGGTCATTATGGTCATTATGAGAGGACGATCCGATGCTTTTTCTTGCACTGGTTCCGTGCTGATCGTCTGATGTGCACATGCATAGATGCTACATACTCCAACCGCTTTTTTGAGGGACTTTTTTAATGTATTTCAGCAGAGATGCCTTTTTCAGTTGTCCCATTGCCACCCTACCCCCCACCCCATTGCTGGTCACATCTTGGAACTGCTGCTTCAACACCACCAGTACAGTGATCTTAACCAAACAGCCCTAGCTTTAAAAATGTGTCGGATTAACAGAAAGCAATCAATCAACATTTTAGTGATGCTTTAGACCAATATTTTCTTGACACCTCTGGCTCACGGGCTGCGTAGTGTAAGGTTTATGCTGCTTTATTAAGAGAATGCAGAGATACGTGTACTGTGTTCCAAAGCTGAACCTAATGCATTACGTACAAATATATACCCCTCACACGTTTCTTACCATGTGCGTCTCTGGGTAGCACAGTTACAGCCATAGGAAGTATTCAGAAGCAGCCATCCCCCTCAGCTGAATGACTGGGGCCAGGGTTTAGTTTTTCCAGCCAGACTATTATACATGAAACATTGACACTTTCAGTAGCAGTGCTGGTGAAAGTACAGGCCGCAGCCCCTCGAGGAGGACAGAATCTCACTCACACAAAGGAAATATCTGAAACAAGACAAGCCACGTTCTTACTGTACACAAATATCTCAGGTGCTTATATAGTCTCCATTGCCTTAGTATCTGAGCAATGTATTTATCTTCACAACACTCCACAAGGCAGGGAAGTACTATTATTCATAGTTTAAGGGGGTAATCGAAGCACAGAGAGGGTAAGTGATTTGCTTAAGGTCACACAGGAAGTCTGTGGCAGAAAATGGATGTGAACCCAGGTCACCCCAATGCTCAGCTAACGCTCGAACCATTGGATAATCCTCCTCTGTATACAAAACACTTATTAGACCTGGGTCGGGAACATCTGCTGCTATATCAGTTACCAAACAACAAGCAGGTGATAGCTGTTTGGGAAGGGGGCAACATAAAGATGAGAAAAAGGTCTGAAGAATCTAAGGCCCTGGTTCAGCAAAGCACGTAAGCAGGCGCTTATCTTTAAACATATGCTGAAACCCTCGACTCCAATGCCAGTGTTTAACTTTAAGTATGCACTTAATTGCCTAGCTGAAGTAGGACCTAAGTCAGGAGGAAACGATATGAGAATGTCAGCTGAATCCCACAGGAAACATGAAGACCATGCAAGTGAGCATTCGTTTCTAGCAGGAGCCCAGATTCAAGAATACTTGGGGAATATGATGTAAACCCACTTCTCATCGTTTGCTTGGGTTTAGTTTTATCCTGGGTGCTTTTAATGCCTCAAGGAGTCATTGATGGGGCCAAAGTACCAAGCAATGTTATTTTCTTATATTATTTTCACCTACGGCTTCACCACATCTTGTCAATATCTCCTTGAGGTGTTAAACTGAGCCCTGAAACACGCATAAAACCCAGTCCCTGCCCGTGCCCGTAACTCTGAGGTACCCTCACAGATGTTTGCAAGTCATGAAAGGAGTCAATGAAGTGGAGAAGGGGATATTGTGTGCGCTGGCAAGGACATCAGCAAACCAAGGCCCTACCTAAGGGAGGACAAAAACAAGAGTCAACTGCTTCACAGAATAAACATAGGGGATGTAGGCCTGGACTGCCTTCTAGTGAAGTCAATGGGAGTTTTGCTATTAACCTCAGTGGGAGCTAGAGCAGGCCATAAATTACAAGGGAAGGCAGTTGAAGCAGGGAGTATGAAGAAGTTCTAGCGAGACCCGGGTTTATTTTATGGAAAAGGAGGGGTTTCAGAGCTGCGAGGGAAGGAGCAGAACTCCATTAACTCCAGAGCTGGTGTATTCAAGTGCAGCTTCACTCCATGTGACCCCAAGGGTCCGCTGGTGAAGGAGTCTCTCAAGAGCTGCAGCTAGAGATGGAGAACCCCATTTAGGACACCTGGGGGAGATTTTCAAAGGCACAAAGGGAATTTAGGCACCCAACTCCTACTGAGGGTCAATGGGAGTTGGGACCTGAGCAGTTAGGCACTGTTACACCTTTGGAAATCGCCCATTAGTCTATTCTGGCACCAGCCAGCCAATGCTGAACTGTGCTTGACAGCATGAGAACAGTTTGCCAGTTCTGCTTTTTCCCCAGTTCAAGAGTGGACAAAGCAAAGTTGATATTTCCAAGCATTCAGGAATTAGCCAGACTCCCAAAAATCATGAGCTTTTAAAAAATAATACATTCTGGGTTCTCTTTATCTTCTGGCTTCTGAGCCTTTGGGGTGCCCTTGGGTTCCATTTCCAAACTTCTCTCTACAACCCAAGGGATAGAATCTTCCTTCTATTTTATTTTTAATGAAAGCTGAGATTCTCACATATTCACATGGCTCCAGGAGCTGGGGCTTTAGGAAACCATTTTGAGACTCAATAAGATCATGAGAGATGGCAACAACCCTACTACTCCCAGAGTAAGCAATAAAATTGCCCTCCTTAGTACAGTAGGGTAAAGCACCTGTCAGATGAGTGGCCTGCATTAGACCTCCTGGTTTGGACAGGCTGAGAAATGGCAGCCAGCTCTTCAAAGCCTGCAAACATCACCCTGTTCCTTCCCCAGCACGGAAGCAGCCACAGCATAGCAGGCCGCCTGCTGCACTGGGGCTTTAGGCAGACATGTCAGTAGCAAAATTCCACTCTAAACTTTTCATCCACAGGAAAATGGGAGAGGCAATGACTGCACTAGGAAGTGTTATGGGCCTTCTCATATATTTCAGGTTCGTTCTTAGAAGCAGCTTCATACATAGAACACCACGTTTTCCCCTCCAAAGACACAGGATATAGAATGATAATGAATACTACCAGCAGAAAAATAGAGCCTAGCTGACAGAACTGAGATCTAGGGGAGAAGACCTAGAACCTGTTTCTCTTCTGCTTACACTGGGGTGTATAAGTCAGGAATAACTCCAGTGATGTAAATTGAGTGACAAACAGCATAGTGAGCAGGAAATTGGGTGCCTGGATTCACAGGACAATTGGCTGGTGTTCGAAGCACACGCTAGATGGAGCTAGCATTCTAGGTATTGGAGGCAGGGCTGCCTTGCTAACTTACTGGCCATTCTGGGTAACCTTCACAGAGCTTCCCGAGTGTCTGGCTGCCCACAGTCTCTCATGGAACAATGCGAGTTGTCAAGGTTTTCTGCTTAATGTTCCCTTCTGGTTCCTTCATTTTGTTCCAGGACCTGCACTTCAGGTCCTGTTTTTGCATTCTTTGTTCCCCATAAATTAGGTGATCCTTGTTGTTTTGTAGCCCTTCCCCTTCCTATTTTGTTGAGGAGTTGGTTTCTTGTGTTTCTTTCCGTCCCATTGCATCCATTCCCTTACAGGGACCATACAGGCTGACTGCCTCGCAGCTGGCATTATCCTGTGGAAAGGGGCAGGACTGGAATAAGAGTTGAAAAGGTGAGCTGATTTTCTAGAGCAGCAGTTCTCAAACTTTAACAACCTGAGGACCCCCACCGTTTTGATTTAAAATTTTTCGCAGACCCACAAGCCGGCTTCTAATTTTCCCCAGGGGTGCTCAACCCCCACTCAGCCCCAGGCCCCACTCCCACTCCACCCCTTTCTCCAATGTAGGGTTGCCAACCCTCCTGGTTTCACCAGGAGTCTCCCGGAACCAGGCTGTATCTCCTGGAGGCTACTGAAGCCAAACCGGGAGATTTTAGGGGCTAAAAGTCTGGTGGCACAGTGGAGCTGAGTCAGGCTCCCTGCCTGCCCTGGCCCCGGCCCCACGCTGCTCCCAGAAGCAGCCGGCATGTCCCTGCGGCCCCTGGGGGTGGTAGAGGGTCTCCGCACGCTGCCCCCACCCCGAGCACTGACTCCACAGCTCCCATTGGCCAGGAACTGAGGCCAATAGGAGCTGCGGGGGTGGTGCCTGCACGCAGGAGCAGAGCACAGAGCCACCTGCCTACCCCACAGGAGCCGCAGGGATGTGCCAGTTGCTTCCGGGAGTAGCGTGGGGCCAGGGCCAGCAGGGAGCCTGCCTTAGCCCTGCTGCGCTGAGGTAAGTGCCACCTGGCCAGAGCCCTCACCCCCTCCCGCACCCCAACCCCCTGCCCCAGCCCAGTGAAAGCGAGTGAGAGTGGGAGAGAGCAAGTGATGGAGGGAGGAGGGATGGAATGAGCGGGGCCTTGGAGAAAGGGTGGGGGCAGGGCAAGGGTGTTTGGGTTTGTGTGATTAGACTGTTGGCAGCCCTGTCCCCAAGGCCCCACCACACCCCATCTCTTCCCACTGCCACTCCACCCCCCCGCCTCTTTCCGCCCTCTCCCCCGTCCCCGCTCCTCCTGCTCCCTCCCAGCACTTCCTGTGCACGGCTGAACAGCAGCCCCGCACATGACTCGCGGACCCCCTGGATCCGCAGACCTCAGTTTGAGAACTGCTGTTCTAGAGGACACGAATCAGTCAGAGCTTGTCTACACTCCATCGCAGTGCAGCCTACAGGGGTGTGAATTTAGAGCACACTAAAATGTTGCGGTGTAACTGCGGTATGTCGATGCTGCCAGCATGAACTAAAAGGTACCTAGTTCGCATTAATGTAGTCCTGTCTGAAGAACATGGTGCTAACCCAAACTAAGTACCTTTTAGTCCGTACTAGCAGCATCCACACAGGACAATTAAAGCACAACCTTTTGGTGCTCTCTGCAATTCACACCCCTGTAGTCTGCACTGTGGCACCATGGAGACATAGCATCGGTGTCTCACCAGGTCTACACTCCACTCCAGGGCCCTCTGTGCATGCCTCATCGGGATTAGTGAGGTGGGTGGGGGTGCCATGTTTAAAACCGCAGGAGTTATCTTTGTTATGGCATGAAGGTAATTCACAGCTCACGTAAAGTACAGACTGAGCTGGCCCTGGCTCCGCGGTGTTTCATTAAAAAGGGAGGCATTTCTCTTCACACCACAGAAAACCACCAAACTGTCCTCCCTTCCCAGCAGGCTCAGCATAGGGGCCAGAGCCTGAATGGGCCTGGAAAATAACTCTGGCCTCTGGAGGCACCACTTCTAAACTAGGGGTAGGGCTGAGAGCGGGATGTTCCTATGGCCAGCACCTATACTGTGCCTCTTCTGGGGATAAATAGGGGGCTCCCTTCTCCAAGGCTCACTCTTGGCACTGTGGGAATTTATACATTACTATATAAATGTATTTAAAGCAAGAGCCAATCCCTCCCAACAGACCAGCCTTCCAAGCCAGCAACATGTACCTCATCCATCCCCTGCCCTTCTGAACCAGGCAGCTCCTGGAAGATTCTTTTCTCCCCTGATGTAGATTTGCTTGAGATCCACACACTTTTGTTTAAACCGCTCCAGAAATTAATTTAGCTTTGCAGTATTAAGACTTACTAAATCTATTGTCCCAGTCCTCCTCCAGGGACCCAGCTTATTCCATCTTCAATAACCTCCACTGCTCTCCACAGCAATCAGTCTTCATTATAAATCCTGCCCTGAGAAGGGGCCCTTTATGGGGTGGGTGTGGGTGTGTGTGTGTGTGGGGAAACTAGCTTCCCTGGAGGGTCAGGGACGCTCATAAAGCACAAGTGTGCCTGGCAGAGCATGCTCTCACAGACAGACTGCAGCCACAGGCTAACAGCTGATCAGTGCTGCAGCCCTGGGTTCATCCTGCCGATGTGCATCCTGCCAACAGCCATCGGAGTGCTCTCAAAAACAAAAACAAGGAGTCCAGTGGCACCTTAAAGACTAACAGATTTATTTGGGCATAAGCTTTTGTGGGTAAAAAACCAAATACATCTGTTAGTCTTTAAGGTGCCACCGGACTCCTTGTTGTTTTTGTGGATACAGACTAACACGGCTACCCCCCTGATACTTGACACCTCTCAAAAACAGCTTCAAGTACAGGGCAATTGATGAGGAGCCAATTAAGGCTGCTGCCCCTCCCCTGGCTGTGTTGTGCTTGGCTAGATCGATTTCTGGTCTGCAGTCTGATACCAGTGTAAATACCATTTTGCTTGGCAGAGTCTTGGGGTGCCTGACTCATTCCATGGAAAGAGAAGAATGACATTGCTGTAGCTGTGGTCTGTAGGCCAGGTCTGTAATGCCAGGGGCTGTTTACAGTGAATCTCCCACTGACGCTGGATACAATTAGGATGCACCCCACCGCCCCTGCCCCGCTCCCTGCTATTTCTGTTCAAAGTCCATTGGCCAGTTGCCCACACTATCCAGTGTATTTGCTAGCAGGTGAACATCTGTGCTTCACTGCAATCGCATGAGGCTATGGATGCATCAGTCAACTTTGCCCGTGAATATACAGAAAACAACCCCTCAAGCTTTCAAATTATGATAGCAGGGGACTCTAGACTTTGATCCCCGATGTCTGGGGCTTCCCTGTAGCAAGCACAGACCACAGGAAAAACAAAGCAAAAAGATAATGAATGTCTTTCATTGTGTGTGTTTCAGAGCCTTCCTCCTTCCTGGTCTACAGCACAGGCCTGTACCTTGAATGCGGAAATCAAAGCAGCTTCAGCGTGACAGATTCTGCCCACAGGCGCACAGCTTAATTGAAGCTGAGCAGATCCCTGTCTGGGGAGCCGGCTCTGCGCCCAAACCCCAGAGCAGAGCCCTGTCTGGAGAGCCGGCTCTGCGCCCAAACCCCAGAGCAGAGCCCTGTCTGGGGAGCTGGCTCTGAGCCCAAACCCTGGAGCCCACGTTCTGTGGTTGGAGGGTGAAGAGAAGGGAGCTGAATGTTTATGGAGCATCAAGTGCAGCTGGCAGGACAAAAAGAGACAGCAGCCATTCTCGGTGCGCCAGGACAGAACAGGCCAAATGCATCCCTACCATAACTGAGCAGAAACGAACCTTGCCTGGTTCTGTGCAAGCTCACCGACAATGCATCAACAGCTCACCCTTAAACCAAACGAGGATCCTAAGAACGCAGGGTGGTTTGTAAGAATTAGAAACATTCAAATCAGCAGCAGGACACACAGATTTCCAGAGCTGTCCTGTTTTTGCCAAATTGAACCAATCAATAACCAAATGCTAACAAAATCCCCTGCCCCTCCAAGAAAATGATACCCAAAGGCTGTGTCTGCATCCACGCATTGCACCAGTTTAACTTAAATTAGCTTTTAGATCCATTTAGTGTTAAACCCTGTGTGGACACTCATTTTGGTTAGGTTACAGCTGTTCCTAAATCAACTCATACTAAGCCAAAATAAACCTGGTTTAATCAGAAGTAAGTGTCCACACAGCCGTTTTCACTAGTTTAAAAATCACACCTTAAGCTGGTGCAAATTTCTTGTGTAGGCAAGCCCAAATAGTTGATCATTCCAGGGAGAAAATAAGATGAGCAAAGTAGCTTGGCTCAAATAACACGCCCTCCAGTCCCTCCCTGAACAGTCCCCTAAAGCTCAAACTGAACTGGAGATTTGAAGCAGTTCACGTCACTTTGATCCCATTAGGTTTCATTTGTGTGTCTGTTTTTTACTTCCAGGTTCCAGTCGAGACCAGAAGCGCTGAAACCCCATGAGGAAGGCTGAGGATACCCCAAGATCAGCCTGACTGGAAGGATGTTCTGGAAGTCTCATAGGAAAGCCTATCTGCAAGATCTCCAGGGCCGAGTTTCAGGCTCAGAGCTGCACCCAGAATCCAAAGCACCGATCTCAATGGAATCAGACGGGAACTTGAAATCTCCAGGACGTTCAGTCATGGCTGGCAGTTGTGCTGGCACCACGGTACAAAGTTCAGATACAAATATGCCCATGAGCTCAAAGGATTTGCAGTCTGTTTTTAAGCCCATACCTACTAAGTCCCTTTTTTCTATACAATGTATAGAATCCCCTGCAGGGCCTAATGACAATGCATATGACATCAGCACCATGAACTGAACACTTCACGTCCCGAACTGCAGCACTGGTAAGGCAGCTTTTAATTAAACACATTACGGCTGATCCTCTGGCCATTGCGGAACAAGGGGGTGGCCAATATCTCCAGCGGGGTCTGAACTGAGGCAAGAGGCAGGAGCACAACCTGAACACACAAGCAAGTAACACACAGACATTCTGCTTTCCCTGTCCATGCAAGCATAGCGCACAGAGCTAGGAGCCAAGAATCCTTTATGCAATCACCCAAGGGGCTATCAGAGCCCTGGTGGTTTCCAGGAAAGGAAAAAGAACGACAATATTTAAACAAGATAATGGGCACAAAAGGAAAGGATTAGAAAAAACTCAATTGTGCGTGTGTGTGTGTTAGTGATAAGGCCCACGTCGTCCCTGATGGGTGAGACTGTAATAATTGCATAACACACAATGGCAACACTTTCCCTTCATTCTGCCCCAGAGACCCCAGATTTTAAACAGCCATCAGCGATCAGACTACATGGCAACTGCTGTCTGCAATCAGAGCCTGAAAACCCCTGAGGGGAGGGGGCAAATTGCATAAGCAGTGGAAAGAAGGTTGATGTACAGCATCGAACTCAAGAACCATTGTCTGTCATGCTGACCAATAATGTCTCATTGTTTCCTTGTACTCCACCATCTGTCCATCTATTGTCTCTTGTCTTATACTTAGCTTATAATTTTTTTTAGGCAGGGATCTTTGTTCTGTATTTGTACAGCGCCTAGCACAATGGGGTCCTGGTCTGTGACAAGGGCTCCTAGGTGCTGTGGTAATACAAACAATAAAAATAATCATTAAAGTTTCCAAGTCACAACAATACCCTCTTGGAATCCTATACCCACTGTCCAGATCATAAAGTAGCCTTCTCCCTGTGTCCTACAGTGACAGCAAAGAAGGGATAGACGAGATTGGGCAAGTTTCAAATTTTAGAACTTTTAATACATTCCCCCCCAAGATGCTCCTTGCTCAGACACACCCCAGCTCCTCATTCCCCTGTGAGCATAAGAGAAATTCTACAAGGCCTTTGAATCCTGGAACTCAAGGCTGAGGTTTTTCAAAGCGGACTAAAGAAGTTAGCCACAGTCTGTGGCTAGAGTCTTCTACGAATTCACAGCATCTACAACATAGACATTGCGGTCTAGTTGTTAGACCTCTGCTCATGCCCATCACCTCAACTCATGCTGCCAAGTTATGCAATGCACAGTCACAAGTAGTTCAGTGGCCGATCTGAGCAACAGAACCCAGGCGCTCTGGCTCCCAGTTTCCTGCCTCCAACTTCGTGATGACAAGCCCCATCACCAAGTCATGTTCCCTTCTGACGGGATAGTTACTAAATTACCAGTGAAAATATCAACCAGATACACAATATGATAGAAGCAAGCGGAGGCTTCTAATTAAAGGGTTGAAACATTCTGGTTCCCATAATGCTATACTGACTATTGTCTTAGTGATCACTGGAGACTGAAATCAGGATCTTAAAAGCAATAGCATAAGACGCTACAGCTTGAGCTAAAGGACTAAGTTAACTTGAGTTATAACTCAAGTCCCATCCACACACAAAACCCAGTAAGTCCAATGTAATGGTGTGTTTAACAGAAGTTGGCTGGCCCACTGGGGACATGGGCTATAGTTGTAGTGAGTACAACTCGTTAGAAACCTAGCTTCTCTCAAGTGCCATTAGTCTTCCAATGCTTCCCCATCATTCCACCATGTGCTCAGAAAAGATGAACAAGTTTTCAGACAATTGGGAAAGAATTCATAGAGAGGCCCAGCTTACTGTAGTGCTAAGAACCATTGGTTATGCCTCCCAGAAATCTAAGGCCCACACACGAGTGAGCATAGAGCCAGTGCGGACAGAGCAGCTCAGGTATCATTTTGCCATGTGGACACACTCAGGCCAGATCTACACTAAAAAGTTAGATCAACCCAGCTACATCAGTCGGGGTGTGAAAAATCCACCCGGCTGAGTGACATGGTTAAACTGATCTAGCTCCCTGATGTAGACAGCGCTAGGTCGATGGAAGAATTCTTCCATCAGCCTAGCTACTGTACTGACTCCTGGGCAGGTGTATTACCTACGCTAACGGGAGAACCTCTCCTGTCACTGTAGTGAGTGACAACACTGAAGCACTACGGTGGCACAGCCGTTTAAGTGTAGACATAGCCTCACTCAAGCTCAGCTAAATCCAGAGCAGTAATTTGAGTGTAGATAACTCCAGTTAACTCTGCAGTGAAAACAGACTCAACCTACTAGCTCCCAGCAGGAACAGACTCATATCTTCTGTGGATCAGGTATAGGCACGACACTGGCTATGGGTTACAGTGACACAGCTGAAACGCCTTACAACTGCAGAGCATATGCAGTAAATAGAGCTGGCACTCTCATTCAACATCAGCAATGATTTTTCCAGGCTAGACACCGTGCACCCGATCACCTTGGATGCTAAACACCCCAGCCCATTGCATGTCTGTCAAAGAGTCACACCCTGATTCTAACTTCATGCAAAGTGTTTTTGTTTCAGGCAAAAAACCCTGATCAGTAATGATCAGATAGACAAGAACAAATGAAGCTAGTGCCTCTCCTAGGAGACTGCGTGGCTCCAGGCACCAGTAATTGCAACCCTTCTAGGTTAGGGTTCAAATCCAACTGAGGTCAGTAGTAACCAAAAGTCAGTGGTTACCTTCTGACTGCTCTGAGACAGCCTTCATGAGAGGAGTTGGTAATAAGCTGACAGCCCTAGTGAACAGGTGCCATCAACAGCATCTGTGGTCCCCCCACCCTGTGCACAGAGAGTCCCCTGCTTGCCACAAGAGGAGGGAACACTGGCTGCTACAATAAAAGCAGCCTTGTTATCTTTGGAAGAGAAAAGAAAAACTTAACCCCCTTGCCTTTTGTTCCAGGGAAAGCAAAAGAGGCACCGTTTTCATTTGGGGCTAATTAGGGCACTTGGTCCCTTTTCTAGTTACCTCCTGTCGAGGGTCAAGTGGCCTCTATTGCTGACTCTAGGCCTCAGTAGCCTGAGGTACACAGGCTGCAGGGAAATCCAGGCCTCCCTTGACTTAAGCCTGTGCCTTTTATTGCCCGTTTTCTAATTAGCCACAGGTTTCGTCCTTGTCCCAGTGCTCTCTGTTACCCTCTTCCTAACCCAGCTATGGGTGTCCTCCGCCCATCAAACCCTCCTTTCCCCATCCCAAAATGTTCATTATGAAATGAGCCATTACCACTGCAGTTATTACACTGCCCAAAGCAGCCTCTCTCTCTCTCTCTCCACTGCAGTTATTACACTGCCCAAAGCAGCCTCTCTCTCTCTCTCTCTCTCTCTCTCTCTCTCTCCAGAGGGCTGGGGATAACCAGCTCATAAAAGTGAAGCGCCTCATATTGACAGCCAGTGCAACATGTCACCAATGCTCCTGGCTTTGACAGAGCTGGGAGAGTTACATACTTCTGGAGACGATAAAGCAGCAAGCGAGCTAGGCTCCCAGGTGACTGAAACAAATACACTGCATAGGCAGCCTGGGAGGCCTGCCCATCCCCATTGCTTTGTCGAGTGTGATGCAAAAGGGCACTTCATATTGCAACCCCCAGTGGAGTTGTGACTTGCTCTTGAAGCATCATGCCCTGGGAGAGTAGTGTCTTTCTGGAGAGGGCTGTTTTAAAAGCAGGTGAATCACATACAAAAGGTGGATGGAGTTTAGGGTTCGCTACAGTCTAAAGTTATTAGCGAGAGAGAGAGAGAGAGAGAGGAAGAGGGGAGAGGAGAGCAGTAGCGCATCTAGCGTGCACCCTAGTCCTGAGACCAACACTGGATCATTCTCCATGCTGTGCTCTCTTCATTTGTCCAGTCCAGTTTTAAAACAGCTGGAACTATGAGGTTTCCACCACTTCCTGTGGGAGACTGCTCCACAGTTTGATAGATCATTTGATTGAGAAGCTTATAATCTAAGGCCTCAGTCCCACAATGTGCTCCATGCAGGCAGACCCTCGCGCCCTTGTCTCCATTGACCTGCAAGAATGGAAAACTGAAAACCGAAAACGGTTTTAGGTGAACAGTCTAAATGTTCTGTAGAACCCTCTCAATCTCATTTTCCCACCAGCTGTAGTTAATACAGTTATCCCAGTTATGCAGCTGGAGAAACTAAGGGGCAAAGCAGGGAAGTGACTTGCCCAAGGTCACCAAGTGAGTCAGTGGCACAGCGAAGAATAGAACCCAGGTTTCCCCAGTACCTAGTCCAGGGCCCTAGCCACTGACTTGCAAATTAAGTAGCCAGGGAAAACTGGGTGTAAATGCTACCAACTTGCATAAACGAGTGGCTAATTCCTACTATCAGCAGGGTAAAATGACATAAGATCCCAGGCGGTGGAGAAGAGGAGATGGTATCATGCTAAAGCAAACTAGACAGAAACTGGTCATTCATGGAGCATTGCCCCTGTTTTCATCCTAGCACTTACCTGCATTTGCTAGTTGCTATGGCAATGTGCAAAGAGCCTGTGCTTGGCCAATAACTCAGTATCAAAGAGGAAGGCTTTCCGTGGAGAGCCCTTGCTGCTGCCTTGGAAGCAGAGTTGGAGGTTGTATCATCTGAAAAGAAGCTATAAAAATTTGCATTAGAGGAAAGCAGACCTGAATGTTAATTGCTCTGCATTAGCAACAGTGGTATTTATCAACAGCTGTTTATGAGTTTAAGTGAGGCTGCAAAAGAATTGGCCCCGGAATATATTACAGCAACAGCAGCAGCTCAGGACAAGGAAGCTGGAGCAAGACTAACATTGTGCTTTGCATTTCTAGTTGTGTGCTACAAGTGACGCGAGAGGCTACCTCCCCGAGGCTACCTCCACTCTAAAAGCGTGACGTAATGATAGGCATTTCTGTAGTGCCTTGCAAGCTCTAGTCTAAATGTTGTGTTTTCCATTTGGAAAGAGCTGGGGCTGGCTGGAGAACAAAATTTCTGTTTCATTAAAAAAATCAGAGGTTTCAACATTTGTTTGTTCTGCACCTGAATAAAAACTAGACCTTTCAAACTGTTTTGTGAAACACCATGCAAGAGGGAGAGGCCCATCCCAAAATAACCAAGAGCTTACTGGTTACAGCACTTACCTGGGATGGGGTCAAATCGCTGGTCTGACTGATTCGAATCAGTGATTTGAAACTGGGTCTGCCACATACTAGGTGAGTGCTCGAACCAGTAAGTTATTCATTATTGTGGATCCCATTTTCCCCACCCCCCACTCCAGAAATTCCATCCTGGGCCTGAGACACCTTTTAGATGAAAGTTTTGTCGAAACCGACACTTTCAATGAATCAGCATTTTCTGACAAAAAGCTGTTTTGTCAAAAAAATTCCTGATCTTCTCTAGAAAGAGTAGCCACGTACTTTCAGCTTGAATGACAATCAAGAAGAAGAGAACGCAGCAAAGCAAGAAGAAACAAAGAGACAGCATGGAGTGGGTGCCTCCTCTACCCTATGGGGAAACTTGATTAATCTGTGTTTTTTTCTGGGGATTTAATCAGAGGTTGAAGAATGAGTTGTACATGTTATCTACTAGCCCTGATACTGCAATATTTCAAAGTCACCTTCTATTTCCTTAATTTATCGAATAAGTCATGATTTTAAGGAAATATTTCTTTAGAATACTTCTACATTTCTCATTTAATCTTCTTTGAGCTGGAAATTTGCTCTGAGAACTTTCTGTATTCGCAATGGAATTGTTCAGGTTATTCACTAAGTCAAGAAAGCAAAGACTTGCAGGCAAAAAAGAAATGCACTGTTTGGATCCCTTTGCCCAGCTGTAAAATCTCATCACCCGTTCTTCTAACACTCTAGAGCCCCCACAGATGCATAGAAGTCTCTTTCTGCATTAGGGTGTTGCTATACCATACCTTTAAAATGGGAAGACAAGTACAGGGTTTGTGCTTGAAATCATGCAAATTTGCAGTGTGCTTTTTTGGTGAGGGCACGGTGGCAGATATTTATTAGAAGAACATTCCCAGTGCAGGACTCTGATCCCCAAAATGGCCCAGGCAAATAACAGTGTGAAAGCCCTTGAAAGGCCAAGATCACCCTGCTGAACTCAGTGGGTGGGCTGTAAATCAGCATGCCCACCCCCTACAACAGCCCGGCCGCCACCTTCAGTTTCCTCCTTTAACTCTTCCCACCTCCTGCCCCCTCTCTTCCTCTTCTAGCAGAAGCTCACAAATTCTTCAAAAGAAAAACTGACACAGTATAATGGGACCTCCATCCCACTCCACTCTATCCCTACGACACCTAGCTCTTATCAAGAGCTCTTTGTCAGTAGATCTCAAAGCGCTTTATAAAGGAGGTCACTGTCATTACCCCCATTTTATAGATGGGGAACTGAGGAATAGACTATTGACAGAACTGGGAATAAACTCCAGGTCTCTGGAGTCCCAGCATTCTACCCACTAGACTCTTCCTCATAGCAATTTGGTTGGGGGGAAGGGTGGCTATCTCAACATTTTCCTCTGGCTAAAACTGAGCTTTTGAGCTCTCTCCCCAACCCTCCTCTCTTCCCTCTTCCTAAGTCACTGTAGACAGCACCCCTCAGGCCCGTAACCTGGGGATCATCTTTGACTCAGCCCTCTCCCTACATCCATGCATCTTCCCACTTCCTGTACTTTCCTCTCCATGCACACAGCTAAAACTCTCATCCCAGCCCTAACGATCTCACAGCGTGAGTACTGCAAACTCATCCTCTCTGCTCTTGACACATGTAGTCAGACAGACAGACAAACTGAGCTGAGCATAAGGCCGAGGAAAAGGTTGAAAAGTCAAGCATTTGACGGAAGAGCAGGCTTTGAATGGCATGCAGTAAATAAGGCCTGGGGCCACATGTTGAACAACGAGGAGAAAAGAGAATATTGAATAGCTGCTCATTAAGTGAGCACCATCAAGTCCCAGCCCATCTGTCTCCTCCCAAGGCTCCCTGACCCACCCTGACAGGGGTCTCTGCATTCAGATCAGGCAGCTTCATCCTCCACACTGTCTGGGACCAGCGGAGGGGGTGGCATTGAGAGCACAGGAGAGATGGGTTCCCTGCTCTCAGTTCCAGTGCCCAGTCCAGGCCCTGGCCCGCCACAGCCCAGGCTGCAATTGTAGGGAAAGTCCAGCTCAGCTCCCTGCAGCGCCAGGCTGGGGCCTGCTCAGTGCAGACAGAATTTCAGTTTTTAGCTGTGAAGTTCTAGCAAGTCTCTGCTAAACCTGTGCAAAGTGATTTTTCAAAAGCTTGGCTAAATTTCGATGGATTACCCCAGGATTAGCAAAAGTCATAACCCCAGCACCAGGGGTGGCACCCAACCCCCCCAAATTTCAAATCCCTGATCCAATGCCCAGTGGCACAAGAGCTTCTCAAAGCAAAGGTCACCAGAATTTTCTGAAATTAAAATCAGCCTGAGGCAGACACCTAGCATGGAAAATTTCTCTCACAGATCTTGGGAGACAGGCCAGTCCTTGCTTACAGACAGCCCCCCAACCTGAAGCAAATACTCACCAGCAACCACACAACAGAACCACTAACCGAGGAACCTACCCTTGCAACAAAGCCCGTTGCCAACTGTGTCCACATATCTATTCAGGGGACACCATCATAGGGCCTAATCACATCAGCTACACTATCAGAGGCTCGTTCATCTGCACATCTACCAGTGTGATATATGCCATCATGTGCCAGCAATGCCCCTCTGCCATGTACATTGGTCAAACTGGACAGTCTCTACGTAAAAGAATAAATGGACACAAATCAGATGTCAAGAATTATAACATTCAAAAACCAGTTGGAGAACACTTCGATCTCTTTGGTCACTTGATTACAGACCTAAAAGTGGCAATTCTTCAAGAAAAAAACTTCAAAAACAGACTCCAACGAGAAACTGCTGAATTGGAATTAATTTGCAAACTGGATACAATTAACTTAGGATTGAATAGAGACTGGGAGTGGATGGGTCATTACACAAAGTAAAACTATTTCCCCATGTTTATTCCACCCCCCCACCGTTCCTCAGACATTCTTGTCAACTGCTGGAAATGGCCCATCACTACAAAAGGTTCCCCCCCGCCCCCCCCCCCGTTCTCCTGCTGGTACTAGCTCACCTTAAGTGATCACTCTCATTACAGTGTGTATGGTAACACCCATTGTTTCATGTTCTCTATGTATATAAATCTCCCCACTGTATTTTCCACTGAATGCATCCGATGAAGTGAGCTGTAGCTCACAAAAGCTTATGCTCAAATAAATTTGTTAGTCTGTAAGGTGCCACAAGTACTCCTTTTCTTTTTGCAAATACAGACTAACACGGCTGCTACTCTGAAGCCCAAATGGTTAAAGTTTGCCAAAGAAAATGTCAGGCAAGCTGAATATAGGCGGGGCTGATAGCATCATTTATTATTATACATGAATAGTGCTGCCCTTGGTTACCCATTTGTCAAATTCTCTATAAGCACTATCATGCTTTTTCCTGTGCCATCATCCCTTATGCATGGAAGGAGCCCTCTGTAATAATCCGCACAAACCGCCATGATCCTATCCTCCTTTAAATCTATCCCGAAAACCCACCTATTCAGTGATGTCTACAAAACACTTGTCAATAGTTACCCAGCTGGTGCGCGGTGGCTGCTGCTTATTATACTGCTTATAGATGTCTCACCATTCTTTAGCGCTTCCCCCGCATCCCGTCTGTCATATCCATCTGTTGTCCCGGATTTTATAGGTTTCAACTGTAAGCTGTTCAGGGCAGGGACCGTTTCTTTGTTATATGTTTAGATAGTGCCCAGAATAATGGGGGCCTGACCTTTAGGCACTGATAATAGTGTACCTAGGTCCTGTACATGGGACTCAACATGGCTCAGCTCTGAAGAGGTTAATTAACACAGGATTTAATATATTCATTTCATTGCCTCTACCTCACATAAAGCAAAACTGTTCAGAAGAGTAATTCATACAGGAGAGCGTACACTCCTAATTACATTGACTGAAGTTACAATTCATGCACAGGAACACACAATTACCAGCAATAAACCATCCCAAGTTTAGGACTTTTCATCTGGTTTTCATCTGTACGGATAAGGCTTCTGATTTTAGGTTTCAACAGACAAACACTGATAAAATACCCCTGACACAATAAAATAAAAAAAAATACAAATAAAAATTAGTGTTTGTCCAATAAACATTAGAAAAATATCAGAAACAGTTACTTATACCTAAGGGTGTGTCTATTTGGAACAGAAACGTGGACTATGGATGTGTGATTACTAAACTGTGCTAACATGTTGCACATTAATTGGTCTGTGTAGACCATGCTGGTATGCTCTAAAGGTTCCTTGGTGTGCTTTAACATAGTGCTGATTGGAACAGTACTACATTTAAACGCACTAGGCAACATTACAAGGAGACTACTCATTACAGTATATATTACTGTAGTGAGTAATGTATATAATATATATTACAATATACACAAAGCAAAAGCCTTGAAAAACCCACTATTTGGACATCTACATAAAACTCAAAAATTACTAAAAATACATGCAGAAAAATGAAATTAATAAACCCTGACAAACAGAAGCCCTATGTATGGACCAGGCAGTAGTGCAATTACTATAACTTAGATGCACAAGACTGTTCAAACATGGCATTGTTTTCTCTGGAAAACGTAGTAAACCCCACTCATGTGAAAATGGCAGAAACAAAATATACCTTTCAATGGACTACATTTGCCACATGCTAAATGACACTCATCTTGCCTACATGTCCGTATATAACACCAAATGCCTATGTAAACACAATAGTACTTTGCGCTTACTCAAAGGGTAACATTTTCAAAAGTGCTTAAGTAGCTTCAGAGCCTAAATCTCACTGGGACTTAGGTATTTTTGAAAATTTTATCCATAGTACCTTTCAACCATGGGAAGATCAGACTTTGAAGAAATGCCACAGAAGGGATGTTAGGAAAGTCAAAGCCCATCTATGTAATTAGCCTTGTGAACATTCCCTCTTCCCCTCTTACATCAGCTCTGAAGTGCTGAAGTATAGACTGGTATGGAAGTTGAAAGCAAGCTGAGCCTGAGAAAGGGACCAGAGTAGGTGGCAAAAGCAGCACAGGCTGCTAATTTAAAACACAGTATGACCTACAGCCTTTGGTTTTGTCTGTCCCAAGAACAGTGGCTAACCAGGCCTTAGCTTTTGTGCTGTCTCTGAAGGGCTAATGATTCAGATAGAAGGAGGCATGGATGGGACAAGCTGCCAGTCTAGATTCGGTTTGCGCATGAATCCAGCCATCTGGCTGGACTGATTTATTCAACTCTCCTCCAAACAGGGCTAGGCTCACTGGTACATTACAGGTACTTTGTGTCACCAGGGCAGTGCTTAGCAGTCAGAGCATACCAATACACCATCATCTGGCTCAGACAGTTTGAGAAAAATGTAGCCACTTAGTGGAATATCTCATCCTGTCAGATGAGACCAGCGCATGTTTAACACACACACAACCTTGGTTGGGACCGGGCCTCAAGTCCTTTGAGGGCTATAAAAAGCTTCAGGCAATTCAACTAGCAGGACTTCCAGTAAAGTATTCTTAGCAGAGAGTTCATCATACTGCCAGGGCTAGAGCACTTTGTGGGAGGTCCTCATCTCCCCAGCTCCCACTGAGGGCAGTAGGAAAGGACAGCACTCATCTCCTCAACACTTTCCAGGATGAAACTCCTAGCTCCCTCCTGGGCCTGCTCAGTGTTATATGGGCCTTCAGCATATCTGGGAAAGCAGCATCAACAGGATACCATGGATGGTCAAAACAAGGCCCTTGCAGCCCTCTGAAATGTCATGCAGTACAATGGGTGCCTTAGAAACCATTCCTGGGCTCAGATGTGTACGGTAACAGCAGGTGAACTAAAGCAGACTGGTTAGCGCACCCTGCTCCTCTGGGGATGCGGGGTGCAAATTCAGCACTTGTCTCAAGCACAGTAGGCTCTGTTTAATCAATTAGTCACCTCATGAACCACCAGGCAATTCAGTGTGCAGATGTCAGACCCTTCTCAGGAGTGCCAGGGAACAGCAGCATGGGACATTCCAGGTGGAAACACAGATGCAGAGGACAGCGAGAAGCACAGACAGGATCTGCTTTCCTTGTGCCTCGCTTCAGCCCTTCACTATCCTGAGCACTAACTCCATAATTAATCACATTCACCCAAAACATTAAACCAAAAAACAAAACAAAAAAAAGAAACCCGATACAGAAGCTTTGGGCTTGACATTTGCTGCCCCTTTACAGCCCTTAGGATGCGAGTGGTAGATCCCGAGTAAACAGTCTGCATCAGCCATCAATGCAGTCATGTGCTCTTGGGCAGC
The DNA here is from genome assembly GCF_965152275.1 of Natator depressus. Taxonomy (NCBI): domain Eukaryota; kingdom Metazoa; phylum Chordata; order Testudines; family Cheloniidae; genus Natator; species Natator depressus. Next base: position 17,523,823 of record NC_134247.1, read on the forward strand.
TCCAGCAGGAATTGTGCCTCTTGCCGGCATGGGTCAGAAGTTCAAGCTTCACCTCATTAGAGTCTTTACTTTTTATATATATATATATATATATTTATATTTATGAGGACAAATATTGTGTGTTCTTTGGTCCTGACAAGTTGTTTCCACAGTGAGGTCTAAATTCAGCTAATTACTATTGTGGAGCAGTGCACACGGCTCAGAAAGAGATAGGGCTTTTCACAAGTGCATAGCAACCAGTCCCACATCATTTACACTTGCATGTGATCTCTTTTTCTCCCTTCACAGGCAGTTAGTTGACCCTGACTTGCTTCTGATGCTGCTATAGGAGGGAGGGAGGGAGAAACCTGTAGCTTTGCAAGGTACCACTGCTAAGTATTGCCCTTGCATTTCACAGCCACATTCAGTAGGATTCTATTAAACTGAGTCATGGGTGAATCTAAACTAGCACTTTCCCCACCATTGATCTAGCTTCAGTGCACCTCCACCAGGAGTAGCAACGGTGTAGGCAGGAGTCAAGGATCTGTCCCCATCAGAGTGCCCCCTTTGGCTATTACTTGGCAAGCACACACTCACGAGTTTGGTCCTTCTGGTGGAGCATCCCATGTCAGTCTAGTGGTGGTGTTCTCAGCCCTCTGGCTGAGGCCTTCTGGCTAGTCCCCCCAACCCCCGTTTTGGAGTCTCAGGTGAAACAAACAAATTATAGGATTCAGGGCTTGTCTACACTTACAGCACTGCACCAGTGCAGCTGCGCCACTCTAGTGCTTAGTGAAGACTCTACCTAAGCCGACAGGAGAGCTTCTCCCAAGAGATTGGTGTAGGTACTTCCCCTCCCTGAGAGGTGGTAGCTATGTTGATGGGAGAAGCCCTCCTGTTGACATAGTGCTCTCTACACCGGTGGTTAGGTCAGTACAAGTATGTTGCTCAAGGGTGTGGATGTAAATTGATCATAACTTTTTACATATGTGAAGACTGTTAAGAGGGTTTTTTTTCTTCTAAACTAAACATGCCCTTCTTTCAACTTTTCCTCAAAAGGTCACGTTTTCTAAATCTCTTACCATTTTCGTTGCTCTCCTCTGGACGTTCTCCAATTTGTCCACATCTTTCCTAGTGTGGTGCCTAAAACTATACTAGCCTTTTCTACTGAACAGAGCAGCTGCATCATGTCCTATTCCTGTCTCAGAATACAGGAGTGACAGAGTGAACAGTAGCTAACTTTACTGCAACATCAGTATATACTCATAACAGTCCCTAACTCTTGTCTCCATCCAAACAGGCTCTCAAAAATCATTGCCAGTTAATCGTAAAGGTTGATCCAGCCAAGGCTTACTCACAAGAGTAGTCAGTCCCACTGATTCATCTGGACAACTTGTTTGAGTAAGGACTACTCACCTGAGTTAGGGATATGGTCTTTATTCATGGCAAGTAAATTTCAATCACTCTCTTTTATAGAAAATAAAATATACGGATGGGGTTTCAAAAGCACCCAATGGTGGCCTAACTCTGCTCCCACCAAAGTCAATGGGAATCCTGATTAGTGCATTCACATAATCTAAATTCAAATACTGGCGAACTGGGCAGTTTTGACTCTGTTTCACTCTGAGTTTTGGGGTCCATTTGAGGTGGAAGATCAAAGGTTTGAATCAACATGAAATTGCATCTGCACCAACCTCATGAAGCAGAGCCACCAAGAGATTGCACAGCGCCATGTGCGGGTCAAGTCAGCTGGCCATCATGCGCAAGACTCTACTTTTAGTCCTACACATTTTCAGGTCGACACTTGAAAAATGCCTTCCTTGGGTGTTTCTTAAAGGCCTTTAGCCCAGCTGGTGTTTCCTAAAGGCCTTTAACCCAGCTGGTAAATGGATGCATTACCACAAAGAGAAAATCAGATCATGCTACCTTTCCTGCCACCTCCATCCAGTATTCCTTTCCTCTTTGCTGAACTGTTATGCACTTCTTGGACATTCAAACAGAAGCAGCATGTGACATCAGTAGCAACACAGGGTCCAGTTTCTCACAGTTCTCTGGAGACGGGATCCAGGCAAATAAGTTGCACAAGTTAACTAGAAAAAATTAGTTCAACAGGTGCAAATTCCTAATGTAGATGCACTTAAACTGGTTTAATCCTTGCTTACATCAACAATCAGATGGTATAAAGCAGTGGTTCTCAACCCATGGCCTGCGGCCCAATCAGCCCACAGCTGCCGCCCTTGTGAAATGCTCAGGGCCATAAAGGTAGCATATATATTGTGTGGATGCAGCCCATATAACACAGATTGCTGCATATCCAGCCCAGAATGGTAAATAGGTTGAGAACCACTAGTATAAAGAATTGGTTTCTCTCTAACAGTACAAGACAGCAGCCACTAAAATCACATTAGAAGCTAAGCGAGGGAGGAAAAGGCAATATAGATGCCCAGCTCTGATCGAAAGCTAACTCCTTTATCTTTGAAAAAGCCAGCCTTAAGAGCTCCGATATCTCACAAGCAGTCATGGCTGGATAGCGTATTTCCTAGTTCATGTGTCACGAGGCGGTGCAAAGAGAACAGCAGAATTGACTAGAAAGGGAAGCGGCAACAGCTGAACAGAAAAAATGCCAGCATGTGCATTTTTCAAATGTTCTTTAAATTCTCCTTATATCCGTTTGAAGCTGAGAAATCCTCAAGCGGGCCCTGAAGAGCAGTCTGCAATGATCACTGAAGGAGCCATTAGGAAAGGTCAAGATGCATCTTCTCTGCTCAGGCACATTCACAGCTGGCCCAGAGTAAACCGGCTTCTTTTCCACCAAACAAATCCAGCCAATTGTGACTCTCTAGCAGCAGCGGTTGGAGCATGTCTTGGCAGGTTTCATTTGGGTTGCAAGCAATTGCTGTAAACTGGGAGGGGAGGGAGGGGGACAGCACTTAATTTGTAATGGAAGAGGTGCTGGGGCTCAGGATGTTCCTTTGGCTGCTGAGTGTCGTGTATCTGATGCAGCAAGCAGAGATGCCAGGGCTATGAACTGCCAAGACCAGAGGTGCTGGGGCTAAGGGACAGGTAAAGCTGAGGTGGAAGACGAGGGAATCAACATGAAGTTGCATTTGCCCCAAACTCATGATGCAAAGCCACCAAGAGATTGCACAGCTCCATGCTGAGAATGGAGGGAGCTGAATGTCAGCCAGCATTTGGTTGCTGCAAGACAGAGAGAGCATGCTGCGCCTGTCATTTCTGCATTAGAGCTGGGTGAACTATGCATGGACGGGGGGAATAAGGACCCTTCTGAATGGGACAAGTGGGCAGCACAGCAATGACCTACACAGATCCAGGAACCTATCAAAGTCTGGACACAGGGAAAAGGCCAACCAATGAGCATCCTATCCTTTAGAAACCCATCCCCAAGGCGTAGGGAGATGATTAGCTACTTCCCACGCACTGGAGAACGGGAGGGCAGAAAAAGCAGAAGGATGTGTTCTCATGGATAAATTAAAGACTTCAAGCCTCCTACTGGGTATCACTCACCAGTGGCAAATTCAAGGCCCCACAGAAGTGAATGGAAAGGCTCCCATTGCCTACAGAGGGTTTTGGATCAGCCCCTAAAATGCTGATTTCCCAAGCAGACAGTGGCTCAATGTCAGCAGCATTTTAAGCAGCCAGGTGAGAACTTGAGCTTAGATCCAGGTCCCTTCTCCCCCCCAGACTAGCAGAGATTGGAGGATGCGAGTGTAACCCTTCTGCCAGGTGAAGCGGGCAGCAACCAGGTCGGGGTTCAATATCTAGGGGTTCCTTTCCATCAATACAACACAGAACCAGCTCGAGCCCCCACCCAGTAACCTGGGAAAATTACACACCACCCCTGGGAGCCTCTGAGGGGCAATACTTCCCCACTCGCAAGCACAGAGTCTGAGTGTAGAAAAGAAACTTTTAACGAAAAAAGTCAACTGACATTAATTAGGGAAAATGCCACAAGCAGGATTCATAAACAGAACTCCTTGTGAATTTCATAGGGCAAAGAGAGGGGCTCCAATCTGAAAGGAAAGCTGTTCCAGTGGTTAGTCTAGGTCATGGGACATCTCTGTTCAGTTTCCTACTCTTGGGCAAATCACTTATCTTCTCTGTGCCTCAGTTTCTCATCTGTAAAATTCTCTCAGCTGGGTTTAATACTGGTGTAACTCCAAGAATTTCAACAGAGTCATTCCTAGTTTATGCCCAAGTGAGATCAGAATCTCCCCGTTTTAAATGACCCAGGATGGCAGAAATCTTATGTAAACAGCTGACCTCATAACATTTCCCTACAATAAAAGTACTGAGTGCTTATAGACCCCTTTTCCTCAGAGAATCACAAAACCCTGCACAAAGGAAGGTTATGTTTCATTAGATCATTTCACGTATAGAGAGAAGGAAACACAGAACTTAAGTGACTTAGCCAAGATACCACAGCAAATCAGTGCCAGGGCTGGGAATAGAACATCTCTCCTAACTCCAGATGCAGTATCCTATCCACTGGACCACAATGCATCCAGTCAAGGGAGACTTTTGAGAGGGTAGCGAGCAGATTTGGCAAAACCTTTGCTATTTGGGGTCAAGGTCTTTATCACAACAGTTCCCTAAATTCTAGCCCTAGTTAGGGCTTAAACCCAACCCATACTCCAAACCCTAGCTTGAAATGGATCCCAGCACTTAACCTATCACCAGCTCCCATCAAACCCCTTCTTTTTGCAAATCCCTTTAGCCATGCCACATTCTTGAGCCGGAAAGAGTTATGGGATGGACTGTTTCATCACAGACTTTAATAAGCTCGTTAATGAGCTGGCTGCGTTCCTCTTCTTTTCGAGGATAAAATAGGGACGCACTGGCATGACTCTACTGCTGCCTCAAGCACACTCCAAGCAGCAACAGAGTTGAGTGTCTATTTGTCCTTCAAAACCCCCCTCAAAGATTGTTGCAAAATCTCCTTGTGGAGCTTAGTGGAGAGAGGGCTGGAGGGGAAAGTGTCAGATGGAGAGACACTACGTTATCCACAATAGGCTCTGTGAGTCACTAGCACCATCAGCAATGACTGACAACGTGAACTAGGTCTTGGGCTAGAGAGAGAGGATGTGGGTGTTTTCCACATGTCCTTATAGACCCTGTGCTCAAATTTTTGCTGTTGTCTCACTAGGCCCCAGTGAGCAGACGGGAGTTTCCAGTCACAACCCATATAGCTACCAGGAAGGTGAGAGGAACTGAGACACCACAGACGTAAGAGCTATTCAGGAACAAAGCACAAAGAAATTATAAACGTACTTGGCCACTTTTTCAGCAATCAGGCCAGGTTGCTCTCTACCTATAGCTAAGAGGTCATCTGTGCTCCTGGCAAAACCCCATCATGCCAGTTATGGTTTTGCCCACAATTGATACCCTAGATTTCTGTTTCCGTCTTCCAGGCTAAGGAGAATTGTATCGGACTCTCTTCTGAGCCCATCAGTATTTTGTTTTAACTAGCTGGAGGTGTGTCTGCTCAGTGTGATGAGCCACACCCTTCTGTCCCCCGGGATGACCATGCCACCTCTGTAGAGCTCCCAGCTTCCGCTAGCACGGGGGTGAGATACCAAAACATGGAATCAAATTGGAGTCCTCAAGTCCCCAAACCCAAGCATGGCAATAGAAAGCGATATGGAGAGAGGGCACAGGCGCGCTGCACTGTGGCCAGTCAGCAAGAGGTTAATTTTGGTTCAGCTTCCCCCTCTCTGTGTTCAGGGGCTTTTAGCATGTCTGGTTAGGAGAGAGCCTTTGGGAAGCTCATGCTCTATACACAGGACTAGGCAGAGCCCCCAGCTGAAGACATTAGCCTTGGGAGAAAAGGCCATGCTGACTGCAGCTGGTTTGTCCTCCGCCACTGAGTCACTCCACCAGCTTATGAACATGTAGGGCAGCAAGACAGGGGAATGGGCTAAAATGACCCCTGCTCTTCTTCGCTAAGGGCTAGTTAGGGTCTTCAGCACACTGAAGAGAGAGAAGCAAGAAGAGAGGTTACTGAAGGAACCAACTAATGGTTTTACAGAGGGCACGGAGTTGCTCGGGACAGGGTGTACTTTATTATCCTATATTACCTAGAGTATGCCACAGAGATCATACCACTTAGCTAGCACTGTGCTCCGAATGGTGCTTGTCTGGCACTCTCCAGTTCCTGCTGTTTCTTTACTCCCTGGATCCCTTCGCTCCCATGCTAACACTGCTGGCCCTTCAGCATTTCTCAGCTTCTCCTCACTTCTCATGCCCCTGTACTGGAGAAGGCTCTTTATTCCTCCAATTATTTTAATCTCTGCTCAGTCCTTCACCACTTGACCAGCTTTCCCCTCTCATTGTGTCAAACTTTCAGCCTGGCCCTTAAATTGATGATTTCAGATTTCCGCTCCCTTCCCCAGTGTGTTGTAGAGCAAGCCCCTGGGGAAAAGAACATGCATATTCATAAACTGGCTTCCAGTAGCCTGCTGGAGCCTCCTTTTACAAACACTAGGCCACATCACATCCGCTTCTGTCTACACTACAGGGAAGGATCATCTGCACGTGTCCATAGCCCCTCTCTAGTTTGCCAGTGGCATTGTCTAGTTAGCTGCTTTTCCTCATAGTCCAATTAAATGAGGGTTTTTTTCAGCTTTTCCTTGGAGCTCATTTGTCCAAGAGATGGAATGCCTCATGCCTGGGGTTTGCCCCAGAACTCTAGCTGGATGAGTCGAAGGTCCAGCAGCTCCAGGGATTCAGAATGAACAGATGGTCTCAAATGGCTTGGTTTGGATACCAGGGACCCTCATGCTGCCCCAAATCAAGGAAGAACTGGGGATGGGGCAGAGAGAAATAAATTTGCGTAACAGTTGCTATTCTGCCTGTCAACATCCAGACACTTCATTCCTTGTCAGAACTGCAGGATTGTCATCATAGGCTAGTTTTATGCTCCCAAAGGCGGTAGCGTGGAGGTTAGGTGACAAATTGGTGCAAAGGATTAATGCACCATCCTTTCCCACTAGGACCTTTGATTCACTTCCTGACAATGAAAATGGGTTTTGTCCTCCATCCTGAGGTTTAGTCTGGGAGATGCACCGCTAATGCACTAACCTCCTAACGTGCGAGGCATGGATGGGGATTAGCTGGCTGGGGTTCAATCCAATGACAAAGATATGATATTGGTAGCACAGGGATGGAGGAGCTCAAAGCCGTGGTGGAGATCATAGCTTCCCCTATAATTGCAAGTGTTTCCCTGCACTTTGTTCACCAGACTTTGGAATCTAGACTTTAATGGACACCCACCTGCTGTCATAAAATCATACAGCAGCAGTGCTGGAACAGATTTTTCTCATTTTCCTCTTACCAGAAGGTTGTGACTGTTTCTTTTAGATGTGGGCCTTGCTGCCTTTGTATCCTTGAGAGCAAGGGACTGTACTTTTCCCTACATGGGACTACAATTTAAAATCGACCTGGAAACTGAACCTGGCAAAGAAGGCAACAGTCCACTTGGCAGGTGGATCTCTCACTGTGCGCAATGATGCTAGTGCTCTGGATCGGCATGGATGGCCTGTTGGCCTCCTGATAGCATTTAAAAGGTGTTTTGACCTATAAAGCCCTAGCTGGCTTGGGACCAGCTTGACAGGCCACATCTCTCCCACCGTGCGAGAGTGCTGCAACTGCAATCAATTCAGGCACTGGAATAAAAGAGACAACGCTGCTAGCAGCTTTCAGTCAAGGTTAATGTCATCCCTCTTTTCCAATGAAAGCAGCAGGCGAGGGGCTGGGATTGCAGTAGGGGATGGATGAACCAGTTCACACAAAATAAATTGCTCCTTTTCCTTACCCTTCCTCTCGGCTAATCACCCAAACTCAAACCAAATCAGAACTTCTAAGGAAGTTCCAAAATAGGTCTGGGTAATTACATTACACACACATAAGGCCCTTGTACTGCCATTGAAGGACAAGAAGGAGTTTGCATATGTTCTGGTTTTCTGGATGAATGCAGCAGTGCTGGGTAGTAGTTTAAATAATTGATGGTGACAAGAGGTGTCCATCAACATGATCAGTTCTGCTGGCAGGAGAAAGAGGACTCGATACCCTGCCCCTCAGAGAATCTTCCTCTTCTCTCTCTGACTACAGGGTTTGTGTTTGTTGCGAGAATTAATTTATGCCTATAGAGTTGGAACAGCTGCAATAAATAATTCACTTTGAAGATATGTAATGCTCTACTACATGCCAGACAGAAATAAATATATCCTTAGCCTATCTCTCCCCTCTCCCCCCACAGGCAGTGAAGTTTTTTACTTTTGCAGAACCGTGGAAAAATAAAATACAAAGAAAAGAAAAATCCTCTCCAATAATGACAAGAATGCCTAATTAGGAACAAACTCAAAGGATCTAAGCCAGGAGTCCTTATTCATGCGAGAAAGGGTTGGAGGCTCAGGTCCAAAGATAGTACCAAATTCTGGCAGCGTTTCATGTAATCACTAGCCAGAAGACCCATATAGAGCAGTGTGAGATATGTAGCTGTGTAACTTATGGACTGTTTTCTGAGTACTGCACCTTTAAATTTCTAGGACACTGCTTGAGGCAGCTGCCATTTTGTGCTTAATTTGAATGCCGTCCATTACAGAGGGGAGTCATGAACACGCTGTGCTATATTGAGGTCTTTGTATACACTAGAAAAATTAAACCAACTTAAGTCCTCAGCACACTGGCAGGACATTAACACACAAACTTGCCCTGCACTAGCTACAGAGGGCCTAAGAACCAGTTAGAACAGACTACCTTTCAGCAGGTTTAATAGCTGGTTAAAATTCACTGGGCTCAATTCAAACTGGTTTAGTGCCAGTGTGGATGCTGTAGGAACTTGTATGGAACTTGGAAGGAAGAGCACAGGTTGCAGGAGGGAAGAGTTTGGAGGAGGCAGCAGAAAGTCAGACAGTGTGCACATGGCTGGAATGCTAGTTGTAGTTACAACACCTTTGTAGGTACTTCTCTTACTAAAGAGCCACTTTAGTTTTCAAAATATGGCATCCTGTCTTTATTACCCAGCAGGTGGTACATGAAACAGACGCAGATAAGCTGAAAACAATCCAACAACTACTCCCACTACTGTCCCACATTTTGGAAATGCTGTACATGCAGTCTAGGCACAGCAATCCCTCCACCCCCTAACCCTGTGTGGCTGCTGCATGGCTGAGTGTGTCCCAAGACCCTCAGATAAGGGGCATCATTGAAATGCACAGAATTATTTAAACTCTTTTTGCATAAATAATGGACAGTTTGGCAGATTCACTAGGAGCACTGAAATCCTGTACCAAAAACCAAGCTCAGAGTTCTATGCACATTAACACTAATCAAAGTCTGGTGAGAGACGTCCGAGGAGCAGAGAACAAAGTTCCTGTGAATGTTAAAATTACAGCTGACAGAGAGAGAGAGCGCGAGAGAGCAAGTTATTTCCTAGGGGTGTATTTATTAGCTCTCTTATCAGCCCAAAGAGCTGTTTCTAATTACGTAACACTAAAGCTATTGAATCAGTTGGACTGGGTGTGTCCTTCAGCCGAAAAAAGATTGGCCTGACCTTTACAGTTCATACCCAGTTTCCAACTCCTGCAGTGTCTAATGGGATTTGCTAGTCCCAGCTCTAGTCTACTGAGGAGGTTTCAAGTCTACCCAGACTGTCTGCATGCAACCATCATCCACCAGCCCCAGAGAGACAGTTGCACTTTTTTGACACAATGCAGCTAACAAAGCCTAGGATGAAACATGCAAAAGCCAGAAATAAACTTCTCGGTGAAGGGCACTCCTCTTTGGCATGAACTACTTGAGGAGAAGACTATGCCAAAGCTGTCCATCTTCAGTACACACTTCTAAACCAACACCTTCCTGACAGAACAGAACATTTACACGTGTACACTTAGCCTCTGCTTGTTCCAGGTAGCTCTGTTTTGTTGGGAGGGCATGAGTAGAACAACTAAGTCTTCTAATGGTAAAATTTTGCAGCTCTAACCTAACTTGTTCCTTACCTAGCTATTGTGGTGATGCGCACTACAGAAACACCTTGGATAGATAATGGATATTAAATTCAAAGTTTCTGTTGCAGTAAAACAGATTTTGTGTTCTGATGACAAAAATAGTAATCAATATAAGAGAGATTAGAAGAAGCAAACACACTTTTAGCTGCAGTGACTGTCAGAGAAAGATGTATGCTTGTCAGTTGATAGACCCTGATTAGACTCCTATATTAAATCTGTTAGGGCTGCAGGTCCACATTTAGTATTATGCCGCGTTGGTTTCAATTACCTTTCTTAAGAAAGTAAAAGCCTAAGGGCCTGATCCAAAGCCAACTGAAGTCAATAGGAGTCTTTCCACTGACTTCAGTGAGCTTTGGGTCAAGCCCTAACTGAGTCAAGCACAGTTTCTTACTCACAGCTCTGCTATAGCTCTTCCTAACTTGGTACGTACTCCTTGCTGTTCCAGGCCTGGAGTCCCCACAACAACATGTAACAGCAGAGGTCCATAGTGCCGAGTGTCCATGACCACACTGCACAGCTTTATTCCAGATGTCTAAGAGCTCCACAGGATTATTGCTTATCTGGTGCAGCTAGGTTAATAGCGGGCAACTGTAGCACCACGGCCAGTTTGTGACTGGGCAGTGTCCCCTCCTGACCTCAAATCTGATCTTCAGAGCTCAATGTGGGGGTCTCTTTCTCTGAGGCAGGCAACGTGACCAAAAGAGGCCAACTGACAGCAGCCAATGATAACTTCAGCCCTCTCGAGGCATGTTCTCAGGGATGCATCCCTTTTACTGATAAAATTAAATCATCTTATACCCAGTAGTTGCTGCTGGCAATGCATATGAAATGCCTCCAGACTCCTGATATCTTGTTTAAGCAGCATCCACGTTTCAAATCCATAGAAGAGGATCAGAAGTACACAGATTAGATACATCTGTACTCTGTATGTAGTTTCATCTTCTTTTGGCTCCAGACCCTAGGTAGGTCCTTCACAGCTGAGGTTGCTACCCTAAGGAGAACCAGTTTGTCTGGCTGGATGTGTCTGTTTGAAGACAGTTTACTGCCTAGATAAATGAAGTCATCCACCACTTCCACAGTTTGTCCGGAAGCACAGATCTTGTCTATCACAACTTCTGCACTGGCACTCTGGATTTTTGTTTTTGCCCAAGAAGCTCTTAAGTCCAAGGGGAGCTGCCTTGTGCTAGAAGCTCTCTAGTACATCTTTGAGATCGTTTGCATCCTGACCAAAGAGGATGACATCATCTGCATAATCCAGGTTGGTAAAAGAGGTTGAACTGACAGTTAATACTGACATTTGTAGAGATATGTTCAAGGAGCCAATCCATTGCATAGCAGAACAGGGCTAGGGCTAGGACATGACACAGCTCAGTGAATTAATATCTCTCTCTTCTGATCTGCAGGAGCCCCTGTTGTTCTACAAAAAGAAAAGGAGGACTTTTGGCACCTTAGAGACTAACAAATGTATTTGAGCATAAGCTTTCGTGAGCTACAACTCACTTCATCGGATGCATGCAGTGGAAAATACAGTGGGGAGATTTTATATACACAGAGAACATGAAACAATGGGTGTTACCATACACACTGTAACGAGTGTGATCAGGTAAGGTGAGATATTACCAGCAGGAGAGAGAAAAAACCTTTTGTAGTAATAATCAGGGTGGGCCATTTCCAGCAGTTGACAAGAACGTGTGAGGAACAGTAGGGGGGGAAATAAACATGGGGAAATAGTTTTACTTTGTGTAATGACCCATCCACTCCCAGTCTCTATTCAAGCCTAAGTTAATTGTATCCAGTTTGCAAATTAATTCCTATTCAGCAGTCTCTTGTTGGAGTCTGTTTTTGAAGTTTTTTTGTCGAAGAATTGTCACTTTTAGGTCTGTAATCGAGTGACCAGAGAGACTGAAGTGTTCTCCGACTGGTTTTTGAATGTTATAATTCTTGACATCTGATTTTTGTCCATTTATTCTTTTACATAGAGACTGTCCGGTTTGGCCAACGTACATGGGAGAGGGGCATTGCTGGCACATATCACATTGGTAGATGCGCAGGTGAACAAGCCTCTGATAGAGTGGCTGATGTGATTAGGCCCTATGATGGTGTCCCCTGAATAGATATGTGGACACAGCTGGCAACGGGCTTTTTTGCAAGGATAGGTTCCTGGGTTAGTGGTTCTGTTGTGTGGTTGCTGGTGAGTATTTGCTTCAGGTTGGGGGGCTGTCTGTAAGCAAGGACTGGCCTGTCTCCCAAGATCTGTGAGAGTGATGGGTCGTCCTTCAGGATAGGTTGTAGATCCTTGATGATGCGCTGGAGAGGTTTTAGTTGGGGGCTGAAGGTGATGGCTAGTGGTGTTCTGTTATTTTCTTTGTTGGGCCTGTCCTGTAGTAGGTAACTTCTGGGTACTCTTGTGGCTCTGTCAATCTGTTTCTTCACTTCAGCAGGTGGGTATTGTAGTTGTAAGAATGCTTGATAGAGATCTTGTAAGTGTTTGTCTGAGGGGTTGGAGCAAATGCGGTTGTATCGTAGAGCTTGGCTGTAGACAATGGATCGTGTGGTGTGGTTGTTTGTACAATATCCAGTAAAATGGGGCCCTGAATCTTCATAAGGGCCTCAGGGCACTACTAGAATATAGAATATTAAATACCACTGTCACATAAACTGCTTTATTCATTTCTGTAGCTATGGTGCGAAAGGACTCCATTACTGTAAGTAGCCTCTGAAGCTGAAATGGGACATGGACTAGTTAGTGTAAATAGTCACAGATCCCATTTAAAGTGATACCGAATGAAATATGTGTCCAAAGTAGAAGTACCTCAATAGCATACAAAACACTTCCTTTTTGAGGGAGAAAGATGTGTGTTATGTAGTTAAATAGGTGCAAGGAGTGTGTGATAAAAATAGATCTGTGAATGAAAACCTACAGTACTCCAATTTCCATAGAGCTATTGTGGTTTGATCACTCACCTTGAGTCTCTTGTGGCAGCATAATAGATTCAGCAAACCTGCAGCAGCTTCACTGCACGCGTATCTAGTTCAAGAGACAAAGCACCATCTGGGTTTAATAGGAAGTCCTACAAGTGACTATAAATTAGCTAGGAAGAATGTAATGAGCTGCCTTTGAGGACTGTTACGCAACCCTTATTTTTAGGTTGCAGATTAGCTAGAAGCCAAGCAACGTATGAGCTTGCCACAGTTTAACTGGGGATTTTGTTGGTGTGCCACTAAGGTCCATTCTCCATGCACCACTGCATGGAGAGAGCCAGTGGGTTTTGAATTACACCATGAAAGGCTAACGAGGACACTGCAGCCCAGCATAAGTCAGACGGTGGCTGGGAGAAGATAAGTTCAGGGACATTTCTAGACAGATATGGTCACACATATTGGAACTCTAGCAAATGGACACTGGTCTTAACCATTCTTTATCTTGCAACCGGGAGAGGTGAATGGTCGGCATGAAAAAGTGACTGCCATATAAGTAACAGGCATCAGGGGAACAGCAACCTAGCATGGCACAGCTGAGCAAGCAAGCAAAAGGGATCCAGGTGACAGTGTTACCAACCCCAAACATTCCAATATCATGAGTCAGGGCTCCCAAAATCAAGAGACTGGCCTTGGCTTAAAAAAACTCATGAGATTTTAAGATGTGTAGGAGATGGGGCTTTAAGAAAGACTCCAATTACTGTGAGATTTGCGATAAAATTGCAAGAGTTAGCGACACTTTTCTGTGGGTGTGTCATAAAAATAAAGGGAAGGGTAACCACCTTTCTGTATACAGTGCTATAAAATCCCTCCTGACCAGAGGCAAAACCCTTTCACCTGTAAAGGGTTAAGAAGCTAAGATAACCTCGCTGGCACCTGACCAAAATGACCAATGAGGAGACAATATACTTTCAAAGCTGGAGGCGGGGGAGGGGGAAGGGTCTGTCTGTCTGTCTGTCTGTTGCTTTTGCCGGGAACAGATCAGGAATGCAGTCTCAGAAACTCTGTTAAGTTAGTAAGTAATCTAGCTAGAAATGCGTTAGATTTCCTTTTGTTAAATGGCTGGTAAAATAAGCTGTGCTGAATGGAATGTATATTCCTGTTTTTTTATGTCTTTTTGTAACGTAATGTTTTGCCTAGAGGGATTCTCTATGTTTTGAATCTGATTACCCTGTAAGGTATTTACCATCCTGATTTTACAGAGGTGATTCTTTTACCTTTTCTTTAATTAAAATTCTTCTTTTAAGAACCTGATTGCTTTTTCATTTTTCTTAAGATCCAAGGGTTTGGGTCTGTGTTCACCTGTACAAATTGGTGAGGATTTTTATCAAGCCTTCCCCAGGAAAGGGGGTGTAGGGCTTGGGGGGATATTTTGGGGGAAGACGTCTCCAAGTGGGCTCTTTCCCTGTTCTTTGTTTAACACGCTTGGTGGTGGCAGCATAGGGTTCAAGGACAAGGCAAAGTTTGTACCTTGGGGAAGTTTTTAACCTAAGCTGGTAAGAATAAGCTTAGGGGGTCTTTCATTCAAGTCCCCGCATCTGTACCCTAGAGTTCAGAGTGGGGAAGGAACCTTGACAGGGAGATTTTCTCTGACTAATGGCCTTGGGGGTTTGGCCCTGAATGATTAATTCAATCCTCCTCTGCTTTAGAGCTTACTTGCTTCCACAACACTCTCCCTGATAGAAGTGCAGTACAGTACATTCAAAACCTCAGAAGACTCCCCCTAAACGTGTAAAGGCTGAACAAGGATCTCTGGGATATGGCTCTTTGTATTTAAAGCTATGGGTACCTTGATTCCTCAAAACAAATCACTGGAGCACCACCCATCCATCCTCTAATACATTAATTAAAGCATCCCGAAAAGCAAAACCCTTCAGGAAATGGATAAGCCATTGGAAGCAAATATGGCTCAAGCTGATTGCTTTGATTCCATAGTGCCTCCCTTTGCAAAACCAGATCCCTTGGACTATCCCACATTCGAGTGGGTTCCCCATCTCTCCAGCCAATGTGTGTGGAGGCTGCTCAGCACTTTGAAGGGAAGCAGTCTATATTAGTTCATACGGAGATTGCTCCTTCGCCTCATTTTATCTTAGAAACACACAGCCAGATTGGCCCATGTCACAAAACTGCTGCTGGAGTCAGAACAGCAACGGCTAGAGACAGCTAAATCGAAGCCCCACGAGCTATTTTAGCTGTGGTAAGTGGAGGGAGCATGTGTATTAAAAACATAATCAGAGGATGACTGAGTTTATAGGATGCATTATAAGTTGTCTTTCTCCTGCAGGCTGCCTATAAAGCATATGTAAGAATTGACCTTAAATAAGAAAGGTCAAACAGTCCCCAACTACAATAGAAATATGGTTCAGAAGTTTGTGCTCACCCTAAATGCATTCTCAATAGTGTACATTTATTATCTTGCTTTTGCATGAGGATATGCTTAGTGCTTGTGATGTTGCATGGTCTAATTGCTATACTTGTGTGTGTGTATTATTTTCCTCCTTCATATGTAATGTGGATCCCTGAAAGCCCCTTCCATCTGGGATGGCAGTACATTTGAGGCTAGTAGCAGATGTCAGTATCTATCAGTTGCTCTCAGGCAGTATTCCACGTGACCCACTTCCACATAAACCTTCAGGATGCGACACAACAAGTTTAGCACAGTACCGCTGTGGCAAATTGAACTTCCACAACAAAAAGGGGCAGAAGTATTTCAGACACATCTGGTGACATCAGGTCTCTCTGAGTCACCAATGTCCAGCATCTGGATCTAGGACAAATGCTCTGCATTGTTGTTTCTAGTCAGGCATCACAAGAGTGCTAGGCTTCTTAGATTAGCAGAGCAGCATCTTGGTGACATGTTAACTCACCTCAGGGTTATTCTGTCTTCATGCTAAATTGACCCTGGAGATGTCACTTGCCAGAGTGTATCATTTCTGCTTCATGGGCTTGTTTATAGTTAGGAGGAAGATTTGTGAATAGAACAAAGTGACAAGATGCTGCATCCTTGGAAAAAAACAAAGTGACTATGCTCTAACAAAACATGAGTTTGGGTGTCCTGAGATTTCATTAAGAGCTGGTTGCCACTATGTTAATATCTGTACAGTTCACCATGCGGGAAGCACACATCACAAAACCATCTTGGAACAGTCTTATTCCCTATGTTAGCAAAGACGAGAAAGGCAGGGAATCTTGGAGGTGGTCAGGCAACATGCATGTATCCCTGGGAGAAAGGGAAGGGACAGCACTCACACGATGTAGCATCCTATTGATCCATGGAAATGGACAGTAATGACAAGTAGACCCAGGAGAGAAAACCCCAAATGCAATGAGAAGCCCTGACCTGGGCAGATGCTCATTGTGTTGTATCCACCTCTGAGCAGGACAGGCCTTTTACTACATTTTGGAAATGTATCCCATATCCATGGGCCAGTGCCCAAGGGTTGGCTATTTACACCTAAGCAACACATGGATAGCTCGTCATGCCAATGAAGTTTTTTGTTTTATTTGACTACAGACAAATAACCTTCTTACACAAAGGGCAGAGTCAAACCCAGACCACATGGCCTCACTGAAGCTTCCTGAACATGGATCTTTTCAGTCACTCTCCCTAACAGATTAAACAAAAGGCTGATTTAAGATGTAACAGGGCAATGACAGATCCCAAAGCATAATGGGTGGGACCACTTTGCCATTCTAATAGTGCTCTTTAGCAGAAGCCGGCCTGTGGGGAGTCTTCCATTTGCTTTAATGATTTACTGCCCATGATCCGGAAAAGGATTTCTGTTTGCCTGCTAGAGGGACTAACAGTAAGAGAACACTTGTAAATGAGAGGGGCCTATAGTTAGCTGCACTTTCTAAATTAATCATGGGTCTACTCCTTCCCCAGCTAGTTATAGGCAAAATATGTTTAGTTAATACAACACATCCCACACAACAATCAGCAAATGCTTCTTAAACATTAGTCACCACGCTACTCTGGAACGCAGGAAAGCATTGTCCCTACTTTACCGAGAGGACATGCTGCTTGCCTGGGGACACACAGTGAGCCAGCGACATAGAACTGAACCCCAGTATTGAACAACTAGAACATTGTCCTCACTAGCAAAAAGGCGTGTTTTAAATACAGTATCTCACATATTTTAAAATCCTAGCGTCAACAAGGCAAGTGGAGTTTTGACATGTTAGCTGGTTGCAGCGAACCCTAATTCTCCATTCCTCCCAGGATTAACTTGACCAGCTAACACATGTTAAAACTATAACCTGCCTATACTAGGATCATGAACACATGTTTAAAAACACACCTTTTCCCCTAGTGGTCTAAATCGCACTCCTCCTCTGAATAGCTGCCCATAGTGATTGCACTTGTCCAGTGAAGTGTGGACAATTGCTTTCTACAAACATAGGACACCATCAGCATCACCCGTCTGTCCTTCCTGATCCCACCAGGTATTCATGAACATGGGGCAAAGATGCAGTCTTCTGACTGAAGATACCACAGACTAACCCATCCTTGGGCAGCTGAGCTGTGGGTTCTTTGCTCACCACAGACTCCTCACACATTCTGATGTTTCTCAGGAGGTTAAAATTCAAAAAGCAAAGACAAACAAACAGAACCATGTATACAGTTTAGTAACATAGAATGCTTCAAAATAACTCCTAGCCCTAGCATGAGAACAGGTTCCTCCGCTAATGTGATTAGCAAGAAGTGCTCGGTGTGTGCCAAAAAACGGGCTTCCCAATGGGAGAAGAGGGAGCTTTCAACAAACAGTTCCTCTGTTCTTACTGTTCAAAATACGTTGTGTTTCATCTCTTTCTATTTGCACTAAAGCTGGATGTATTACAAGAGCTTGTTAAATAAATCATCTTCTTACTATTAGTCCTACTACTTAAGGCAGGCCAGATCTTGCACTACTTGTATATTCAAAAAAACCCTCTCATTGGACTCTGTTAGGCAGGCTTGGTCCCAGAGTGTTATTTTTTTCTTTATTAAAAAAAAAAGCTTTAAAGCTGTGTTTGAATTAATTGCTTCCCTTCCTTTTAAAGGATTGCATCATGTGAAAATGATAAAGAATCGCAGAAAACCACTTTCGTCGAACACTGAACCAGGGACTTTATTAGACTATGGATAGCACTGCTTTCATTAAAACTACCCTGACCTTAGTTTCTGCTTCACTGCAGAGCTTCTCCCCAAGACCTTCTCCAGCCCACTTGCCTGGCTTCCCACTTTTCAGAGCAGATGTACGTCCCCTCACAGTTTCTTCAACTAGCACAGGATGGGCTATTTGCAGGCCATTTAGGAGCAGAAAGAACTTGTGCAACTTTCAGGCATGCACGTGCATGGATACACATGCATATTTGGCACACTGGCAGGCAAACACTCTCCATTCAAGACAACGTAGAGGTATGCCAGAAAATGCATATTATCTGTTTTTCTGTATATGGGTATATAATTTTGTGTCTCTCACAAACTCTTAAAGGGACTGTTAATGTCCATAGTATGAAAATCTAACTTTTCTTGAACAAAGATAGTCCCATGCCTTGACCAGAAGGCAGAGCCTCAGGTACCCAGGCTCTATTCCTGGCTCTGTCACTGACTTTACTATGAGTCCTTGGACAAGTCACTTCACCTCCCTGTATTTCAGTTTCCCCATCTGTACAATGGAGTAAATTAACACTGAGCTGGCTATTTCCATGGATGTAGTGGTGCTGCTTTTGGCATGTTCTTTACCATCATACAGATCCCATGTCCTTGCACTTCCTGCTCACTTTTCTTTATGGAATCTTGCCTGGCAGAAATAGCGGTGCACTCATGGCATGCTTCCAATGCTGTTTTTCATGCAGACTATGGAACAAGTTCAGAAAAGCATGGTTCGAAGCCTGGAAAGTTTCTCAGTGTAAGGCAGGTTTAAGAAGCTCAATATCTTTAGCGCTTCCCAGAGATTACTTAATCCTAGTCTATGAGAATTCACATGGGGAGAAGATTTCTGATAGGAGAGGGCTCTTTATTAGGTAAAGGCACAAGATCCAATGGCTAGCAGCTGAAGATAGACAAGTTCAAACCAGAACAAAGGTGAGGGTAATTAACCGTTGGAACAATTTACCTTGGGATGTGGTGTACTCGCCATCACTTGATGTCTTTAAAACCAAGATCAGATGGTCCTTATAAAAAAGTTGCTCTAGCTCAGTCAGAACCTATGGGCTTGATACAGGAGCCACGGAATGAAATTCTATGGCCTGTGCTGTGCAGAAGCTTAGAATAGATGATGTGATGGTCCCTTCTGGCCTTAAAAAACAAACAAACAAAAAAACTATGACTCTCTCTAGCAATTTGACTCCATAATACAAAGGGTACCAGTATTATCATCTGCAGTCCCCATACCAAGTTCATTGGAGAGCTGATCCTTTCTGACTAGATGGGGCTGAAAAGCTACCTAATCCACACATCTTGCTGGCCATTCATAGTACACATCCATGTTTCCAAAATAATAGGGGCTTTCCAAGTCCTCTTGCAAGTTTGAGAGCAACCTGACAGAAGACAATGGGTAGAGTCAAACAGGGGTGGCAACAGAAGTAGCTTTCTGGGGGCCCTGTTAGCTTCAATCCACTCTTGGCAATGCGATGCTAGACAAATCTGTAAACCCTCCACCAACATGGACTGATAGACAGAGGATCTAGGCCTAGCAGGGAAGCCACCACCCCTAGAGAACAGAAGAGGAAAGGGCAGCATAGGCAGCATATATCTCATAGCTGGTTGCGGGTGGATGGTCCAGCGATACCAGAGAATCCCAGAGGAGGCAATACAAATGGGAGTGCAGCACTCATGTGCCCTGTGTAGTAGAGTAAGGAATGAACCGGAGAGGGTGTGTTCCTTTGCAAGCCTTAGGATCTTCCATCCTGTAGCAGCTGGAAGGGCTTCTCTCCTGGCCTGTAGCAACAGGGGAAAGTGGCCAGGCCCTGCCTGCCCTCAGGAGCTAGCAGATGGAAGTCATGGGGGCAGAGCCAGCTGTGGAACCCTCACACTTGCTGGGAGTCCAGCTCCATGGAAAAAGGACAGTCATGAAAAAAGGGGTGGCACTTGGATGAGGGTTTTTTTTACTAGGGTGGTTTCTAGTGCATGAAATAAAGGCAGTGCAATCTGCGAGAACCCAGAAAAATCTGTGTTGCTTGAGAGGAACAGTAGGTAAAATTTTAAAAGAAACAAAACCCCTCGCAATGGTTAATCTCAAGGGAATTAATTTCCTGTATCTCTGTGAAAGGATGGCTCTTGCATTAAGCAGAGCTGACGAACCTTGGAGACTGGCACCCAATGTAGAAAATAGGCTGATGCAAAAGAACCAAGTGGTGACAAAAGTTCCCCGCAGTTTTCAGTCAACTGCAAAGGGAAGGAGCCTTCAGCAGAGTCTGGTGAATTGTGATGCGCAAGACAAGGCGTCACACTGACTATATCAGAGAGAGGAAGAGAGATGAATTTGAGTTAATGCAAGGGCATAGCTATATGCTAGAAACCATGGCCACTTCAGTGCTGTGTGCACACATCTGTTTTTAGCAGGAAAGGTTAAACTTGGATACTGTCATTTACTCTCCATGAGGGAGCATTAGCATTTATAGTTAAATGGAATTTACCCTTTCAATGACAGCAAAAGCAACTTCATGGGCACTCTTAGGAGACCAGGGAAAGGGAGCCTCAGGGACCAGTGGCCTAATCTAGTGGCAAGCCAGTTTCAGTGTATGCCCCCTTAACTGTGTCTTTTGAGAGCATGGAGCAACAAATGCTCTTATCCCAAGTTAGGATCCATTGTCAGGGCACTAGATTAGGTCCTCTGACTCCCAGGCCAATGCTCTATCCACTGAACTTACTGTCTCCTCTGGGAGTCTGCAAGGAGGAAGCCTGGTTTAGTGGTCAGAGCAGCATACTGGGAGCCAAGATGACCTAGGGTGTATTCCTGGCTCTGCCACTGAGGTGCTACATGACCTTGGACAAGTCACTTCTGGGGCCCCGGAGCAGGGGTGGCCATGGTCCCTCCCACTTTTTACTGGCTGTAAGGGCGAGTGATGGGGGGAAGGGGTGGAGGGGAGCGAGCAAGGGGCGGGGTCTTGGGGGAAGAGGCGGCATGGGAGACGGGCCTCGGGGGAAATGGTGGTGCAAGGGAAGAGCCACAGTTTGGGCACAGTTGGCCCCCCCCACTTTTAGAGACCTTCCCCTGCTCCTGAGTCACTTCCCTCTTTGTGTCTCGGTCTCCCAATCTGCAAAGTGGGGATAATGACTCTCACACACCTTTCTAAGGAGCTCTGAGGTCCTAGGATGAAAGGCACCATAGAAGCCCAAATAATAATTAGGGTAACTAATTTCATTCTAGGGCCAAGGTCTTGTTGAGGATTTGTATCAGTGTAAGGGCAGATAGACCGTGCCCCACTCAAGGCCCAGGGGGCAGAGCTTCAGGGCGGACACAAGGGTGAAGTGGGGGGCTTCGCTGACCTAGTTGAAGTGTACCGGCCAGATCAGGGAGGTCTCTTTGCAACAGCACATTGCGAACAGGAGTTCAGTGAGGGGTACTGGCCAGCTCAGCATCTGGCAGCACTGAGAAGACTCCATTGAATGCTACAGAGGACTTCACTGTGAGGGAAGCATAAAGTAGGTGAGGAAAAAAAAAAGTCACTGTGATGCTATGCCAGATGCAGCATCATCCCAATAATCTTTGGGGAGTTATTTGCCCTCCCTCTCTCCCTTCCCTGCCCCAGACTCAGGTGGATTTCTGTGGAGCCCATCAGCAGCAGTGACCTATCTTCCAGAAGGGATGGGTGAGTGCGGACAGAGAATCTTTCACTGTCTCTGCCTTGGACTGAGAGAGGCTGTTACATTTGTGGTTAGAGCAGGTCATGTACTTGACAGGACGAACCTGTGACTATATTCACAAACACACAGAGCTCAGTTTCAATTTGCCAGAATCCACGTGCTCAGCCCATTGGTTATCAGGATGGCTGCTGGCATCTTTACAAACTTGTACCCAAAGCACATTATTCCTGTTGGTAAATCTCAGTTATCTAACTACGGAACAGAAATTGGCACCAGGTGACTGCTAGCACCCTATGAAGAGCAAATGCTCAAAGCAATCTGTGCCTGCGTGGATGGGACTCCTGTCCGGGAGCGTGCAAAATGCTTGCATACACTAGTGTGACCAGGGACAGCTGCCGGTGAGCCTAGTGCCCACCCAGCGGGCAAGACTGGGGCCAGTACAGCCGCACTAGAGGAGATGCTCAGGCTGGATGCTGGTTCCCCTGTGACCAGTGACCCAATATGCTGCTGCTTTTGTTGTTGCGGTTCCTGGCCTGGTTGCTGGCCATGGCCCTGCTGGTCTGCTCATTGTCGCTAGAGACCTGCAGCTTCACGAATATCCACAGATATAAATTTTGTATCCACACAGGGCTCTACCAGCTAGCATCTGGGTGCCCCAGGCTCCCTGCTTCCAGCCAGGCTAATGCCTGCCCGGCTTCCTGCTGCCAGCCAGGCTAATACCTGCCCGGCTCCATGCAGGGAGCCCGGCTGCTGCCCAGAGGCTCCTGGCTCCCCACGGGGAGCCTGACTGTTCCCCAGGCTTTCGGCTCCCTGCTGCAGTCGGGCTCCCAGCAGGGATTCAGGAGCCTCAGTGCAGTCACCGGGTTCCCTGCAGGGAGCTCAGGGCACAGCCTGGCTGGGAGTGGGGAGCCCCCGGACTCCAGGTGTGGCGCTTTCAGACGGGAGCCCGGCTACGCCAGGGAGCTAAGGGGATGTCACCTGGGATCCTGGTGGGGAGCTGTGTATGGAGCTGAGAGCCTGGGCTCTCAGCCCCCACACTGCCCCTCTTAAGTCATCCCCTGGTGAGGATGCATACTGGTGACAGAAGGAGGGTAGTATGGATATGAACAACCGCAGTAATTACTGCGGTGGTTGTAAGTAGACATGCCCTTAGAAATGGATAAATGGGTTGAAACAGGAGAAGCCCTTCCGTCAGCATAGGTAATGTCTTCACTGAAGCACTACAGTAGGGCAGCTGCAGAATTTTAAGTACGGACAAGTCCTGTGTATAGAACTTACAGCTCATATTGGGTCTATGCCCTGCTTCTTAACAGTCTGCCCTGAGGCTGGTACTCATGCTCTTGATCCACGGCAGAACAGCTTGACACACACAATACATACACACCACACATCCCTCAAAACATCAGTGATATGGTGGAAGATTTTCAAGCTCATTATATTTGATGTGCACCCAAGCACAACCATACGGAAGTTTAATTACCCAGAGCAAAACCACACTTTCTTTTTCACTGACCTCTGAAAGCCTACTTTAGTAAGTTGATGACCTACAGATGGGACTGAAGAATGGAGGCAGAAATCCATGGTTCTGCCTCAGTATTTTAATAGATGCCGAATGTAGACACCCTAAGTATTAGTTACTCCAAAAGCACTAATGCCAGCCATTTGCACTACTCTTGCCTTGTCTTTACCCTTCTCATAAAACGCCACCATTGCTACAGAAACTCTTGTGAAGTTAATTTAGTCCCAGTGAAAGGTGCCACGTTCAAAATTCTGGAGACAAGAGGCATTTGTGTAGCGTCAGAACAGATTCAGCAACAGGCTGTAGTAGAGCAAGCTTCCCTAGCAATGTCTCTCGATCCAGGGAATTCAGCATCAGCATCCATTTCGTTCTTGTCCTCGCTGTAGCAACTGACAATAAAGGTGTGAAGTGTGATGGCGGTTGTGATTTGGTGGACACGTCTTCTCCAGGAACTAGACTGAGACCGGCTTACAATCAACTGTTGGATGTAACAACTTCTGGACATAGCAGAGTTGACACAGTGGATTCTTTTGAGGGAACAGAAAGAGACAAGAAAAGCTATGCATCTTTCCCACTTCAACCCCTCAATGTCACTCCTTTAAATAGCTTTCAGGTTACACACGGTGCTCCTTTCAGCTTAGTTTAGGGTGACCAGATAGCAAGTGTGAAAAAATCAGGACGGGGGAGTACGGGGGTAGAGTCCTATATAAGACAAAGCCCCTAATATCTGGACAATCCCAATAATATTGGGACAGCCGGTCAATCTCACTTAGTTTCACGCAGTAGCAGAACATCAAGATCTGCCTCCCTATGCCCTGCAGGAGAAAGCTCTCTAAGTGTTACTCTTATTCATAATTTTTCTGACACACAATAGTTTCCCTGCCTCATCTCTCAGCTCAGAGATGTTTTCAGGCCAGGGAAGTTAGAGATAAATTGGTCTGCGTTTTTGTAATGTTACCTACCAGATGGAGAAACATGCCGTTTTATGTCTTAGCTCTTTGAAGTTCTGAAATAAATTGATAGTTACAAAGTTGCCTAGAGGCTTGTTTTGCTGGAACTTTATTTTTCTGCTACAGCCTTGGGTTTAACATGTTTTCTTTGTGATCTTCCAACCACTGAAACTGAAAAAATTGTGTTATTGTGAAACTAGGTTAGTTTGTAGGCAATTTTTATGGAAATCAATTGCAAATGAATTGCGAGGCTTTTGCTTTAGGGGAATAATGGAGGTAAATTTGCTGAATTTGTTAATGGCCATAAATTTAGTCATCTGTGTCAGCATAACTGTCATCTGCATTATTGACTTCATTGGTCAGAGTGGGATGTATTTACCCTAATTGTCTTTAGTAATTAGTACCTCATAGGGCATTGAGGGGTAAGTTTTCAAGGGGAACTTTGCTTGAGCATGCACAGAACTGTGTGCATGTGCACTTGGTAGGTGCAAAGACCTGTATGTACATTTTCAATGGTCCAACATCTACAGTCATATCAGTGTTGAAATTTACAAGAGCAAACTCATTGGCCCCAAGGTAGTGTTAGAACTATCATAAAGGAGGGTTTACTCCCAAATGCAGAACAGATTTCTGCTTTGAGATCTGACTATAGAGCAGCTCAAGCAACCTACAGTCTCCAGCTTTGCATTTGTTTAGTTTCTACTGAAGTAGAGAGAGGTGCCCATCCTCATCACAGGAAAAGTGTGGCAAAGCAGAACCATCATCCTTGCTAAGATACTGATAGACCAAACCTGAGGGTTTTCAGAGACCATTCTAACCTGACATACACCCCAAGCCAGCCCTGCTGAAGTCACTAAAGATCTTAAGCAGGTGCATGTTGTATCTTACAACTGACGAGTCATTTCTATTTCAAGCAGATGCTGTGGGAAACTTAACAAAATGAACTGCACGTTGTCCCCAATCTTTAAAACTAAGATGGAGACAAAAGAGTTTTGTTCATGCACATGGAAGCAAATCTGATGTGATGAGACAACAAGACCCATAGCTGCTGTCTGCAATTGCTTGATCTCTGTGCAAGGAGGGATAGTAGAGAGGACAGTTTTCACTGCCACCTTCAGTACCTCCCTCAGACTCAGATGTGCACTGGCACATGAATGTGTCTGCAGAGAGTGTTCCCCCCCCCGCCCCTTTTCTAGCTTTCATCATTCCGCTACTTTCTCCACTCTCTCCATCTGCATCCCCTGCTTTGTTTACTGTCTCTCTCCTCCTTCCCTTTGTTCCATTAACCATCCTTTTCTTCTCCCTCTTCACTCCCAAATGAGAGTACTTGTGTCGTGGGCAGAGCCACTGGCTTCCTGCTTGAACACAGCTCACGTTGTTTCCTAAGGGTCTGATCCAACTCCCACTGGAGTCAATGGAAAGCCTCTCTCGTCAGCTCCTATGGGAGTTAGATTGGGGCCTAGAAGAGCATGTGGTCCAAGGGAGAGCAAGTTATCCTAACACAGGGGGTCTCAAACTTTTCCACAGCATGGACCACATCTCCACAGAGAGATCATCCCAGGCATGCCTCCCTTATTCACAGCCCCCTCTTCCATTCATGATCACGCCGGCTGCCTATGACAGATGCCGTCATGGCTTACATGGAACAGCAATGTGAGGGGAGGATTAATACAGTGGTACTCAAACTTTTTTGTTCGTGGACCACTTGAAAATTGCTGAGGGTCTCGGTGGACCACTTAATGATCTTTCCAAATGTTATTTGTACAGTTAGCTAACAATTGTAAAGAGCTTTGGATAAAAGCGCTATATATATAAAAAGTTTATTAACAACTTTTTTTGTTCTACAAATAAAAGCACACAACTCATATTTTAATATCAGTAGTCTTACCTTTCTAATGCAATGGATCTGCCCTCTCTCCCCCACCATGGCAGCCCTGAAGCTGGGGCTGGGAAGGGGAGGGGGTTTCTCCCTGGCAGTCACTGCCCTGGAGCTGGGGAAAGTCGCCTCTTTCTCTGGTCGCTGCAGCCCTACACGTCCCAAATTCCCCCTACCCCCGCTTCTCACCTCACTGCCCCCTCCCACCTACCCACTATTCCCCCCGAGGCCACCACTTCACCTTACATGTGCATCTTCTCCAGGGTCCAGGCACCTAATTAGTGGAGCCAGGCCTGCGTGATTCCACTAATTAGGTGGGTGGCCCTTCATTCTCTCATGTGCGGCTGCCGAGGCACGCACCTTAGAGGGAACTATCCACAGACACCTGAATGGAGCTCGCAGACCACTGCTGGTCCACCGACCACAGTTTGAGAACCTCTGGATTAATATATTATGTCTGTTCACATAAGGGGATTATTTTCTTTATGGGAGAAAAAGAAAGTCACATTAGTTACATCTGGTCTTCATTCCCCCCCTCCCGCTTCTCTGCTCCCCTGACTCTACTGCCTGTCCGTATTCTTCTTGGACCACTTCTCCTCCTCTCCTCTTGCTACATAGTTCCTTTCTCCCCAGGCCCTCTTCTCTCCCAAACATACTGTCCAGTCGCCCCCTCCAGGACATCCCTCTGCTAATAGTTGCTGGCGGATTCCGCTCTTCTCTTGTGCACGAGCAGCATTTTGCTTCTTTCAAAGCAAAATACAACAGGAGCAACAACAACAAAAAGGGGGATCCAGTGCTGGATGGAAGCCAGAAATAGAAAGGACACCACAGAGCTGGACATATACAGGAGCTCAGACAGAACCATAACCCAGGGACTCAACTTCAGCTTGAGAGCAAGAGTGTGCTGCTAATATTCATGGACAGAAAGGGGGTTTTAAAAATGAGATGTCCTGACAGGTCTGCGAGCCCTCCTCAGTTGTGCCACACCCCCAGCATAGCCTGTAAAGCAGAGACAGCAGCTGTCCAGCTGGGGCTGTCAATAGTGCTTAGGATGATGCAGAAGGGCCCGACTGCTTTTACCTTTAAGAATTATCCCCCAGTTTATTTATGTTAATAAGCAATATAAGCCAAGGTCAGGAGCTGCTGCTGCAAACTCAAGCAGCTGGGTCTAGGAGGAGCATTGCAAATGGACAGAGGACCAATGTGGAGGTTACCTTTCTATCCAGCTGTGAGGCAATTTTCTATTCACATTTGGAGTCAGCACTGAGCAAGAACCTCTTTCTGGAAGGTGTCCAGGTACCAGGGTGATGGGCATAGAATAAGAATCTAAATAGAACAGAATAATTCTGTCTACCAGTCGGAAGATACCCAATAGGTCAAATTTTCCAAGAGTGACCCTCAGTTTTTGGTGTGTAACTTGCGATGCCTTGGGCTTGATTTTCAGAGGTGCAGAGCTCCCCATGACTTCAGCTGGAGTCGAGATTGTTGAGCATGACTGGGGGGGGCAGAGAATCAAACCCTCAATGGCTCTAGTTGGGTACCCATAAATTGAGGCACTCCAAATTGACATTATTTCCCCTAGCATTATAGGGGACAGGACAAAGCAGTGGGGATGCACGCGTCTGTGTAAGAGCGTGGCAAACAAGTATTAACTTTAAAGGGAGGGGCTAGTTGCCAGAGGTAGCTATTGTGCTTGAAGGAAGGCTTTCAGATAACAGGTTAAGAAGGGAATGGTAAGAGGAGTTTTTGTGGGAGCCCCTTGTTAAAAATATCGGGAGTCCATCACTACCTTCAACTCGCCATTAAGAACATGACGACAAACAAAAGACTCCTGCCTGCACCCGTTTGCCCTACTTGACAGGTGTAAAAAATTATACAGATTGCAAAAATGGTACCTAAAGTCAAAGGCAACTAAGGGATCAGATCCCCCAGTAACAGGATAAGAAGGCTTTGTAATTACATTAAAGCTGTTTTATGCCACATGATGCAGGTGTTCATTTCACAGCTCAAGGACACAGGGACTGGAGCACAGGCAGTGCTGTGGGATGTACATTAATGAGCTCAAGCAGTGGCGCATGCTCATGAAGATTACAACTGCAACTCCATCGAGCTGCTGACTTAAATCCAGAGAGGAATTTGGCTTTCATGGCTGTCGATTTCAGATTACTCCAGGCCAGAGAGCATCGTCATATGGGAAAGGGGTAGTTGTAGGGTTGCCAACTTTCTAATTGCACTAAACAGAACACCCTTGCCTCACCCCTTCCCCTGAGGCCCCGCGCCTTCTCTGAGGCCGCACCCCTACTCACTCCAGCCCCTCTCCTTCCATCACTCGCTCTCCCCAACGCTCACTCACTTTCACTGGGCTGGGGCAGGGGGTTGAGGGCTCCTGGGTGGGGCCAGAAATGAGGGGTTCAGGATGTGGGAGGGGGCTCTGGGGATGAGGGGTTTGGGGTGCAGGAGGCAGCTCTGGGCTGGGGCCAAGGGGTTTGGAGTGTGGGAGTGGGCTCAGGGCTGGGGTAGGGGTGCGGAAGGGGGTGTGGGATGTGGGAGGGAGTTTGGGTGAGGTAAGGTGTTCCAACCTGGGGCAGGGGGTTGGGGTGCAGGTTGGGGGGGCAGGGTCTGGGAGGGAGTTGGGGTGCGGGACGAGGTTCCTACCTGGAGAAGGGGGTTCAGGGTATGGGCCCCAGCTGGGCAGCGCTTACCTCAGGTGGCTCCCGATCGGTGGTGCAGTAGAGCTAAGGCAGGCTCTCTACCAGCCCTGGTCCTGCGCTGGTCCTGGAAGCGGTGCCATGTCCGGCCCCTAGGCAGAGGCACGGCCACGCAGCTCTGCGTGGTGCATGCTGCCCTTGCACAGAGGCGTTGCGCCCCCACAGCTCCCACTGGCCGCGGTCCCCAGCCAATGGGAGCTGCAGAGCCAGCAAGTGGAGCTTCCCTGATTGCCCCTGTGCCTGGGGCCAAACATGCCGGCCGCTTCCGGGGAGCTGCGCAGAGCCAGGGCAGTCAAAGAGCCTGCTGCCTGCCTTAGCCCCAATGTGCCGCCAACTGGACTTTTAACGGCCTGGTCAGCGGTACTGACCTGAGCCACCAGGTCCCTTTTCGACCAGGCACTCTGGTCGAACACCATACCCCTGGCAACCCTAGGTATTTGCAACATTAAGTTCTCATGCACCAGTGACAAATGACTTGTTTTCCATGACAGACCACCGAACATATCACTACCTACTGCTCAATTTATAAATATGAAGGAGACATTACTGCAATAAATTCTGCTACTGCTGATGTAGCCATTGAGCTCGATCAGCTTCAGGTGAAATCGTAGTTGCTGCTCTACCCCAGTGATAGGAAAGAAGAAGGGAGCACAGTCCTGGCTTTGAAATGCAATGTGATGGATGTACATTCCTTAAGACACAGCACAGGGGACGCAGCACTGCAAACAGGGCTCAGGAGCATGAGTGATGCTAGAGGATGGCTACTTGAGAATATAAATAAAATGGAATAGACTTATTAGGTCCATCCCCCTACCAGAGAAGAACTTTTCCCTACAGTATGCTCCCCATTGCTTTGTCTTATTGCATTTCAAGGCACTCAAGCAACAGGGCTTTAACTGCTTTGATAACAGGTGCAGCTACACTGGCAAACATGGTGCTTGTAATTCACCAGTGGTGCAGCAGCAGTGGAAGATGTAGCGCAGACAGGGCTGAGGTGGATTTAGCACCATGTTGCCTAACCTTGCTCAGATGATAGTAGTAAAGACACCCAAGCTCGGTACACACGGCAGCATCCCCCATGGCTACCCCTAGTGAAGACTTCTGGGGCAACATTGTCGTCATGGGCATTGAGGTCAGTGAGACCGTTCCACTCGAATACAGCTCAGCCCCAGGAGTTTTCCCTGGTGTTTAGCTGAAATTCCATCCCATAATACTATCTGAGTGACATTTGGTGCTCATGGAATTGGGGACCAGTCATTCTGATGAATCCAAGCACCGTGCTAGCAGGAATGCACAGGCTTCCCACCAACAGCCAGGCCAAAGGGGTCAGGTACCCGAATCCCAGTGGAAACCAAAGGGTGTTGAGTGTCCAGGTCCCTCACACTCCTTGACAAGCCCCTACTGCTGGCTCTTGCCAACGTTGCAAGCGTTCTCTTTCTGAAACAGCTACGTCCAAAAAAAAATTATAAAACCAAAATCAAAGCACACACTGGTCTTTCAGGATCAGCACCAGACACAGCCCTGCTGCTGCTCTGCTTCCAGTGGCCCTTTCCTCTATTTAACCAGGACAGGAAATCCTATTGAGAGAAAGGGCCTTATCAGTGCGCAGCTATCCCCAGAGCGCAGCTCATATAGGGTCTCACAACATGCTCCAAAACAACAGCCTCACAAATTGAACAGATTTAACCCCTTCACTTCTGGCCCCGAGCATCATCCCTGGCTGCAAAGAAGCATAGCCTGAAGATGTACTAGCTCTAGGGAGTGGCTTGGCATGGGGTGGATGTCAGAGACACTCCTCCTGCACTGTATATTAGGTATATGCTCTTTGGTATGCACAGCGCTACATCACATACTTGGTATACTGCCATGGGTGTTGGAGTAGCATTTAGCTAGGAAGGGGTTAAGCAAATATTAAACATCTTTGTAAGCAGCAAGAACCACCTTCCCCACCAAGAGAATCAAACACTGATTAAGAGTCTCTCACCCGCAGCATCAGTGCTCCCTTCATAACCCCCAGACACCAATCCCCACCCAGATGGGATTTTAGAGGGTGGGACTAGTTTGCCCGCTTCTGATTTCCTGTATTGCCCAAGTTCCCTCTTGTGGGGTTAATGGCCAGGGATGCCATTTCAGATTTTGGTAGGGGTGGGGTGGGGAGTGCAACTTTAACTGTGATTCCAAGGGCTACTTCGCACCTGAAAACTCTAGGGGTTTTTTGCAGACAATAATTTAGAAATTAGCTGATTGGGTACTGTATCTAATTCCTATATAAAAAAAGAGGATTAAATAAATATTAGACCTGCTCAGCTCTAATACTAACATGTTCTCACATCTTGTGTCAAGTCTCTAAAGGAACACTGGTTAGGTTTAAAGTTTTAATGTATATTCTTTGTTACTAACTCTTGAATACAATTGAAACAATTGTAGAAAAATCTAGCTTACTTCCTATCACTTTCTTCCAGTTCATAAAGCTTGGAATAGATCACTTCACTTTGGAAACAGCCTACTAGGGCAAGGCCCCCTGAGTTTATACTGCACCTGGCTGGGGCTCTAGGGGTGTTACCTCACTACAAATAATAGATTAGAAACTAACCTTAAACAGGAGTGAAACTGACACTTTCAAGTCACTTTGACAGTATTGCCAATCCCAAATGTTCAAAAATCATGAATCAGGCTCACCAAAAATCATGGGATTGGCTTTAAAATCATGAGATTATGTAAAAATAACAGATTTGGGATTCTTTTTATTTTTTTCCTGCTTTTTGAGTACACTGGGGTCACATTTTGAAGCTTTCTCCACAGCCACGAGGACTAGAAACGTCATTTGTCTTTAAGAATGAAGGCTGAAATCATCACATATCCACTTGACTCCAGGAGCTGGGGCTTTAAGGAAAACAATTATGACACTCATGACGAAAGTCATGAAA
Source organism: Natator depressus (assembly GCF_965152275.1). Lineage (NCBI taxonomy): Eukaryota > Metazoa > Chordata > Testudines > Cheloniidae > Natator > Natator depressus. The sequence goes on from NC_134247.1 coordinate 17,555,577, forward strand.
GTTGGCAACACTGCTTTTATTTCTGTTTAAGAGCCTTCTGGAAAGTAAACTAGCCTTTAAACACAATACAACAACAACTGAATGGCAGTTTTCACAGGAGAATATTTAAAACCAAACTCCAAGAAAATTCTATATTTTAAAATTGAGAAAAAAATTGAGACTTCTGAGGTATATCAGGGCAACTGCAGGCAGGAAAGGAAAATAAATGGGCACAGGAGCTCTGGGCAGCTCTACCTTTAGAAAGAAAGTTGGAAGGTCAAATCTTCTAGTCCTTAATCAAGTAAAACTTCTATTGACATCAGTGCCTCCACTCATAGATATAAACATCAGTGAACATTTGATAATGTGCGGTCAATCACTGTACGCTTCATACTTAAATATCTGAGCCATGTTATCCAGAGTTACACATCTTATATGCATTGGCTCAGGGACTGGATTTTCTGGCATATTCTGAACAGTGCTGAGCGCAGAGATGGTACCCATGAATAATGCAAATCATGACAATAATCATCGACTTTATGGACTCAGTGGATGCAGTTTCTGTTCTTTGTTCTGGAATTGGCCTGAATACAGCTGAAACACTAAGAATTTGAGGCATAAACACATTGGATACTTATATGACACTTTCTCATTCCTTCCTTTTCTCAAACTTGGAACAAAAAATGACTGAACAAAATGGTTTTCAGTTAAAATGTAAAATTATACAGCAGCCATTGCTGTACAACCCAGCATGGGGCAGAACCTGCCACCCCTGGGGAGTTAAGTGATCTCTTCTCATCTGATTCTCATTCTCCATCCTTCCTAACCTCTGTGCTGCTTTTCATGCTGTCAACCATGACATCCATCCTGGGAGCGTGTGCTGGAGTCTCAGAGAACTGTCCGCCATGGTTTTTCTCCCATCTATCAGAGTCCTCTTTTTTTGCAGCATGCAGCAGAGAGAGAGGCTGGTCTGCTGGATACAGAGTTAGCCCTCAGAGACCTGGGTTCTACTCCCCCCATGGACTTCCTGTCTGACCCCAGACCAGTGCTTTAAGGACAGAATTTCAAAGGTTTTTAGGCACCCAAAGATGAAGCTAGGCATCGGGGGGGGGGGGGGAGTTTACAAGGCATCTAAACTTCTAGGCACTTTTGAAAATCTGGCCACTAGTCTCTCTGTGCCTCAATGCCCCACCTGTACAATGGGGATAACAGCATTGCTCTACCTCACCAAGGGGCTGGGAGGAGAAATAGGTTAGACATTGTGAGGCGCAGCCTCAGATACTATGGTGATGAGACCATATAAGTACCACAGGTAAAGTGGGAACTTCTCTATACACTGCTAGCCCTTCCCTGGGATTGACCCCATCTCCCCCTTTTCTGAATGTAACCAGGCTCAGTGCTTTGCTGTATTTTGTCTGAATCCCCTGTTCTCTCTAAGGGCTTGTCTACACTGACAATTAACAGCACTGAAACTTTCTCGCTCAGGGGTGTGAAAAAACACCCCCCACAGTGCAAGTTTCAGTGCTGTAAAGCGCCAGTGTAAACAGTGCCCCAGTGCTGGGAGCTGCGCCCCTCATGGACGTGGGCTTTTTAGAGCGTTGGGAGAGCTCTCTCCCAGCGCTCTGCCGCGACTACACAGGGCATGTTAAAGCGTTGCCATGGCAGCGCTGCCAGTGTGGACTAGCCCTAAAACAACCTCTCCCCCCTCCACAAAGGGATTCCTCTTTTACAAGCTAAACTTTCATACCCTTAATATAATCACCAGCCCTTTCTTATCTTAATCACCCTGCCTCTGTTTGTAAATAAAATACTGACTCCCTGCTCCAGGGACACCTCTGCTCTGCAGAACTTACGTTTCACACTAATGCTGTGCTGTAGTTAAGGGCTAGTCTATACTGGCAACGCTAAAGTCACATGGCTTGTGCACCAGCGCTTTAAAAAACCCACCTCCACAAGAGGCGCAGCTCCCAGAGCTGGTGCACTGTTTACACTGGCACTTTACAGCACTGAAACTTGCTGCACTCAGGGGTGTGTTTTTTCACACCCCTGAGCGAGAAAGTTGCAGCGCTGTAAATTGCGAGTGTAGACAAGCCCTCCCTTGACCCCCCCTAATTGGCGTCCTTGTTAATGGCAAGGTGCCTGACTACACTCCAGTGAGGCTGCAGCATCTGGTACTATTCCTTGTGATAACTTGAGGTTTGCTAGTTCCACCCCGTTGCTGCACTGAGTTATCTGTTCCAGCCACTAAGTGGACGCACATCATCCTTCAGATCTGTGCTAAGCGCAGACCAGGTCCCAATGCATATGCAAGACTTTGCATTCAAAACCAGTGCATGAAGTGGAGATGGCAGGGTGGATTAGGAAGGCTCCTTCAGCACCGCAGTTTAAAGCAGAGCTGTGCTGGACTCTGCTGTTTCACACCAATGGGTCCATGCAAATGTTTCCTTCAGTTTCCATCTGCAAGTATTTGCAGCCCCGCCAGCCAGGGGTTTGCTTTCGGTTGAGCGTTCAAATGAACCCAACATTCAGGGCACTGTCTCAGACACAGTTTCAATGTCAGGATGCGCGTTGAAACCCTAAATTTTACATGAAGGGCCTTTAACTGACCCTGATTCACAAACCTGCCCAGAGTTTGCAATTACAAACGTCTGAAGTTGAAGGTTAACTCTGCCAGCATAATCTAGTGGCTAGAGCACTGGACTGGGACTCAGAATACCTGGATCCTATTCCCAGTTCTGCCACTGGCCCACTGTGTCACCTGGGGCAACTTGCTTCCCCTCCATGTGCCTGATTCCTCTCCTCTCCCCAGACACATTTATTTAGACTACAAGCTCTTCAGGGCAGGCACTCTCGCACACTAAGGGTTTGTACAGCAGGTAGCCCAATGGGATCCTGAATCTTAATTGGGTTCTCTAAGTGCTACAGTAACAATAATACGATGAAGGAGGTGTGGGAGCATGTCAAAGCCCCACCAGCTACTAGGTTTATTTTGGGTGGGGAGGAATAAATCTTAAGTTTCCCAGTCCCCCCATTGCACACTTCTTGTCATTTCTATTAGTTATGCAGCTGCTTCACTTCCATGAGGTTTAATTTTGCTAATGCAGTTGCCTGCCTGGAACACCAGTGAGCAGCATGGAGGAAATGTGCTGCTTAATGTACCTTGAAATACCAGATCAGGTGACTAGCTACTGGCTTTATTGGCTCTAAAAGGTGATCGGCTCTAATTGGAAGCCATATGCTTTTATCTAAAGAGGTTCTGCTTGACTTGAAACACTGGGGCAGCTAACAGAGTGATAGTTCCCTATGAGAAAGAAGTGGTTGGGCTGGGGATGGAGGGTGAATTCAGCATTGGAACAGAGAACTTACAGAATAGGAATGAAGCCAAGATGTTCAATACAAGCTTGAAGTGGAAAACCCAAACCCAGTCTGATTATGGAGTTGCTAATGGCTGCATAGTTCCATGATTATCTTGTGTTTTCCTGTCCCTGCAGCCTGTGAAGGTGATGTGTAAATGAGGCAATTTCAAAACATTTTCTTTACTCCCCGCACCACTCCTGCCCTGCAAAATGGATGAACCTATTTCCTGGTACAAGCTACCCCCAGTCTCCTAAAATCATGAGTCAGGCCCCCAAAATCATGAATTAAAAAAAGTGGACATTCTTCAGGGTTTGGAGATTATTGATTTTTTTTTTAAACGAAAGCTGAGATTTTCACATAATCACATGACTCTAGGAGGCTTTAAGAAATGTCACAAGTCTCATGATTTTCATGAGAACTGGCAACACATTACCTTATGCTTCCCCTCATCTATTGGTCATATCTACTTGTCATCTTTTGTTTTATATTTAGATTGCTAGCTCTTTAGTGCAGGGGCTGTCTTGTTATGTGTTTGTACAGCACCCAGCACAATGGTGCTGGGCATCTAGGTGCTAGCCCAATACAAACAAAAAGAGTGCCTGTCAAGGTTCCTTCCCCACTCTGAACTCTAGGGTACAGATGTGGGGACCTGCATGAAAAACGCCCTAAGCTTATTTTTACCAGCTTAGGTTAAAACTTCCCCAAGGTACAAACTATTTTACCTTTTGTCCTTGGACTTTAATTGCTGCCACCACCAAGCGTCTAACAAATATATAACAGGGAAAGAGCCCGCTTGGAAACGTCTTTCCCCCCAAAATCCTCCCCAAACCCTACACCCCCTTTCCTGGGGAAGGCTTGATAAAAATCCTCACCAATCTGCAAAGGTGAACACAGACCCAAACCCTTGGATCTTAAGAACAATGAAAAAGCAATCAGGTTCTTAAAAGAAGAATTTTAATTAAAGAAAAAGTAAAAGAATCACCTCTGTAAAATCAGGATGGTAAATACCTTACAGGGTAATCAGATTCAAAACATAGAGAATCCCTCTAGGCTAAACCTTAAGTTACAAAAAGACACAAAAACAGGAATATACATTCCATTCAGCACAACTTATTTTATCAGCCATTTAAACAAACCAGAATCTAACGCATATCTAACTAGATTGCTTACTGACTTTTTACAGGCGTTCTGACCTGCATTCCTGCATAAGCATCACACAAACACAGAGAGACCCTTTGTTTCCCCCGCCCCCCTCCAGCTTTGAAAGTAACTTGTCTCCTCATTGGTCATTTTGGTCAGGTGCCAGCGAGGTTGTCTTAGCTTCTTAACCCTTTACAGGTGAAAGGGTTTTTCCTCTGGCCAGGAGGGATTTAAAGGTGTTTACCCTTCCCTTTATATTTATGACAGTGCCACATCACATAAACCCACTGTAAATCTCACAAGCTGCTAGCACAAGAACGGAAATATTGAGCCTACTGCCTTATACTGAGAAGTGTTTGAATGCAAGGGAACACAGATATTTATTCACTAATAAATAGAGACGCCTGTCAGATAGCATATTACACAGCAGCACCTAGGGAAAAGCTGGGTCAGTGGCCAGAATGGATGCACGCCTTTAGCTCCTGCTAACAACCTGGACAGAGCAAGATAAGACATGCTATAGAACAGTGGTTCTCAACTTTTCCAGACTACTGTACCCCTTTCAGGAGTCTGATTTGTCTTGCATACCCCAAGTTTCACCTCACTTAAAAACTACTTGCTTACAAAAATCAGACATAAAAATACATAAGTGTCAGCACATTATTACTCAAAAATTGCATACTTTCTCATTTTTACCATATAATTATAAAATAAATTGACTGGAATAAAAACATTGTACTTACATTTCAGTGTATAGTACATAGAGCAGTCATTATCTGTATGAAATTTTAGTTTGTACTGACTTTGTTAGTACTTTTTATGTAGCCTGTTGTAAAACTAGGCAAATATCTAGATGAGTTGATGCACCCTCGGAAGACCTCTGTGTACCCCTAGTTGAGAACCACTGCTATAGGAAACCCTCTGAGACTTTTAACAGCTGTGTTAAATCCCTGTAGTTCTAAAGGAGACATTTGCTCACAGGGAGACTAGATTTTATTACCCACAATCAACTAGTACATATTGTATCCAATCCCCTGAGGCCGGGTGAGCTTTGGAGCTGATCAAACAATGTTATCAGATGGGTTTTGTTTATTTATTAGGTACCTGGCCGGAAATTGTGGTAAGGGCTAGGTAGGTTTACAAGGCCCAAATTCACCTGCTTTCTTGCAACACTTCAGTTTTAGTGAGGGCTGAGGAGAACAACAATAGCTTTCAGAGATAAATCCCAGGAAGAAGAAATGCCAGCATGAAAGCAGGCCCAATAATAAGTGAGGGTGGGGGAGGACTGGTAATCTGTATTGGACACGACTAAAGAAGGTTTCACTTTCCTTCAGGTTTGCTGCGGGACCTGTATGATATTTCCATATGGACATTGCAACATAAGTGCTTGTAGTGGTAGCTGGTAATGCACCAGGAAGTCACCTTCCTCTACCATAAACCATGGACTGTAGGGATCTAACTGCCCTTTCTACTTTTTCCCAGCAAGTTCATTGCTCAGCTATTTGGTGGGTACAATGTTGCCAGTATATAACTGTCTTCAGTGTGTGAAGAGGTCAGTGATAGCTGCCTAGTTGCTTTTATATTTGTATTGCGTGTCTGCAGTAATAAAAAGGAGAGGGGTTTGTATAATTAGGAAGAAATTTGGACATAAGTAAGTTATCTGGCAGGAGATATGTATGCCAAGGCCCTAACTGAAGCACTGGCAACTTTATATATATAGCAAAATAACAGAGAAAATATAAAGGGGAGGAGAGCTGTGTAACTTAGAGGATAATAGAGATACAAGCAGCACAGAGTTATAAAGATGAAGTCATGCCAGAGAAATTTTATTGCTTTTTGACTGAACTACAAAATTTACAAGAGATGGGCAGAAAATGAATGAGACATTCTATGGTTTTGGTATTCATTTTCTATAGTACCCATATCTTACATATGTGCCTGACCTTACACACAAGAGCTGTCCTATTGAGTTTTTTACTATGGGCCTTTTTGTCCATGCCCACTATGATTTACTATGGAGAGCAGCACCACTGGGTGTAGTGAATATGGCACATCCAGCCCAGGTTTGCATAGCAGAGAAGAGCTATAAGCTCTATTTTGGAAGCTGACAGTAAAGGAAAATCATTTGTGGGGGTGAGAGTCAGACATGTAATTATACACATCATTATACTTTTACACACACACTTCACATCAAACTGAAAAAAACTAGAACCAGAAGAGAGACATGCCAGTCCTACATAATGCAATGTACATGTTTTGATGTCAATTCCCTACCTTTGTTTGCTTATTGTCTAAAACTAAACAATCTTCCAGGCAGGAACCACGCAAAGCACTGCACAAAGCTAATAATCTGAATAGCAGGAAGATTTGGGTCAACCCCTCTCACTTAAGGGAAGGCTGAAGTTCTACATGTAAAGCTTAAGACCTACCATGGCAAATTAAGTGAGAAGAGGCAAATGCTGAAGAAACAAGTCCCACTGTTAAGCTCAGGCGACTGCTCCTAGCCACAAAGGAAAGGATTCTTCCCAGACATCTTTCTCTGTCTCAAACCAGGACTTGTTCTTAGTTCTATCTAAAGCTAGAGAACAAATGGCTCAAAACCCTCAATCCACTTGATGGAGTAATTTGTTCCAGCTGGGCCCAGTCATGTTCCCTGTAATCCTTGCTGTGATGGAAAGCACCTGTGAAAGTTTTTCTGCTAAGGGAAGTCTTACTTAGCCCTGTTCCTCTCAAGTACAGAGACATATACATATACATACACACACACACACACACACAGATTTATCCACCCTTCATGCTTGTCATGAACTAAAGCACTGTCAGGAATGGAACATGGGGACAAAAGCAGGACTGATGACAAGTTCTATTTAACTGGACTGTTCGTACCACTCCAAGAGCTGCTGATTCTCTGCATTTGTTTATCTTTTTCTTACATGATGCATAAAACAGTTGTGTCTCAGGGATGGAGTTTGGCAATTCCTCAGATCTCTTTCCATCTGTGAGTTCCTCTCCTCTCAGCAATTTGGATCTAGAGTTCCATTCCATGTGAAACAATAAATCAAGTTCAGATTCACCCTACTCATTGTGGTTGTATTGTTCTATTCTACAAGCCTGATCCAAAGCCCATGGATGTCAGTAAAAGGAGGCTTTGGATCAAGTCCCGTGTGGGCATGGGAATCCAATCTCTTCTCTTTACTCATAGAAACACAGTGTAGCACTATACATTACTTGTTGCTATAGCTGAACACCAGTTTACAGTGATTATTATTTTTTAGCAACAGTCAAGCACCATTGCTCCCTAGGAGATCCTGGCTAGGAAGAGCATTTTAATGAGAATATATAGCCAGCCTCTTTTGTACTAAAATAAAGAGCTTTATCGTAATATTTGCCAGACTGTCTCAGACTACTGGGCCATCAAATCCAGTATTCTGCTTCTGGTACTGGCCAACACCTGATACTTCAGCAGATGACAAAAATACTCTTAACGCATCTGACCAGTTGAATAATACTGTTACTGTCCATGGAAGGAAAATATAATTCTTGACCACAGCAGTGATCAGCTTCAACCCTGAAGCATGAAAGTTGATTACCCTTATTTGAGCCCAATGGACATAAAATTATCCAGATGCAGCTTTGACTATGGACTCCTCCTGCCGTGAATTTTACAGGCTAAGGAACAACACACTGAGGGAGTCCCTCACCGGTCAGATTCTAGCACAGACTTGAATGATATATTTGATTCACTAACATTAGTCTCAACTCTTGGCCTGGAATTTTGTGTCTGCCTGCAGATGCATCCCTAGCTAGTGAGAAATTCTAAAACAGTAACTCAGATTTTTAATCTCATGATCATTTTGAACATAAGACTTTTTTTTAGGATCCATGTTAATGGAAGAATCCTATCGAATGATAGAAAATTAAAGCCTTTGTGTAGGAAGTTTAAACCAAACCTCTACATTGTGATGAACTAAATTCCTGTCATGTAATTCCTGACCTAAAGAAGAGCTCTGTGTAAGTGAAAAGCTTGTCTCTCTCACCAATAGAAGTTGGTCCAATAAAAGATATTCCCTCGCCCTCCTTGTCTCTTTAATATCCTGGGATCAACACAGCTACAACAACACTGCACACATAATACAATTCCATAGGCTGGTTTACAAACTATAGAAAAGATATAATTGTATCTTAATTTCTTATAAAACTTGAAATAATTTGAAAGGACTCTATTTAAATTGTGCTTGACCCTATTCATTTCATCCTTATTAAATCCTATAGGAGTTTTTCAGAAGGGCAGTTATATTCCACTTCCTCTTCTCCCAGTGTTCCCATATTAGAAACAATTACAGGTGGCCCATGCATTATCTTCCACAAACATGTCCGTTCTTGGCAATGCAGTTCCAGGAACATTCCAGTCACTCTGCTGCTTTCTAGGTGTAATAACAATCTTATCACACAGCACTGAACTTCAAAACAACAGTCATTTCATAACAGAACAACACATTTTCTAAATCCTGCAATCAAATGGAGTGAAAGTGATGCAGCCCTATTCTAGAAAGCAAATATCAAGCAGAAGGTTGCTTAAAAAGGGGCTGATTAAATTAATTTGCTTGTAGAAGATTCACTCCCCTTTTCAGCAGCAGAGGAAGCAACACTGAGTTTTGTCAGAAGTGAAGAGCATCTGCAACTTGAGTTGAGTCCCCCGGCAGCTGTGGGGGCTCTGTCTCTCTGAACATTTAAGCTTAATGTTTATAACATTTTTGCAGCCAGTTTTCTAAGACAGTTTACACAAAGAATTAACTTACTGATACTGTCTTGCCCTTTTGTTCTTTCAGCTCATGCACCTTTTCCCTCTCACCACTGTTCTTTCCCTTCTTACAACTCACTAAACAGCAATAAGGAGCATACAGGGGCAACAAATTATTACAGTCATGCCTAGGAGTTCCAACTGGGATCAGGGCCCCACTGTGCTAGGCACTGTACAGACACCTCCTGAGAGACCGTCCCTGCCACAGAGAGCTTACAATCTACACAGAGAAGACAGACACAGAGTAGAAGGGGAAACAAAGGCACAAAAAGGCAAAGAGACTTGCCTAAAGTCACATAGCACGTGGCATAGACCAGAGCACTGACTCCCTGGCCAGTGACGATACCATAAGACTGCGCTGCCTCCCCATAATTGCTCTGAATGTACGGACATTTCTGTCATCTGTTTATGCCTAAACAGCTCTTCTTCTCTCATAAGAAGAGTTAATTTCTACATTGCTCACCCTCAACTTTGGGTTTTCTATTTACACTCTTTTTTTCTTAAACTAAAGGGGGGCATTGTTTGGTGGAAAAAAATAAAGTTCTCAGCATTTTTCCTCAGGTCCCTTCATTCTGATTAATTTTAAGAAATATATTTAGTATTTTCCTTCCAAGTCCCATTCTGCTTCCATCCTTCCTTCCTCTCAAAGATTTGACTATGGGATTCTGCATTTTTCTCCCAGAGCTCCGCAACTGATTATCCCCTCCTGCCTAGCTCCTACTCGGGGATACTTTACACTCATTTTTAATCTTTCCCTCACTTCTCCTTCCCCCTGCATACACTCTCACTATCCCCCCTCCCCCACATCAAACAACAGCTATTTCCCCTCCAAAACACTCAACCTCAGAGTCCCAACACTGTAGTCAGCCTGGAGAGACTCCCATGCCTACATGAAGCAAAAGAGGGTCTTAGCCCTCCTGGGGCCTTTATAGCCCTTTGCAGCAGTTCTGAGCCAGGAGCAATCATTTGTTTCCCCTCCCAGCCAAGAGCAGCTCACAGGCGTATGGGACAGGGGAGCTGCTGTGGAAGAGCACAGATACTGCCGCTCAGACTCCAGCCCCCCTCAAGGAATTCTGTGGGGGAGACTTAGCCTTTCCTTGGTGCCACCGCCAGTGCTATCGCCTGTTCTCGACCCTTAAGTAAAGCACCAGATCAAACCACCAGAACCTATTCTACACTTCCCCTTCAGATGACTTATTTTCCAGTAAAAATCTAGCACAGTGTGGGCAGCGGTGCTTGAACAATTTGTATAGCGCTGAGAGCCATTGAACCAAACTGTAAACCCTGCTTATGATGGAAACCACTTCAAGCCAGGGGGTGCTGCCACAACCCCAGCAATCCTAGTTCCAGCAGCCATCTCCGGTTCACTGTACTCAAACAAGATGCCTTACTGACTCCAGCAGGGGTACTGCAGGTGTGGCTGAGGTCCCACCGGTGTGAAGGAGGCATGGCTTGGCTCTTTAGGAATCATGGAATATGCTTGGCTCGCCCCCTCTACCCATCCCATGCCAGTTTTGGAAGATAGTTATTCCCCCCGATGCCTCATTCCAGGGAGCACAGGCATTTCCCACACAGCACTTGGATTATTTAATTTGAGTTACTGGCTTCTGGCTGCTCCAGCCCATAAAGGGTCAGAAGTTCAGCTATTGCTCAGAGTGCCTTGCAAATTTACCTCACAGAGGACAAGAGAATGCCCCGTGGTGGTTTCTTTCTACAAGGGCACACACTTCCCTGGTAGGACAGGCTGCTTCCTCCCTCAGGGCCTACAATGCAGTATTTCCCTCTTGGTCCAGAGCCACTCCAGGCCAAATACATAGCAAATGGTTTATTGGATCTAGGGCTTTTCTGAAGACTGGCATCCCTGAGCAATGATGGGATAAAAGCCCAATAGCTGAGTGCCATGCAACAACCAGTGAACAGTGAGGGAAGAGAAAGAGTACATCTCTGTCCATGACCCTGTGGGTCACACTGAGCCTGGGTTTCAAAAGTGCTGAGTGCCCACAGCTCCAATTGAAGGCTGCACACTGGGGGAAAAAAAAGAAAAAAAAAGCAGTCCATTGTGCTAATCTCAGAAGTAATTCTCTGCTCAGTTAAAGCTGGGAAAAGTCAGTTCCCAGGAGTCTAGTGACACACTGGTTTGTGTTTTAATAGAGACTCTAAACCCCATGGGAGGCATGCTCTGGTCAGCATAGTAATGATATGGTTGCATGATATGCTTCCACTCAATGTATCAGTATTTGGGGAGCTAGGAAGTGCCAGACTGGCTCCGACCAGGAGTCCCTCTATTCCTGTATCCTGTCTCTGAAAGTGGCCAACATCAGCTGCTTTCAAGACAGAAACCTTGCAGCAGGCAGTTATGGGCTAACCTGCCCTTGGGAAAAGTAGTTTCTTTCTAAACCCCATGCTATCCCTATTGGCAGGGGCTCAGATTCCAGCTGGCCACATTCAAACTTCCACTTCTAGCCAGAGGACCATTGTCAAGCATCAGAAAGGAGCTGTACCCAGCCCTCTGCAGAGAGAAGAAGTGGGTTATAGTGTTGTCAAGTCTTTTGCAGAAGGCAGAAGCCTCGGAAACCCAGCTGCGGAGGGATAAGTCCACAGGGAACCAGCAAAACACTCCTTAACCATGGTAGGGCCCTCCTCCCAAGCATGACCAGCACTTACTGTGCAGGTAGATCAACAAAGACATGGGGCAGACATAGCCTATTTTGTAGCAACAAGACAAGGCAGGATGAAAAGGGTATAACATTGGGTAGCTCTGGCCAAGGGTAATGGGGTGCACTCACCTCTCGCGAGCCCCCCATGTCTGTGTGTGTGCCTGCACTCACTCTCTATCAGTTTGTGGTGGGTCTTCAGTGACTCAGCCCTCCAGCCAAGTCACACGCAGTCCGTATTTGAAATAAAAACAAAGGAAACCCCTTCCAAGGTACAAGTCCAACAGAGGCCTCTCTCTGTGCCCTCTGTAACCTCTCTCTCAAGTTGTCCCTGCTCCGGAATAGCAGTGCATCAGGGCTCCCACCCTGGGGGCAATGTCTTCACCCTCTCAGGTCGTTTTGGGCTGCAGCTCTCCAGCTGGGCCACTACAGTTCAACTCCTCTTCTGCGGTGCTTCAAAGTCCAGGCCACTTTCCCAATGGCTGGAGAGGGGCGGGAAGGGAACCCAGGCCTGCCCGCTACTCCGGATCCCAGCCCAGGGACCCTATAGATGGCAACCACCCACTGTGTCCATGTAAATAAATAAATGGCGTCACTGGTACAATCCCCTGAGCCACTTCCCTGTGCCACTTTCACCCTTACCACAGGGCCTTGTCCTACTGGAGTTCCAGCAACCAGCTCAGGGCTCCCTCTCGCTCTCCCTGGCTTCTGGCAGCACTGCCCTGTCGGAGGTTTTGCAGCTCCATCAGCCATCTACGCACCATCCACACTTGTCCAGCTCCAGCAAGGAACTGAACACCTGCTGGCACTGCAGCTCTTCTTATACTAGGCTGCTGGGCCCTGATTGGCTACATCTCACGCAGCCACACTACGTAGCTTGGAGCAGTGGTGGATTAGCCACTGGGCCAACGGGGCCTGTACACCCCGACCTGCTCTGCCCACCTGGCGCTTCTGCCAGGGAGCATGGTCAGGGCGTGGGGGAAGCCCCCACGCCCTGACCCCGCTCCCTGGCAGGAGTGCCGAGTGGAAGGGGGTGGGGGGATACTGCAGGTGGAAGGGGTGAGAGGCCCTCGCTTGCTCTGTCCCCAGGCTCCACAAACCCCTAATCTGCCTCTGGCTTGGAAGGCCGTCTCTACTGCCCTTTTCTGGGGTGGGGTGTGGCAGAGCCATGAGGCCTCCAGCAGGGGACCTCAGAGGGTCTGGTATACCCCGTCACACCAAGGCTGAGTAACTTCAGTGCTGAGAGATCTGAAATAGTCCTATACACAGCGTAATGTCTGCATGTCCTGTAGACTTTTTTCTTTTAAGAAATACTTTTCTTGCTAAGTGCCAATAAGACCCATTAGTTTGGCGTCACAGTTCCCAGTAGTTGGTCATTTGTTAGGGAGGGTGAACTGGTTCAGCCCCTCCCTCCCCCCAACTCCGTCCAGAACCACTACCCCAAACTCAAACCAAACACTTTGGGAGGTTCAAAAAGTTTTGTTCACCTTAAATGCAGCCTCTGCCTTTCCCAGCTCTGGCCAGTGCGTGAGTCTAAACCAGTATTATAGCAGTTTAGTTTACACCAAACAGCTATAAGCATTCGTTGCCCTGGTTAATTTACAATCAGTTAAACGCATGCAGCTTCTGGGTGTAGACTAGGCCTGCGATTAATGGGATTTAGATATCCAAATCTCGGGAGACTTTGACAATGTCAGCCTAGGTCTCGTGGAAGAGTCGTTCTGTGAGAGATTTTCCCAGCCCCTGCTTTGCTGACCCCAATAGGCTCCAAAACACACACATTTTTTGGATCCTCTGACCCTTTCCTCACCCAAGTCTGTGTCCCACCGAGGGACTTTTCAGGAATTAAAAGTAGAAAATAATATGGCAATGCTCCTGAAAGTCACTGACTTTAAGGGGGGCTCATACGCAGAGGCCATTCATGAGCAGGCCCTGATTTTATATACTGAGCCAGAAGAGTTTTTGAGGTCATCACGTACATCAAACTACAGTAAAAAATGCCTCAAGTTACATCAGAGAGACCAGGTGGGTGAGGTAATATCTTTTATTGGACCAACTTCTGTTGGTGAGAGAGACAAGCTTTTGAGCTTACACAGAGCTCTTCTCCAGGGCCTGTAAAAGGTATCGCCTTAGGTTACATCAGGCTTTTAAAAATTAATCGCTACAGCCCTAGGTAAGTGGCAAGGATGAGATTTGTATCACTGTTGGCTTTAGGACAGGCACCATCTGTTTCCCTCTTGTAATTTGGATGGGAACTTAGTGCTTCTGAAAGGTGCTGGGCTGTAATCAATAGGGAATAAAATCCTTTATTTAGCCACAAAACAGGCACAGCATGCTAAGCACAAGTGTCCACACACTGACCTGCCAATATGCCTTAGATTGTGCCTCTAGGTACCATCCCTCCTCTTGGATTAAGAGAAGAACTCAGGCTCCAGGCTCGAGCTAGGCCTTAGCTGTTCTACAGAGACTGACAATTATTAGCACCAATTAGGCTGCTCTTATCAGAGTATCAACTAGAGGCATCAATTGAGATTGGGGGGCCCATTGTTCTGGGTGTTGCCGCGCACACACAATTATAGACAGTTGCTGCTCCAAGGAGCTGACCATCTAAAAGGCAAGACAAGACAAAAGAGGGGAGGGAAAACCAGCACAGTGGTACAACCAGGAATAGAAGCCAAGTCCCTCTTTTTCTAATCCAGTCCCCTAGCCACTGGGCAACAATAGCCCTCGTTTGTGAGGTGTACATTGCTCTGCTGCACCCAGAGGCCCGAGTGCCCCAAATTCACTTCACATAGCCACTGACAAGGCATCAGCTGGTGATGAGTGGCTGGTGACCAGTCTACTCAACTGCTCCACCCTCTGCTAGGATAAAGGTCACAGAAGATGCATTGAGGAGGCAGCTGACTGGAAAAGGGGTGCATGCCACTGGTCCAGATTGAATTAAGGTGAATTGACAGAGGCCAGGTGAGGTCTACTTGCAACATACCTGGCCATTGGCAGCTCTGTTAGCCTCTCATTTATAAAAACTGGACTCAACCAATATAAAACACAAAGTCTCTTTGGTTACAAGAAGCTGCAATAGGAGAATAGTTTCTGCATTCCCTACCCCAATTTCTTACTTTTCCTTACGCACAAACCCACATCTTTTGCCTTTGTTCTGTTGCTGGACATAAGCCAAGATGGAATAAGATGTTAGCACAAAATGCCTTTAGAAATATTCATTGCTCATCACTTAACAAGATTACCTCTGAAATCCTCCATTGCTTTGAGGGAGATTTAAAACCTTTCAGGCTTGCAGTAACCATGGCAACACTGATGCAGGAAATGAAAGGAGACAAT
The DNA here is from genome assembly GCF_965152275.1 of Natator depressus. NCBI lineage: Eukaryota > Metazoa > Chordata > Testudines > Cheloniidae > Natator > Natator depressus. The sequence continues at coordinate 17,570,847 of NC_134247.1, forward strand.
CAATGTGAAAGATCATTCATGAAGATCTAGTCTCTGTGTGAGAGTGAAATGGAGCTGGGGAGATTTTCCTCTGCACCATGTTTCCTTGGTTAATACCGTGAAACATTTTTTCAAAAAATCTGTACAAGTTACAGGTGTATGCTGCTAACTGGAGTGAAGAAGCTCTTTAAAAAAAAACCCTGCAGTATTCTATAAGAAAGGTTCAAAATACCGAAGATAGCAGTGGTCGTACTGTGCTGTTGCATATTGCCAGCCATGTGGAAGATTTGTTACTGTCTCATTCCTCCTCCACCTGTCATCTTCTCCTCCCACATGCTAAAAGGACACCCCCATGCACACACACCCACACATGCACGCACAGCACCAGCTGGATCAAACTAGAATGAGTTGTGTTGTGACTTTATGAGGTGGACCAGAAGGCTACCACACTCGTTTCACTTATGCCCAGAATTCAGATGAGTCTTCCAGGAACAGATGTATCATGTATAATTTCCCAAGATGTCTCCTCACACCTCCTTTCAGCTCACACTTCCTCCAAGGTCAGGTTACTTAAAGAGGTAGGATGGTTTTGTGGTTTAGTGACCTCACTGGAAGTCATAAGACCTGGGTTCTGTTCCCCTCTCTGCCAGAGACTCCTTGTTTGACCTTTAGCAGGTCCTTTAACTTTTCTGTGCTTCTGTTTCTTCACTCATAAAAGAGGGATCATGACACTTACCTACCTCATTGGGTGTCGTGAGGCTGAACAAATATGAAACCTGGAGCTTTTTCAATGGACGACACTGTGCAAGTGCGCAGTACTGTTATAAAACCACATCTTTTTAATAAGGGGTTGTGAATTCGCACCTATGCAGTGATTGCAATTACTATACATCCTCACCAGGTTCTTACTGTGATCTTCTTGTGACTGAGATATACAGCATTATGTCCTACACCCAACCAGGAGAAATGATAAAGGAATATATTTAATCTTCTCCTTTTGCATTTTTTATATTTATTGCAGTTTTTTTTAAAAAAGGTACACAACCCAAAGTTTTTCTAAAAAAGTCCAGACATTCAACAGCATCATTTTCCAAAGCCTAAGCAAGAGTATTGGGTATGTAACTTTATGGCAAGTGTTTTGTGACTGTTCTCTTCTGTATGAGCTGAGTGGGCTAGGCTCCTTGCAAAGGCCAGAGCGGGTAAGTTAACATTGTGATTTGCAGAAGGAAAGGCACTCAGATGTTGTGATGATGGGCACAGTATGGAAATGCAGAATGACAGACTGAAAAGGAGAGAGAGAATATGTGCATGTACGTCAGTGTGTGCAAAAACAGCAGTGTGCCTTTAGCTCAGCAGCTGTGTCTCACACTCCCTCCTAGAAGCTCCAGGTGTGGGATGGGATTGCTGTAGTGCTATTTACTAAAGATGCATCAGGGTCTGGATTTTTGCAGGAGATTGAGAAAAGCTGCACTTCTTTGTTTAACTGGTAGAATTTTACGGGGTGGCATAAAAAGAAAATAAAAACCAAGCTGGATCCAGCATAACCCAGGGGCCAGAAACGTCGGCTTGCAGTGCTGCGGCTCTAGTTTGAAAGCATGTGAAATTTTAGGTGCACTAGGAGCTGGTACAATTGTTTATTTAGACAGAGTCTGGGGGTTAAAAATTGGCTCCAGATACCAAACATGTGTTTTTCCAGTCCAGTTGGGTTGGGATGTAGCAGGGTACAGAGTTTTCTAGTGGAGCAGGAGTGGCTACTTATGCTTTATAATTTGGAGTGAACAATTTGGGGTTTGAGCCAAATATTGCAAAGATCCAGGTTTTGCGACACTCATGTCCTCAGATGGATCAGTGTCCAGAATGTTTTGATCAGCAGAAACAGCTACACTTCTTCTCTGCTCATGTGGTATATTTTGGTTGGTGATGGCCAAAAATTAGGTGGATCTGGCAGGATATATGTGCCACATCTGGGTTTTTGCCACACTTGTACCACAGCCCAAAATATTTTGCAGCATGAGGAATGGGCTACCCCTGTTCTCTAGATAGGCATTAGAATGTGGGGGACCCGGACCAGGTCAAAATTTGGCTGGATCCTGGTGCTGAATCCAGGGTTTGGCAGAATCATGCTCTGGGATGCATTGCAGGTGAGGGGCGAGGAATGGCGTTTGGTGCTGTAGAAGCAGCTACAGTTGCTTTCTCTATGCTGATGATACAATTGCAGGAAGTGGGAACAGAAATTGGCAGGGATGCAGATAGAGGCTGTTTTTACCTTTTTCCAATACTCACAACCAGCTGGTAGCACACAAGCCACAAAGCAAAATGTCACAGAAACTCAGCAGGTAATTTCAAATAAAGCCCTGGTCTGTCCCCACACAATCCCCCAACAGGAGAGAGGAGCACTGAGGGCTCAGAACTCTCACTCTAGTTCATTGGCACTAATTTGTTGCTCTCGGTGAGTCTCCATCTCCAAGGATGACACAAGGGCAGCTGCTAAAAGGCAGCTAGCTCCCCAGAGCTACAAACAGCAGCATGAGCCGAGTGTGATGCACAGCATTGCTGAGCCTCTCCAGGGCTGGGGATGGCTTTCAAGGACAGATCTCAGCGGATTGGCTCAGAGCATCCTTCTCTCCCCCTCCCCTGTTATACTCCCAACTGCCGAGATTGGACAAGCATATGACACATGTTGAAGGGGAGTGTGAATAAATGGTGAGCCGAGCTGAGGGAGTGGGGAGACAGCAGTGATCCAGATCCAGCCCAGAGAAGTTTGCAGGCCACTCGAGAGTAGTAACAAACTTGGAGAGAGATGTGCAGAGCTCATCCATGAAAAGCGAGGGAGACACCAGGCTCTGAGCTGCAGAGGAAGGAGACCTGCAACCCTGGGTTGCAGACAGATCAGAGGCACCCAAAGCTTCAGCCAAAGTTGGATTTGTAGCTTTCCTCCCACAAAGTCCCCAGAGCTCCAGTGTGCAGCCATGTCCCTGGCAGTGAAGGAGAAGAACCACGTGCGTCTGGTCTTCCTGGGTGCGGCAGGCGTGGGCAAGACGGCCCTGATCCACCGCTTCCTGCTGGACACTTTTGAGCCCAAGCACCGGCGGACAGTGGAAGAGCTGCACAGCAAGGAGTATGAGGTGAGCGGGGCCACCATCAAGGTAGAGATCCTGGACACCAGTGGCAGCTACTCTTTCCCGGCCATGCGCAAGCTGTCCATCCAGAACAGTGACGCCTTTGCCCTGGTCTACGCGGTGGATGACACAGAGTCCTTCGAGAGCGTCAAGAGCCTGCGGGAGGAGATCCTGGAGGTGAAGGAAGACAAGTTCCCTCCCATCGTGGTGGTGGGCAACAAGGCAGAGGCCAACAGAGAGAGGCAGGTGCTGACTGAGGATGCCCTGTCTCTGGTGGAGCTGGACTGGAACAACCGCTTCCTGGAAGCATCGGCCAAGGAAAACGAGAATGTGGTGGAAGTCTTCAGGGAGCTGCTGCAGCAAGTCAACCTGCCCAGCCGGCTCAGCCCGGCGCTGCGCAGAAGGAGGGAGACCTTCCCAAAGGAGAACGCACTCAGACCACCCATGAACAAGACCAACAGCTGCACTGTTTGCTGAGCTGGGCCAGGCCAGGAGGAGGAGCAGCAGCAGGATGGACTTGAAACTCAGGTGGGCTGGGTAGAGATGAGGCTGCAGCCACTAAAGTGGCACCCCTCCCCCTCCTGTTCCTTACCCAGCCTGGTTAGACTGTTAAACTTGTAGATCAAATGAGGTAGGGGCCCGAGTCACTTTGACTCAGCTGGCCGGGGGCTGGGGAGGGGGAGTGACTGACCCATAGGGAGCGTTCAGCAGCAGTCTCCGAAAGGCAGGAACTGGGTGTGCCTGAGTCACTGAAGTCTGTCTTTATGGTGCTACACAGGGGTTTGGGGCGGGGGTGTAGCAAGGGACAGAGGCAGAGAGGAGAGAGTGTATAATTTAGAGAGAGGGCTCATTTAGGAAGCATGTTGCATTTGTGAAGCCTTTGAGCGTCCATCATGAGAGTTAGTAAATACCTTATGTCCCTGAAGCTCTGTGGTACAAGGGGGAGCAAACGAGGGAGGCTCTTCTGTCACATGGAGTGGAAAGCGCACACATGCATCTGTGAATCCGTATTGTTTCTCACTGGTCCCAGTCCTGTGTTGGGTTCTTGCTCACCAGCCCCTAACCCTGTGCATTTGTACACGTTTTTGTACAAGCTTCGTTTACAATGAAATAACCAGTGTCCAAGGTAGTTTTGATTTTGCACTTTGGGTAGCATCACGGAGCACAAGGCAGGGCAGTCTGTGAACAGTCTGGTTTTTATTTTGTTCTTTTTTAAAGTTGTATCCAATTAAAAAAAATTACATTGCAAACTCAAGGTGTGTTTTTCTTCTGCTCTCTGAAAAGTAGTACCAGCTGTGATCCGTACCCAGCCGGACCTCTGATCACTGTGTTTGCATTTTCTCTTCCACACGTTGTCCTTATCTGGTGGCTTCCCTGTACTTTATGACACCCACCCTCCCCTCCCCTTTTATGGCTTTTCCTGGTAATTTAGCCACTAACATTTTACCAGGCAGTGAGCAGCTACAAACAAAACAGCACTCCTCATATCAAAGTATAACAAGAATGAAGCCATTAAAAAGCATTTGATCTGCTGAAATAAAACCATAAACACATTAAAATGAAGGTAATAAAAGGAGTGGGAGAGGAGAGGCAAGTGGCAGGTTTTGCTGTGATTTACTGCATGCTCCGTTGATTTACCCTCCCCTCTTATGCATGCTATTGCCAGAATTTTCAAAGGTGCTTTTTGACTGTAAGTGGGGCTAGATTTTTTCTAAAAAATTTCAGCTCCTCTATAGGCACCTAGATAAGTGGCCAGAAATTTTAGAGGGGATCAGCATGATGGGAGCTGAGCTCTTGGGAAAATCTGGCCACTGGTGTGACAATGGGAGTTGCCAGGTGCTGAACTCTATGGCCATATATATATTGCTTTCACTTGACAACTGTGTAAAGACTCCCTCCTCCTGTCACAATACACCGATTCACAGATGGCCAGGTGAGTCATCAGTCTAGGCACAACACACCCATCACTGTTGTGCCCAGATAGGACTATATGCTACACCAGAGCCTTTCAAAATGAATACCTCTATTTGTGAATAAAGGACCACACACTCAGGGCCTGACTTACACCTTATGAGCCCCTAGGCACAGCATCTGCAGCACCCCCCTGCCTACAGCTGACCTTCAGGTTTTCCGTAAAAAATGAAACGAAAAGAAATGTAAACGATAATTTAAATACAGTAGAACCTCAAAGATACAAACACCAGAGTTACGGACTTACCGGTCAACCGGATACCCTGTGGAACCAGAAGTAACCAATCAGGCAGCAGCGCAGACCCCCCCCCGCCCCCCGAAAAGACAAATACTGTACTGCCTCTGGCCTTTAGCCCTGAGGCTCACAGCTTCAGCCACTAGGGGTTGGGGCTGGAGCTGCAGGGTGCGGGGCAACTCAGGGCGCCGGGCTTCTGACCCGTGAGAGCACTGGGGCACAGGGCTTTAGACCCCCACGGTTCCACTGCCGGTTTCAGCCCCACAGCTCTGTTTATGCCTTCAGTCCTGCAGAGGGGGCTGGGGCTCGGGGCTTTAGCTATGAGGGACTTGCCGGTTTCCACTCCAGTGTTCCCCCCATAGCTGAAGCCCTGAGCCCTGGTGTCCCCCCTCCCCCCGCTCCGCTGAAGCAGGGAGCAGATCCATGGGGAGCCCCAAGCCCCCCACGAGGCTGAAACTGAGAGCGGAGCTGAAGCTACTCCCCGCTGCCCAAAGCCCTGGTGCCCTGACAGTCAGAATCCCTGATTCTTCTCCCCCCCACCCAGAGCTGTGACCTTGCCCCCCCCACCAACCTGCGGCTGCAGCCCCCCCCCCTTGTGGCTGAAGTCCATAACCTCTTCTTCAGAGTTAGGGAACATTCCAGAGTTACAGACACCTCGGGAATGGAGATGCCAGCACCCCCAGGCACATGCCGACTGTGCCTAATTGGAAATCCGGCCATGCACACACTGCAACAGTAAGGTGACAAACAGCTACACACCCCAGGTCCACTGAACCCAATGCAGTCAAGCTGGGAGACACAGGTCACCTCTCTGAGATGGATGGGATCACCTGGCATTTCCCAAAATGCAGCTGAATGTAAAACTTCCCAAGGCCAAAGCAAATCAGAACACAGAGGCTGGTACGAGAGAGAGAGAGAGCGCGCAATGGCCCACAGCTCTGAGCTGGGTGGGCCAGAGAGTAACATGTCCAAGGATTAGGAAGAGGGGGTGCATTGACTGGCTGGGCAGCTAGACGGAGGGCAGGGAGAGCTTCATATAATGCTGACCCTTCCTCTAGCAGGACTGAGGCACTCACAGGCACTCTCCTTTACAGTGCTTAACAGGCTAAAACACTCTGATCTCCTGTCTAGGTTTTCCCTTTTGTTTCCCTTGCTGCTGAGTTGAAGTCACTGTCAGAATCTCTCTTGAACTTTGGCTGTTAGGGAGGATTTTGGTTTTGTTTCTAAATTGTCTTTGTATGATAAGATTTCTGCTCAGGGGCAGGCTTGAAAGATAAATGCTAGCTTAAAGCAAGTCAGGTGCTGAACGTGAAGAGTGTGTGGTCTCCAGAGAGATCCTAATGTGGGAAGGGGGCTACCAGTAATGTACACTAACTTTGCCTTCAGAGGGTTTTGGATCAACCCCTAGAATGCTGATTTCCCAAGCAGACAGTGGCTGAATGTCAGCGGAATTTTACGCAACCAGCTGAGAACCTGAGCTTAGATCTGGGACCCTTCTCCCCATCTCCCCCCCCACCCCCCCACGGTAGCAGGGATTGGAGGATGTGAGTGTAACCCTTCTGCCAGGTGGAGCGGGCAGCAACCTGGACCAGGTTCAGAAACTAGGGATTCCTTTTCAACAATACAACACAGAACCGGCTCGAGCCCACATCACCCCTGAGTGCCTCTGAGAGGCAATACTTCCCCACTTGCAAGCACAGAGTCTGAGTGTAGAAAAGAAATTTTTAATGAAAGGAGAGAAGTCATCTGACATTAATTAGGGAAAATGCCTCAAGCAGGATTCATAAACATAAAACTGTGAGCAGGACACCCACCCCAGCGTGCGTGGGGCAGAGTCTTCTGCCTCATGTTCTGGAGTTCTATAACCAAAAATTCCTTTACTGTGCCCCCCTCTGCTCCCTCACCATACCCTACTCACAGTAATTGTCCTTGGTCAGTGAGGACTCAGGGTTCAGAAGTGCATCTGTGTGAGTTCACCTCCCACCCAGGGAAGAAGGCTCCTGGCTGCTCCACGATCTGAGCACTTGCTCTGGCTGGACGCCCTGCCAGCCACTGTTCCTCGCTGCCTGGACGTCGTGCCAGCCGCTGTTCCTCACCGCCTCCTGCTGGCCTACTGCTCGCTGCCTCCCGCCAGCTGCTCCCGCCGGCCGACTTCAGGGGCTCAATCAATACTCAGTCACCAGCTGCTCCCGCCAGTCACCTTCTGCTGCCACCTGCCTCTCTGCTGTGACCTTTGTATGTCAATCCCTTAGTGATTGTCAGCTCTTAGGGATTTTTAGCTCTCAGCAGGCTGGGCAGAAACACTGTCCCAGCACAAGTAATTTCAGCACTTAAAACAACAAAAGCCTGCTAATGAAGCCTAGTTAGCTCTATCTTTGAACAGTGGGGAGGAACAAGTTAAACCAGACTGGGGAGCCTTAGGAAGAGTCCACACCTCCTAGCTGGGACACCTATTCCCACCCGTCTGCTTTCACAAGGGTCTGACATTCGAGCCCCTGGCTTAACAAGGTCCTTTCAGCTGAGGGTTACCCCCTCATTTGGGACAGGTTAAGCACAGTTCTGCTCCCCTTTACTCAGACAATAAAGACAACAACACTGATGACAACATTTCACCACCCAGGCATTCAGTACTAAAGTGATTCGTAACCCAACACCAGCCAAAATTGATCACTTGGAACTACACAGCTCCTGTCTGTCCTACGCAGAGTAGGTGTATTCATGTAAATACAGTTTGCTCCTGAAGTCTGTCCCCCTCCCCAACTAGCTGTGAGGGGACAGTTCATTCAGACTCTGCTTACATGAGCAAATGCTGGGCATGGAGAGTAGTATTCTGGAGACAGCTTTGCTCTTGTTCCCCTCTCTCCACATGCAACTTGATGATGTAACACCATGACCCTGCTGGCCTGGGCCTTTGTATGTTCAGTTGTCACCACCACTTTGCTGCTCTCTAAGAGCCTCTTGTGCAGCCTGGTGCGCTGCTTGTGTAACTGTTTGCCTGTTCAGTCATCCATCCACTCTCTCGCCTGACACAACTCGGGATGTATGAATGAGTTCGGCAGAGATCAGAACTCTCTGAACCATTGCCCATTTCATGTGAAAATACCAAATGGAAACTTTTTGCTCAAAAGCATTTGGTTAAGGGCCTTAGCTCTGACCCCCATCTGTGGGCAAAGGAGGGTGATAATTGGTCCATGTGCAGAGAGAATCAGGGCTTGGATCTGAGCTGCCTCTGATGCAGCATTCCCCAGAACTGACAAATGGGAAACACTGCATTGTTCATCCTCATCCCCAAAGTTACAGGCAGACAGGGGAAGCCTGACACAGCACTGCAGAATAGGATAAAAACCTATACAAAATAAAGCTGCATTGCATAGCAAAATGAGGGAGAAGAGAGAGAATGGACATATGCTACAGTCCTCTCCTCTACAGGGCTAGGTGTTCCCTTAATGATAAATATCAGCTTCAAGTTGTGTCTAAAATCTACTTATGCTCAAAAAGCCCTTACCTCCCACCCAGACGGCATCCAACTTTCAGGGGCTCAATCAATACTCTGGATTAAGCCTGGAAATGAGGGGCTCCCTATCTTCAGACATTGCTGGTCTCCTCAGACTTCCAGTACTTGATGTTAACAAATAAAAAGCCAGTGTGCTTTAAAACAAAAACAAAAGAAGGTTCCCGATTCCCCCCGTGACTCTTCTACCCTGTGTTTAGAGACACCTGCTCAAGCCAAAACCTGCTCCTATACTGTCCCCATTATACTGATGGTCAGGTCCAATGAAAGAAATTTGGGGCTCATTATATCAAGTTCGCTGGGGTGCCACCCCATCCCATTTCATTTACACAGACGTTAGACGTTTTTCACCCCCTCACCCAAGCTCAGGAGCCTGGTAACACAGTTCCCCCTTTTCCCTTCTCTCATCAGCCCCACTGACTGTAGACACCAAGATCCGGAAGGTACCAGTACAGTATATATCCACCTCACTTACATATGGAATCTGTTCTATTATTTTTTTCCCAATGGCACAGTAAATACAGTAATAAAGCAATGACTGAAGGATTTAAAAAGCCAAAGCAAACAAACAAAACTGCAGCCTTGGCCATTCTGGCATTGGATACCTGTCTGCATTATACCACCTTTTGCACAGTGATGCTGCCGCTTGCTTAAAACAAAGCAACAGTACCCTCTGCTGGCCATGCCTGATGTTGTCAAAATATACAATTCCTGTTCACCCCAGGACAGTTCGGGGCCAGAGCAAGGGGCTGCTGGGAGGGGAGGAAGTCACTGGGAGGTGGATGGGATGATTATTGAATCAGATTTATTTGCAGCATGAAATGAGAGGGCAGCCTGGGAGAAGCTGGATCAGAATTCCAATTGAATTCTAAGTGCCTGTCAGCACCTGGCTCCATTCCATTTGGCATAAGTACCACACACCTTCACTCTCCCCATCAGACCCACAGGAGCAGAGACAGGTTTCCCCGTGAGGCTTCCCATACAAAGGCACTTTCAGTCTAGGGGCCTCGTTTGGGAGTCATTGAAACAACAGACAAAAGAGAAAAGTGAGCCCTCCATGGGAGAGAATGAAAGAGGACAACTTTCCATCTGGAACCTGCTCATAGCAGACTCAAATCCTCTAGTCTCAGACTCCTTGCATTTAATGGTGCAGCACACACACAAGAGCACCATAACTCCATGCTGAACACATCCTGTGAAAGGGCCCTGCATGCTGATGAGGCCTTTGTCTTGCATTTAGGCTAGAGTGTGGCCATAAGGTGCAGAGGAAGCCAGGCTGGAAAAGGAATGCCTCCACTGCAGGTTGAACTGGGACACTCAGTGTATCACCCTGGTACCCCTTGTAGTTCACCTGTTGCTTTAAAACAACTTGTTCTCCACATTCTAGTCTCTCTTGCACCAGTGCTATTCTCAGCGTAAAAGAGATTTCTTAGCTTTAATCCACTTGAAACAATTAACTATGGTTTGAGTTAGCGATCAGGCTGTGGGTGCTTGCTATTTTCATGTGTAGCGTTCATGATTCAAACAAGAATTCTACCTGTCTGTCGTATTTCAGGAAGCAGTGCAGTCCAGTGGGTAGAGTACTGGGCTGGGACTCCAGGTTCAATTTTTGGCTCTGCCATTGACCTGTGTGACCTCAGGCAAGTCACTCCCCTTCTCTGTGCCTTATTTTACCCTCCCACCCTCAGACTTGCCTTTTTAGAGTGTAAGCTCTTCAGGACAGGGATTGTCTTTCATTAGGTGTGCAGCACTTAACATAATGTGGCCCTGGTCTCAGATGGGGCCTTTAAGTGCTACTGTACTACAAATAATACATTTTAAAAATGTATTCCACTAATGGGCCAAAGCAAAGGCTGCCCTTCTATTGGTATCTCTCCAGAGAAGAGAGAGAAAATCCTAAAGCTCTTTTTATTATAACCCTTCTCCTTGCTAAAATCATTCCCTCCACCCCCAAAACCTATGTTCTTTATACTCTAGGCTTACCTGGGACATCACCGGTTCTGGAATCTGAAGTTTGCTCTCAGTGTAATCTCATGTCATCTACAGATAAGCATTTTCTGTGCCTTATTCTATTCCTTGGTCCTCATCATGGGACACATCAGATCAAACCACAGTCAGACGCTCCTCTTTAATCTGTGTACACAAATAATCAAGATACATCCTGAAAGAACTCTATGCCAACGATAGAAGCATTGGCTGAAGGGGAGAGAAATCAGATATAAGACCGTTATATATGGGTAATTGGGTCTGGCTGTTAAAGTTTAACTTTTGATTGATCTACAGATGCAGTACCAACGCTTAGCTGAACAAGAAAGCTACAATGCTAAAGCTCGTGGCGAACGGGGGAAGTCCCGGATGACTGGAAAAAGGCTAATGTAGTGCCAATCTTTAAAAAAGGGAAGAAGGAGGATCCTGGGAACTACAGGCCAGTCAGCCTCACCTCAGTCCCTGGAAAAATCATGGAGCAGGTCCTCAAAGAATCAATCCTGAAGCACTTACATGAGAGGAAAGTGATCAGGAACAGTCAGCATGGATTCACCAAGGGAAGGTCATGCCTGACTAATCTAATCGCCTTTTATGATGAGATTACTGGTTCTGTGGATGAAGGGAAAGCAGTGGATGTATTGTTTCTTGACTTTAGCAAAGCTTTTGACACGGTCTCCCACAGTATTCTTGTCAGCAAGTTAAGGAAGTATGGGCTGGATGAATGCACTATAAGGTGGGTAGAAAGCTGGCTAGATTGTCGGGCTCAACGGGTAGTGATCAATGACTCCATGTCTAGTTGGCAGCCGGTGTCAAGTGGAGTGCCCCAGGGGTCGGTCCTGGGGCCGGTTTTGTTCAATATCTTCATAAATGATCTGGAGGATGGTGTGGATTGCACTCTCAGCAAATTTGCGGATGATACTAAACTGGGAGGAGTGGTAGATACGCTGGAGGGGAGGGATAGGATACAGAAGGACCTAGACAAATTGGAGGATTGGGCCAAAAGAAATCTGATGAGGTTCAATAAGGATAAGTGCAGGGTCCTACACTTAGGATGGAAGAATCCAATGCACCGCTACAGACTAGGGACCGAATGGCTAGGCAGCAGTTCTGCGGAAAAGGACCTAGGGGTGACAGTGGACGAGAAGCTGGATATGAGTCAGCAGTGTGCCCTTGTTGCCAAGAAGGCCAATGGCATTTTGGGATGTATAAGTAGGGGCATAGCGAGCAGATCGAGGGACGTGATCGTTCCCCTCTATTCGACACTGGTGAGGCCTCATCTGGAGTACTGTGTCCAGTTTTGGGCCCCACACTACAAGAAGGATGTGGATAAATTGGGGAGAGTCCAGCGAAGGGCAACAAAAATGATTAGGGGTCTAGAGCACATGACTTATGAGGAGAGGCTGAGGGAGCTGGGATTGTTTAGTCTGCAGAAGAGAAGAATGAGGGGGGATTTGATAGCTGCTTTCAACTACCTGAAAGGGGGTTCCAAAGAGGATGGCTCTAGACTGTTCTCAATGGTAGCAGATGACAGAACGAGGAGTAATGGTCTCAAGTTGCAATGGGGGAGGTTTAGATTGGATATTAGGAAAAACTTTTTCACTAAGAGGGTGGTGAAACACTGGAATGCGTTACCTAGGGAGGTGGTAGAATCTCCTTCCTTAGAGGTTTTTAAGGTCAGGCTTGACAAAGCCCTGGCTGGGATGATTTAACTGGGAATTGGTCCTGCTTCGAGCAGGGGGTTGGACTAGATGACCTTCTGGGGTCCCTTCCGACCCTGATATTCTATGATTCTATGATCTACTTAGTATGATTACTCTTCAGGGTCTTTTACTGAAGCTCTGCAGCAGCCTTGGAAAAAGAAACCTAAATGCTAAGTACTCTGGAAAGATAAGGTCTTAGGTGTGTCAAGTCAGGCAGCCAAAATTAGTGGACGCTTGACATGCCAGGGAACCAAAAGTTGCTCTTTTAATTAGCATTAATATATATTAATACCTGTATCCCTATGTAATCATTATACTTACTTTGTAGTAAGTTTGGCCCTTTACAGAACACTTGACACCCCTTCAAAAGGTCTGTATTCAAAATCCAATATCTACATTTCAACTGTTACAGTCAGGCCTCATCTACCAAGATGGGACAAAAATTCAACCTGAAGTAGTTTTGGAGAGTGAGGAACTTTGTACTGTATTTATGTGTGCTTGTTGGCATGGCTTCACTTCATATGACCCTTAAATATCTCAAAAAATGTCATGTTTGACTGTGATAAATATTAGTAATTACCCATGCATTATTTCTACAGCACAGTTTATCCTAGGATGAATTCAAAGTGATTTACCAAGATTAGTTAAGCCTGGCCTACTGCTATAAGACAGGTAAGACTCATTTGACAGATGGAGAAACTGATGCATGGTGAAGGGGACCAACGGGACTTAACCGGAAGTCCCCTAACAGTCAGTAGCAGACCCAGGAATAGAACACAGAGATCTTGGCTCATGATTCTCTGCTCTAAAGACTTGACATGCACTCTCCCCCTGATAGGGAGTGCCTTCTGCTTTCCAAACCTCTTATTTCTAGCTAACCTGGATTTTTATGAGTGGTAGAGCGATTTCTTTACACCACCTAGTGGTAGAAGTTGTGAATTGCAAATGGGGACACCTTGCAAAAATTCTTTCCTCTATTCCAAACTGCAAGAAGTCTGGTAACAAATTAAATTACTATCTAAAAATGTTAATTAATGTCTGAAATCCTTCATAAAGGGTAATTTCTTGCATTTACTAGAGCTGTGAATAACCATCTGGATACAAAGTAAACTTCTAATTCAATATGCACGGAACTATTTCCTGTTTACTTTTATGAACATTCAAGTGCTTGAGAATTACTCACATGAATATAATATATATATTAGATTGCACATTCATGTCAGCATGGGCAAGCTGAATGTTAGACTGTAAAATTCAGAATTTGCACTGTTGGTCAGTGGAAACGTTACTATTGTTCTACAACTTTCAATGCACTGTGCTGGCTGTGCACACACATCACCATTTAGAACGATTGCAGGCAGCTGTGGCCCTTTCCAGGCAGAGGAGTTCACCCTTTCACTGCCAGTCCAGGTACAGGGTCTGGGCAACCTATCACAGACCTTAAGTCCAAAAGCTATGTATAGTGAAGTGCTGACATCAATGTTATAATACTGGGTAAACATTGACTGGAGACTGGCAGCTTCTCTTTCTCTTCAAGAAATGGAGATTCCTTTAGGACTGTGAGCTTTTAATCATAGGGCAGGGACACCTTTCTGTAGCATATGCTGCCCTAGTGAAAGCACATAGCTATTTGGCTATGACTGAACAGGAGGCCTCATACCCCTGCTTGGGACCTTTGGTGGGACACAGAAGGAGTCTGACTTCTACAAATGCCAGTCTTGCCAACCCCAAGCATTCAAAAATCATGAGGCAAGCCCCCAAATGTCATAAGCTCGGCTTAAAAAATGGAGATTACTTACTGTAAGTGGAAGTCACACCTGGGTATGCATGAACACCATGCGCCCAAGTCCGGAGATTTTAACAAGCAGTGTACTTTGGCCCCCTCCCTCCCAACATAGTAGATCTCAAACTCCCAAGCAAGAGTATAAGAGGCTGCATTGGTCAATGCCTTCTTAGTTCCTCCTCTTACCATGAATCTAACCAGATCTGAAGCAGAGGGGATGGACAGTGGGTAGTGGAATTCAGATGGGGACCACACATCTCGAAGAAATTCCAGTTACAGTAAGTAACCTCCATTTCTTCTTAGGGTGCTGATCCCAATGTGTACTCCACTGTGCTAAGACTGGAGGTAGGTGTGAGGAAGTTGACAGCAAAGAGCCAGACCCCACTGCTGCACCCAGAGCAGAGGTCTGGACTAATGCATAATGTCTAGCAAAGGTGCGTACAGAGCTCCACGTGGCTGCTTTGCAAATGTCCTGCATTGGGACTTTGTGCAGGGATGCTATTGTGATGGCCTATGCTCTCATGGAGTGGGCTGTTATACTGCCAGGAGGCTGGAGGTAAGCTGAGGTCAACACTCGATAATACAGACAGAGATCCACTTAGAAATCCTTTGAGAGGATATAGCTTGACCATGGGATCTCCCTGCTATTGCAATGAAGAGCCTTGGAGACTGTCTGATTGGTTTGGTTCTTTGTAGGTAGAAGGCCAGTGCACACCTGATGTCAAAGGAGTGAAATCTCTCCTCTTTGGGATAAGCATGGGATTTTGCAAAAAAGATAGGTAAGTAAATACACTGGTTATGGTGACATTTGGAGACGACCTTGGGGAAAAATTTGGGGTGAAAGCCAAGGGAAATCTTGTCCTTTTGAAATACCTTACCCACCTAGGGCTCCCAATTCACTGAAACTCCTGGCCAATGTGATGGCCATTAGAAATACCACCTTCGTGGATAGGTGGGACATGGAACTTGTCACTAAGGGTTCAAACAGATGTCTAGTACTTTTTGACAGCACAAGGTTAATATCTCATGGTTGGTATTAGTTTAATGACTGGTGGGAAGGCCTTGATGAGACCCTTCATGAATCATATTGTAGTTGGGCGGGTAGAGACAGAGCACCCGTCTATTGGTGGGAGGAAGGCACTAATGGTTGCAAGGTGGACTCGTAACAAGTTGATCGAGAAACCAGCTTTCTTTAGAGACAGGAGGTAATCTAAAATGATCGGGATTCTTTGAGAGACTGGGTGAGACTGACTGTGCTATACTCAGACGGAGAAACATTTCCATTTAGCCAGATAGCAGGTCTTAGTCAAAACTTTTCTACTCTGGGTAAGTATAGCCTCGACAGGGGACAAACAAGAGCATTCTACTTCCGACACCAATCGAAACACTAGGCTGTGAGGTGGAGCGAGCCCATGTTAGGGTGTTTGACTGTGCCTGCATCAGGGGATCTGGGAAGGGGTCTGGCCCTAAGATCCTCTGATGCTGTAGTTCTGTGAAGTAGCTATGTGTGGCCCTGACAACCTCTGGTGCTGTAGCTCTCAGATGATGGAGAGAGGAAGGCTATCCTCTCACTTGAACTGCATTCATGAGAAGTCCATTAATCCAAAACCCCATCCCACCCTGACCCTTGGAGGCCAAGGATAAAATGATAAAATCTGCAACACCACTTGTTTTGCAAAAACAAAACCAAAGACTGCATCCCTCCATAATCAAGATAAGCTTGTACTTTGTGATGAAATATGGCTCTTCCATTCTGAATTTGACCTCCCTTCTCTTTCAGAGACAGCAGAAAAAGTTAGCACTGGGTATAATCAAAGATTCAACAACAGGTTTTTGTGGTGTCATCCAATATCAAACCTACTACTATTAAAGCTTTGATTAGATCCATTGCCGGTTAGAAAAAACAGTTACTAACCTCCTGTAACTGTTGCTCTTCAAGATGAGTTGCACATGTCCATTCCACTCTAGGTGCGCGCATGCCCCGAGCATAGTTGCCAGAATTATTTCCCTCTGCGGTACCGGTTGGGGCAGTTTGAGTACCCTCTGCTGCCGCATGCTGTTAGCACTGGTATAACGTGCCCAAATGACCCCTGCACCCCCTCATTTCCATCTTTCTGGAAAACTCCAACGTAGAGGGGTAAGAGGGCAGGTCATGGAATGGACATGTGTAACACATCTCAAAGAACAACAGTTATTAAAGATTAGTAACTGTTTTTTTCTTTGAGTGATTGTACTCCCAAGCAGAAGAATAGGTGGAGGGATTGGAGTTCATGGACACATGGAATGCAGTACAGCTCGACCAAATTTGGCATCACCTCTGGAATGTTGAGTGATGACATAACGGGAGGAGAATGTGCGCACCAATGACCAAGTTGCTGCTTTACAAATGTCCTGAATAGGGATCTGCACTAAGAATGCTGCTGAGAATGCTTGCGACCTTATGGAATGAGCAGTCAGGTTAGCTGGCGGCAAAACACCTGCCTGATCGTGACAAGTGCAAATATATGAAGTAATCCAAGACGAAGATGTCCGTGAAGAGACTGGAGACCTTTCATCCTGTCCATTACAGCTACAAACTGTTGGGTGGACAGAAGAGTTTAGTTCTTTCTACAAAGAAAGCTAGAGCCCATCTAACATCCAATAAGTGAAGATGTTACTCATTCCTATTTGCATGAGGCTTCCGGTAGAAAACAGGAAGGAATATTGCTTGATTGCTCTGAAATTGCGAAACCACTTTCGGGAGGAAACTGGGGTGAGGCTGTAAATACACCATATCTTTAAAGAAGACTGTATACAGAGCCCTCCGATATGAGGGCATGGAGTTCTGAGACCCTTCTGGTCGAACTGATGGCCACTAAGAAAACCACCTTCCAGGAGAGGAATAATAGGGAGCATGTTGCTAAAGGTTCAAACGAGGGTCCCATAAGCTTTGATAAGACCAAATTCAGGTCTCAAGAAGGAACAGGCTCTCTTACTTGAGGAAATAACATTTCTAGGCCTTTGTGGAATCTGACAAACATTTCATTTGAAAAAACAGACCAGTTATCTACCCAAGGGGGGAAAGCTGATATTGCTGCCAGGTGAACCTTGACAGAGGAGATTGCTAAACCTTGCTGTTTCAGGTGCAATAAATATTCAAGTATGTTTTGTATGGATGAATGCATGGGCAAGACTCTACATTGGGATGCACAGACAGAGAACTGCTTCCACTTTGAGAGGTAAGTAGCCCTGGTGGAGGGCTTTCTACTGCCTAGTAGAATATGACAAATTTGCTCTGAGCAAGCTTGCTCTCTGGAATTTAGCCATGGAGCTTCCAGGCCATTAGATGAAGGGAGCTCAGTTTGGCTGGACTGTGGTCCTGGGAAATCAGGTCTTTGTGCAACAGAAGTGGGATAGTAGTCACCACTGAGAGACCTAGCAGAGTGGAGAACCAGTGTTACTGGGCCCGTGCTGGGGCTAACAGAATAAGCTGGCCGCGATCCCACTTGATCTTTAGAAGCGCTCTGTGCACAAGAGGGATAGGTGGAAAAGCATAGTACAGGTGTCCCTTCCATGGTAGTAGGAAGGCGTCCATGATGGAACCCAGACTATAGCCTTGTAGGGAGCAGAATTGGTGACACTTTCTGTTGAACCTGCTTGCAAATAAGTCTATTTGGGGAGTCCCACACTGTTGGAAAATGTCTCTGTCCACATCTGGGCAAGGAGACCTCTTGTGGCAACTGGAGAAAGACCTCTGAGGCAGTCTGACAGCTTATTCTGCACTTCTGGAAGGTACGAGGCCTCAAGGTTGATTGAATGGGCTATGCAAAAATCCCATCGTTGTATTGCTTCCTGACAATGGAGGGAAGAGTGAGTTCCTCCTTACCTGTTGAGATCAAACATGACTGCAGTGTTGTATGTGAGAACAAACAAGTTTCTGCCCTTTATGTGGGGCAGAAAAACCTGACAGGCAAGGCAAACTGCTCTGAGTTCCCTGACGTTGATGTGCTGTGAAGGTTCCACCAGCGACCAAAGGCCCTGAGTTCCGAGGGGCCCCAGATGAGCTTCCCACCCTAGAGCTGACGCATCCGAGACCAGAGTCACTGATGGTTAAGGACATATAAAGGGAACGCCCACACAAATCATGAGAGGATCTAACCACCAATTTAGAGAGATGAGAACCTAACAAGCTATCGTAAGTACAGCATCCAGATGGAGAGGGCTTGGTAAGTACACTGAGGCCAGTCAAGCCTGGAGGAGTCTGAGGTGCAGTCTTGTGTGTTGTACCATGTATGTGCATAAGGCCATGTGACCCAGGAGCCTCATACAGTTTCAGGCTGTTGTGATAGGATTAGATTTGAGGTGTGCTATCAAGGATCTGATTAATTGGAAACAAATCTCTGTTTGACTCTACTGTCCTGGCCTGAGTAGAGTCAAACACCACTCCAATTAACTCTATCCTCTGCACTGGAGCGAGGACAGACTTTTCTGCATTTATCAGAAGGCCTAGGACTTTGAACGTCGATTGGGTAAGTCGAATGTTGGACACTACCTGAGCCCTGGACTGGCTCTTGACTAACCAGTCATCCAGGAAAGGGTAGACCTGTACCCTTAACCTTCTCAAGAAAAGTGGCATTACTACCATACATTTTGTAAACACCTGAGGAGCTGCAAACAAGCCAAACGGGACAACTGTGAATTGATAGTGTGCATGGTTCACCACAAATCTGAGGAATCTTCTCTGTCCCTGGTATATGCCACATGACAATAAGCATCTCTTAAATAGAGAGCAGCATACCAGTCTCCGGAATCCAAGGAGGGGATAATAGATGCCCTGGTGACCATGCAGAACTTTATTTTCTTGAGATAGTTGTTGAGTTGATGCAGGTCAAAAATGTGTCTGGGACCTCCCTGGGCTTTCGGGATTGGAAATAACGGGGAGGAGAACCCCTTCCCTCTTAAATTCTGTAGAACTTCTTCCATGCTCCCACCCAAAGGGAAGATTGAATCTCCTGGACCAGAAGGTCTTCGTGAGAGGGGTCCCTGAAGAGGGAGAGGGTGGATGGGAAGGGGGTATAAACTGTAGGATATGTCCCACTTCCACCGTGCTCAACACCCAACAGTCTGCGGTAGTACAGGACCAAGCATTGAGAAAGTGGGAAAGGTGGTTTGTAAATAAAGGAGAAACAGGGTCTGGCATCACAGAAACTGGTATGGCATCCTTCAGCATACCATCAAAATGCCTGTTTAGAACCCCCTGGATGACTGAGTGGGGTAGGCATTGATGTTGAGGTAGGATGGGGTGGTTGCCTATGACTAAACCCCATGGCTCGCTTCCTCTGCAGGTCCTGATGGGGTGCTGGGACAGATTATCAAAGGGGGCGTTGGGGCCTACAGTGCTTCCTTGAAGGAGTTAGGGTGTATAACCCAAAGGACTTAGCGTGGCTCTTGAGTCTTTTAGCCCATGAAACTTTGCAACCCCGAACAGTCTGTTGGACCTCATGCGGGAACCCTGAGGACTGTAGCCATGAACTCCTGCGCATGGCAACTGCTGAAGCAATGGACCTGGCAGCTGAGTCAGCAGTATTTAGCACCACTTCTCAAGAGGCCCTTGCCACTGATTTCCCCTCCTCCGCTACTGAGGAGAACTCTTCTCTGCCTCTTGTGGGAACAAGTCTTTGAATTTTTGCATGGAGTCCCACATGTTAAAATCATGCCTGCCCAGCAGCGCCTGCTGATTTGCAATTCTGTTGCAGCCCCCAAGTAGAAAAAAATGTCCTACTAAACAAATCTAATTTCTTTGAGCCCTTTGATTTTGGGGTTATCCCCTGATGACCCTGTCGTTTTCTCTTGTTGGCAGTGGACACCATCAGGGATCCTGAGGGATGGATGTAAAGGAACTCATAACCTAGGGCGGGAACAAAGTATTTATGTTTAGCCCTTTTTGAAGTGGGGGAAGGGATGCAGGGGTCTGCCACAAAATCTTAACAGGATCCATAATACCCTTATTGAGAGGCAGGGCTACTTTTGAAGGGCCTGCAGCAGCTAAAATGTACTAGACTGGGGGAGGACTCTTTTACTACCTCCATCTGTATGCCCAGATTTAAGGCCACCCTCTTTAACAACTCTTTGTGAGCCTTATAGTCATTCAATGGAGGTGAGGTGCTCTCTCCTGAGACTGTCTCATTAGGGAAGGAGGAATAGGAGGCCAGCAGTGGCTGCGGATGCTCTTTCTGCATCACAGGATCCCGTTGAGCCAGCTTTTTTAGATCCGTACCAGGCTCAGTATTGGGGTCCAGACCAGGTGCTGCCAGGTGGGACAGTTCTGCCTGTCTTTCTGAGGCCACTGAATAGCAGTGCTTGAAATATGCCCTGCAAACTGGGGGGAACCGCCAGGGGTTCCAAAAGGGCCCCATGACTGATTTAAGTCCCCAGTGACTGCCTGACCATGCACTCAGTGGTACTCCTGCGCCCTGGTCCACGGAAGTGTGGAAATGCCTGAAAGAGTAGCAAGAATGTCTCCTCAAATGGCAGAAGTAGGACCCAACCCCTGACTCAGAAAAGTATGAGTCTCTGTCTGGTGACCAAAGGGGGTACCATTCCCACCGGTGCCATGAAGGAGAGGTCTGCACTGTGGCAAGCACAGCCGGCTTCCCTTCTGACCTTACTGAAAGGTGCAGTACCGCAAGTTGAAAGGACCCTGCAGGATCACTCCTGTCTGCTGGCACCGATAATGCCAAAGCCTGTACTGCTGGCGATACCGTTACTGACAGTGAGAGAAGGTCCCTGGCATAGGCAAACACCTCCGACGTGGTCGGTACCGAGATAGCATCGGTAGCACATGGTGGCACAGATGTAGAAGGCTCTCTTGGTACTGGACTCAACAGTGCCTGTACAGGTGCCAGAGTCAACAGCGCCAACTTCTGCAGTACCGAGACAGAGGAGCGCTTTGGCTCTGATCGCACTCTATTCTGATCCCCATGTCTGGCAGTCTTGGGTGCCGGGGATTGCTCCCTCTCGGCTGGCTGTTTCTTATGCCTTTGTCTAGGCAGTGGGGATGGTGATCAGTGCTGGGACTCTGTACGGTAGGAGGAGCACTCTTTATGGATGCCGAGGCACCTAGTGCTGACTCTGACTGGCCTGGCTCAGATGGAAATCTCAATGCTGCCTCCATGAGCAAAATCTTCAGCCTGGCCTCCTAATCCTTTTCTGTATGCGATTTAAAGTCCCTGCAGATCTGGCAATGGTCCCCAGTGTGAGCTTCTCCCAGGTACTTCAGGTTGCTCAGGGTCATAGCTTTGTTACAGGAAGCGCAGGGCTTAAAGCCTGGTGACTGAAGCATCCCCTGGCACTGGGGATCACACAAAATCTCCACAAAAACACTACAACTAACCAATTCACTAAATTTATTAAATTTCTCTAAATTCACAAGCTAAATTCACTAAAAATACCTACAACTAACTGTGTAAAGTAAGAAGAGAAGACCACAGAGAGCTTGTGGATGCAAGGAAAGCTGTTCCAGCGACCATCACGGCACATGGCAGCAGAGGGCACTTGAGCAGCCCCAACAGGTATCAGTGAGGGAAAAATTTCTGGTTACTGTGCTTGGGGTGTGCACACACAGGACAACACACAGGTGAAGAAGAATCCGTTACCAAAATGCATCATATTGATAGACAACGAAAGGCACCTGATTTGAAAAGGTCCAATATTACCTCCGCTGAGGGCATGACTCTGAAAAGAGAAAAGGAGGACTTGTGGCACCTTAGAGACTAACACATTTATTTGAGCATAAGCTTTCGTGAGCTACAGCTCACTTCATCGGATGCATTCAGTGGAAAATACAGTGGGGAGATTTATATACACAGAGAACAAGAAACACTGGGTGTTTCCATACACACTGTAAAGGAAGATGTCTGTCTGTATCTGTACGAGTTTTTTCATGAAGTTGATACATTTCCACTCCATACGGCTAAATTCAGTGCTTTGCATAATGGCAGGTTTCAGAGTAGCAGCCGTGTTAGTCTGTGTCTGCAAAAAGAAAAGGAGTCCTTGTAGTACAAGTACTCCTTTTCTTTTTGTGGATACAGACTAACAAGGTTGCTACTCTGAAATCTGAAAAGAGAGTTCACCAACCTTTTCATTTCGAGGTTCACTTTGGAAAAGTTCCTCTTTCTCATGGCTAACTTTCCTCCTCCCAACAGTCCAATCCCATCACTACTTGGCTTTTAAAATCCATTCTGTGAAGCACCAGGCCACTGGAGGTAATGGACCACATTTTGAGAAGACAATGGTGTGGAGTGCACAAGTATAGATCCGTGATATCTAGTAGGGTTTGGATTCCATAAAATGGATCAAAAGGTAGTGTTAGAATTATAATGGTGGCAAAGGCCACCATGCATCAGTGCTTATCTACCCAAGAGATACAAGCCTTCCCTTCCTCTGTGTTGGTTTAGTGATGTTCTGTAATTGTGTCTCCATGACTTGAAATTGCCCCAGGCAGTAATGTGTTTCTAAAATGTTCAAATATCCTTCAGAAATTATTCTGAAACTAAGTGTCTCGAGATAGAGTACATCCTGACTTCCATCCAGGCAATTATTTGATCCTTGAGTCATTGGCTAGACTAGACTGACAGATAATGAAAACTTACAGGAAAGTTCAAGGAGAGGACATCTCTGAGAATCTCTCACATGTAGCTTTATCTTGGCCTGCCCAGGACATACAGTTTGATGCAGTGCCATAATCATAAAGGAGCAGTGCTTGAACCCAATGGGATTTTTTCCACCATCTGTCGCACCCTAACTGAGGAGCAAGAAATAAAAAATATTAAAGCAATCTACATATTTTACTTTTTTTTTTTTGGTCACATTTTTGCACCATAAAGAAAATAGTCAATGAACTAAAGCTGACAGAAGAAAACCAAATGATTTAGTTAAAAAGGGGGGATAAAAAGACACTTAAATGACGCAGAATGGGCTCATCCATGGTCAACCAGTCCAAAACTAATTGTTTAAGACTTGGACACATCCTTTTAGTTTGGTTACTATGTCTCCTTCCAGCTCCTCCATGCTTGTCTGCCTCATTCTCTTGTGAGGTCTTTCCTTTTACTCTGGAATCTCTCTCAAAGCATGATGTGATGGGGTGAGAGCTACACAGCAATACTTACCTTGGAACAATGACACATTTTGAACGCTGTTGAATACCTTTCATTTGCATTGTTACTAATACTTCCATAACAGTATGAGTTGTCAAAGAACTTTCAGTATTTACTCTGTTCTCACATATAAACCTGCATAATATGGCTGTCTAGTTTTAGGACGATAAAACATAATAGTCAACACAGCTGCTGACCCTAAGTATTACATAGGATACACTTGTGCTGAATCTGCCACTAAATAGAACTATTTGTAAAAAGGCAGGATAAACAACTTGTACTGGGAGAAGTTCAATATTTAGGGGTCCAATTGTTCCCCCTGCAGGTTAATAAATGCTTTGACTTTATTGGGAGTTACTTGAAGCCTGTGGGGAGGGGGGAAGAGAACTGGGCCTCCAAATAAGGGAAGCCAGTCGTGAGATCGCAGATGTGCAGGGAAAAGGTTGAAGGAGCGTGTGGTGGTTGAAATCATATGAGGGAATAAATACCCAGTTGCTTTTTTCTGCTCCAGCAGGATCTGAGGAGGTATATTTATATGTTCAGCCTTTTGTATTGTTAGCCAAACTAGGTCACCTGTTGCAAAGATATAAACAAAAGAGGCTGTTCCTAACTGAAGAAGTCAGTCTATAACTCTCTAGTGGTCTATTTTGGTTCTAATACAATTATCTGATATGGATTGTGAACGGTGGCAGAATAGCCAGAAAAGTGCTGAGGACTGCAGCTGGGTTAGAAATGGGGGAGGCACAGTTTTGAAGATTAACAAGTCTATGTGAAAAATGAACATTCAAATGAATGACCCAGTTAATTTCAATGCGAGTTTCTGTTGCATGTATCAGGGTAAGCCAGCTAGGGAGGTGAATGGGTTACCTATAGAAACTAGGCAGCACCTGTTGCTAGTTTAATGCCAGCCCATCTCTACAAATAATATTTAGTGAAAAGCAAAGGACTCTTCCAGCCTATTATGCTTTATAACATTTTAATAACCCTGAAACCATGACTGCACTGGAAGCATGTTTCATCTGAAAATTTACAAGCAAATTGTTTCCAATGCATTCGACAGTAAAAATTAACACTGGGGGCACACAGAAGATAAAATGTCATATGAAACTTTTTCATTAGGGAGAAGGGCAGGGGAGGAGAAGAGAAGATAAATGGGAAACTTTACTGTGTTTGCATGGACTCAATCTGCCATTAGAGAATGTAGTCTGGCAACCTGCAGCATGCAATATTTAACCTGAGAATGGGTGGAAAGTTAGACAAAGCCACCCACACCCCACTAGAACGTGGGCACGTCAGCAGAGCTTCCCCTCTCCAGAAAACTAGAGAGGACCCTCCCCCCCGAAAAAGTGGAGTGAATGTTGGAGGAGCCCCTTGCAAGTTCCAAAAGCGAACAATAGCTTGTCTCTCCCACAAAGCTTTCCGTTGGTAAGTTACTGCCATTCATGCAAGATGCAAGGATCTAGGTAAAACAGTCTGAGGGGACCCCTAAAATGGTCCTGGATAGTCTTATGCACAGAGTTTCCTCCAAGGAAATGAATCTCATGTTTCCAGACGTTTCATGGAGTTGCCAGGTTGGGTTTTTTTGCACGGAGGGTGGAGTGGAGGCGGTAGGGCAGGCATCCATACAGTTACATACTAAGTTTGTTGGATCTAAATATATTGATGCCTATTTTTCAGAACCCGCACCTCCATGGAAACTGAGAAAATAACTGTGAAGAGATTGTACATTCAGCATCAATACAGTGATACACTTAGTACAGCCATCGTTTTACATGTCAATTCTAACAGACATTTAGCAGTTCATATACAATATGAGAAGGTCCTTACAGGTCACCTCATCCTTGCTCTGGTTATCACACCATAGCTGTCCACAGCCCAAAAACTAGAGGATTCCAATTCTATTTCCAGACTCTCTCAACTCCAATGATACTTAACATACACAAATGTTTGTATACAATTTTTTGTAATTAAAATGCTCCTTCACATACACAACCATACACTGATTTATCAAGGATGACAATTGTGGAGCAGAAAAAAGAAAAGGGGGAAAAAACCCTGCTCTGACGGCACCACCCACAAATTAGACTGGACAAATGACTATAAGGAAGTTTACAGTGTTGCTGTAGCAGTGCTGGTCACATACACAACCATACACTGATTTATCAAGGATGACAATTGTGGAGCAGAAACAGCAAAAGAAAAAAGGGGAAAAAAAACCCCGCTCTGATGGCACCACCCACAAATTAGACTGGAGAAATGACTATAAGGAAGTTTACAGTGTTGCTGTAGCAGTGCTGGTCACAGGACATTAGAGACAGGGTGGGTGAGGTAATATCGTTTATTGGACCAACTTCTACTGGTGAGAGGAGACAAGCTTTTGAGCTCTGTGTAAGCTAGAAAGCTTGTCTCTCTCCCCAAACAGAAGCTGGTCTAATTAAAGATATTATCTCACCCACCTTATCTCTCTAAGAAGAAGTTTGACAGTTTCAGACTGCTTACAGTTTCAGACTGCTTGGTCTGGATTTAGAAGACAACACTCTCATTGCATGGCTCCCTATGTAAGATAACTGCAACATGTACATGAAAGCAATAGCCCCTAATGCATTTCCATGTAAAAGTCAACAGCGGTTTTATATGAACTAAGAAATATCTTATGTCACTGAATGCATTAAATAGCTATGAATGTGGCATACTGAAAATGAAAAAAAAAAATCACAAGAAGCACTACAATCAAATTTTGGCCAAAAACCACATTTGTTTCTTGCTTTGACAGGATGTATTCTAATTTCTGAAAGTAGTTCTACTTTATAAAAAGACATCTCTGCTAGCCTAAAAGAAGCTGACTGAAACACCTGGCTCTGTAAGAGACTCCGAAGTCTAAACAAATGAAGGCTGAGAACATCTGATGTTGAACTCTTCTTCATGAAAGACAGCGAAAGAAGAAGAAAGGCAAAGCTCTCTTCCCAGAGGTGCATTGCAAATATCATCTTGAACAGAAACTAAAAGAAGGGTGGGACCGCCCTTCTTTGGACATGGGAAACAGAGAACCAAACACAATGTTTATACCTCTGTATTTATGTAATTTTTGTTACCGTGTTTATGAGCAAGATAGACAGATCTAGCTATCTTAGGTATTTACACAGTAAAAATCACCCCAATATCTAGAATTGATCATTTGTGATAATACTGTCATATGCTGAGACTAGTCAGAAAACTCACTAAGAGCTGCTTCTATTCCATAAAGGAGACTTCTTTCTAAATGAAGATGTATTACTTACGGAATTACTGGCCATTGTGCCAAGGACAGAATTTTAGGAAGCTGGGCCAGTGAAATACACTGCCATCAGAACCCTTCCAGTATTCAAAATTCAAAACCTCTCAGATGCCCTCCACTACCTTTATGAAAATATTGCAATTTAAAAAAAAAAATCTTAAAGGGCAGGTAGTAGAGTGGGTTGTACACCTTTTACCTCTGGAGACCTGGAACCAGATCCTCAGCTGGTATAAACCATAGCTTCACTGACTTCAACGGAATTATGATGATTTACACCAGCTGAGGATCTGGCTCTTGGTTTCAAAACCTCGTTGGTACAAACATGAAAATAATTGGGTGGCCTCATCATAATCGTTTATAGCAGAGATACTTGGGGTCCCATTACCTCTGCTTCTACTCTCATTTTCAGAAGCACTAAAACAATTCATCCACAATATTTTAAAAGGAAAACAAAAGCATGGATAAATAACAGAAGCAGAAACAAAATTAATTCTAACAAAAATGTGATAACTTCTTTTTTATACACCACATGTTCCTAATGTGATTTGGTAAAAGACTATGAGAGTGTAGTCATCAATTAGCATACCTTTAAAGGACGAGACTTTAATAATGGAAGTAATTTGCCTGGTTGCATATTTAAGTCTTCATTAATATTGAAAGGGTTAAACTTCCTCCATTAAATAAACTGACATTTAACATTATCCTTTAGTATCCCCTGTATTAAAGAAAAATACACATTTATTTGAACAGCCAAGAAAAAACTGCAATTTATTAAGTTTCAAAGAATCTTCGTACTCTCGAAAGCAACTTTCGGTGCATGTTCTTTAACAATCACATTCTATGAGGAGAAATAACATTAAAAGCCACAAACTTTTTTTTTTTTTTTTTTTTTAAATCTCAGAGTTACAGACATCTTTAATTCCAAATGAAAGACAAAAAAATAAAAAAGCTTAACAGAAATTTTAAACTTCCATCGCCAATTTTAAAATATCAGGAGTTTTTCTACAACTCAATGCTAAACTTCAGCATGGAAAATTTTATGTACTGTATGGAAACACGCACATACACACATACATATTTTATGTGTGTGTATATATATAAAATATATATGTAGATTGCGTGTAATGGCAATGAGATGCAATTACTCTGAGGAAAGGTTATTCAGCTAAATACACTACTAAAACTTGAGAAAAAAACAAGTCTTGAACCCAGTTTGTGCATAGTTCATGATCCTCTATAAAACCAGCTTTTGTTGATTTGCAAACTTGCAGGACCCTTTTTATCTGATAAAACCATTAAAAAGCTAATCTTCCAAAAAAATAAAAATAAAAAAATGTAATGCACAAGTTTCCTGATCCAAGCAGGCAGGGAGCACAATGTTCATATAATTTTTTAAAACATACTTGAAGGGTATGTTATTCCATTGTCTTTCTTCCTTTCAAAACAATCAAAAACATTGATCATTTTTTAAAACATAAAGCAATTTTTTTTAATATATAAAGCACTCTTCAAACATCTATTTCTTTTGAGTCCATTATTTGGTAAATATGTAACTGCTACACATTAGATTAGGTATTTTCTTCTGTCTTTTTATTTTTTTTTTATTTTGTTTTTTTA
The DNA here is from genome assembly GCF_965152275.1 of Natator depressus. Taxonomy (NCBI): domain Eukaryota; kingdom Metazoa; phylum Chordata; order Testudines; family Cheloniidae; genus Natator; species Natator depressus. Next base: position 17,599,156 of record NC_134247.1, read on the forward strand.
ATAATATCTTCAGTGCTAGGAGTTGGGTTTAAAAATACATGAAATGGTGTGGAGTTGCTCCTCGGGAAACCCGGCTTTCCTGAGACATCTTCCACCATGTGCAAGATAGTGATCACAAAGTTTTCGCCACTTTGACGAAGAAGAGGAAAACAACAACAAAAAATAGTACACAGCAATGGCCAAAGAAAAGGATAATACAACAACACTGTTCAATCCCAGAGCTCTGAAGTAGCATATCTTCATTCTGAAAATAGGTTTCTTTACGATGGAAGTCTTTTTTTTTTTCTTTCTTTTTTTTTTTTTAATTCCTTTTTTATTTTAAAGTTTGAAGGAGAAAAAAAAAAGGTCTGTAAACAGGTGGGAGCCAAAACTCCTGACTCCTCCAAAAGCAGTCAAAACTATGTCCAAGTGCTTGTTTGTGTTCCTGCTTGCAGGGGAACTATCCACTCTTTACAAATATCTATGGCCACAGTTCAACAAGAGTATTTTTTTTAAACTTTATATTCCGAATGGAAAATGGTGCAATACTCCGGTAATAATTTTCTTGCATTAGTCCACAATAAAAAGCCGCTAAAGGTAGATATACATATTATTCTCCAGAGATACACACTGTAATTTTTAAAACGCAATAAGAGTCCTTGAGTAAACATTTACACATGAATTGTCGCCGGCCCCTCCTATCAATTTTTTTTTTTTTTTTAAACACATAGGATTAGCTACAAGAAGGGCTGCGGACACTCAGTGCAAAGTTAGAAGCTAATAACAATTAAACGTTTGACCAATGAGCAAATAAAAAGCATATATACTGATAAGAGAAAAAAAATCACACATTTGTTAAATCACACACGGGCGCGCATACACGCACACACATACAAGCTCACTCACACACATACATCTGTTCCAACACAAACACATTGTATGAACTTTAAAAAAATTCCTAGAGCCTGTTTTGTGTGTATTGATGCCAACCTGGAAGTGTAATAATTAGAAAGTGTTCACATTTTGTTATTGGCCTGCTGGATTCAAGTATTTGCATGTTTGATATGTGGTTTTTTTTTTGTTTTTTTTTTTTAACATTTTATATTTTGGGGGGTTTTTAAAAAATGACATGAAAAAGTAATGAAACAAGGGTAATGTGCATAGGCAGATCCATGGGAGATGTGGACACAGATACCCCACCCCCACCCTCCAATTCAACCTGTACAGTCAATAGTTACCATTCGGATTCATTACTTTTCTGTACCAAAGATGAATATCACACTCCACTCTCTTCTGATTATTGGGTCCGCCTCTGGTAATGTGCATAATAGTCACAGGCTCATTTAAAATAGGCTTTCATTTTCTCCCTCCCCCCAAAGTTGACATAATAACCCTTTCCAGCCCAAATTCTGAAAAGTGCCCTTCATGATAGAACTATTCTAAGCAGCTTTTATACCTTGTTTTTAAAAACACCATACAAACATAAAAAGACATAAAATAATAAGCCATGAAAAAAATAAAACCTGTCATTAGCATGTGACACTGACCAAATGTAGCCCATACTGTTTCATTAACAGTTCACAAGGACTTCTGCAGAGTTTCATATTCGATATTGGACAGAGGTACTAAAAAGGGCTGCCAGTCTGATCTGTTAAAGCTGGATTCTTCGTGAAGCCCTGGACTGGAAAGGGTTACATTTTTTTCCTTTAGTGCTGATGATTGTTATTTCCACTTTGTTTCTCTCTTTCCTAGATGGACTCCCCACTGAGAAGATCACCTGGGAGCAGAGTATTCAAAGGTGTTGGGCTGCCAATAACCCTGCCATCATCGGTGCTGGGGGGCCCCCAAAGGCTGCTTGAGTACTGAGGGACCCCACCCCAGAGCAAATCGCTGCTCCCTTTGCCAGCCAGGCAGGGAGTATTCCAGTGGCCTGCATCATTCCGTACCAATCCATGAGAGCTGCTCGTGGAGCCCATACGAGTCTGATTGGTTCCAGTGTTGGACTGCCAACTGGAGGTGGGTGGCAGTGGCTGGCCTTGTGCTAAGAAACGGTTTACTTCTTCTTCACCAGCAAACTCAGCCAAGATGGTAGTGTTTCCCAAAACACACCTAACAACAACAACACAACACAGTGAAACACAGGGATACAACTGACACTATTTTTACAAGTATCAGAGCCTGCTTACATAGTATCAAATGTGAGTAGGCATTGTTATTCCTAATTTACAAGTTGGGAAAATGAGGAAGAGAGGTTAAGTGAGTTGCTCCAGGTCACACATTGAGAACTGGTAGAGTTGGAACCTGAGTCTCCTGAATGCCAGTTCAGTGATTCATATTTTCTAAAAACAATTGCATGTAAGCCATTATTTGAGTTTCAGTTGTGAAATGATAGCTGAAGTCTTTTAGTATTATGTTACAATCTTGTTAACTTTTTGAAATCCCTTTTTAATTTACCATTATTGCCCTCCAAACAAATATGTTTTTGTATCTGCACACAATACATATAGCACAACCCAATATCCAACCTCTGTAAAGCAGAGGTCTGTCATGTCCTTAGCAGCATATGTACTAACATTATTTCCCCGCTAATCAAAATTCCTCCTTTATATGGATGGCTCTGAAACCTTGGAGAACACGGAGGATGTCCTGTATACGCTTTTAAAATATACACTGATTTTTAAATCTACATTTTCAATTACAGCATAAACACCCCCTAAAGGATAGAATTCTTTCTAACTTAGTCCCACATCTAAACTGAAATCATTAAGTCAGGGCAATTTTTGACCTTATCTGTTCTGAATGCTGCCACACAGTCTTTAATTAAGGAAAGGTCAAAACTTTAAAAAGCAACACCACCATGCATATCATTATGCAAATTTTTCTATATTACATACACTTTATTCTTTTATCTAATGAGGCTCATCATGGGAAGCTAGCTGCAACTTTGCATCTGGAGTGACTATTGCCCCGTAATTTTAAAGTATAGGGAAATATAGGAACTGCCATATTGGATCAGTCCAGTGTTACATCTAGCCCAGTATCTTGTCTCCAACAGTGGCCAGAATAAGATGCTTCAGAGAAGAGTGCTTTACGTTATTAATCCTTAGCAATTAGTGGTGGGCTTATGTCCTGAAACATTAGGATTTATATTCCTTATATTTCTAAATCTATCTAATGTAATTATGTATATTCTCATCCCAGTAAATGCCAAATTCCTTTTTGACAGCTACTAAGATCTTGCCCTCAATGACAGTTTGTGGCAATGAGTTCCACAGGTTTTTTTTCCTTTTAGTAATGTAGTTTAAAAAGAAGATCCTTTCATTAGTTTAAAGGTCTTTCAGTTTCATTGGCAGTCTCTTTGGGAAAAAGTAAATACCAGTGCATGAGTTACCTTCTCTACACCATTTCTTATTTTGATTATCTCTATCTAGCATGTCCTCTTTTATTCATTTTTTCTGTGAATTAAACAGTCTTAGTCTTTTCTGTTTTGCATATGGAATTTTTTCCATGCCTTTAATCATTTTTGTTGACTGTCTTTGGGTCCCTTCTATTTCTGTTGTATCTTTTTCGAGGTGGTGTGAGCAGAAATGAACACACTACTTATGGTGAACACCTACCATTGATTTCTATAATGGCACTTCATACATTACTTCTGAATGTATTTAGTCCACAAATACTTTTCTTCATGCAGCTCTCCTACAATTTCTGCTAACAGATAATTTCCAAGACACCACCAAACAATTCAGCAGAGCAATTCAATGACATAGCAAGCAAATGCTTAGGAGAACAGGTGCTGTACTAGATTCTACTTTACAGAAAAAAGGAAAAGAAGAGAAAAACCGTACATATGCAGAGACTTCTGGGCCTTGGCTGCTTCTTCCTTGGAACTGTAGCGGACCACAGCATTCCCTTGAGTCAGGTTCAGGTGGAATGTAATTAGAGGGCCGTGTTGCAAACACAGTGTCCGCAGTGTAGAACCATCAATCTAATTGCAGAGGAAGAAAAAAGTTGACTTGTTTTTCTGTAGTTGTCCTTAGTATATTTGTTAATGGAAGAGGCTTTAAATGATAAAGGAAAATATTTACATAGAGTGCAAATGTAGTTTCCTCCCACAAGATAAAAGAATGGAATTAGATGTGTCACTATTTCAAAAGGAGGAGGTAATCTTTTCTTTTCAAGTTCTGTACAGTTCAGCACAAAGAACCAGCCAGTTATTTTAAATTAATATAAAAATATTTATCACTACATGCCTACCAAGGGTAGGTCGGGAATCCAGCTTGTTCATAAATAGTTTATATTAATAAAGCTTGTTTTTCCAAGACATCTCCTGGTTTCTGATCCCACTGCTTTCAGTCTTATGCCTCTCCATGTAAATTATACTATGGAGAGGAGCAGAGGAATTGACAGACTGGGGAGAATAGCAGAAACCCCAGAAAAATTGGACTTTAAATCTTTGAATTTGCCCCCAAAACACCACTAACTTTTAAACAAATAAATGATGTACACTGGAATGACTAATTATACAGACTCAGAGTTCATATTTGATTTGCTCTTGCTTTTCACCTGCAGATCTAAAAGTGCTTTAGAAAGGTAAGTGACTTGCCCAAGGTCACACAGCAGGCCAGTAGCAGAGCTGGGAACAGTACCAGGGATTCCTGAGTTCCAATCCAGTGCGCTATCCACTAGGCCACAATGGCTCCCATTAAAACCATTAAATCCACTATGTTGGCTTATCTCAACATATTACTGTTACTGCTACATAGATGATTATTATATACTCATTGCAGCTGACCAAAATGACGAGGTTGATAAGCATTCTTCCTACCATCTCTTAAGTATAGCATGGTTCTTTGCGTAGTCGGTAATATTATTCTGCTTACCTGGGGTGTGAGGTTACGTAGAACCAGCCAGCTGCTTGTTCTTCCTGAACTGTCAGTACTCCAGGCAGAACCTGTATCAAATCCAGAAAGGGAACAATTTAATACCTTAGTGAGAGCACAATACAACAATCAAACTCATCAGGAATAAAGAATGTGCAAGATACAACACGCTAGCAATGCAACTGCTATTGTAAACATGCTCATGAGCAATCCAATAACCAATTTATCTCCATCCTCTTTTCCTTTCTTATTTGGAATGAAAGGAGGGAGCTCGATGATTAGAATGCTCCCAGTTGGCTCTGAAGGATCAGTGGGATTTCTCACACTCCTGCCATCGTATCTTTCATAAGCGGCCACTGTGACACTATATTTGTGAAAGCTGATATTTCACCAAAACTTCCTTCAGGTTACACTGGAATTAGCCAGCAGGTAATACCTTAAAAGCAACAGAGATGACATTTTCTAGTGGCATTTGAAAAACTGCAGTACTTCTAAAGTCACTTTGGTAAAAATACTGAGGCTGTAGATGAAATCCTTGCACCAACGCTCTGTAGCCATCGGGTGGGCTTTTCCCAAGAAAAAATGGACGTGACAGACTTTGACAATTAGGGAGAACATTTAATTCCCAGCTTTTTGGGAAGATGATTGATAAAATAGTCAGTAGTGACATTTATTTCTGATGCAGACGCTTTTTGATAAACAAACACACAGAGTATATAGCTATTATGTACACATTCCCCCTTTAATTTGTGTATAAACAAAATTATGACAGCCAAAGAAACAGATTGAACAGAAAAGAACGTATACCTTACTGTCTGGGGGCCCCGTCATAAAACTGATGGGATAATCAGGTCCTGGATGTTTTGCATCCCTGCTATAGAGATGTACAGTGCTTAATTTGTAATGAAAGAGGGGCTGGGGCTCAAGCAGTTTTTTTACTTTCAAAACTGATGTGGCAACCCCAGAGGTGGCGGAGCTATGAACTGCCAAGCCTAGAGGTGCCGGGGCTCAGTCCTGGCAAGCCCTGGCACAAATTAAGCAGTGGATGTTATTCTATGTAATAAATTCTACTGATTAATTAGCTAATACTGAAGTCTTGCAACAATTCACAGAAAAACACCTGCCACAAAACAAGAAAAAGGTCTCAAGGTATTTAGAAAAAATGAGCAAAAGTATTATAAAGAAAGACCCCTGTTGTAGTGAAATTATTCCCCACTGATTGGAAACATGCCCTACTAACCCATAACTCTATTTTGAGAATGAGCCATCCTATGTGATAGAAAATGAGACCTGCATTTCAACACAAGAGTTGATGCACTCTGTGTTTATTGAACCTCAAGTACCTGGAGCACAGTACTAGAGCAAAAGTACCATAGTACCATACTACTGTAACATGGAAAATAAAAGCAAACAGAGCATTGCAATATTATAAAATGTAGGAGTCAGAGGAATACCAGAGGAATAAGAGCTGGTCCAACCCAGTGGGCTGGCACCCCAGGTAGATGATGGCTTGGTGTTTGTTAAACCTGGAGGTGGTCTCGTAGGAGCAGTAGTGTTTCTGGGTACCTTCCATAGTTCATGGGATAGAGAGGCTTGTGTGTGAGAGATTGGGCCAGAGGACCATGTAGACTTGATGTCTGACAATTTACCTGCAACAGAGAAACATAATTCATGTATTTTTGGTAAGCAAGCTAAAAAAAAAAATCTGAACAATCTGCAACTCCAGTAAGTGAAGAGGTGATCCTCAAGGCTGTTCATTAATTATAATCTGCTAGTATCTGACATTTGTTACTACTGTCCGCTTTCTATTGTGGCTCCCAGCACTTCTCTTTCTGATAAAGGACAAAGAACCATAAAACAAGACTAGAGACTATGTCTGATTAGCTGAAATCAAAAATAAAATCATTACTGTATATGTTCTAAGTTTTTTAGCCTAAATTATTAAAATAATGAAGTTTATACTTTCTGCACCCAAGAAGGAACAACCACTGTTGTTTAAAATACAGAAATTAGCACACATGAGTTCTCATGGTTCAGTATTAAGCTGATTCCAGAAGAGGTAGAAAGGGCAAAATTTCCTATGCTGCTGAATAATCAAAGATAAATGCATCAGGCGTATGGATTCTTTTACAAGTTCCTCTTTGAAACACTAACAATCTTCACGAGAAAAGCCCTATACATCGCAATCTACCACTTCTTACAACTTTTTGTTGACCACTTTTTTGTTATGCTCTGAATCCTACCTTCATTTATATTAGTATCATACTTATTTTATTCCAATTTCTGTCAAACCAGAGTTTTATTAAACATACTATAATGACCTAAAATTATACACTTCAAAAGACAAACATTAAAACAAAAAAAGGACAAGTTAGCATTTTGGTGTCAATAACACAAACAGGACCAACTCAAAATATAGACACTACCAAACAAAATGCACACTGTCAAATGATCATCTCTGAAACATTTCACCGTTAAGCTTCCACACATCTGCCCGTCTTTCATGTAGCTACACACATACCAAAGATATAGAGCCTGATTCTCCTGCTCTCATTAACGCCTATGTATATCAAGAGCAACTCCATTGATGTCAACGGAGTCAAACTGGTGTAAAGTCAGAGGCCAGTCAGGCCCATATTTTTGTGCAAACTGCAGTGACAAAAAGGAAGTTGTTAATACTATTCAAGTAACCGATTGAGAAAAGAAATTTGAAAGTTTGATTTTTAGAACTAGTAGCAGCAGCTGGGCCTACAATTTAACATATAACGAATGTGCATTAATAAAAGTTAGATGTTGCTATGTCACTGATTCTTATGAGGTTCACATGCAGATAGGATGTAACAGCAAAAAACCAAACAAATAAAAAGGAAATATGCATGGCAGATAAAATTAAGAGATAAGCAAGCCATTACTTTACCCTCCTTCAAGGCCCCTTTGCTTTGTGGCAACGTGAACCTAAATGCTGCACTAAGGTCCCTGGATGTTCAAGCTTCACTTAAATTAAAATGAGGTTTTTAATTTACTAAATATGAACAGGAATTAAGCAATCAGTAGAGTGGGTATTGTTATATTATATTTATTTTATACTGGCTGCACATTTCCAGCTTTCAGTACTCTGAAGATTTTGTTATTTTTTGAGACTGTCTGCAGACTCAGGCAGACAGGATTGCATCGCTTTGCATTTGGTTTGTGTTAGAAAGTTTTTAACTGCAGTGGAAAATATGAAGCCTTGATTATTGTGTTAGTACTTAAATTTGGAAATTTTAAAAGTTTTTCTACAGCTTGCTGGACTCAAAGAAATCCTAACAATACCAGGGCTAGAGCTTTATAGCAGATTCTTAACTAAAGGGACAGGCAAAACTGAATTTACTGGCAATAGCTTTCAGATCAACCTTTCCTGGTAAGATCCAGCAATAGTGTTACCACTGAGTTCTCGCAGAGAACATTCTGCCTCACAGTTGGAGCAAAAATAAACTTTGTTGAAAAAGTATGAATGCCAAAATAAAGTGGTAGCATCATGGTATGAAGTGGGCTGAATATATATTTCATTAGCGCCCTTATCAGATATTCACAACTCCAGGCACCTGTTTAAAATGCTCACCACTGCAGAGCTGCCATGGGAGCAGCACAGTGCTCAAAAGATATGAAGTCTGCAGTAGTTCTATTATAATAACCAGAGGAAAGCACTTTTTCAGGGCCTTTGCTCTTTGGGGATGGAGAGGGATGCTGAAAGTAGAAAGGCCATTTCTCGTACCTGCAATGCTAGGTGCGGATGCAATGCTGCTGAAAGAGCTACTGTAGCCGGAGGCACTAAGCGGCCAGGCACTCGATGAAGGCAGCGTGGCATTCTGAGATGATGTTGGGGATGACCCTGCAGAACCAGCAAAGAAGCAACTAAGAAAGATGGGCAAAATGGTATTTGCTGCAGAATAAGCAATTCTAACTACATCATGTGCAAATACAAACCAGGCAACCAGTTTCCTCTAACCATGAATGAATGTTATAGAAAGCATGATAAAGTGAAGCAGAATTCTTCAGTATAAAAGAAAAGAAAGCTGGCACCAGAGTGGCAAGTGTGTTGGTGCCCATGCAGAAGACATATTTTGGATTTCCTTTAAGATTATCTGACTCTTGGGACATCAGAGTTAAAGTGAGATCTGAAGGAGGGAAGCTATCTATCTGCATTTTATAACATGCTTGTCAGCCTATCTAAGCACCAGCAACTGTGGATGAATATGAATGTATATGTAAAACCAACCAAATATCCTTGATACCTTAAAACTGCTGAAGTAAGCACTTCTCCCCATGCCCTAATCCCCACAAATACCCTCAGGTATTTTGCAAATTTAGGTTTTGCAGCCGGTAAAATAAATGTGTATATCATAAAAATGTTCTAAAACTAGCTATATATCAAAGGAGCAATAGTAAGAAACAACTTGAAACCATCTTAAGTTGGCAAATCATTCTACGTGTGCTCGACAAACTCACACAACTTAAATTAGGAGCTATCTTGTCATCAGGTTGCCTTATAGGAATGTTAAATATACATCCAAAACCTTCCTACTCGCTAACAAATATACGATGTACCAAAAGTAGGGACTGGAACATGGAATAAAATACCTTCAGAACAGTCAGAACAAAGAATGGGAGGCTATGAACTGAAAGTATCCACTCTAGCAATCAACCACAATTAGCAGCATATTATGAGTGATTTTCATTATTCAAAACATATATACACATACCGTGTGTACGTAATATATTAATTCAGAAGACACAAAATTGTTTCTCTTTAGAAGATGATATGTTATACAAAAGCCTAATTCTGGTGCACTGTTATTAGGAAATATTTTGTTTTGTATCTTTATTGATGATACAAGAGACTAATGATTTATACAGCACCCAGAAGACAGACACTTGCAACTTGACTTTAATGTCAGTTTGAGTGAAACTGAATAAATACGTGGCACCAGTGGCTGCTGCACATCTAAACTCCTGCCATCAAACTGTTCCTAAGACAAAGTAGAATGGAAACTATGAATACAGCCTATAGACAGATTGCTTATCAGTAACCGAGCTCTCACAGTATATTGTCAGTACATATTAACACTATCGGGACGCACATGCTCTCTTGCCATTGAGTCGGAACCCTCTCGAAAGCAGCTGGGGTTGCACAATGCTTCCATGCAGAATTGAACCTTCAAGACCTGAAGGCATGGAAGGGATCCTCAGCCATAACTGTCCCTCAGTTCCTTCTATGTATTCAGAATCTAAAATGAAGACATAGAAGAAGAATGGTGGTGGGAAGTGAGGATCTATGGTTACACTACAGTTACTGGTCAATTATCTTTCTTCTTCCTGTTTGTCAGTATAGCTCCCCAATTTTAGATGACTGAAGTACTGGTATAAACATAATACCCCCACCTTTAAAAAAAAAAAAAAAAAAAAAAAGGGAAGTGAGCATTAGCACCAGTTATAGCTCAAAAGAACTGATAAATTAATTGGGGAAGTTTTCCAGAACACCTGGGAGCCCTGCTGCTATTCTGAGTGAGCCTTAGGAAGCTCTGTCTCAGACATCACCGTAGGGAGGCAAGGTTTACAAGGGAAGCAGCCCATCTATTATGGGTGAACTAGCTTGCTGGAAAGCAGGGGTAGCAGAACCAGTAAGGGGAGTGGGAGTTGGTGGGATGTACAGAGGGAAGATTAAACACTGAGATAGAAGAAGGGTTCAGACAGCCATGTCAGCTTACCCTCCCAAGACAGGCAGCAGGCAAAAGTCCAGGGCATGGGGGGAATAAACAGCCACACTCCCCCAAACTACCACAGGTGCCATTATGGACAGGAAAAGGGGGAGATTAAAGGGAATTTCAGCTTATTTTCCTAGATGATACAAACAAACAGTCTAGGGGACTCACTGATATGCATAGTTCCATCCAAATTGCAACTTAACACCTGGGTGAAACTTAGAACAGGTTGTGGAACCACCTTATCTTTATAGAATGCTATGTATGAGGGATCTATCATTTGACTAATTCAACACTGTAACAACTTACCAAGGCTTGTGCTGGATTCTCCATCACTGGCAATTTTCAAATAAAGATTGGACCTCGACCTTTGACCTTGTAACAATTGAATGGGTTTCAAACTCCCTTCCTGATGGCAGCAGAATGGACACCAAAAATCCCTGGGCCAGAGGCCTCAATTTCTAGGATACCTCAAACTGCCTAATGGTAATGGGAGACTGACATTTCAAAGAAGGTGGGGAAAAAATGGACAGGACAACCGTGAGTGTCATCTAATTCCTCACCTCCACTACAGCAACAGGGATTGAGTGTTAAACTGGCATTGAGAAGGTAGGCAAGAAGAGAACAAAAGTTGAACAAATTGCTTAGACTTCACCCGTCCAACCTTGCTGGGCACCAACACACACACCAACACAGAGGAATCTGTCAGTGCCAAGAAGCCTCAATGCCAAGGCCTCCGCTGGTGCTAACCTACTTTCAAAACAGACCCTTCCTTGGGGATTCCGAAATACCCAGAGGAATAGTCATGACTAAGGTTAAGATTTTGTCACGGGTATTTTTAGTAAAAGTCATAGACAGGTTGCAGGCAATAAACAAAAATGCTGGAAGCCCATGACCTGTGACTTTTACTAAAAATAATGGTGTGAGAGAGATGTGGGGACGACTGAAGCCTGAGCCCCACAGGGGGGATGAGAGCCTAAGCCCCACTATTGTGTGTGTGTGTGGGGTGCTCCAGGACCCACTGCCAGCAGTGGCTGAGGATCGCTCTGCCTCTGCTGCCCCACACACAGGGCTGAAACTGAAGGGAAAATGTCACAGAGGTTTCTGAAAAGTTACGGAATCCGTGACTTCTGTGACAAATTCTTATATTTAGTCATGACTTTTCATTTTTATCTTCCTTCTTGTATCAAGGAGTAAGAGGTTAAGGCCAAGCACAACACATTGCCCTTCCTCGAGTTTATTTGAACCTGAGGATTTCTAGGAGCCATGATTCAGAAATCTATTTGGTGCCAAAAATAGCCCCGATTCTAAATAGCTAGGCTTTTTAACTAAGAGCAGATTCATCCAGCAACGCTTTTCCAAGAACAGGGAATAAAGCTTGGAATCTGCCTCCTTATGGGTATGAAGGATAAAAGGACTACAAGCCATGCTCTGACCCTGTGAGTGACCTTCACTGAGGTACTTTAGGCATCAGAAATGCCAGTCTGTCAGTGTCTTCTTTGTACTACAAGATGCACAGCTTGTAAGTCAATCTCTTACACTAGGGCATGCCATAATATAATCTCAGACTCCAAGGGATCTGACCAGGGTTGAAGGAACAGGTGCTGACAAATGTGCTCAGAACTGGGCATGGGACCAGGCACCTCAGTATTAAGCAATGACAAAAGCTATCCAAACAGCTAAGCTAACATTACAATGCTAATTCTTACACAAATTAAAGGAAAAAGCTGATGAAGGAAGACAGCATGTTAGTGAGCCCCAGAGTCACTGCTTTCCATAGGGGTTTGTCTCAAAGGAGCATGTATGCCCCTAGAATGGTAATGCATATTGACAATCCATTTAAAAGAGAAGGGGAGATTACTTACTGTAACTGGAGATTCTTCGAGATGTGTGGCCTTATCTGTAATTCCACATGTGGGTATGCATGTGCGCCATGCGCCAGAATCCAAAAATTCTTCAAAGCAGCATCCATCGACCTGAACATGCGCAGTAGTTTCCCTTGTGCTCCTGACCAAGGGTATAAGGGGCAGTATGGATTGATGACTCTCCAGTTCCCTCTTACCACAATCCAACAGGATCCAAAGCAGAGGTGAAGGAGGGCAGGTGGTGGAATACAGACAGAGCCCACCCATCTCAAAGACCCTCCAGTTACAGTAAGTAATCTCCACTACTTCTTCGAGTGCTGGTCCCTATGTGTATTCCACACATGGGTGACTAGCAGGCAATGCTCAGAGTGAAGGAGGGTGCAAGGAAGCTGGTAGCCCAGAGAGGGGTGCCATTTCAGATTGGGAGCGGGGAGGGGAGAACTTTAGTGGTGATTCCAGGGGCTACACTGCAGATACAAATAATTTTCAAAAATAACCAACCATCACTACCTTGCAGGCTAACTACTTTAAACCTTGTGATACTGAAACAATTTGGATGATTCACACAAATAATATTTTATTACACACTAACTGAAAGATTGTTTCACAGTAACACACAACTGAAGCACTTTCCATAGCATTGGTTTTTGTATTCTTACTTTCCCAATGTATAAATGATTGACTGACATTCTAAATTTAATAGAATTTCGATGAACCTCATGTTTATATGAAGGAGGTCAAAATATATTGTTCAAAATCTTATAGCAGTAAGATCAAAACTAAAAATGAAACAAGATGGCCCATATTCTGTTCTTATTTATACAACTCCAAATTCAGAATAATGGTTGAAACCCAGGCAATTTTTTCCAGATTTACAGCAGTACTAAGGAGAACAGAATTTGCCCTTTTGTGTTTGTTAGTGCAATTTCTGTTGGAAACTGTGCTAGAGACAGCTATGGATAGGGATTCTCTGGTAAAACCTCTCCCTAAGTGGCTCATTATGTTGAAGAATTCATTTAGCACAACTTATTGTAAGTATTAAAGTGCAGCTAAATTATTAGAACTTACTTGATTATGTTTCTTTGTAAAACTTCTGTAAAATAAAGATTGGAACAAACATTGCCTCCCAGTAATATGAGACCTTTGTGTAGGACCAACTGAAATTAATTAACTATGGTAAAAGGTCCATCTGTATAGAGATCATCCACAACAGAACCCTTTCATTGGCCGGGGGGAGGAGGAGAGAAAGCCATTTAGATATAAAATTGAACTTAAACATACTCCACAAGTTATCATCATCCAATACTTGTGCATAGGTAAATGAAGGGGCATTCTGGAGGTAGCTCTTGCTCTTTTTGTTGAAACACTCGTGATGAAACTAGAAGCTGAGAAGATCTAAAAAGAAACCCCCCTGGATAATTCAGAACTACACTGTGTTGCTGCTGGGCATCACTTACTCTCTCCGATCTTTTTCCTTTAATTTCTTTAGGGCGCTGTTCTAGGCATTTTAGAAATAATGCTACATCATGTCAGGAAAAACACTGGCATCTGGAGTCGATGTGATCTCTGCTTGGTCAGTAGGTTGAATGAAACCACGCTTGTAGTCCCCACAAGCGGTGTATAGCGAATGGTGATAAGAGTAGTCCCTGCAGGGGGACTGGGGAGGTAGATTGTGAGGGGAGAAGGAAAGAAACTCTACAGAGTATCCCTGGTGTATAATCTCCAGGACCCAAATGTCCATGGTGATCTTGTTCCAGGTGAAGAGGGTAACATGACCTCCAAATTTGACAGGGGAAGGCCTAAGTGTCATGAACAGTGGTGAGCAAGTCTCAACCTGCATGTAAAAAATGGCCTTTGGCCTGAGGTTGGGAATAAGCAGAGGCTGTGGAAGTAGGAGCTGCCAGAGGTTCAGGTGGACACTGATAATATGGAGCATCTGCAGGGGGTGGTTGTGGCCTGAAGGGCTGTCTCTGGTTTCTTCTGGGGGCTGAAGTGTAATGGACTTTTCGTTAAACAGGTGGGACCTGTCGAAAGGAAAGTCTATGGATAGTGTTTTTGACCTCTCTAGGAAACCCCAACAATTGGAGTCCCTTCGCATGACCAGCCCTGTGTGGCCAAACTTCTGGATGCAGTATCTCCAGCATCTACTGCAGCTGGAGAGTCAACTTTGTCACTAGTTTTCCTTCGAACAGAAAAGCTTGGAATTGGGCTCGGTCTTCCACTGGGAGTCCGTAAGTCTGACGTAGGTGTTGAAATTGTATTTTGTTAATAAGGCTTGGTAATTAGCTAAATGAAATTGCAGACCTGCAGAGGAGATGACCTTCCTACATAGGAGGTCCAGTCTCTTTGGTCCCTTCTCTACCAATGTGGATGTCTGGTAGTGCAACCTAATTCTTTCTGTGGTCGCCCGTACCATCAGTGATTTAGGGGCAGGATGGAAAAATAGGAAGTCAGCTCCCTTGGCAGGAACAAAGTAGCATCTTTCGGCCCTTTTTGGCATGGGGCACAAGATGCACGTGTGTACCAAACTGCTCTGGGTGGATCTAATTTAAGAACATAACAACGGCCGTACTGGGTCAGACCAAAGGTCCATCTAGTCCAGTATCCTGTCTTCTGACAACGGCCAATGCCAGGTGCTTCAGAGATAATGAACAGAACAGGTAACCATTAAGTGACCCATCCCATTGCCCATTCCCAGCTTCTGGCAAACAGTGGTTAGGGTCACCACCCCTCATAGGGCTTCATTGATCGGAAGGGCTACTCTGGCAGGTCCTTGTGGTTGTAAAATGTCCAAGAGTCAATGCTGAGGGTCCTGGACCTCTTCCAAAGGGATATGTGGATTTTTAGCGACCTTTTGCAATAGCTGCTGGTATTGCTGGTGGTCATCTGGTGGGGAAGACAACAAAGGAGTGACGTTATCATCTGGGTGGTAGGTATCGAGTGCCTGTTGGGACTCCTGTGCCTTCTCGGAGATACTGATGCCTCCATCTCCTCTGGCTCTTCTGATTCCGATGACGAATCCATCAGTATTGGTGGAACCATTGGTAGGGGGCACTCCTGCCCAGGGGATGTAACTATTCCTGAGACAGTTAGAACAATTCCGCCTCCAGGGTAAGAACATTCCTCAGGAGGGCAGGGTCCAAGAGGAGTGGAGACTGCAGGTAAGGAAGTAATATATCCTCTGAAATTATGAAGGTCTCCATATGGCCTGGAGTTTGGGGAGTTCCAGCTGGGACAACTGAAGGATGTGGCTCATCTGTTGCCACTGGTCAGTCTTTGGATAAACGAGGCGGTACTAATGAGGGGCCTGGACCTCACTTGTAGAAGGGACTGGTGTGTATCTGTCTTTCTGCTTTGGTCCCACTGTCACTGCCGGGACTCTCTTTTTTTGTGCCTTGCCCCCCCACCTGGGAGTCTTTGTCAGAACCAGTTCCATGGGTTCCATTTGTGATGTCTTGCCTGACCTAGATCAGCTCAGGGAGGAAATGGGTTTCTTATGAACAGTCCTCTGAGGGGATCTGTCCTTGCGCCCATGAAGTGTCCCTTACTCTCATGGGGAGCCCTGTAGGAGTTGTCTTTGGGCTTCGGTGGTAAAGGCTCTGCTCCAAAGCTCGTGTTTAGAGGGGTGCTGCTAGTCAGTTGAGGCCGACGTACTGGGGGAGGCGGGGGTGGGAGGAGAGAGTAGGCCCTCATCCTCCTCCATCAGAAACTTCCTACAACAGAACTTTCATGCCTCTCTAGTTCTGGATGGAAAAGATGAGCAGATATTGCACTTTGCTGACATACGTGCTTCACCCAGGTGGTACCAGTACCACTGATGCTTGTCACTACTGGAGAAGGAACAAGGGCAGGAGACGCAACTCTTAAATTTGGGACTCTGGGCATAATCCAACCGAATGGGGGTTGGGGGTGGGGAAACTTATCCTATACCTACTATAAACATACGCTAACTAAAACGAATAAACTACATATAAAATCTATTTACAACAAGTTTACTTTATAGATTATGCACTGAAAGAGGACATGATTCCAATTCAGGCCGTGAGACAGTAAGGAGGAACTGGAAAGGCATTGATCCACATTGCTCTTTATACTCTCAGTCAGGAGCACAAGGGAAACCACTGTGCATGTGAGAGTCAGTGGACACTGCTCTGAAGAATGTCTGGACTCGGGTGTATGACGTGTATGTGTACCCATGTGTGGAATACACATAGGGACCAGCACTCGAAGAAACAGTATAATTATTTATTCATACACTAGTATTTATATAGAGGGTTATAGTACATTTTCTAACTACGCAGATATGAGATCTGCATGATGCAGAGCCATGAATTATTATATATAAATGTACAAAGTAGATAGACAACATCATCTTCAGCGTCACTCTAATGTTGGCACAACACAAATAAAATACTGGATGCATCAGAATCTCAACTATAGCTAAATAACTTCTTGAAGCCTACCTGATTAGCAGTGTAAAAATAATTTAAAATTTTTTAAATTCCCCTCCCTTAAAAACACCTAAAGTCATTAAATAGTTAATTCAGTATTACTCATACACACAAATAACTGAAGTTTTAGCTTGAACAAAGACTACTTTCTGACAGCTTTCCAGATGATAAAATTCAACATTACTTAATGTGATAAAAAAAACCTCCCGTCATCTCTCACTCCCTTCAAGTTCCACAGCCTCTTACCGGACATAGCTTCAAGTTCCACTGCTCAGGATACCAGGAAACTTGCTTCAATGATAACTATGATTCACAATCTAGGCAAACACCCACAAGTGACTGTGATAGCTCAATCTACATTTTAAAGTCCTTGCAGGTCCTACTGACAGCTTGGCCATAATTCTGCTCTGCGCATTATAGTGTTCTACTAGACTGCTTTCTTCGGACAATTTACATATTAGGTCACAACATGACCACAAACAACAACTAAGCTACCTTTAGTTTGGTCCATTTTCCGAAGCTATGGACCCCTGTTGAGATGTACTAAAGTCCAATGACTCAGTGTTTTAGGGAGGATCCCTCTTCATTCTGGAGTAAAACTTATGGGGAGAGGGATGGAGAAAGGTGAAAAGAATATTTATATATAATAATTTTTTTCCAACCCTCTCTTGGCTGATTTTAGGGATATACAAATCCATCTTCTCTTTCTGCTTGATCCTGTAGTGAAGTCACAAATCAGGTTTTCATGACGTCAATTTGTTGCCATGGAAAGAATTGTGATTTCCTGACTTTGGCATTATGACTTCACTGCTGTGTCAAGTAGGAGAAAAGGCTGGGCTGTGTAGAGAGCAAAACCAAACAGATATAGTATTTAAACATAATAAGAAATCTCCTGGAAAACATGTAGAAAACATATTTAAGTCTGAGAGTTTTCAACAGTATGAAAAGTGGTAAGTTTCCAATAAGAAATCAGGAATCTCCAAATTCTGACTTAGTGGGCCAAAAATGTCTAGATTTATGGTGGAAGTTCAACAGTAGCAGCAAAGCATGAACACTATCAGATCCACCTTTCATCTGCACATAGGTAGTACAGACAATTCTCTACCGAAAAAAAAAAAACAACACTATATACAAAACACAGGAATAAGACAAGTATCAGAGGGGTAGCCATGTTAGTCTGTATCCATAAAAACAACAAGGAGTCCGGTGGCACCTTAAAGACTAACCGCTTTATCTGGGCATAAGCTTTCGTGGGTAAAAAACTACTTCTTCAGATGCATGAAATGAAAATTACAGATTATGCTTGTATCTGTAATTTTCACTTCATGCATCTGAAAAAGTGGTTTTTTACCCACGAAAGCTTATGCCCAAATAAAGCGGTTAATCTTTAAGGTGCCACCGAAAGCCTTGTTGTTTTTTAGGAGTAAGACAGTTAGTTCAAATATTTGGAAGGAAGGGAAACAAAGTGACTACAGAGGTGCAAAGTGTTTGTGTGACTTTTGCTCTACCTCCACTCTTGAGAAGATAGCGATTAACATCTTGTATGGTGGTATTAATGGTAGGCCCAGTTGGAACACTTCCAGGAGTGACATCTGGGTCATTCTCAGGGTCAATATTCTGCAGTCCTTTCCACGGCACTCCAGGATGAAATTCTATTTTAAAATAGCAGAAGCAAGAGTCTATGAAATTACTATCCTTTGCTCTAAGCTCCCACACAAAAGACAGACACTGATTCAGTAAATAAAACCAACACTTAGATTCAGTGACATCAGTATTTTTAAGGTAATATTTTTGTGTTTTGTTACCTGGTGGCCAGTTAATGCTGGAACCATTGGAGATTTTATCACTATCAGTTTTGGCACGTGACCAGCTGTGAGGAACAGCTACAGGTGGACTGGCTGGTGAATCACTGTTTTGGATCAGATCGTACCGTCCATAAGAGTCATCAATGGAGGACTTTCCTGAAGGACCAATACTTAGACCTCCAGGAATAGCACCTGAAATGATAGAAGGGAAAAAAATAATTTGTTTGGGGGCAGGACTCATTCTTTGGCTGCTCCTTTCATCTCTATTATATTTTATCATTTTTCTTGTCCTTAAAACTTTCCAAATTTTAAAATTAAGTAATGTAATTAAAATATACATACAGTAAGAAAACAAACAATTATTCAAGATTTAACACAGTTCAAGATAGTCTCTCTTGGCATTCCCAGGATCAGAATCTGATGAAAACCTCAGTAGCACATCATACTGTAAGTTAGCTAACAGCAATTCAGAGATCTCTGTCAAAAACAAGCTCAAATGGATAAGGTGATTCTGAATAGGAATTACAAAACAACAAGTTAATGTGGGGACGTAGAAATAGTTGCAGGCTAACAACTAGCATTTAAGTGAAATGATTTGTGCTGCTAATGACAAAGAAGCAGGACACAGTAATCTTAACAGATCACAACTCTGAGCAGAGCTGGGAATTTCGTACTCAAGATTTTGGAGGTGGAGTTGGGGAAGGAATTTAAAATGCATTACAGTTAGGGCAAAGGTGATGCAGCTCGGTACTGAGGTACACTGGCAATTCTGTGAGGGATGTTTGCGTAGTGCCTGCCACATTAAGGCTGGTTCTAGTTGGTGCTATTATTCACTCATTTTTCTGAACTACATTCGCCAAACCAAAAACATCTTTAAACAAAGCTTTGATGGAAGGTTCCATGTTCTGCAACCATAATGACACAGCCTATACCATAAGAAGTTCTTTAAAAGTATTAATTTAATAGTTTATAATCTGAAAGGGTATTTTGTACGAGCTCTTATAATAGAGAATGCCTGGAAATTAGGTTGCTTTGCCAATCTGACCACCATGTCCTAAGAGTACTAATTGACAAACGTAATTGACATACCATGCTTGCTAGAATTCTGGTCAAGTGAAGAAGCAGCACTAGATATATTATCCATGGAGTTGGGGTGCGTCCACTGAGGAAGGCGAGACTGAGACTGAGAAGTATCCTTCACTGACAAACCACCAGTCATGTCCATGCTGTTTACATTCATGTTCGGATTCAGTCCAGCTTAGGGGAAGCAAGTAGGTTGTTACATATTCCTAACATTTATACTCCCCCAATCCCCAACATTAATTCTTGGTGCTTAATGATCCACACAAATGAGTTACTGAACTTCAGATTTCAGATAGAAATAGTTCTGTATATACTGTATGTCAATTTACCACATGCTGGTCTCAGCCTGCTGCTCAATAAATTCTACTCTTCTAAAAAATATCACCCTTTTATTTCTGCCAAAACTCCCACTAACTTCAGATAAAATTAAACCATTGACAATGAGAAAAAGAACCCACTATAGGGATGTATTTTAATGCCATCGGCATTTCCACTTTAATTCTTCCTAGTTGTCTCAGAAAAGGCATTTTGCATTAGAATTCAAAACTAAAACAAGCAAGGAATTTGCAATGTTCCATCAGTGAGACAGATCATTCTGGTCAACTTTCCAACAAATCCTTGGATTTTTTGGGCTACCAATGTTTTTTAAAACGATTAACACCTCAGCCACCAATTGCATAATACTGATTTGTTATTCTTTAAGTTGCTGCCCTTCTACTCAGAGTCACGTTTAATGTATTTAAAAATTATAATAAAGACTAAATGATACATTTTTATAATCAATACATAGACAGTATTCTAGGGAAGAACTTTTCATCTTTCCAAGATGGGGATCTTTAGATTTTCAGGAAAAGATTCTGAAAGTTAACAGATCAGACAGTGCTGAGCACCTTTCAGGTTTAGGCCCTTCATATACTTATAAGCACATTTTTGACCTTGTGGTGGTCATCATCCTAGTACCTAGCATACACTAATATACCCTTTCAGCTAACCTGTAAGATAAGTAAGTATTATCAACCCCACTTTACAAAGATTAGACAGAGGCACAGATAAATTACGTTATTTGCCCTATGTCACATAGGAAGTCTCGCACAGATAGAAATAAAATACAGATCTCCTGAATCCCACTCAATTGCCTTGCACACAAGACCATCCTTAATATCCTCCTGGTGCAAGTTTTAGTGAAAACCATATAGTTCAGTTAGAGTGGAACTGGTTCACAATCACGCTACATTCTGCTGACAAAAATAAACACATTGACATCTAATGCACTGTAATCCAGCTTAAAGAGGAGAGTGATAGCAGTGCTGGAAGGGCATTTTCTGTAAGAGATCCTTGACTCTGGAACTTCCCCCCCTTTGGTGCAATCAAGAATTAGCTTTCTAAGTACACTGCTAAGTTCATAATTTCTTTCAGGCTTTTGGGGGAGTGAGTTGAGGTAGGTTATTATGATGACTAGGTGTAGGGCTACCACAGTGATGGGGATAAATTATTGTAATTTTGTGTAGCAACTCAATATGCATTTTGTTAACATGATTCTTGTAGATTCTCTTGTATTTTATATTTTTAGCACTGTAATGCACCTAAAGCAGTGGTTTTCAACCTGTGGTCCATGGACCCCTGGGGGGTCCGTAGACAATGTCTAAGATTTCCAAGGAGGTCCACACCTCCATTCAAAATTTTTTAGGCTTCCACAAATGAAAAAAGGTTGAAAACCACTGACCTAGAGCAAAGGATAGGTGCTCAGAAGTTGAAATAATTAAACATATAAACACTATCTCCTCTCTTTTGTAAATGGAAGCTTAAATGAAAGAACACTTACCAAGAGGGTAAGGAGCAAAGGTGTTCGGAGAAGACTGTTGCTCTTTGGTCTGCAGGTCAGGTAGGCCGGGAGCCTGGGGATGGGGTGAAAAGCTATCCATGGCTGATTTGCCTGCAGAGGGGTGCAAAGATAGATGTGGAGGGGGAGGCTGCTGCTTCATAAGCAGGGCCTGGGCCAGCTGGCGCTGGTGCTGCTGGATCTGCTGCTGCATGTTATTGATTGTACGTGCAACCTGTCAACAAAAGATTAAAAAAAGAAACAAAAAACAATCAGCAAAAGCTAGATAGTACAAAGGTGCACAAGCCATGCTGCCCCAGTTTCTAAATTGAATCAACACAACATCCAGCCCTTTGAAACAAAGAATTAACTGAATTAAGAGTTCAACAACATTCTTTCAAAAGTGAGGAAAGTAGAACTGCATTCAGTAACACTGGTACTCTTCTCTTTCAATATAAATCCATGCAATACAGTTTGGTTTACTTAATGCTACTCTAACTGATTTCGAGTAATGAACTAGAATCTTTATAGGCAGCTGAAACCAGAATCTAATGTTGAAATCAAGTTGGCAGGTTAAACTTACTTGCTGCTCCTGTTGTCTCATAGGTCCGGAAACATTACGCTGAGCCTGTAACATCTGCTGCTGGATTTGTAAACGTTGGTACGCCTACAAGAAAGAAACAAGGAAGGTCAAAAGTCATACATTAAAAAAAACCTAACATACTTGTTTATAGTGTGTTTGTAAGTTACAAAATATAAGAAAAGTGTTGGTCCTGTACTTAGCGGGGAAGGAGAGCTAATAATGGCTGACATCAAGAAGGGTGAGGTGTTTAATGCCTATTTTGTTAAAAAGGTAAATTACGACAAGATACTTAATACAATTAATATTAACAAAGGGAAGGAACACAAGCCAAAATATGGAAATAACAGGATAAAATCTATGTAGATAAGTTAGATGCACTCAAGTTGGCAGGGCCTGATGAAATTGATCCAAGGGTACTTAAGGACCCAGCGAAACAATCTCACAGAATTGTGAGACAGACGTGGTAGATTATCTAGGAGAACTCATGGAGGACGGGTGAGGTTCCACAAGACTGGAGAATGGCAAAAGTAGGACCTATCTTTAAAAAGGGGAACAAAGACTACTGGGGAACTATAGACCTGTCAGCCTAACTTCGATACCTGGAAAGATACTGGAACAAATTATTAAATAATCAATTTGTAAGCAGCTAGAAAATAACAGGGAGATAAGTAATACCCAACACGGATTTGCCAAGAACAAATTATGCCAAATCAACATAATTTCCTTCTTTGATAGGGTTACTAGCCTAGTGGGTGGGGGAGAGGGAGCTGTAACCATGATACTTTGATTTTAGTAAGGCTTTTCACACAGTCCCACAATGGAAATGTGGTCTACACGAAATTACGATAAGATGGGTGCAAAACTGGTTGAAAGACCATACTCAAAGAGCAGTTATCAATGGTTCGTTGCCAAATTCGGAGGATGTATCTAGTGGGATCCTGTAGGGGTCTGTCCTGGGTCTCGTACTATTCAATATTCTCATTAATGAAGAGTCTGCTTATTAAATTTGAGGATGTCACCAAGATGGGAGGGATTGCAAGCATTTTGAAGAATTTGAATTCTAATCCTCATGACTGTGACAAATTAGAGAATAAATATGAAATCAACAAGGTGGAATTCAATAAAGACAAGTACAAAGTACTACACTTTGATTTTTCCTTCCTAAGGCACAACTACAAAATGGGGATAACTGGCCGTGGCAGTAATTCTGCAGAAAAGGGTCTGGGGGGTTACAGTGGATCACAACTTCAAAATGAGTCAACATGATGCAGTTACAAAAAAAAAAAAAAAGAAAAAAGAAAAAAGTCTAATGTCATTCTTGGGCTCCACTTGACCCCATGTGGCATCAGTAAATCCCACAGATAATCTGCCATTAAATGATGAACCTGAGATTAGAGAGGAGAACGAGGCCAGCCCCATCCTTGTGTGGATGCGAGCGGCACAGTTATGTTCCTGCCACTCTTGGTGTTTGATCTCCTGTGTGGGACAACATAGTGGCCTTATGACACTTATATCGTAACATTCTTCACTGTGTCAGAGCCCCATTATGATGAACTAATGCAATGTTATGATCTATCTAGAGATCTATGCATGAGATTGGGGCCTCCTGAGTTCTCTTCCTACCACTGTTTTGGCACACAACATCTCCATGCCTTAGTTTCCCGTTTGGTAAAATGGGGACAAAAATACTTATTTCTTGGGGATGGGGGGTTGTGAGCCTTACTTGCTCAACGTATAGCAATATATTATAATGTATAGCTATATTAAGAGGAGTGTCATATTTAAGACATAAGAAGTAATTGCCCTGCTGTACTTGGCACTGGAAAGGCCTCAGCTAGAGTCCTGTATCCAGTTATGGGCATCACACTTTCAGAAAGGCGTGGACAAATTGGAGAGAGTCCAGATGAAAACAACAAAAATGAGAAAAGGTTTTGAAAACATGACCTATGAGGAAAGGCTAAATAAACTGAACAGGTTTACTTCTTGAGAAAAGACGACTGAAGGGGGACCTGATAATATGCATTAAATATGCTAAGGGCTGTTATAGAAAAGATGGTGACCAATTGTTCTCCATGTCAACTATAGGTAGGACAACAAATGGGCTTAATCTGCAGCAAAGGAGATTTAGGATTAGGAAAAAAAAACTAACTATAAAGACAGTTAGTTACTCGAATATGCTTCCAAGGGAGGCTATGAAATACTCATTGCTGGAGGTTTTTAAGACTAGGTTACACTAACACCTGTGAGGGATGGTCTAGGTTTACCTGGTCCTGCCTCAGTGCAGAGGCTGGACTACATGACCTCTTGAGGTCCCTTCTATTTCTACATTTCTATGATTCTAAAAATGCAAACTGAAATATTCTTGCTTCCTGAAGGTTACTGCAGCAAAAGTACATTTTCTGGTTAAAAAGAACTTTTGAAAGGATAAATATATTTTTGCTTTAAGTATATTGATTTTTTTAAAACGCAATTCAGCTAATAAAACTTAACTGTTGATAATGAGTAGGACTCTCAGCAATTATTTTTCACTTAAAGATGGGAATGAGAGTTTCTCTGCATGATTCATAAAACTAGAAATGAAAAAGTTAAGGGAAATTATGAAAACTATTTATCCAAACAATAATGTGAATTAATGTTTTTCAGTGCTGTACAAACAGACTGGTAGAATTCTGGCATTTGGTCAGATTAAAACAAAATAAAATGAAGTCATACAGGACCAGGTTCTGACATCCTTACATCAAGTAGTACTTTACTCCAAAAGTTGTACCATTGATTTCAGAGGGACTAGTTGAGGAATAAGAAGAAGTTTTAAGTTTCAGGGCTGTTTTTTCAAGCACTATCCTGCTCAGTTATTAAAGAGTGTGAATCTAATTTTCCTCCTTAAAACTGAGAAAGGCAGTCAGAGATTAACAGTGGTAGCAAAGATTCTAACCAGGGAGGATTTCAGTAAGTGAGTAAAAGTAAAGTGTTAATAGAAGAAATTTTTAAAAATAAATCAGCAGTTTTAGTCCTTACAACAAACAAACAAAACTCTATGGCTACAGAAAAATCTATAGCTCCCAAACAATATTTGTAAATAAGACGTCACCAAGCCACATATTACTAGTGCTATTTGAGAGCATGCTATACAGTACACACATCAAAAATGGAGACAACTGACTTGCTAATTACAGCTACAAGAATGAAAAGGACAAGTGTCCTTAGTATTAAATGACAATACAGAAAATTAGTCACTGTAACAATTAAGGAGCATTAGGAAAAACAAAACATGCTTTTACTTCTTGAAGAATACGTAACTTTCAAAGGAATAACTATCTTTAAAAAAAAACCAAAACAGTAGCATTGTACTTTCCATTTTTAAAACTAAGCTGGCACTTCTCTTATTTTAAATGTGATGTGCAAATCTGAAAAAATGTCTTCAAGTCTTATTTACATCTCGTCTGCTGTGCCTTTTAACTCACCAGCTGCAGCTGATAGAGCTGGTTCAACATCGTCATATGTTGAGGATTAATTGGCGAGGTTAATAGTGCAGGGTTGAGACCAATGTTTTTTGCTGCAAACTGCAAAAGCTGTGCTTGAACCTGGGGAACAGAGAATACAGCATATCAGATTTAAGCACAGTATGTTCACTGTTAAAATTGCCCACTATGTAAATAGCCAGTAAGAGCCACAAATCATACACAAAATAAATTTGCAATTAGATGAGTTGTCACCAGTTTTAGAAGCACTATATCAAATATAAACAACAATACCCACAATCAAATCTGCTTTTCTGATGGATGCAGAAACAAAGAAAATAAAGAGTTTTTTAATGGTGTTTCTGTTATCAATGCTGGTCCAAATCATCTGGTCATGTTACTTCATTATTTAGAGTTTTTTTCATATTGAAAATGTTCTTACTCAGTATACAGTCGCCATGAAACAAAGATGTGACAGTTTTCTGTGCTATGCAATTCAGTGCTAACCTGAGGGGATAGAAACTGAGGCACTTGAGCACGAAGACTAGGCTGGGATGAGTTAAGAGGTTGCACTGGCGGTTGCTGCGGCTGTTGCATGGTCCTGGCTTGTGCTGCTCCGCTATTGCCAAACATACCCAGATTGCCACTCGGTATCTACAATATGACAAAGATGATGATCTTATTTAGATGCAACATTCCACAGACTCCATGATAGTGACATGCTTGTGCTGCCTTTTATTCTCAAAGATCATGATAAGCATAGACAACGAAATGATCACATACAGGCTTATATCTATTTTGTGGCAAGTTTTACTGAAGATGTGGTTTAGAATCAGGCACGTAAGTAATAGCTATAAATCCAAGACTGACATTCCAAGCCTGCTAAAATTTTGTACAGTTCTTTGAGTGGCACCAGAAGGTTGAATATTTTCCAAAATAAGTCTGTATGACTCTAGGATGTCATCCAAGGAACGAATAATAAAATCATCTGCCAAACACATTTCTGTGTCCATGAGAATAGGCAAAGAATAAAATCACTAAAATCCTATCACCACACATGATTGAATTATTTAAGTAGCGTCCATGTAGCCCCAATACACTTCTGTTTTACAAAGCTACTGGTAGGGCTTTGAAGCTGTGCTCCAGCTCTGCTCCAGCTCCAGGCAAAAACCTGCAGCTCCACTGCTCCGGAGCTGCTCCGCGCTCCAGCTCCAGGCTCTGCTCCAAAGCCCTGGCTACTGGTAATGTATCTGATATTAGTGTAGTCACTGTTCCCAAAGGTGTGCCTAACGGGTTGTAAATGCTGGAGAGCTACTGCTGTCAGAAAAGCAGAAAAGTGGTTAAGCATACTCCACCATGCTCAAGCTACCTTTTTATAGTCAATGCCACAACAGAATGCTACAAGATTTTTCTGTATTCTTCTCTCTTTTCATGATCAGCCATAATTTATGACCTCACAAACATTCATAGTTATAAATGTTCACCCACTTACTTTCCTTTCCCCTCCTTTCATTTTCAGTCCCTCAAATCCTCTAACCAACAAGGCAGATAAGAAATGATTCCCACCCTTTATTCTGCTAGACATGCTCACTAAAGAGATATGCAAGATCTTTCCCCCCACATGCAAAAGCTAACAGTCTTATCTCAGCCATTATGGTAGAAAAACTTGATATAACTCCAGCCTCATCACAAGGTTGTATCATCACTGAATAATCAAGCCAGTGAAGGCTAATTAGAAGAAAATTTCTGTTTTAAACAACTATTCTGGCAATCAGCAATGCCTTAAAAATACAGAAACATTACATCAGTCATTTATGGTTTAGTCAAATATACCCTATATATTTTAAGTTCCTTGTACTTCAAAATACAATGTCCAGTATTATAAATCTGTAGTGCTGCATTCTCCTCTCAATGGACGCATGTAAGTTTCAGGTTACAGCAACTACAGTTAAACAGTGGCTGTTAAAGTGAAATGTTTACAATGACATTTCATATGAAAAAAATTTGTTCATATTTGGAAATAGTGGTTTAAACTGAAAAAGGGATGAGAAATTCCTCTAGTAGTGAGTTCAAGAGAGCCGAAATTCAAATTGTGATCTCTCCCAACAGCCTTACCTGTCTAGAAGAATTCAAGTTTTGCATGCCCAGCCCTGAGGCAATCCCGCCCAGGGTCTGATTAGGGAGTGCACTGTTTGAAAGGGGGAGCTTCAGGCTTGGTGAAGGCAAAAATGGTGAAGTAGTGGGCTCTTCCACTAGGCCGCCATCCTGATTGGAGAAAGAAAGGGTGAGCTGTGTGCCGTGTCCACAAGCAGACAGAGCATCAAACAGTTTCCCATGGGAATATAAACGGGCATGGATGAATAAAAAAAATCAAAATATTAAAAAAAAAAAAAGGCATGAGTAATAGGGAATGGAAAGTATGGGGTGGAAGAAAGAAGAAAGAGAAACAGGATTAAGGTACTGTTCTTTTTTACTTTTTGCACATTGCAAATGTACAGATGCATGACCATTTTCATTTCCCATCCAGAATAATCAGGAATTGGTGCTTATGTTAAGTTTAAAATCTAGTATGAACATGGTAAAACAAATTCCATGGCCTTGCAGGCAACTTCAACCTCATGAATCAGACCACTGCCATACAACTGCTTTCACAACTCACTCTATTCTCTCCTCTCTTGGCACCAGGACATTAAACAGTGGAAAGAGTAGTGCAACAGCAAATTTCAGAAATCTTTCTCTCTGCAGTTTGTTTGCTACACTGTCAGAGAAACACAGCACCCACTTGTGACGTGCACTTTGTAAAGCTAGAACTAAGGAAAGACCAGATGAGCTCACTTTACAGGTTCTTTAGCAGAATGCCATGTGATCCCTAGTCTGGGTTCAGTTCCAAATCCCAACTCAGCTGTTCAGAAAGCATGTTTGCATTAATCCTCTTTCCCACTCCAGTTTCAACTGGATGATAAGACATGTAACCTTGTTTTAATTTTCGTGTAGCACTGACTTACTAATATTCATAATTAAATTCTGCTATTCTCTCTCTCTCTCTCTCTATATATATATGCAAACACAAAAAAGACATTTAAAAACTACTTATATCCTAAGTATGTACTCTCCCTGGTAAGTGATTGAAGTGCTGAGTCCCAAGAAACATGAGACAAGGTTTTAGAAGTAAAAAAAGAAGTCTTTTGCTGCTCTCTAGCATCACAAAAGATAGCTGAAAGAGGAGCATATCAAATAAAGCACCTAACTGTGGGAATTCTCAGGAAACTTTATGTTCTAAGTTACCCTGTAAATATGAATTTTCAACAGCAGTCCTTTGTGCAAAGGAAAAGTTTATCATCAGTCAAAGTGACACTTGATTTGGTGTTTGAATATCCTGAGGGGGATGCTGACATTGTCTAATGATATCCCCAAGGCCTTTCAGCTCAAGATGTTTTACATTCTACTGGACATCAGTCATACTCCACAAACAACTGCAGCTTGCATGACAGTAACAGGTTCAAAGATTTCTCATGCCTAGGTCATGGACATGTGTTAATTTTTTTTTTTTTACTCTTTAAAGTGGAGATAATTCCCAGTGACTTGTGTGTTCTTTCTTCCAGGTGCCATTGTTTTCTACACAAATAACAGTGTTGGCTGAGAGAGTAATGGATGTAACCACTAAATATTGCCAAAAGCAGAAATATCTACTGCCACATTTCCCCTCTCCCTCTTACCCCCATTTAAAAAAAATGTACATTGATTGCAGTGCTGGTGAAAGTGCTAGACTGACTACTATGGAAATCAAAATTTTCAATTTCCAGAACAGATGTGTTCTGATTAGCTGCAATGCCACCTCCCCCCGAACTTCAATAGTGTGCCTCAACCCTGAACCGGAACAATCAACTGGCAAGTGTAGTTCAGTGTCCATGTTAATTTGGTCTTTAGTTGCGGCTTCTAAGTTTTCCAATAAGTATGCCGTTTGTGACGTGGGATATTTATTCTCTAGAAATGGAATTGAGGTAAACTCATTTCATTTTAGGCACTTAATTCAACAAACATTAAGGACTTTTGTTTACTACCAATTTAGGGTAGGCTGAATTTATACTAATGACCTAGAGATTTGTAACCCATTACTAAACTTCAGGACCATCCAGTCACAGCCAACTTTCCTTCTCTCAGTCCATCTCTAATAATCTTGTTAAAAAAAATGTGTACACTCCTCCCAAGTTCAACCATCATGTCTCCTATCCATTAGTACAATTTCTTATATTTGACTCCCCATAAAACAATGAAACCAATATGGAATTTAGTATTTTATCAGAGTTGATAAGATTGTAATCTTCTAGGATAGGACCATATGCTCTTGTGGTTGTATAGTGCAGAGCACGCCACTGCTGGTCAGTAAGGCAAAGTTACTTATTTCCAGTTATTTGAAAATCTCTCATGGGATTCTTTCTTGAGTCTCATACGCCAAATGAGAGACAACAGAAATCCCTTTGTGCAAAGGTTTTTAGCTGTGCAAGATACTGATAGCTTCACGAGACTCCCCTACACCTCAGTGGTCACATGCCACCTAACTGCCACTACCTGATTCCAAAGGGCCTTTTAAACAGTACTGGATTTGCACAGAAAGCCAAAGCTTTTCATACAAACCAATTAAAAAAAATAAGACAAAACATCAGTAAACAATTAAAAAAAATAAATACAATCCCCCCCAATCCCTGCTAAAGATGTAAAAATATTACATACATATTACATACAAGCTGAAAAGTAGGAGTATTTGGAGGGAAATCACACTTCAGAAGCAGATCACACAAACCCATGCAAGTAGATAGGTATGTGCAAATCTTGCAAGGTGGGATCTATTCAAAGAAGTAGTGATTACTATCCTGAGGATACTATCTGTGGAGCTTGAGAGAGATTTCAAAATAAAAAAATACACAAAACACTGAATCAGATGCGTCATGGATAGATGAGGGAACAAAGTGTGTGCGAGTGAATAAAATATCATAAAAAAATCCACCAACCAACATCATCATCTACATACAAACAGACAAAAGCTCAGAATATGTCCTCCTAAAAAGAGAGAAACTTTCAAAAATTGTCCAACTCATTAGGGACATCTGGGACAAGAAGATAGAGAGCATGGATAAGGATGGAGAAACTCACTGATATTCACCTCCAAGTACTAGGCGACAGCCTGGGCAGAGGGAAGTGGTTTGCGGAAGGAGTTGAACGTGGCAAATAGGCATCAAAGCTTTTAGGCACTGGATTCTTCAATAAAGGTGAAAAAGAACTGTTGTTTAGTGAGCAAGATAGTACTGAAAGAAAGGACAGAATTTGTAAGGAAGGAATTCCATGTGATCTTCCAGATGCTCCAAGGTCCAGCAGCAGGTTTGGAAGAAACATACGGGTGGTGTGAGCCAGGCCTGGAGGCTAGTGGTATGAATGGAGCAGTGTGGAAGAAGGCATAAAGAGTCAAGAGAGGAGGAGAGAGTAGAATTGAGTGAGTCTACCATGAAATCAATAGAGGTGATGTTGAAGGCAAGTCAATTAACAGGCTTGAATCTGATGCCAAACCAGTCAGGAAACCATCTTTGCAGTAGCAAATTGTATGATGTGACAAATCTCAGAGGTTTGGTTGCAGTGTCATGAGTTTGGCAGGTTTTCCTCTACCAAGAGACACCATGTTCATCAAGCTCTTAATACTGGGAATAGAAGACTTAGCCTGTGACTCACTTTGTAAGATACATTTTTTCTCCACCAGCTGGGATAAGGAGAGAGCCGTGCTAAGTTTATTCTTCACCAACTCATCAAGAACAGGATACAAAAGTACAGAAATGTGGGAGGGAGCCTGGTACAGCTATCAATCTTGGCCCTGTGGCATTTCTGGCTCTGGACAAATTTGGTGTTGGGCATCAAAGATGGTCCTGATCCCTTCAAGACAACCTCAGCCACAAAGCTACATGGAGCAATTCAATAACACACAATACACTGATGCAACTTAGTCTCAAATTGCTAAATGTCGCACACACATGGAGAGGGGGATCTTTAGCTGCCTGGAACAAGCAATTTGGTGGTGGTGGAGTCTGATGGATATTGCCCCTCTCAGCATCTTCTACCTTTGGCACTTTAGTGGAAGCATCACCTCTTTCAGTGATCTGGTATTCAATAGTATCTATTTGGTTTGCTAATAAACCAAGCCTCAATATGCTCTAGAGACTTTAACTGTGAGGTGGTCAGTGCAGATCACCTTCAGACAACCAAGTAGATCTTTAAGTTTGAATGAATACTGTCTGTGAAGTTATGAGTGGTGGTAACATTGAGTCCTACTTGTCAGCAATGGAACTCAGATTAGACCTTTGCTTCAAGACAAGATCCTCTGAAGTATACCGGGCTGACTGACGGTTTCTCTCAGCGTGCCCATAGGATCTTCAGGAGCTCCCCTCCCAAACTGATGGCTCCACTGGACATCCAGGTTACAACTTCAAGCACATCTTACATCTGAGCAGAGCATACTTGACTCTCAGGTACAAGATAATATGGTTGCAATCATGTGTGAGGGGCACTATTAGGCTGCATCTGTAGCTCTTGAAGCCACTGGACTTCTTCCTTTTAAAAGACAAGATGACATCCTGAAAAATAATACAATTCAGAAAGCACTGAGTGCCAAAGCTTGACTCAGTGCAAAACAGAATAAAAAATAAGTGTCATGTTGAGAAAGCAAGTCAAACAAAAGCTTCAAGGCAAATAAGTGTTTTGCTCCACAAACTACAGCTATCCCAAAGCAAGTAAGGAGTGCAGCACATCCAGAAGCAGACCCCAATGTGGAGTACTGAGGAGCTGGAAGTCCCTCACCACAATTCATAGGGCAGAAAAAGAATCTGAACAAATAAGTGTTGAACAAAATCTTCAGAGTGGGAGTAGCAGAAAGGGCATTTGGCTTAACTCAGAAGAGAGCTGTGGGGCACATAGCTCAGATCATCCAAAAACAGCTGGCACGCAGAAACATAGAAATATTTAATAACTTACTGGAGACTCAGAAAAATCAAATAAAAGGATACCTGGTGATTTGTTGAAACAGTGGGCTAAAGGAGGGCTGGAGCAGTGGTGGACTGAAGATCTTGATGCAGCTAAGGCAGTGAGCTTGTTCACTGACCAAGGACAAAGCTGAGCTGGCTAGAAGGGACTAGGGACTAAGGCAGTGCCAGCTGATGAATTCTTGTATTGAAATACCACCACTCAAAAGGCAAAAAAATCATTGAGAAGGTGAGTTACTCTAGTTGCATGAAACTGAAGTATGAGAATGATACATTTAAAAAAAATACTATTTTCTCCACTTTAGAGAAGAGATTTTTTTTATTTACTAGCAAGATGATCAAATCCCTATCTAATATTAACAAGTAAATATCTATTTAGGATCATGTGGAATGTTGTTGTTGAAAGAAAAAGTCATTGTGACAGACTATGCATACCCTGACAGATAGGGATTTTACTTGCTGTATAAATACTGATTAATTTAGTACTTAATATTAAACAGTTATGCTTAACATATATTTCTACATTATGTACAATATGCTGCATAACGTGCCTGCCTCTCTCTCTCTAGTAATGATGTAACTGCTCAATGTGTTATCCTAGAAAAGAAAAGGTTAACTGACACATACGCACACATTTTGTACACTTGAGTATGGAAAGAATCTTTCACTTACCATGTTCATTAAGGCATCCCACAAACTGACTGATAATAGTTAAGAATGAGTGATGAATTTTAAAGCAAAGGGAAGAGGATAGTAAGAAAGATGAGCCATGGGAGACAGAAAAAATTATCAATTTAGTCTGGTCTAAGGAAGGATGGTAGAATAGATGCTGATACAACAGTGGGCTTTGGGAGAATAAAGCTGATTCCCCAGAAGCAGGGAAGTGTTTTGTTAACATACATTCACTTGGAGGAAAACTGCAATGAGACTAGATTGATTTTAGTAATAGTAATAATTTTTAGCAGTATTAATGTAAGGTGTGTCTCTGTTTAAATACAGTAACTTGTTTTATACTTTTCCTTGTTCCTGATGTGACAAAGTGCCTCCTCTACCTGGGTGGATAGCTATTGGCAGATTTGCTCGCCTTGGAGCTTTACGGCAGCACTCAGTTTGGCTGTTTTTGTAAACCCACAGTCCTGGTCAACTCCTCCTGTGTCTGACCAGGAGCTGGGAGGTTTGGGGGGAACCCGGGCCCGCCCTCTACTCCGGGTTCCAGCCCAGAGCCCTGTGGAATGCAGCTGTCTAGAGTGCCTCCTGGAACAGCTGTGCGACAGCTACAACTCAATGGGCTACTTCCCCATAGCCTCCTCCCAGCACCTTCTTTATTCTCACCAAACGATCTTCCTCCTGGTGTCTGATAATGCTTGTACTCCTCAGTCCTCCAACAGTCTACATTCTCACTCTCGGCTTCTAGTGCCTCTTGCTCCCAATTCCTCACATGCGCACCACAAACTGAAGTGAGCTCTTTTTTAAACCCATGTGCCCTGATTAGCCTGCCTTAATTGATTCTAGCAGCTTCTTGATTGGCTGCAGGTGTTCTAATCAGCCTGTCTGTCTTAATTGTCTCCAAAAGGTTTCTGATTGTTCTGGAACCTTCCCTGTTACCTTACCCAGGGAAAAGGGACCTACTTAACCTGGGGCTAATATATCTGCCTTCTATTACTCTCCTGTAGCCATCTGGCCTGACCCTGTCACACTGAATAGAAACTTCAGCTAAATGTTTGTGTTGCAAAGTGCAAAGTAAAAGTAGCAGAAATTATCTACAATGGTGGTCACTAAAAAATTAATATTTAGCAATTATAGCTCAGTATCTGAGATACCGAATTTATGTTCTATTTAAAATGTAGGAAAAGAATTGTGGCATCTCAAAAAAAAGCTGTGGGGTAACTGCATTTTAATGATGACCACTGTAGGAAAGAGTTTAATATACAGAGGAGGGAAACTGAATGCTTCAGGGGACTGGTAATAGACACACCCTTTCATGTGTAAAGCACTAGTTTTAAGCTAGCCCAAATTGATAGACAACAAAGTTGTTATCATCAGGTGAGTAGCCTACATAAAATGAACTGGTTTCAATGCAGTTCCTAGTGGGTACTGATTTTCAACATTATTCAAGAAACAAATGGGAGAGGAATCTCAGAATCTCAACTATCCTTTTCTCTCCTAATAATTCCTATAGAGGGGTATTGAGATACATTGGTGGGTCACTGCGGGGAGGTTAACAGTGCCAATGTTTTTGTTGTACCTCTTCTGTAACTGAAGAAAGCATTTTAACCTACAGTATAATCAATTTGTCCCTTTCCACAAGTTGGTGGCTGCTCCACAGAGCCAAGAACACAGGTGTGTGGTAGGTGCAGTTCACGAAGTTCCTGCCACCTGTACCTTCTGCAGTAGGAGGGAGACCCTGGCACACACCTATCTCTGCTCCAGTGCACCAGGTTGCCTCCCCACTTCTGGCTCCTCAGAACTTCGTGCTGAAGTTCTCACTCCCTTTTCCTACAGCCTTTTGTGTCCATGGTCTCACAAAGACATGAAAACCTTGTCTAGACCTCCTCCTCCTGGCATTGGCCAAGATGGCCATACCTGAGGTTAGGAGAAGAAAGCTTGACAGGGAGGTTCTCTGTGACTGTGAAGACTATTTTCAGTCCCTACTTGTCTCACATATCGGAGCACAGTTCCGAGTGGCATCCACTAACTCCTTGGACTGCTTCACAGAGCAGTGAGGGCTGACTGGGGGACTGGTTGGTATTGACATCCAGTGCCCTCATTTTATATCTATAACCTGCACTACTGTTCCTGGTTTGTTTGTTTTTTGTTTAGTTTTTTCTTCCCATACCATGAAATTAATTATTCCTCAGTTCTTGTGGCCCTTCCTTTGAATGAGGGGCAGGCCGTTAGTACTAAGTGGGCTCCTCTCACCTTTGCAGAATTTACAAAAGGAAAAAAAAAAAGATGGAGAAGACAGACACATCTATACCTCTTTTCTTCATTTTGTTTGTAGTGCTCTCCAGATTACTACAACAGTCAGCAGAAATCAGCAGCTCTTCCCCCACCCTGCACTGTCACTACTGATTTATAAATTACACTCATACTTTTGAACTTACCTTGTCAAGGAAGGTGGGGCGGTCCATGGAAGACTCTTTGGAGATTGATGGTGGGCGGCAGCCAAGGGGTTTGGTGACCATTCCATTATAGTCGGTCACTCCCATTCCACGCTTGTCCATTTCCACCTTCTTTTCCAGCAGAGTACCTGCATAGAAGGGAAGAGTGGAAGCAAGAAAAGGGCTGGTGATGCAAGGGTAAAGTGAGTCTGCAAAAACTTCTAAAACCAAAACAACAACACTAGTGTCAGTTATACACCTATTACAATTAATATTAATTTTACAGTAGAAAACTAAAAAATATGCTATCTTTGAAAGCACTACAAATTACACTCTGGGGTTTGGCATAGAAAATAGTCACAAAACTGTATGTGTTTTCTTGAAATACTCTTTAGGAACACAGAAGCTAATTGAACTGGAATAGATCAAACTTTATAATCATGTATCCATTTACTGAAGTACCTTTTATGAAAGGTGTTTGTTAGAAAGACACTTACTCATGGCCTGATCAAGATTCATATTGTTGCTCTTCAAGGCCTCTTCTGCTGGCTCTCTCTGCAAACAATAATGTGGGTTTGGTTATATTGTGTTTCAAGCAAGAACACATTTACAGGACTCCAAACCAAATGGGAAATTTCAAGATTCTCTTTAATACTGGGGTAACACTGACATGTATTAACTGAATCAGATTATGTTTATACGTAACTTTTTTGCTTTCACCAATTATGACATGCTTCCCAGAAAGATCTGGCTTGTCTCACTGGGCAAAACGTATATTCTTCTCTATAAAGTTAAATTATATTCTTTTTATAACTGAATTTGTAACCTTATGCAACGGATAACTTTAAAAATACCACCACACACCCCTAACTTAAAAAAACAAACGAAAAAACTCCCCAAACCACATAATACTCCCTATTTCATTTGTTTAATAGGGGAATGGGGAAGAGAACGAAGACTATTAATAAGTTCAAAGTAAAACCCATGATTAAAAAAAGCTACAAATATAAAAAGTTCTACAGGTTTCATCAAAGTTAAGCATGTCAGTATCTACACTCAAAGGGTATTTACATGCTCTTTTGAGGTTTCACAAATTATATTAGAGTAAATGGCCAAATATAGTTAAAACAACTGATTTCCCATTTAGGAAACATTTTTGTATCTGCAGTCAGAAAGGTCAAACACATACACTAGAAGCTACAAAAACCAAGCTACAGAAAATCCTAGAATATGAATGTTACTTACTGGGAAGCCCATGTCCGTGAGCTGTTTTATCAGACGGTTCATGATCCAGGCCTCATCCTGCTTACTAGATGTCTTCATGCCCTAGGTAAACAAATTGGAAAGACCATTAATCATCTATTTTTCATATTTATAGCAATGAGCTGCAGCCCAATCTATGGCAGGTTTCCCTTATTAATACCGTATGTTGCTTCAGGTTATATTCATATGTATATTTATAACACATTCATGAAACCTACAAAACAGGATAGAATTACATTCCTCTTCTCCCCAGAGGGCACAGAGCAAATTTTACCTCACCTGATCAGGTGTTGTAAAGAACTACTTGCTATCTGCCTGATACGCTGGATACTGCAAATAACTAACCCTTTCTCTAAGCAGCATTATTCATTTCAGTTATCAGCAGGAAAACAAAATAAAGTCACTCAGAAATTCTGACATAGTACAAAGTTCCCTCAAAATACCCAACAAACTGAATATGCAAACTTAATCTGTCAAAGTCCATTCAATCCATCGGTTGCATTGAAAAGACTGAAATAGACATCTTTAGTAGAGCTCTGGGCAACTTCTCCACTTCAAGGCCCTGAAGTGCAACTCTCTGAATTACAGAGGAACAAACGTTAAGGGTTGGGACAGTAATATAAAAATTGTAATACTGGATCAAACCAGTGGTCCATCTAGTATAGCTGACAATTATGGAATAAGCTGCTCATAAGCAAATTAGAGGTTGGTTCATGTCCTGAAATTTGAGGGTTTATACTTCTTGTAATATAAAAATTCCTAATGTAACTGTGGATGTTCTCTTGTTTGAGTTTCATTTTGGTTAAATTTTTCTCTCTTCCCACATCAGTTCAGGCCACAAAATTATACATTCCCCCTTCAGATGCAGGAGACAAAATAGATACTTTTTTTGCTTATGAATTAAGCTGGACCATTTCTTAAGAGACCAACATTTGATTTTTCCACTGCAAATAAAAACGTTTAAGAGGTCATCAGTATGATTTATTTGTGAATATACTAAAAGATCTTCATAATACATAAATGTTCATGAAACTGGTGAGAAACAAAAACAATCAGAAACATCAGACACCACTCTAAAAGTAAAAGAAATTATTGTAGCCTTCCATCCACTGCCTCACCCTACCCCCCTTGGGAATAGTCTGCATGTTAAGACATTCTAGACACAGCTACAACAGACTAGCTAAAAGAAAAGGAGTACTTGTGGCACCTTAGAGACTAACACATTTATTTGAGCATAAGCTTTCGTGAGCTACAGCTCACTTCATCGGATCTGATGAAGTGAGCTGTAGCTCATGAAAGCTTGTGCTCAAATAAATGTGTTAGTCTCTAAGGTGCCACAAGTACTCCTTTTCTTTTTGCGAATACAGACTAACACGGCTGCTACTCTGAAACCTGTCAGACTAGCTAAAGTGTATTCAAGGGAACAATATTTTGTTGTCTATCATTTAATATTTAATATGACTGCTTTTACTTTAGTTGCAACAAGTGTATATAAATCCATTTCCTATAGTACTGCACTCTTTTTCACCACTCGTGATGAGACAAACTTTCATTCAAACTCAGAGTATTAATCTTATACAGAAACCATGTGTAACATTCAGTGCTAGAAATGCTGTACTCTAACCCTACTGATTTCTACAATCCATCCTTATCACTGTCCTACCTTTTGAAGTCCTTTCTTTGGGGCATTCCCCCATGAATTACAGGAGGAGTTACTCTCTTGTGAAGCAGTATTATTCCACATATCTCCTTCTTCATCTTCCCACTGACTAGTACTGAGGTTCACTTCATCCCCACCACTGCCCCAGCCTTCTTGCATAGATTTAGAAGCTGGGGGGGAAGGAAACATTTATGTTAATTTTCTCTAGACTTTAAATCCTTTCGTTTATATGCACATCCATCCATCCATCCATCCTATCTTCATTATCTTAGCATCTGAACATTTTACAGAATTACACAGGTGCAACATACAGTTCGATCAATATTAATCTTTTGTTCCCTTCCCTGAAGCTGGAGGGAAGGGATACAATATTTTTATTATTACTGTGGGAAAATTGTGAAGAGCAGAATCTTGCTTATACTCTGAAGGAGGTGAAATGTTAGGTCAATCCGATCTCTTGGGGAACAGGGCTCCAAAGCCATGCAACCACTACAAATATATTATCTCCTGATCTCATGATTCTTGCCTTTTTAGTTGACAATTTCTGTTATTCCAAATGAACATAGATTATAGCTGCTGAGACAGAAGCAGATTCAAAAGTGGTCTGAGCCAAACCTATCGAGATCTCTGAGGATTAGAACATGAACATGGAATTTGGCAGTAGTAAGTGAGTTGCAAGTAGACGTGTAAGGAGAACTGGGATGATCTACTTGCAATTGTCCTGTCCTGTGTTGCGCAAAAGGTGGAATGTCACATTTTGAACCCTCTATAGCTTTTCCAGGGCTGTCAATTATTTCTATGTACAACATGTTGCAGCAGTAGAGCTTGGAAGTTACAAATAAAAAGCTCACCACAGCCAAAATGGCATTCTACAAGATGAGGTGTTGCCTTCAGGCCAACTGTAGATAAAAGAATGTGCATCTGACAGCTGATGCTACTTGGGAATCTAATAGCAGTAAACAATCCAGGATGACTTGAGGCTGTGAACTGTTTCGATGGTTGAAGGGTATAATTCCTCTCCCACTAATTCAGTTTACGATGTTTCAGACTATTAGTTCTTAAGTACAATCCTCTTCCTACTAACATCACCTGGGTCTTGACGGAGTTTAGCGGCTTTTCATCCAGGCAATTATCTCAATTACACACTTGGGGATAGCACTGTTGGCATTTGATGAGGAAGAACAGAATTGGGTGTCATCTGTGTAATGTAGGCATTTGAGGTCTTGGTGTCTTACGACTTCCCTTTTCTATATCTTTTGCTCTTTATATTGAGTTGCTTCCAGGACACACACACACACACACACACACACCAATGTATTTGAATCTGACAGTCCAGTAAACAAATTTGATTTTCTAAAATGTTCTAAATGGGACAAAATTAGTGCACACACCAAAAGAATTGAGATAGTTTACTGAGTTGAGAAAGTAGAAGTTATATATTGATATTAGATTGTCCTTGGTTATAATGGTATTATATTTTCCAACCATAATTAAAACTAAATACAATTTTAAATGCAAAAAAAGGGTATGGGAGAGCAAACATGACTGAAAAATATGCAGAAGTACAGATGCTGTTTCCCACATTATGCACCCTACCTCCCAACACCATCACAATAGAAGCAGTGTGAGAGTTCACCTGGCTTGCACAGTGCTGGGGCAGCAGCTGGAGCATTCACTCTTCCATAGGTCCCTGCTGGCTCGGCAGAATTATCTCCCCACCCTGTACCACTGCTGGGAGGTTTCCCCCATGCTGAAGTTCCATTATCAACTGCAGCAGAAGGGGATGAGGGCTCTCCCCAAGAAGATTCAGTCTTTGTGTGGACAGTAGGCATTTCTCCCCAGCCTGCTGAAACCAGAAAGATAAAATAAAGTTAGTCCAAAAGGAAAAAAAAATGGAAAACAACAGTGAACCTTTCTGAATAAATTTCCAACTACATCTGTCATTAAAATGACTTTTTTTTGAGAGAGAGAGCATAAAGCAATGGATAGACACAATGGCTCTAATTGAGCATGTAAAAATCAACTTGACTTCTTCTCAATTTTCTTTTTCTTAATTGAACTTCACGATATGCATGTGTCAAGATGGAAAAAATATTTTCTATCAACTGCATAAAGGCAGATGTTCAAGCTTATCCATACTGCTATACAAATATACCTCAACTCTGATCTGGAGAAACCACTCTCCTTCTCAGATGAATCATCTCCTTAAATGTTATGCCTCTTCAGATCATACTAACCTGTCTCAAAGTGCAAGTGAAGTGGTTTTGTGTCATATATCATGCTACTAGGAGGCTGTAAGATCACTGAAAATATCAGGAGGAATCTCAGCTAGAGTTGAACACAGAGGTGCAATTTTTAACCAAATAATTTTAAGCTATTTTTAGTTCTCTTAACCATTTGCAGATGGTCACACTTCCTTTCTTGTGCTCTAGAAAATAAAATACTGTATTTGCCTGGGTGGCTACCTTTAATGTGATCATATATTTCATAAGCATTCTAAAAAGCTTTTATTATGGGGTTGCAGTAAAGTGTATTCCCCTCATATTCCCTCCATCACTGAGGCCCTATGCTGTAACCAACATCCTACCACACCAGGACTAAATGGGACTACAACAACCACCTATGGCTACACCAAAACCAACTGAAGGGATTGCTGATACAAGATACTATTTCCCAACCAAAGTGGTTTTTGTATTAGTATCTTAATGTCTTTCAAGGGATTACCTGGTAAATCACTTTAGCTTGGCTTCAGTGGAATGCTTTTAGCCAAGTCCACCTCCTACTGATTTTACCACTTAGGATGAATCTACCAGGAATTATGGCACAGCTCTTGGGACCAACAGAAAAATAAAGAGTGGGATATAGTACGAGGGAAAGGTTCCATTTAAAGTTGTAATTACCTCCAAATTAGGTCTTCTGAAGTCTGTTACACTACAGAAAGCTTTTCCTGGTGGAAAAGTTACTCATTCCATTTTTTGTTATATATTCATTTCAGTGTACTTGAGTGTTAGCGATTAAGAAACCAACTTTGTCTAGAAAGCAAAACAAGATGTAGACAAACATAGCACCTACAGATTCTTTTGGAGAACTGAATTGTTTGGGCAAGTTTCCCAAAAGATATGAGTGAAATATTTTTTTTTATTAGAGATGGACTTCAAGTCAAGGTAAAGCATACGCACTGGGTATTTATGACAGGCATTATATTACAGGGGAACTGAAAGACAATGTTATCTTACACGGAACTGAAACCATGGTACATGTTCGAAAGCAGGGGTTCTCAAACTTTCTTTTGCTGGGCCCCTCTTTGAAAATATTGCAGGCTCTGAAGACTTCCACCCCCTCATTCCCCACACTCTTGGTACCAGTCATAGCTTTTGCAGCCTCAGTGCAAATTCCTACAGAGCTAAGTAACCATATCATGTCACTGTTACTTCTGCACTGCTGCTGGCAGCGGTGCTGCCTTCAGAGCTGGCTGCCCAGTCAGCAGCTGCTGCTCTCTGGCAGCTCAGCACTGAAGGCAAGGAAAAAGAATGAGCAAGGAAAAAAAAAAATCACAGATATTTGTTCATATTTCAAAAATCTGTCCATTCGGAAATAGGACCACCAAAAAAGAGGTCATGTCCGGGAAAACTCAGGCGTATGGTAACCCTATTTTTTGTGATCTTGTGCCACCCCCCCAAGAGTCTTGTGACCCCCTTTTGGACCCCCAGTTTGAGAAATATTGTTCTACAGTAATCACTAAATTAATTACATCACGTGCAAGCACAAAGTTCAGAAAGGACAGCATATTTCGTTAATTGAGCATAAGCTTAAAAAACGCACTATGAACAGGCTGCCACCCAATCCAAAACACAAGGTTAGTATTGTTATAATTGAAGTTGTATGTCACTTCTGCCGCAGCACGGATTCCTTCTGGGAACAGAAGCTTGTGGGGGTGATGCTAATGGTCCTCTCCCTAATCCAGAAGTAGGAAGATTGTGGTGAAAGCACCTGGCGCAGCACACTCCCTTACTTTAAGTAGAGCAGAATCCATCTGTTTAACAGATATCAGTCATTTCTGACCATCCTTAATTCCCTTCTACTGTATAAAAAGGGTCTTTTCTCACTCAGATTAGTTTACATTTAAGCAAGGTCAGAAGAGTATTATCTGATTTGATCATAATTTTTCCTTTTTCTTCAACAGAGAAGAACTCCATCAAGTACTAATATTTTTAAGAACTATTTCCCTTGCCAAAAGATGAAGACTCTTGGCAAATGACAAGATATTTGATATCATTTGCGCTACCTTTTTAAGCAGCATGTAAACTGACTAAGAACAGGTGCCATTTGAACAAGGAGGTCTACATTTGCAAGTAATCCATGTGGTCATTTCTGAGGGAACAATCAGTCTAACTGATTGTTAGACCATGGAGGTGACACTGAGTTCAAACTCCATGCTGCTGCCATTTACCCATAACTTGCACCAATGTTCCAGTCTTGGTGTGGCTAAGCCACAGGCAACATACATCACTTCACCAATAACTGGCGACTGGCCAACACACAGCAACACACAGCTCACTTTTAGATATTTGGATGACTGCATTGCACATAATGCTGAGATAAACTATATACACATTTAACTTTAATATATAAATCTCCTTCCCTAGCAGCATGCTCTTCACTCTGACTCCAATATATTTTACAATAATCGCCATGTTATTCTTGACACAAACATTGATTTCATGATGTTCCATAAAACATCATTTCTGAATTTGCATTGCCATAAGAAGGGATGATTTTCAAATTATTTTCATGGAATTCATAAGAGATTTTCATTTTTGAAACAAAGTCACTGTGTACTCAGTAGTACCAGAAAGTAATGTATTTTTCATGTTAAGATTTTTAATGGGAAACTAGAGAAATTCTTAATCAAACCTCTTCGTGACTCATCTAAAATTTTTATTCAAGTTTGCTTTTGGTGACAGTGGGTATTTAGTCAAATCCATTTAAAAAGATTTAAAATGACATTATTTCAAAATAATCTTTCCTCTGTTCAGGAGACATCCCTGGCAGACAGGTGCACGTATTCTGTTTTACATATATGTTGGCATAATGAAAGAGATCAACTATTCACAAACAGATGAGGTAGGAAAACTTGAAATGCATCTGAAGTCCCAACCAGAACACAGTGTATCTACAGTATTATAATCTTTGCCTGTGCGTGCACAGCCCATGCTGAAAATTATAACTAGTTCAACCCCAAAATTTAGCCTCAGAACATGAATGTTATAATTTCAATAAACGGTATTAGTTCTTAATAGGGCTGTCAAGCGATTACAAAAATTTATCGCGATTAATCACACTGTTAATAAGAGAATACCATTTATTTAAATATTTTAGGATGTCTTCTACATTTTCAAATATATTGATTTCAATTGCAACACAGAATACAAAGTGTACAGTGCTCATTTTATATTTATTTTTTATTAAAAATATTTGCACTGTAAAAAACCAAAAGAAATAGTATTTTTCAAGTCACCTAATACAAGTACTGTAGTGCAATCTCTTGATCATGAAAGTTGAACTTACAAATGTAGAATTATGCACACCCCCCCCGCATTCAAAAAATAAAACAATCTAAAACTTTAGAGCCTCCAAGTCCAATCAGTCCTACTTCTTGTTCAGCCAATCGCTCAGACAATCATGTTTGCTTACGCTTGCAGAAGATAATGCTGCCTGCTTCTTGTTTACAATGTCACCTGGAAGTGAGAACAGTAGTTTGCAATACAGCGTTGTAGCCAGTGTTACAAGATATTTACATGCCAGATGCACTAAAGATTCATATGTCCCTTGAACTTCAACCACCATTCCAGAAGACGTGTCTATGCTGATGACAGGTTCTGCTCGACAAC
The DNA here is from genome assembly GCF_965152275.1 of Natator depressus. Lineage (NCBI taxonomy): Eukaryota > Metazoa > Chordata > Testudines > Cheloniidae > Natator > Natator depressus. The sequence goes on from NC_134247.1 coordinate 17,643,757, forward strand.
TATCCAAAGCAGTGTGGACCCACGCATATTCATTTTCATCATCTGACTCAGATGCCACCAGGAGAAGGTTGATTTTCTTTTTTTGGTGGTTTGGTCTCTGTAGTTTATGCATCAGAGTGTTGCTCTTTTAAGACTTCTGAAAGCATGCTCCACACCTCATCCCTCTCAGATTTTGGAAGGCACTTCAGATTCTTAAATCTTGGGTCCAGTGCTGTAGCTATCTTTAGAAATTTCACATTGGTATATTCTTTGAATTTTGTCAAATTTTCAGTGAAAGTGTTCTTAAAATAAACAACACGTGCTGGGTCATCATCCGAGACTGCTATAACATGAAATATATGGCAGAATGCAGGTAAAACAGAGCAGGAGACATACAATTCTCTCCAACGAGTTCAGTCACAAATTTAATTAACGCATTATTTTTTTAATGAGCATCATCAGCATGGAAGCATGTCCTCTGGAACGATGGCCGAAGTATGAAGAAGCATATGAATCTTTAGCGCACCTGGCACGTAAATATCTTGCGATGCCAGCTACAACAGTGCCATGCGAACACCTAGTCTCACTCTCAGGTGACACTGTAATTAAGAAGTAGGCAGCATTATCTCCCGTAAATGTAAACAAACTTGTTTCTCTTAGTGCTTGGCTGAACAAGAGTAGGATCAAGTGGACCTGTAGGCTCTAAAGTTTTACATTGTTTTGTTTTTGAGTGCAGTTACAACAAAAAAAACCCCTACATTTGTAAGTGGCACTTTCATGATAAAAAGATTGCACTACAGTACTTGTATGAGGTGAATTGAAAAATACTATTTCTTTTATCATTTTACAGTGCAAATATTGGTCATAAAAATAATATAAAGTGAGCACTGTACACTTTGTAGTCTGTGTTGTAATTGAAATTGATATATTTGAAAATATAGAAAAACATCTACAAATATTTAATGAATTTCAATTGGTATTCTATTGTTTAACAGTGCGATTAATCACGATTACATTTTTAAATCACGATTAATTTTTTGAGTTAACTGTGATTAATTGACAGACCTAGTTAATAAGTAAAATATCCTAGGAAGCAGTTCTTTTCTTGCTCTTTACATTAACTAAATTCAGTAACATTGACTAATAACCACAGATTGTATGTAATGTCTCAGTCATTTTGATTTAAGTGCTCTAAATGTGTTAAGTATAACAATGTAAAACATTACCAATAACAATGGAGTTAGCCCTTACTAAAATATTACTTGTAATTACATAAAAACAAAATCCATTTGATACAACAGTTTTCAAAGCTCTTTTAACAGACGAAATTAAATGCAGGAAATTAGCAGAGTAGATAAAAATGATAGGTGGTGTGGAAACCTCTACAATAGCTTGGGTGCTGCTAAACACTAACCCCCAGAAAAACTGCCAACAATCTTGGTAATTTAAACAGAACAGCTATGAATATTTGTAATTTTTTCATTTTTACTTTCTTCCAAGCTAAGTATAAAATTTTGTTAATGCTGTTACATAGCTCTGTGCCAACATTTATGACTGTATGCAACTGTTCTACGTTAGGGACTTAAAAAGATGGGAGAAAATTCCATTATCAATCTACTGACGCAAAATACTGCCATAGTGATGGACTGAGTGTCTGCTTACCTAGTATTCAGAGGGAAAGTTCCTCTTTTTACTTGTTCTGGGGTTTGAAAATAAGATGAAATGATTCATATCTGTGGCACGTCCGTGTGGAATCTTAGTTCAAAGAAACTCTGTCCTCCACGCCAAACCTTCCTCTGCCTGCCCAGTCCAAGCAGCTTTCCTACTGGTAAGGGTACTGCTTTCCACTACTACTTTAGATTTCATAATGGAAGCAGCTTAGAAAATGAGCTAGAATTGTTTGGATGGAAATGATTTAAAGTGCTTTTAAAACCTCTCCAATCTGTCTTTTGGAAGGCTTTGGGAAAGACAATATCTCTATAACAGCTTAAACTATTGAAATCATTTTGTTGGTTTTCTTACAGTTCTGCTAATAGAAAATTTCTGTTTTTACATTTTTCTTTACAGTGTGAGAGACACAGATATAGAGTGTCCTGAGAAAATATCTCCATGATTTTAGGCAAACACAGATCTGTTTTTAAAACAGGAATAAAGTCCATAAAAGGGCTTTCTCCGTGGCAAGAAAGTATGTGTTTAACACTAACATTTCCAGCCACTATTTTAATGCTGTAGACCAGTAATATCAATACACACAGTGACTAGGGTTACCATACGTCCGTATTTTCCCGGACATGTCCAACTTTTTGGTTCTTAAATCGCCGTCTGGGAGGAATTTTTAAATATCTAAAAACATCCGGGATTTTGCCATTATTATTTTTCCCCAAAGAAGAGTTGATCGTTCAAGAAAGAGTGAATGTTGATCATTCAAGAAAGAAAGTGAATGCTGATCACTCGAGAGAGTGCCTGCTTTTTCCCCCTAGTTCCCAGCGCTTGCGCTGCGAAACAGCTGTTTCGCACGGCGGGGAGGAGGGGGAACGTGGCGCACTCAGGGGAGAAGGCAGGGCTGGGACGAGGATTTGGGGAAGGGGTCCAATGGGGCAGGGAGGGGCAGAGTTGGGGCGGGGACTTTGGGGAAGCGGTTGGAATGGGGGCAGGGAAGGGGTGGAGTTGGGGTGGGGGGCACGAGCAAATACCACCCCACCCCCACACCCCCAGTGGAGTGTCCTCTTTTTTGAATGTTCAAATATGGTAACCCTAACAGCGACCCTATTAAAAAAAATATATTGGGCACAGTAGCAGGGCTTGTTTACAGAAAGATAAAGCATAATCAACATTGGGTCTCAGCCAATAGGAAATCCAGCCCTGGATAATCAAGAGAAATGAAATGTTTACCAAACTGTGTCACAAGGCAGTTATTTCCCCTTAAAATCACTCTATAGTCATTTGGTAGATGTGTTATTTTTCCTCAGATTTATTTTATCCACTGCAAAGAGGAGACAGTGGAATTTAAAACAAGCAAACAAAAATCAAGAGGCCTCATATAGGTTAAAAAGAAGCAGATTGTGTTCTAGAACAATGAGATCTCCTTATAAAGTTGATTGTTAACAGAACAACCACTAGTCATTCTGTCACTAGACAGTCTAATAGTACTGTGAAATAATTAAGCTATACGTGGCTATAAACTGTTAACTTATTAAGTATCTGCTGATAATATTAGTGGCTAATATAATAGCTTATAATAATGGATTTAATCCTAGATAGACAATTAAAATGACAAAGACAGATCCATAGTTAACAGTGAAATTATTTTCCACAGCAAATTCTCCAAATAAGCCAGGTATCACCAGGACCCACATGCTAGAGTAGGGGCGGGCAAACTTTTTGGCCTGAGGGCCACATCGGGTTTCTGAAATTATATGGAGGGCTGGTTAGGGGAGGCTGTGCCTCCCAAAACAGCTAGGCATGGCCCGGCCCCCGCCCACTATCCGACTCCCCCTGCTTCTCGCCTCCTGCAAGCCCCCCCGGAGTCCCCTGCCCCATCCACCCCCCGCTCTCTGTCCCCTGAATGCCCCCGGACTCCCCACCCCTAACTCCCCTCTCCTTCCTGACTGCCCCCCCCCACCCCCCAGACCCCTTCCCCATCCAATCACGTCTTCTCCTTGACTGCCCCTGGACCCCCTGCCCCTGACTGTGCCCTGCCTCTCCTTCCTGATGGCCCCCCCGGGACCCCTGCCACATCCAACCACCCCTTCTCCCTGTCCCCTGACTGCCCCATCCAACCCCTCCCCCTCCTTCCTGACTGCCCTCCCGGGACCCCTGCCTCCATTCAACCACCCTGATCCCTGCCCTCTGACTACCCCACCCCCTGACTACCACCCCCGAACTCCTCTGCCCCCCGCTCCCTGCCTCCTTACTGCGCTGCCTGGAGCACTGGTGGATCAGTACCTAGACCAGCTTCTCCGGCTTGGTCTAGGTACTGACAGGGAGTGCAACTCAGAGCCCTTTAAAACTTTTCTTATAGCAATTTTATATTAAATAAAAATAACTGAGAAACACTCATCTGAAATTTTGCTACAAAAAAAACATTTTACAAATTTACCTGCTGAAGGAAACTTTAATATTGATTTGTCACCTTTGTTGTCTGTTTGCTCCAGCACACTTGATTGTATTATAAGTTTAAAGAGAATTTCTATTTATTCAGCCTGTGGTACTCTAAGTCAGAATTCATCAATGAGATGTGCAAATGCATTTTTTGCATTAGTCAGAAAAGCAAATAGGGGTCTTGGTGGTTCCAATGGTTAGATTGTTATTTGAAATTCTTCAGTGGGATTTTCTTCCTCTAGTTCTAAATATTTATATTATAGGAGTAACTCAAACCTCACAATCATGCATACTCTAGTCCTAACTGTGTTTATGACAACATACACAAAACATTTGGAAGTCTGTGTGAAATTAGTCTGTGGATTCACATCAGTTTCAATATAATAAAAAACCCACACAAACAGCACTAAATTGCATTCTTGTTATTTTCAACAGGGGTGCAAAACTAAATAAACTGTAAAAATGGGTTTCCACTTCACCTTGGAGGTAGTATTCTTCAGGTCAGGGTTGAGACACTTTAGAAGGCAATGTGGGGAGACTGGCTTAAATAGACAAATTTAATTTCTGATACACTCAGACACTTTTCATTATTCATTTATATGAAAACTGTTGGAAAGGGTAAAAACCCATGAGTTATCATTAGATCCAGCTGACAAGTGTAGAGTGAAAGTTTATTACTATACATTATTTGTGTAGAATCATACAATATACTACACACAATATTGACTCCACAAAAGCAGAAGTGATATCCATGTAATAAATTGCAGAATGACAGATTTCATTTACCATGCACCCTTAAACACTTGATCTGCACTCTGTCCACTAATTCATCTTTACCAGGACTACTAACATCACAAACCACTCAGTAGCTATAGAAATGTTTCTTGTTTCTGCATCCCCAAAACTTCTACTGGTCCTGGAGCAGTGAAGTTTAAGGTCTGATATATCTTGTGTCATATCAGGGCTAGAGACTGGAGCTTTTAATCATTAGAAAGTAGAGAGTCCTAGTTTTACAATAGGACATAGAATATCCTTAGATCAGACCTTAACCACACATTATTAGCTAAAGAACAGGTATTATAGATACATTTTAGAGGTCCGATATTTTATTAATTTTCTCTCCATCCAAAATGTGCACGATTGGCTTTACAAGCAGAAGAAGAATGTGAAAAAGTGTGCCAATATAATAAAAAAACCTAATTGTTTTTCCTTAAGTATTTAGCACATAAATACAGTGCTAAAATACACAAGGGTTTTTTGTCATTTGTTTGGGGTAAAATGCATAGTTCACTTGTTGCTTTACCACTTGTGCATAGTACAGACAGTATTATTTCCAACTGAAATTAAAATGGGTGTTTCCCATTATCCACTGAGACTAAAAATATTAACTCCTCAGAGCACAAGAGTGTCCCCCTTTCTTCTGATTTTATTTTATTATATTTTTAGCATGGATTTCTTTTCTAATTATGTTTTGCACTATCAGACTGGCTTTTGTCACACTTCTTCGGTTTTTCCAGGTAAGAAAAGGAACTGCCTAGTGGAATAACAGAAATTAAACAGATGCAAAAAAAAGTTAGGCTTCTGTTTATGTGAAGGAGGGACTCGGTCTGGTTTCAATTCAGAATGAGTTGTGGCTGTAGCTAGCTAAAGAGCTTAAAAGCAACCATTTCTGTTTAGCTATTCATCTCGGAGAAAAGCATACTGAATGAGTGTGGATATCAACTTTTGTTGAAATACTGCATGCTTTGCTTTATTTGCAGTTTGATGAGAGACTTGCAGAAGCATAACATGATCCTAAAGAGATTAGCAACAGTCAATAGACTGTTTAAGGTTAAAACCATGTAAAAATGACTTTGTGCAAGAAAAAATTGTGATTCAAAGATTAAGGGTCATATTTTACTTTTAGAAAGTTTTCCGGGTGGTGTTTTAATTGGTGTTTCTTTTCAACATGCACTTTCGAAACAAAACAAAAAAACCCACCTCATTTATTCAACTTAACTATGTGCATAAAACAAGAACCAGACAGAGGCATCAGTTTTCTGCAGGTCAGCCTTTTACCATGAAAATGGTCAACAGCAATCTGTAAGAATTTACTTTGTACAAGACATGTTGCTAATTGCAACATGAAATTTTGATGTAATGCAGAAAAATTGGTTTTAGTATTTAGTACTCTACGAGAGGCCACACAATCAAAAGTCTAAGAGAAACTGTCAAGAGGCAAGAAATGTATATTTAATTTGCCTTCAAAATATGTTAAAAATGCACAGGATGTGTATTATGCCATTTTAAAATATGTGTTTTGTTTTGTTTGTTGTTGAAACAGGAACTACAAACGCCTTGTTAAATGGACTGACAGGTCATATCTGCTAAAGTACATCTCTATCCTCTGCTGAAATTTTGTGAATATAATGATATTCTTAAATGAATTAGCTATCCCCTCAACACTTACTGGAACTATGGACCAAGCACAGGATTCCCCTCTCATCCCCCCTTCTCCACCAGTGGTAAAATATCAATTAGACACACTGCACACTGAGGGTGAAAACCTACACTCCTTATAAATGCGCTTCAGCAGAGGATCAACTCAGAAATACAGGAACAGAATCCTCTCTTCCTAAATTGGTGACATAGTACAGTATGCTCAAGCAAGAGGGTTGCGGTCACCATTCCATATGTGAGGTTACGGTCTGATCTCATGATATTCTAGTGCTAGACGCAACATCTGTGTCCTATTGTAAAATTACAGTAACTCTCCTGACCACTCCCTCCATATTATGAGAGAAAAAAATTACATGAAGATTCTTGGTCCAATATAATGAAAATGTACCAAGTTCAACTGTGGTTGAGACCATCTACGTAGAGTTTGAGATATTAATCTTAAATTACAGACCTAAAGATGATCCTTAATGGTTTCCTCTATCAGAATGATATTTTTTTTTAAATTATTTTTTGAGAATTGTTTTTCTGTTAAATTCTCTTCTGGGTTATTGGTTTTCATTCTGTTCAATGTAGCTTTGATGCTTCAATTGCCATATTTTTCTTTATTTGCTTAGAAAGACACACACTTCAAGGAGAAACTAGGATAGAAAATGTCCATTCATCTTCATCATACGCTTTATATCTCAACACAAAAGTAGTCATGTAGCAAAAAAGAAATAAGTTGTTAGAGTAAAAAGGATTTAAAAAATAAAAAGGGATTTTTCTTCTTTATCCTAGATTTTCCATGAAGGAAAACATGGGCAAATGACTCTGGTGCAACCTAATAAAATGGGACCCATTTGAAAATAATTATGTAAACTTTTTACTTTTAAGTAAGGCATTACCAGAACTCCCTATTCTAAAGAGAGAATACCTGCTCATAGCATAAAGGAAAGGAGTACTTGTGGCACCTTAGAGACTAACACATTTATTTGAGCATAAGCTTTCGTGAGCTACAGCTCATGAAAGCTTATGCTCAATTAAATGTGTTAGTCTCTAAGGTGCCACAAGTACTCCTTTTCTTTTTGTGAATACAGACTAACACAGCTGCTACTCTGAAACCTGCTCATAGCATTACTCTCTTACATTTTTCCATGAAGTGACAACTAACTTCTTAAGGGCACCTACTTCCTGTGTGGTTTTATATATTTACTGTGTGAGAGTTTTTACATTCTAAGGACAGTGTAGTCAGTGTGAGATAGAGAGACTCTCAGCTGCCTGCATAGAGGTTGAGATGCCCACCCAATATTTCCTGTAGAAGATAGTTCCAGGCCACAGAACATACCAGAGCCACAACACCTCCACATTATTCAAACCTAGGGTGACCATATTTCCCTATGCTGAATATGGGACACCTGGTAAAACTACTCATATTCAAGTGAGTTCAACAGCAATCAATCAGAAATATGCAATACAAATGTTCAAATTAACATGAAGCTGACTGAGCCCCCATTAAAAAGAAATACTGCCTAGTTGGATTCTTATTATTTACCTTCTTATCTTTAAGGCTTTAGGGTTCACACGGGGAGAGGTGACACACACACACCCTCCCGTACACCTCTCTTACACGAGGGGGTGACTCACCCGACCCTCCCTGCCCGGCGCTCTCCGTCCTTGATGCCTGGCTGGGCCCCCAGGACAGACACACCTCTCCTGGTATCTGGCGCTGCGTCTTCCTGAGGCAATACATGGTTGGGAGGCACGCAGGGTCACATGCATGCCCCCCCCCGGCCCCAGATTTCTGCCAAGGCTAACCCCAGAACGTGGCCAGTAGCAGCCTTTTTGCACTGTGCAGGAGGGAAGGGATGGGAGCTGCTTCCAGCTGCAAGGAAGGAGGAGGGGGGAAAGGGATGACCTGCCCCGTGTCTTTGCAGATCTCATCTCTTCTACCACCCTCCCCTGTGGCTGGAAACAGTTTGTCCCTTCCTGCCTGCTCAGTGTCGAAAGGCAGTTAACACCTCCAGGCTGCTGCTGGCCACTGACATAACCCAGCCGCCTCCTGTCCCCCAGCTACAGTGGGGGCAGGAAGGGGTTAAGCCCTAAGGATGAACTGTGCAGAAGGCAGGGCCCAGGGAACCTGACTGCAGGGGCTTCAGCGAACCCAGCCAGAGAGGTGGCTCAGCAAGGGAGGGTGCCTATGGAACAGAGCAGCCCTGCGCTCGCTGGGGGCAGGACCCAGGGCCGGGGGAGCAGGTGAAGAGGGTGCTAAGCCCCTTCCCAGGGAGGGGGGGCTGCTGTGGAGCCTGGCTCGTGACGGAGAGTTTTGGGATTTCCCAGGGCTCCAGCCCAGCCAGAGGCAGTGCGGGAAGGAAGGAGCCTGCTGGCCAGGCTGTTGGGGAGCTGAGCACTCCAACCAGGGGCTGGTTTTCTGCACAGCACTGGGAGCAGGATGTGCCCTGTCGGGGGAATGTGGAGGAGCAGTGGGGCTGGGGGGAGGGGGAGCAAAACAGGGGGAGGACAGCGAGAGGGGGAGCACGTAAAGGGCCGATGGGTGGTTAGCAGAGGCGACACATAAGCGGCCATCGCCTGGCACCTGCCCGCACTCACCAGCCACTGCCGCACATAGCCACTGCCGGCTGGAAATGGGATGGGAGGCAAGGCCCTGCTGGCCGAGAGCCAGCATGCAGGGGGGGGGGACCGTGCTGACAGACCAGCAGAGGGAGTGGCCAACCCTGCGCACTGCAACTTTGCACCGCCACCAGCCTTGCACACCCATTCCCATCATCGGCCACTGGACCCCCCTGCCACTAACCGCTGGTGGGCAGGTGGCTGGCGACCAGGGATCCGGTCAGCAGCAGCACCCACCAGTGCTGATGGGGGTGGGGGGTGCGCACACAGAAAATACGGGACAATTTGCCCGTTTTTAAGAAAAAGTTAGAACACCTGCAGGAGGCTTTAAAATATGGGACTGTCCCTTTAAAAACTGGACATCTGGTCACCCTATTCAAACCCTGATCTGAAGACAGAATTATTGATTTCCTTATGGGCTTTTCTATGGCACTCGTCATGATCATATCTGAGTGCTCCACAAACATTAATTCATCTTCACAAAACCCCTGAAGTGAAGGGGCTGTATTATCCCCATTTTATATGTGGGGAGCACAGCCACAGAGGTTAAGGGCAAAAGCATCCCCTAATTTTGGGTGCCCTAGTTCAGGCATCAAGGACCTTATTTTTCAGAGTATTTAACATTTTATATCACTGTATATATTTAAGCTCAGCTCCCACTGACTTCAGTTGTAGTTGTGAGTGCTCAGCATCAGAGCAAATCAGACCCCAGGGTCTCAAGTTTGGCACCCAGAAAATGAGGTTTAAGTGACTTATTTTGGATCACACAGGAATAATGAAGCACAGACAGGGATAGAATCCAGGCCTGCAGGGCAGCATTCAACTGTCTTACCCATGAGACTTCCTTTTCTCTTCCTGCAATCTCCTACTTCATTCACTACATAATTTCCAATTTCTGCAACAAAGTCAAAGGGACTTGACAGACAATAGCCTTCTTTACAACACAAACCTGATTCATCCCCAGAGCAACTCCCTCCTGTGTATATGATCACGTAATTAAAGACTGCATCACAATGCATGCACACAAGGTGGCCCAATTATGGCTGCACAGGCAACCACCATAATTATGGCAATTCCTAACTTTTGAGTGCTTGACTTTGCAACCTTTTAACAGTTCTGTGTGTAATACATACAGACACACACACAGGCAGATGTTTATTCATAACATTGTTGCAACAATGATTTCAGAATTAATTTTTAAAGCAACAATTCTCTTCCTTTTACAATATATAAATATTTTGGATTTTGTTTTATTTCGCTATCTCAACATTTTTTAATGAACATTCATGCACATTTTTCAATATTATCATTTGAACCTAATTCTATGGTTTCTAGGTTGGATTTTTTAAAAATGATCATTAGAAGTCATATGGTATAAGCAGATAAATTTAGAAAACAAAAAAATCTGTAATAGTGCTTTTCCATCTGAAGAGGAAACCGTGTATAGTAACACCTTTTATTGAAAGGTAACATTCAAAACCTGAAAGACTAATTTGTTAGTCTCTAAGGTGCCACAAGTACTCCTTTTCTTTTTTAAAATAGTAAGTTTTCCTGTGCAAGGTATCGAATTATTTGAATAGTGTGAATAGCCCATAATTTAAAATGTATAGTTTCAAAATTGTGGATATGATCTACTAAAATCAGAATTAGTGTAAAGAAAGAATTACTTTAACACTGCCAGAAAGATTTAAAAAAATCTGAAGTAACAATTTCATGTGCAAGGTACTATGATTAAAATGTTTTGCAAGTCCATTAGATTTGTCATCCATTTAGCCCCTGGAAAATATTTTTCTTTCTAGAGTTTAGGTCAATTTAATGAAAATAGATAACCTCAACTTTTAAAAATACTTTAATTAGTGACTGGAAGCTGAAGCCAAACAAATTCAAAATGGAAATAAGGCACAAATTTTTAACAGTGAGTGTGATTAACCTACCAAAAGAAACGCTAGATCCTTTATCTCTTAATGTCTTCAAATCAAAGCTGGATGCCATTCTGGAAGATACGCTTTAGCCAAACACAAGTTATTGAGCTCTATACAAAGATAACTGGGACAAAGTTAAGGGCCTGTGATAGACAGGAAGTCAGACTAGATGATCTAATGGTTTCTTCTGTTCATAGCATCATAGAGTTTAAGGCCAATGTGTATGGAAATAGTTTTATACCAAAATTACAATAAATATGTATTGTTCCAGAACACCAGGTAGAGGAAAATGAAGGAGATGCAGAGGCAGAAAAAGCCACAACTGGATAGAAGCAGCATCTGGAATGTCAGTGTTAGTCATGACCAACATAAGAGGCACCAAGAACTCAGTAGCAGGAAAAGAAAATGGCAAATCTATCTGGAACTTGAACAAAACATCCTTATAGGTGGGAACTCAAAGAGAAAATAAGTAGCATTAGCTTGGACAGCTTTCCAGGTCAAGACAAAACTGGATGGAAGAATTTCAGATAACACTGCTAGGTCTGATTAGTTTTGTGATGTCGGGAATCATCATATGGAACATTATTTCCAGTGCATGATCTTTCAGGTTTCTGGTAACTTGTATTTAAAAGGTGACCTATATTTTTCATTGCTATTTGCTCACCACAACACCCTGTCCCTATACAGGAAAACTGTATATTTCTTTCCTCCTGAAATGACCCAATAACCTAAAAACTTGAGTTTGAACTACAACAGAAGTTTACAGATGCTTTCCTAGCCACCCTGAAGATAAACGTTTTTAACCAATGTGCCTTTGTGGGAGTGACATATAAGTGCAAGGATGCTTGTTATCCCAGTGCAGAAGAGGATATCCTCCCAGTACAAGTCAATGAATAGAATTAGTAGAAACAGCAGCATTCCAGACTTGAATAACAGACACAATTGAAAAATGTGTCTTTTGGCAGGAAGTATAGCCAGAAGAACAGAAACAGATGTACAGTATAGTAATCGTCTGAAAATGGCCATCAAAGGCTGAAAGACAGAAACATAGGGAAACAAATAGCAACAGGGAAAAGAAAACGCAGAATCTTAGAAATGTAGGACTGGAAGGGACCTCAAAAGGTTACCTTGTACAGTCCCCTGCACTGAGACAGGACTAAGTGTTATCTTCTGACCATCCCTAGCAGGTGTTTGTTTAACCTGTTCTTTAAAACCTCCAGTGATGGAGGTTCCACAACCTCACTAGGCAATTTGTTCCAGTGCTTAACTACCCTTACAGTTAGGAAGTTTTTCCTAATGTCTAACCTAAATCTCCCTCGCAGCAATTTAAGCCCACTACTTCTTGTCCTGTCCTCAGTGGTTAAGGAGAACAATTTATCACCCTCCTCTTTAGAACAATCATTTCATAAACTTGCATACTTATGTTCCACCTCAGCCTTCTCTTTTCCAGACAAAACAAAACCAATTTTTTTCAATCTTCCCTCAAAGGTGATGTTTTCTAGACCTTTAATCATTTTTGTTGCTCTCTGAACTTTCTCCCGTTTGTCCACATCTTTCCCAAAATGTGGTGCCCAGAACTGGAAACAGTACTGCAATCAAGGCCTTATCAGTGTTGAGTGGAAGAATTACTTCTCGTGTCTTGCTTACAACACTCCTGCTAATACATCCCAGAATGATGATTGCTTTTTTTGTGCAACAATATTGACTCATATTTAGTTTGTGATCCACTATAATCTCCAGAACCTTTTCTGCAGTACTCCTTCCTAGGCAGTCATTTCCGATTTTGTATTTGTGCAATTCATTATTCCTTCCCTAATGAAGAACTTTGCATTTGTCCATATTGAATTTCATCCTATTCATTTCAGACCATTTCTCCAATTTTTCAAGATCATTTTGAATTCTAATCCTGTCCTCCAAAATGCTTGCAACTTCTCCCAGTGTGGTATCATCCAGAAACTTTGTAAGGGTACTCTCTATGCCATTATCCAAATCACATATGAAGAGATTGAACAGAACCAGATACAGAACAGATCCCTACAGGACCCCACTTTATATGCCTTTCCAGCTTAATTATGAACCATTGATAACTACTCTCTTAGTAGTTTCCCAAAGACTAGTGCACCCATTTTATAGTAGGTTCATCTAGGCAATATTTCCCTAGTTTGTTTGTGAGAACGTCATGTGAGTGAGTATCAAAAGCCTTACTAAAGTCAAGATGTATCACATCGACTGCTTCCCCCCAATCTACAAGGCTTGTTACCCAGTCAAAGAAGGCTATGAGGGCATTAGCTTGGTTTGACATTATTTGTTCTTAACCAATCCATGTTGACTATTATTTATCACCTTATTTTCTTCTAGGTGCTTACAAAATGATGGGTTGATTATTTGTTCCACTATCTTTCAGGGTACCAAAGTGAAGCTGACTAGTCTATAATTCCCTGGGTTGTCCTTATTCACCTTTTTATAGATAGGTACTATATTTGCCATTTTTCAATCCTTGGGTATCTCTCCTGTCCCCCACAAGTTCTCAAAGATAATCACTAATGGTTCAGAGATCTGTTCAGCCAGTGCCTTCAGTATTCTATGATTTATTTCATCAGGCCCTGCTGATCTGAAGATATCTTACTTGTCTAAGTAATATTTGACTTGTTCTTTTCCTATTTTAGCCTGATGTCTAACCTAAATCTCCCTTGCAGCAATTTAAAACAACTACTTCTTGTCCTGTCCTCAGTTGTCCAATCACTGCTAACTTTTTTGGTGAAAACAAACAAAAAAGGCATTTAGCACTGTGGCCATCGCCCCATTTTCTGTTACTGTGTTTTCTTCTTCATTGAGTAATGGGCCTACCCTGTCCTGGGTCTTCCTCTTATTTTGAATACCTTTGTAAAATGTTTTCTTGTTACTTGTTATATCCCTAGCTAGTTTAATCTTGGTTTTGTCTTGGACTTTCTAATTTTGTCCCTTTGCCATATATACACACACACGGGGACAGTTTGCTCTTGTGCTCTTAATAAAATTGATTTTAAAAAAACTATCAACTCTTCTGAAGTCTCTTTCCCCTTAAACTTACCTCCCATGGGACCTTACCTACCAATTCTCTGAGATTGCGGAAGTCTACCTTCTTGAAGTCCACTGTCTGCATTCTGCTGTTTTCCTGCATACCCTTCCTTAAAATCATGAATTCTAACATTTCATGATCACTTTCACCTTCCAATTCTCAACTAATTCCTCCCTATTTATTTGAATCGTACCTAAAATAGCCTCTCCCCTAGTCACTTTCTCTATCTTCTATAATAAAAGTTGTATCCAATGCATTCCAAGAATTTGTTGGATAATCTGTGACCTGCTGTATTATTTCCCCAACAGATGTCTGGATAGTTAAGTCGCCCATCACCACCAACTCCCATGTTTTGGATGATTCTGTTAATTATTTAAAAAAGCCTCATCGACCTCTTCTTCCTGGTTAGGTGATCTGTAGCAGACATGTACCATGACATCACCCCTGGTTTTTTACTCCTTTTATCCTTACTCAGAGACTTTCAACAGGTCTGCCTCCCACTATCTCAACCTCAGTGCAAACTTATTCTGGATCAATATCCCAGTCATGTGAATTATCTCACCAAGTTTCTGTGATGCCAATTATGTCAAAGTTGCGATTATTCACTCGTATTTCTAGTTCTTCCTGTTTATTGCCCATAGTTCTTGCATTAGTATACAGATAACTAAGATATTTATTAGATTTTCCCTCTATAATTCCTCTTGCCTCATCTTTGTTCCTGCTGTGATTGTAAGGATGAGATTAGTAAGGATGGTGAGAATTATGAAAAGGAATTACAACATGGTACCTTCCCACCCACTGAAAGTTTGAAAAAATTAAGAGAGATCAACAAGCTAAGAGTGTAATCAATGGCTAACCTGACATTTTTGAGAAGCTTTTCTTACATTCATTCTCCTAGTCAACAAAATTCCTCTGAACTTCCTTAACTTGTAGAAAAGTATTCTTCCTTTATCACCAACACTGGGAGATAAGTAAGGACTACTGGCCAGTTTTAATTCTGTTGGATATCTAAATTTCTAATTCACATTTCGTATCTGAGTAAATCGTACTCTGGATGCACAGCTTTCCAAATTGGCTATCAGAACCTAATCCAAGCTAGTCTCAGATACGTTAACTAAGCATTGTTCGAGAAACAAAATGGTAGCTAGGACGCTAGGAAAAAGATTACTTCCATGTCAGGCCCAGGAAGAATTATAAATGAGATTTTTGATGCCTGGATTTCAAAAGCAGCAAAGAAAAGTGGGGGCTTTCCTACTGTCAGATACTAAGGGGATCTAACCAAGACATCAAGCTAACCGAGCTGTAGGTTGTGGGAGTCATTTTCTGCCATGCTATAAATACAGACAGCATTTCAAAAAATCTGCAACTAAACTTCAACCAGACCTAGAAAGCTTTCTTTAGTATTTGTACAGAGGTGAACGCTCAAGGTAAGTTTATGTCCCATCTCCCTTTCTTTGCACTATCAATAAAATATTGTTTCATTTAAGGAAAACTGAATTAAGTTTGGAGATTTATTTAGGAGTGTTACTGGATGGAACCATGGAGAGTGAACAATGTTCTTTTCTTCTTAGGGAGACAAAGAAGCGGGGAACTGCCTTGATATAAAATAAGACACAGAGAAGACTCCAGTCTTTCTCCTGAAATAGTGACACAGCAGGGCAGACTAGCACTAGTGTAGGCACAGGGACAGCTGAATAATCTAGGTTATCAGATGTTGTTACATCTTGGTTTCCTTTTTTTTAAAAAGAAAGTAGAAAACTGAGAATACTAGCCTCCCTAATTAAATTTCTGAATTCAGCAGCAGACCAGTAAAAAGGCAACTTCCCAACTGAGAGCAGTCCAAGTGTGATTTTAAGAGCCAGCCATTGAAGAGAAATCCCTTACCCTAAGACATGTGGGACACGTGATTTGGTAAACCTGCAAATACACTGCCTTAATTAATAAAAAGGTAGACTACACCTGTTCACAAGTACAAAGAGTGCAAGATTACAAACTCGTTTGTCCAGCTATGGAGCAATTAAAGTCAATACTTGCTGGATTCCTGCCTATGGTCTAGAGTTCATGATGCAAAAGGCTGACTTTTTCTCTATCTTTATGCTTATTCTCAAGGAAAATCTGATTCCAGGTACAAAACAGTTAACAAAAAACACAATTTATTGCTAATTACTACACTATGCCAAATATGCCTGACATCAAAGGGTAAACACTACTGCTAGTCAACGTACACAGCATAATTTTTGTTTATAATACTTAAGCCACTAATGTTCTATAAATATAGCAATTATTAAAAAAATATTAAGGACACTACAAACATTACAACACTGTACATATAAAAATGAAATATCTAATAAACTTTAATAGGCTCTCTAGCTATAGTTTCAATCCCTTTCTCTATGTCTTCAACCTATCCCAACCCACAGAGGATGAAATAGTGGCTAGCATAAGCATTGCTGGGCTGGAGTTAATTTCTGAATTAGGCTTTCAGGACTCAGAAAATCTGAGTGAGACCATAGCTACATTTTTATGGGTTGTGCCAGCTGAATCCTCCACTCACTTTCCAGATGCTCTTCCTGTGCAGCAGACAACCAATTTAGACAAGTGAGTGCAGATTCTTTAAAGACATTCCATTCCCCCTTGCCTTCTTAGCTCAAAAGGCCTCAACTGGCCTGCTGAACCTGATGCAATGCTGAGTGCAGCTATGACAGCAGATCCTGCCATAATGATTTCTTGAAGGATCCCCTTCCCCACATCAGTTTCTTTTCATTCCTGGATCCTGCTGACCTATTCATGAATTTTACAGAGCATCCCTCAGATGAGGTATCAGAAGGTTAGCTGTGTTAGTCTGTATCCACAAAAACAACAGGGAATCCGGTGGCACCTTAAAGACTAAGACTTATTTGGGTATAAGTTTTTGTGGGTAAAAAACCCACTTCTTCTGGGTTTTTTACCCATGAAAGCTTATGCCCAAATACATCTGTTAGTTTTTAAGGTGACACCAGACTCCCCATTGTTTTCCCTCATATCAGAAGATTTCCAACTGGAAAAGCACATCAACTGGGGGCTCTGCAGGTGAGAATGTAATATTTTTTACTTTATTTTAGTAAACACAACCCACACAATTGTATTACCCTAAACGTTTTTTTAAACTTATCTGAAAAACTGAACAAATTCTTAAATAACACTAAATTTAAATAAATAGGAAATGCCCAACAGATCTCATTTTATACTATTATTCACATTAATTAAAAACATTTGAAATCACTCCTCGTTATTAGAATGCGTATGTATGTCTTAAAAGACAGAGACGTGTGTGTGTGTGTGTGTGTGTGTGTAATAAAATATTTATTTCCACTGTATCCTACTTCTGACTTAAAAAGAAAATGAAACTTGTTCCATACCTGGACCAAGCAGTGGGGACCGGTTCGGCTGGGCACTTGACTGGTGCGAAGGCTGAGGTTCAGCCATATTTGTGTTGATAATGGTGGTAGTAGTGGTGGTGTTGGTTGTGGTACTGCTCTGAATTACAGGGTTGTTTCTATCCCACATGTTTACAGTCTTGTTGTTGTTGTAGTTTGGATCACCCCACGCTGAGGTACCATCATCAATTTCCATCTTACGGCGAATGGATGGTGGAGAAGGCTCTTCCCAGCCAGTCGCCTCACTGCTATCTTTTTGTTTGGGTGGCACTGGCCCACCAACCCATCCTGATCCAGTCTGTTTAACAGAAGCTGCTCCTCCCCAGTTACTCACACTGTTGTCCTGGGGTTTACTAGCCCAATTCTGTTGAGGGCTAGGTTTTAGAGATTCTCCCCAACTTGTACCTGTATTAGCCTTGGTGTTTGTGCCATTTCCCCATCCACTGGTCCCAGACCTTGTAGTATCATTCCAACCTGACCCTGATCTATTGTCAGCATCCCATCCAGATCCATTCTTCTTCCCCTCAGCCAAGTGTCCAGGGACAGATGATGGTTCAGTCCAATCTCCACTTCCTGAAGTCCAGCCTGGATTTGATTTCTGTCCATCTCCCCAGTTTTGAGATTTGGGTTTCTGAGGTTCACCCCATGTCGGTGATTTATCCTCCTGATTTGCGGTCCCACTCCAAGCGTGGCCACTTTTGGCAGCAGTAGCAGCAGCAGCATTGACAGCAGTAGAGCTAGCTGATTCTCCCCATCCCCCTGGGCCATTTGGCGCTTTGTTGTTGTTGTCTCCCCAACCTGTATTTGCTGGAACAGCTGAGGGTGGAGAGTTGGCCCACCCAGATACTGAAGAGGTATTTGTACTGTTCATGATGGACCCATCATTCTTCCCCCCTGAGTTTGAAGACTGAGAAGCTGTACAACCCCAGGCCTCCGTTCCATTGTCATTCTTTCGTTCAGACCTTGGGGATTCTTCAAATTCCCAGGCAGTGTTTTGCTTTACAGGAGTCTGTCCCCAACCAGTATTGGACAGAACTCTTGGGTCAAGGTCATTCCTTGGCAACTGGACTTGCCCTTGGTCTATCACCCCTTTGTCTCTCCTTCTGGCCTCTCCTGCTCCTTCTCTCCCAGTGTTGCCCTCATTTTGACCTCCACCACCGTCATTACTTTCTTCACTAGCTGTGGTGACAGATGCTGCAGCTTTGGCCCAAGAGTTTATTTGTTCATTGCCCTGCTGCATGGCAGGATTCTGGCTGGTAACACTAGGGCTATCCCACCCTGCTGATCCTTTACCACTGATGTCACTATTGGAATGCTGATTTGGGGGCTTCCCCCATTCACCATTAACACCATTACTGGTGTTACGGTTGGGGTGGCCCCAAGCTCCAGAATGCATGCTACCAACACTACTGTTGCCACTGCCCCTGCCCCATGCTAGTACCCCAGGACCAGCAGGAGGTCCTGAATCCCATGCACTTGCTCCATTTCCTTCCTTGTGCACAGCACTGCTGGATCCATTCTGTTTAGCACTTAATGCTGAGTTCACAGTGTCTCCATTCCCCTGACTGAACCCAGAATTGCCGTTTCCTGTGGCAGGATTACCTGGGGATATTCCCCATACCGAACTACCCATTCCTTCACCATTGCCCCCACTGACTTGAGAAACTGATGTTCCATTAGCACCAGGAAGGCCTTGCAGGTGGGGCGAGATGATGGCCCCCATACCAACAGCCATCCCCCAGTTTGGCAGTCCATTAGTCTGCATTGCATTGATAGGGTTTGGTGAAGAGTTCATGGGGTTAGTGTTATTTGGTCCATCAGTGTTAAGGTTCTGAGGTTGTACGCTGAAAGACACATTCTGAGAAGTGGACGTTTGTGGTTCTGTGCTCTCTTGCGGCAGCAAGTTTCCCCAAGCACCTAAGGTGCTTGTTGGGTTACCATTCTGGTTGCCGATATTCTGACCTATGGCACTGACTGGACTACAAATACTGGAAGGGTTGCCTGCTCCCACAGTTCCTTCATGTCCGAGTACAGGCCAGGCAGCTGGATTGGCATTAGGGTTAAGGTTAAGATTAATGCCAGCATTTGAGTTGGAAGCACCCCAGCAGTTTTGACTTCTACCATCTGCAATCATGTTGTCCATCTTTCCATCCCCACCACTGGCAGAGCAGTGAGTTAGGCCAGAGTTGGAGCCTGTGGCCACACCCCACACTCTGGCTGAGTTTCCATTACCATTTGCTCCACCAGCTCCAAGGGCACTCTGGTTAGAAGTGCTTTGGATGAGTGCTCCATTGGTGCCATTATTGCCATTAGTTTTCTTTGTATGTCCAGTGAAGTTGCCTTGGGCACTCCCTGTAGCCATGCTACTGTTCTCTGAGCCACAGTTAGAGGCAGAGTCAGTTTCTGTAGTACATTCTGAAGCAGATTCAGACTCAGTTCCTGTAATGGAAGGCCACGCTTCCTTGTCAGTCCTATCTATTATCACTTTATCCCAGCTGCAGTTGGCTTCACTTCTGAAAGTGGGCTGCTGTCCCCAGTGGGAATTTTCATAATGGTCTCCCAAACCACTGTGACTAAGATCTGAAAAGGATTAAACAAGACTCAGAATTAGTCTGCCATTCAAATTCTGTTAAAATAACGTCATTAAATATTTTACTTTCTCAGTTATGATACCATACTCTACATAAATTCCAAATTACACTAAAACGAAGAATACGCTATTTTTAAAAGACGTATATACGATAATTTTATGCACCACAATAAGTACCTTACATCTTTCTGTTTAAAAACGTTTTCTCTATAAAAGGAGTTTGATCATAAATTTATCTTCCACATCATCAAGTTCATATTCAACATTTTATGTAAATTTTACAAACATTTTACACTGAAAAGTTTTGTTTAAGAACTGCCCAGAAGTTATAAATATTTTGCGTCTTTTCGTATACTAGTAGAAACTGATAAACCAGTGAAAAACAAACAGATTAAAGACAACAAACAGGTTACACTGAGGCACAGTATACTTGTACAGAATCCAAAAAGTAGATCTGAAAAAAAAACCACAACTATTAGGACATCTAATCTATCCGCTTGCCAATGCAGGCTGGTCCCTACAATAATAGGTTTTCTAGTGCTTTACCTGGTTTAATTTTAAATGTCTCCTTTGAGCTTCCAAAAATAAAACCTTACAAATTTTAAATTTTTGGTCTGTAAGTCACAATATCTCCGCACCAGAAATAAGCAATCCAAAAAAACTCCCCCATTTAGGAAAACTGTATCTGTACTCTGAAAATTACTGGAAAGAGATGAATACTATGTCAAGTGTTGATATTCTGTTAACATTTTAGTTGTTTTGACTCAGTTTCCCCCCCGCCCCTTCTTTTGGTGAAATATGAAAAAAGACAGTTCAACAAAAATCATTTTAAAAATTAAAATATTTCCTCATGTAAAATATTCAAAGAGCTATTACTGAATAAATATGAATGGTGTCAAAACACTACATTCACTGCTCATTTAGTTTTCTTTTGTTGCTAAACTCTTTCTCTAAGAACCATACACAGAGAATACAGAACTATGATATTTTAATGCAACTATATTAATAGTATCTGAGCATGGCTATAAGTAATGTTTTTTGTAGAGCAAGATAAGTAGTTCTAAAGAACAGCCTGGTTATGTCACACAATAATACATATTAAATGGCAAGACCAGAATAAGCAATTTAGCTCTTAAATGATTTAGGTGGTACTTGAATATCATTTTTAAACTTGTAATTACAGTCCAATTTGTCTCAAAAACCAAAGAAAATAAACATTATCTTTGTACTTTTCCTTAAAATGCAGCACCAGCCTTCTTAGCTCCTTGTCCTCTTGCTCCCTTCCCCCCATGTTCCTCCAACATATAAGCAAACACAAAAATATAACCAAATCCTTCTGATGACCTGGCTCTTTACTAGAGTGCACTTAGTTAAATAACCTGAGAGAAGCCACAATTGGTCATGTTAAGGTTATTTCAAGTTTTAAAGACTTAGATATTGTTATCTATCCTGACTGTATTGTACAAAAGACATGAGTGCAATTATTCCCTTATATTTTCTCATGATAGGAATTTTATCCTGTATAGCTAGTGTGATCAGAGAGCTATGAATAGAGGCAACTTGTAGGATAGTCTCTCTAAATTGTAGTTTGGATAGAGAGGAAAACCAGTGTGCATACATGCAAATATTGAATGCTGGAAGTCTCAATTATTCTTTGCCTTTCCAACCTACTTTACTTCTAAAGCAGACTAAACTCTTTACAAGATAGACAATTATATTGTCTACAAAAAACCAACCATCTACCTCAAACAAAGTCAACCAGGGATGTATGTTTAGCCAGCTCTGTATAGGTGTGTACCCTATGAAAGCCAAATTAAAACCAAGGATAATGCTTCAAAGGTATACTACTAACAGCAATTATGCTTGAGTGGATTTAAAACAAAAACCAAAAAAACCACAACTATGCAGCCAGAGTGAAACAGTCTCATAACTGAAAATAGCCAAGAAAGGGTCTCTTTTTCTAAAATCAGTGTACTATATAGGCCCACGTTTGTGTTTTTACATTTGTATCGTTACTATTCATTATAACCTCTAAAATATGTTAACTTCTAAGTTGCTAAATCTAAGGTTTGACTTTCGAGTATTAGGATACGTTTTTGTTTATTGAATCAGCATGTAAAAAAGGAAATAAAAGCAGTGGTGTATAACCTCTAATTTGCAGTAATAAAATGAAACATGCTGCTGATTGAAACACCATTCACCAGTCAGAATACAGAGCAGTCGTCACCAACGGTCGACTGGTTGATCCTAGAGGATCTCCCAGTCTATCGCGATCTCCAGTGGTGTAGCGAGGCTGCCGCTAAGGCAGACTCCCTCCCTGTCCTGGCCCCACGCCGCTCCCGTAAGTGGCAAACGCGGCCCCGCAGCGGTGAGGGGTCTTCCTCCGCCCACTGCTCCTGCCTGCAAGCACCGCCCCCACAGCTCCCATTGGCTAGGAATGGGGAGCTATGGCCAATGGGAGCTGTGGGGGTGGTGCTTGCAGAGAGGGGCAGCACACGGAGCCATGTGCCCCCCTCCCCAGGGGCTGCGTTGGCCCCATCCGGGAGTGGCGTGGGGCCGGGGTAGGCAGGGAGCCTGCCTTAGCGGCAGCCATGCTACACCACGGACCAGGAGCCACTGGAGATAAGTGCTGTCCAGCTGGAGGCTACACCCCAACCCCCAGCCCTGAACCCCCTCCCAGAGTCAGCACCCCGTACCCTCTCCTGCACCCCAACCCCCTGCCCCACCCCTGACGCCCTCCTGCACCCCAACACTCTGCTCCAGCCTGAAGCCTCTTCCTGCACCCAAACTCCCTCCCAGAGCATGCACCCCGACCCCCTCCTGCACCCCAACACCCTAACCCAGGCTCAGCCCAGAGCCCCCCTCCCACACTGCAAACCCCTCAGCCCCAGCCCAGAGCCTGAACCCCAACCCCCTACCCCAGCCCAATGAAAACTAGTGAGAATTGGGGAGAGTGAACGATGGAGAGATGGGGGGATGGAGGGGGGGCGGGGCTTTGGGGAAGGGGCAGGGTAGATCCTGGGTTTCCCTTAAATTCAAAAA
The DNA here is from genome assembly GCF_965152275.1 of Natator depressus. NCBI lineage: Eukaryota > Metazoa > Chordata > Testudines > Cheloniidae > Natator > Natator depressus. The sequence goes on from NC_134247.1 coordinate 17,666,911, forward strand.
AAGTAATCTTGGGCTTAAAAAGGTTGGAGACCACTGATATAGAGTGATTACAGAGTCAATGGAAAATGCTAAATGCTCTATCAGTAAATACCATTCTGCCTAGCAACCTTTTAATACATGCTTACACCTTATCAAGTATACACAGACCAAGAAAAGATTTACACAGTAGTTAAACCACAACTGCAATGATCATTTCCTTTTTAAATAAACCGTTGCCATTGATTCACTTCTATGCTCATAGTCAAGTTAATGGTACTACATAACTCTTTCCATCACCTGTCACAAAAACAAAGAAAAATGCTGCTGTAGAATTTATTAGAGTTTGATTTAAGGCATTTTTTTTATATTTTGACATGTGATGTTGACAATTTGTGTTTTAACAGTTATAAAGCTTAAACTTTTTGAATCTTAACGTCTACAGTCATTAAATTGTCTGACACCTCCCCGGTTTGACCAACTGATAATTTTCTGTGACAATTTAAATAGATAAGAATTCATACAAAAAATGCTTAAAATCCATAATTTGGTGCAACTGTGAAAATTTAAATTGATAAAAATCTAAAAAAAGGCTTAAAAATAAACGCTGGTATTATCCGTTGAAATTATGAAAATAAAAATCTAATTCTGCCAAGCACAAATATGAGCGAATAATGTACTACAGTTGTGAAAAAGGCCAATATAATTCTGGGCTGTATTAACAGGAGTGTCATATGAAAGACACACGGGGCAACTGTTCTGCTCTACTTGCTAATGAAGCCTCATCTGGAATACTGTGTCCAGTTTTGGGTGCCATGCTTTAAGAAAGATGTGGGCAAATTGGAGAGACTCCAGAGGAAAGTAACAAAAATGATAAAAACATTATAAAACATGACCTATGAGGAAAAGTTAAAAAAAACTCAGTATGTTCAGTCTTGAGAAAAGACTGAGGGCGAACCTAATAATAGTCTTCATATATGTTAAAGGTTGTTATAGAGGACAGTTACTAATTGTTTTCCCATGTCCACTGAAGGTAAGACAGGTAGAGGTGGCTTAATCTGCAGCAAGGAAGATATAGTTAGAAAGTTTTTCCTAATGTCAAACCTAAAGGATAGTTAAGTACTGGAATAGGTTACTAAGGGAGGTTGTGTAATCCCCATCACAGGAGATTTTTAAGAACAGATTAGACAAACACCTGTCAGGGATGGTCTAGGTATACTTGGTCCTGCCTCAGCATGGAGAGGTGTGTGTGTTTGTGCGTGGGGGGAACGGGAGGTAGAGTGGGAAAATGGACTAGATAACCTCTTCAGGTTCCTTCCACACATACATTCTATGATTTTATGATTCTTTGTGATGGAGCTATTCCTAAAACAAGCTCTGGAGATTGCCTGGCACCTGGTTAAATGTGTCCCCAAACTCTCAGGCACCGTGAGACCCACATGACAACAACAGGTTTATATACCGTTTTACCAGATTTTCTAATCTGAGCACAGGGGAGGGGAGGAAAAAAAAGAATATCTTCGAACGGCACAATCTTGGGTTCTTTATCTAAAAGCCTGTTTGATATTATTCAGATACTGGTAATTGCTAAGAGCTCGTAATATCTGGATTACGAAACCTAGTTTGTCTTGGAAATATTTGCTAGGGAACGTTCAGGAGGGGTTGACAGCTTTGTTCAAATGTAAGCCACCTTAAACAGGAATTTGGGGTGTAAATATAGTACAATGTTATCCTCCAGAAAATATCATCCTCTGGAAGTTTAGCCATCATGGTTTGGTTCTCACTGACTTTTCAATTATGTTATAGCCATTAAAAATGAAATCTTCAGTGGCAGGGAATTAAAAACACCACCACATTCTCACAAGTAGGTGGTGGCTCACAAATAGTTGCAAAGCCTTTATTAGTCCTTTCAATAATTTCTTTAACTTACAATGGTCAAAGACTGAGGCTGTCTGTAACTGAAGGATGGAACACTGATATAGCTGCCAGATGATCTTGCTACTTTCCTATTCCACTTCAAGGCCCAGCTCTTTCTTGTAGAAAGTTTGACTTTGCTAAGAGATTTGTTGAGCTTCCTGTGCACAATCCAAACAAAAGCTTAACAAGAAGCCACTTTCCATACAGACATGCAGAGAAATTTCAGATCCGCGTTTACAGTGTAAACATAGTCTTACAACAAAAAAGACAAGAGTTGGTAGTTGGTCTGTATTTCTTCTAACTGGACTGAGAATCAGATCTGGTGAACTCCAGGCTGGGACTACCAAAATCAGAATGGATATCTGTCCTTGTTAGTAGAAGTATTGGAATGAAGACATACAGGAACTCTAGAGTCTGGAGCAGGGGTGGCCAAACTGTGGCTCCGGAGCCACATGCTGCTCTTCAGAAGTTACTATGTGGCTCCTTGTATAGGCACTGACTCCGGGGCTGGAGCTACAGGTGCCAACTTTCCAGTATGCCAGGGGGTGCTCGTTGCTCACCCCCTGGCTCTGCCACAGGCCCTGCCCCCACTCCACCCCTTCCCGCCCCCACGCTGGCCTTGCCCTTGCTCCTACCCCTCCCCCCCCAGAGCCTCCTGCAAGCCACGAAACAGCTGATCGGGAGCTATAGGGAGGCGCTGATTGGCGGAGCTGCCGGTCGCTGGGAGGCGCTGGGAGTGGGGGTGGGGATGGGTGGGTGCGCTCATGACGTATTACTGTGGCTCTCTGGCAATGTACATTGGTAAATTCTGGCTCCTTCTCAGGCTCAGGTTGGCCATCCCTGGTCTGGAGAAAGCTTGTAAAGGATCACCAAACAGACCTCATCTCCTTGAATTCATCCAGAGTGCCATCTGCCTTTGAAATGTAGTAGTAAAGGATTTCTAAAAGTAGCTCTACTACACTGGACCAGACCTTATGGGAAATGCCAGAATACTTTAGCTGTAAAGACTGATACAGAACACTCACTGAATGGATGCATAAAATGCAATCATTTGGATCACACACGCCGGACCGGTCCACCATCAGGGATACTTACATCACAACAGAGAGAAAGAGCCAAACTGATTAGAACAATGACAGAATGGACTAGATCTGCCTAATCTGCTAAATAAATGCAAAAGCTTTACTATGAATTCTATTAAACTTTTAAAATATAAAAAGACCAAAAATAATCTAGCTACATTACTGAAGGCCACATAATAAAGAGGAGAGTGACAGTTTTGATCTCAATGCCACGTTAGTCAGTATTTTATTATTTTGTAAGTATTTATATTAGGATAGCTTCCAAAAGCCCCAAATCAGTATTGGGGCCCCATTTTGCTGGGTACTGTACATATATAGAAAAGAGACAATCCCTGCACTAAAGGGTTTACAATCTAAAGATAAACAAAGGGTATAGTTCTTCATAAGCATTGCCAAAGTTTGTTTTAAAAAAATAAAACTGTTAGGACTCAAAAGTGAAAAGATCATTACAAAACTTAATATTGGAAAATCAATTACTATTTCATTTATATGCTTTCAGGATTCCATATTTACCCTGCAAACTGATGACAAACATTTAAAGCAAGGGGTACAAGAAATCAGTCTGCTTTAGGAATCTGATGTCCAGGAGTCCTGAGCAGGAAACAGACTAGTTTGAGCATTAGTCTTAATAGGTCATTGAAGATGGAACAGATTTTTAAACATTGCTGTGTGTTTGTTAAGTCTAGATATGCATCCCGTTCACAGTATAGTTCACTTGAAAAGTAAAATTTAATATGTAGTCAATCAGAAAGGAAAAATTCAACTATAACACAGTTACAGTGGAATTCTAGAATACTTTTGATCTGGTAAGTTCAAATGCTTTCCACACTTAGTCTCAAAACATCTTGTCAGTATTATACCCATTTCACAGATGAGAAAAAAAACTGGGGCACAGAGATTAACCTACACAAGGTCACACAGCAAGTGAGCTGTCAAGATGGGACTAAATCTTACAAATGACTCCTAGTACCCTAAAATGAAGGAAAATAAAATAGAGTCACAGAGCTTAAGGCCAGAAGGGCTAGTCTGACCTCCTATACATCACAGGCCAGCAATACCACCCAGCACCCACTCACTAAACGCAACAATCAAAATGAGATCAAATAAAGGAAATGATCTTAAGGAGGCAAATAATTTTAGCGATATATTTCAGACAGATGTAATTTAACAGCTACTATGTTGTACACTAAATTCATCCATCAATATTTCACCTTTGGGAACAATTTAAAATTGAGGTTGTCATTTCTTGGTGGCCATTTCCATTTTCCACAAAGCCACCTGCAAAATGGCACCATGTGCAGTTTCTGCTCAGAAACAACTGGACTGGAAGTAGCAGGAATTTTGCTCTTCAGGATTAATGGTTCATTAGGAAAGCTGAATGGAGAAAGCTGGAGGACAGTATACCTTCAACATGCATAGCTTTATGCGGTGCCACCAATAATCACTAATAATTCAATCCCTCCCTTACAAAGAGTAGGAGACAGACAACATTTTTTAACATTAAGAACTGTGGTGAAATATACCTTTAAAACTTTGATTTAGTTACTAATTCAAAATAGAAGCCAATTTTTTTTTGCTCCAACAGCTCATAATTAGCTTGAACAATTCAAATATTAGTTTTGAGTTTGGCAGCACCATCAAAAGTAAACAGATAACAAATATGAACTCTGAGAAGAGCAAGAAATGAAGAAAAGCTTCTTTTATCCGTAAACTCATATTAACAAATAGAATACCCATTCTATACATCATGCAGTCTACTCAAAAGTTATAACCCCTCCAGTGATACTCAGTGGTTTACACAAACTATTTCTTTTCAGCTTTGCATTCTATTCTAGAAAAAAAAATGTACACTATCCATATCTCCCAAATTTCTATTTGTTCACTGCACACAGTTCAAACTAATTACACCTAACAAGTTTCAACCATAATGAAAGATTCAACTGATTTACAAAAAAATATTGGCGGGGGGGGGGGGGGGAATTGGATGAAATGTCAGAGACTGGCACAGATTCTTGATAGTTGCACATTAACAGATTTAAAAAAGAAAAAAAATTGAAAAGCTTAAGTTCATTTATAAAACCTCTCTCCTCCTTAGCCCCCCCACCAAAAAACACCCCCCCCCAAACCTTTAAAGATAAAAATAAAACCTTCTCTCGTTACAAGAAAATCTTATTCTAGGTTTGAATTCTTTTTTCAGCCAACATAATAATTAATTGGTTCATTTTGCAAGCAATGACTAAAGCCAGTGACATCAATCCTGCTGAGGATTTTAAATCACAGCACTAATCAGATAAAGTTTATGTATCCTGATCAGGCAAGTCAAAAAAGGACAACTACTTCTCTCCCAAAATAAGAAGTAGCTCACTGTAGTGATTCAAATGGACATCTTAACAGAATTCTAAAAGCATTACAATAAATGTTAATAAAATAAATAGAACCTGCCAGAAGGGCATTTAAAAGCTTAGCTCAAATGTAGTCTAATTTTTATACAGCAAAAAATAGAGTCTCGGAACATTCATTTTAAAGAATAAGATGCAGCATAAAGTAGGAAAACCATCTCAATTCAAGTGCTACTAGTTGGATTGTCAGATATGTTTAACAACATTAGCAGATTTTGTCTAATTCCATCAATCCTTATGTTCTGGGGTCCAGGAAAATTTAAAAACTGTTGTACGTTTGAAGGTGCTCAGAAAGCCAATTTACAACTATTCTCAGATTTAAAGTCCCAAGATGAATTCTTGAAAGTATTGTGTCCAAAATTTCTTCCAAAGAACAGTGACTGTATAAATGCTAGAGCTGCCAAACTGTTCATGTTTTTCTAGAAGTGTGGGAAGATAGTTAAGAGATAAGACAATTGAATAAAACATTTTTTAAAAGACAAAAACAAAATTAAGTAACCAAGTGGAAAAGCCTGTTACTCTAGTTTAATTTTCTGCACCATGACATTAAAATGTAGCTGGTTTCCTCCGATGCAAGAGCCTTTAAAATGCATCAAGATAAACAAGCAGAATAAAGAGCATTCTTCATTATTAGTGGGTATTCCACTAAATGCTAACTCTCTAAAACAAAAACAGTAGTAAATAATGACAAATAATTCAATTTTCTGTTCAGTGCAGCATATCTTTAGCAAACAGCTCTTTCTGCGAGGACGCCATTTTATCAAACCTGAAATGCAGCCAAAAGCTTAGGACGCTGTGCTGCTGCTCTGTCTCTGAAATGTTATGTAATAAATTGATTTAACAGAAGCAGATGCTATTTGCTCAGGGTTTTTTGTGGAGGCTTTTTTTGCTCTAAAAGGGGCTGATGGGTAATGAAATACCTGAGGAAAGGTGCCGCCCAACCATCCTAGGAGACGCTACATTGTGTGCAGAGCTGTCTCTATTCCTTCATCTATGTTCGCCTGGGCTCTCTGCTTCAATATGTCGGCTGTGTACAGTGTGAGCCTCATCCTGTAGAGCTGCCAAGAAAATCTCTCGGTGCAAGCGTGCGTCCAGACAACCTGCAAGCTCAGTCGGGCCTTACTTGCGCTGGCTTTGGAAAAGCCCTTTCCACACAGGGAGCTCCCCTCGGCCCCTGGCAATCTCCAGCCCCTTTAACTCTGGGTTAAGGAACCAACAGACTAGGATTTTTAATCTTTGATTATCTAATTGCAGCTGACACTAAACCGATCTTCCTTCCTCTTTAAATTCTTTCAACTGTCACAAAACATTTTCACTTCGGGACCTAGCTACAATTAGCACTGTAGCTGCTTTTCTTCTGTTTTTTGAAAGTCAGCCAAAAGAACAACCGCATATTGCTGATTGGCTGCATGCAAATACATTCCTGCCTCCTTTATGTCTTCTTCCTCCCCAATCCCTCTATGACAACAGCTCTAGACATTTGGCATACCAACAGTAGCTGTAATATTCAGAGCAAGTCCCATATGTAAATTGGCAAGCTGCCAAATTCTTAATTACTTTCCTACCTCTATCTAAAAAAAGATCTAAGCAACAAACATGAGAGCATATTAATCAAAGCCTCTGTTTATAAACGTATAGCACAGCAGTCCAAAACAATACATCAGACTGTGATGCTTCTTGCTTTGCTTGCTATGCAGAAGAAGAAGAAATTCTTTAATAATTGCAGGCTGGAGACCACTAGTTATCTTGCAGACTTGTGAATGTATACAGTGTGAACAAAAATAAACATAATGATCTAACATTTTCAAGACCTAAACAGTATCATGAGTTATAGTAATACGTATGTACAGTATCTTATATAAATGTATAGGTACAAAAGCTTTAACAGGTGCATCTTCACCCCCCCATTCCAATATTTTTAATGCACTGCCTTTGCAACTACTTTCCTTCCTCACTTTCCTCCTCTCCCTCTCCTCTCCCTGAAATACACACTAATTTTATATTAAATTCAACATGTTTTAAGTCTGCAGATACAATTCTTGTCAGACTTTTATCTGAGCTGCCTTATCCATTAAATTAGATTGCACATTACTGATGCCTCTTTGAAGGCTTGGTTGCATTCTTAAAATTGCTACCGCTCTAACATCTCAGTACAATCACCACTGTCAAATTAGTGGGTGAAGTTATTAGTTTCACTTACTAAACATTCTTGAAAGTGCTCAATTTTTTTTATTTGAAGACATTTACTCTCCATTTGTTTGTAATAACCTTAGAATCCTGAATAGGTACAACTTAAATCTAAGTAAGTTACAAGCCTGAAAATAAAATTTCCCCTCTGACCATGCCTTTTTCAATTTGGAAAAAAAACCCACTATTTTGAATGGAACCATAACTGGCATGAATGTTGTGTCCATTTTACAGCACCTTTCATGTAAGAATATCTGTGTGAACTCAGTTATGTGAGTGCACTTTTGATTTGTTTTACTGCAGAACCAGCAAAGAATGTAGAACCCTGTTTGCATGAGTTCCACAAACATCGCGGCTTGGTTTTGTTTTTAAATATGGTAGATTGCGAGAAAAAAAAATATTTATAATAGAGTACTTTCTCTCCCTCAGATTAGGGCCACAGAGGTTAACCCTCAACTGATAGTCAACAGGAATATGTTTACTGGACAGAGGTAAATGGGAAATCTGAGGGTGGGAAGCTACAGAGAAATTAGGGCCTCTAAGGAGGCTTCAGGGGCAACATCCTGGTTAAAAGTACGGTTTCCATTCCATCTGCTGCTAGAATTTCTACCAGAGTGTTGTCCCTTGACCAAATTTGTGGGCTTAATTATACCAGCCTCTGGCTAGTAGGCGTTATACACTGGAAACTCCGTTTCCATCTAGTTCAGGGGTGGGCAAACTCCGGCCCGTCAGACATTTTTATCCAGACCTCGAGCTCCCACCAGGGAGTGGGGCCAGGGGCTTGCCCCTCTCCACCAGGCGCTCCCCAGCCCCCAACTCAATTCCCTTGATGAACACCATCTTCTGGCATGCAGAGCTGCACTGCACAGGAACAACTTTGCCGTGCTGTTTACGGGATTTGAACCCCTCCCACAGGGCAGCCCCCTCCCCTCCAAACACAGCAGCGCACCCTATCCCCCCTCCCCCCCAGTATCCTATGGCCCCACCCTTGAGAGCCTCAAAACCACCCAGGGGCCGCACCTGTCCCAGCTAGGGCGCCTCCGCCCGTGGCTGTGCCTGGTACAGCTGCCTTGGTGTCACTGCCGGCAGGGCCCCAAGGAGCCCCCAGTACTGCCCCTGTAGAGCCCCCCCTCTGTGCCACACCCCATGAGTCCCACCTCCCCCTACCTTAGTAACATCCCTTATAGAGCTCCCCCATGCTACACCCCACAGAGTCCCTCTTCCCCACTGGGTATTCATGGCCCATCATACAATTTCCATACCCAGATGCGGCCCTCAGGCCAAATAATTTGCCCACCCCGGATTTAGTTGCAGGAGGAAAGCAGGAGCTCTCTCACTCTTCCTGTTTCTGAAGAACCTTGATGTAGTGATAGTAGAGGATCTCCAACTAATATACCCGCTCCCCCCGCTCTGCTAGATACAGCAAGGTGGGGAGAGAAAGAAGACCAAGAGATCTCAGTTATTCAACATTTCACTCATCTCTGGTTTTGGATCATCCAGTGAACAACTCCAGTGCCTGGCAAAGGACATTAACTTAATAGATTTAGGTTATGGCTACACTATAGAGCTTACCGCAATGCAACTGCACCGATGCAGCTTTGCCGCTGCAGTGCTGCTGGTGCAGATGCTCTAAGCCAATAGGAGAGAGTTCTCCCATAGACTCAATTACTCCAGCCCCTGTGAGCGTCGGTAGCTATTTTGGTGGGAGAAGCTCTCCCGTCGACATAGCGCTGTCCACACCGGCGCTTAGGTCGGTGTAACTTAAGTCACTCAGGGGGGTGGGTTTATTTACACCCCCGAGTGACATAGCTTATACTGACCTAGGCTATGTACACACTACAGCTTAACTTCTGCTAGGTGTCTGGTACATTTTTCCAGCCCTGCTGTCTGATGTCAAATGCCCTGTAAAACACAGAGAAATTCTTTCCAAAAATTATTTTGCTGATGAGTTTTACAACTGCAGTAATTTTTAATTTAAAATGCTCATGGTTTTCTCTACATTGAGACTGTCACTTCAAACTGTCGTCAAAATGACCATATGTTGGAATTTTTAAAATATGGCATGAAAAAGTAAATCCTTCATCAGCGACACTCATGCAAAAAAAAAAAAAATTCAACCAATTCTGAATCTTTCTTGCTTAGGAGGTCATGTGTTACTATTTCTTGTTACATGAAATCCATATCTTGTTTCTGTGATATCATCATCTCCAAAGTAAAAGAACATTAGGAACAGGAGGACTGAGACTTCAAGTGAGGAATGAGCAGCAGGAAAACATCAACTTCTAACCAAAACAGACTGATCTGCTATGCTAATGTATCTAGAAATCAAAAAAGCAGGAGAGAAATACAGAAAGATATATTTATGTGAACTGGCCTTAACACAGAACGTTTCTGAATGTCCACCAGAAGCCACCAACATATCTAACACTTTCATTCTATTCCTTAGATTTCCCTTTACAATGGGGTAAGATGAATTTTTCCTTACTTGTGACAATTCCTTTTTTAAATTGGGCTTTTCCAGGAGAAATTACCAATGCTTCTGGTGAGTTTTATTTATAAAGCGCATACACCATGTAAGTGTAATTATACCTGTTTTGCTCACTCTGTGGTTGTTTCCTCTAAACACAGCACTTGGGAAGTCTTACAATAGGGACATTATTTTGGAATCTGTACTACCGAGCTTGCACACACAGCAACTTTTAAAGTGTGTTCTGAAACCAACTGTGCACTGATTTCCTATCGGAGCCTTCCCTCCAATAACTGTCTCCAACCCTACATAAGTAATGTCTTCATGTCCCAGATGTTTGGGAACATGTAATACTGTGACAAGGCAGTAAGATGTTCAACTTAAGTTTGTGTGACTTCACAAAGGTCTCTCTCATCACTAAGATAAGCCACTTGCATGCATATCTTCTGTAGAAGTGCAAATAGTGCTTAATTATTGCCATTTTTGCTCTGCCAGCAAGAGTCACCGTTGACTTAACAGGCAAGGCCTGTGTTTGAAGAGCTTAACAAAAGACGACTTTTAAATTTAAACTCTAATGGAAAAATAGTGTTTATCAAGCAGGGACTAATGATCTTATGCTGTCCAGTATGTATATGAGTCTTGTGCTCACCATGGCGACAAGCCTGTCGGTCATCATCAAAATGCATGCTGTGTGCCATAGTTATCATTAACAGTCGACCTTTACCTATCATGATAAACAGCACAACTTGTAGATGGTGACATCATGTAGTTTGAAAACCTTTGCCTCCACATTTTAATAAAAAGGGGGCAATACCTATGTGCACAGAGAAAATATGAGGTGACAACAAATGGCATTTTCATAGCATGCTCTTTCAAAGCTACTGCCAGAATGGCAACAGGTTACGGGAATCTCTGCATGAAGGCAGCTAAAACCCCAGGTTACTATATTTGCTGCAAGCAGTTATCAGCAGATGCATGTTTCCTTTAAAGGAGTACATATCTATTTAATCTATTGTTTACTCTCAGTAAAAGCTGCAGATTTGGGACCCTGCTAGCTGATTTCTATAGTCACTGTACTACCAGATAATACAATGCTTCTAAGACTTTTTTTTTAAAACTATTACTTTTAAAATTGGCATGCTTAGTCTAATACACCCCTATTAACCATTAGTTGCAAATTAGCAAATATTTTCTGAACTAATTAATTGTTTAAAAAAATCTATTTGAATGTATTTTCATCTACAGACTGATTTTCAGCCTATATCAATTTAAAATAACACATTACAGTGATTTTGAAAGGCTTAGTTTCAGAAAGTAAATTTCTAGAAGTTGACCTTTCTACTGAAAGCTCTTTACAACAAAAACTCTATTTCTGTGCATTGTACAGCACCAAGCACACTATCCACATTAAAGAAATTAATAAGTAATAATAGTGACAGAATTACTTCCATTAGGAAATTCTATTTAGAAGTCCATTTTTCCGATAGCTGGCCATCATATCTGGTTTTCAGTACATATAGACAAACTCTGGTGTCCGCTTAATCCACTGAAACAGATTTGCTGTCATTTCTCCTAATGTTTTCCCTTCATTAGTTACACTTAAAACTTCTTTGGTTTCACTAACTCAAATAGACAAATATTTCGAAGTTCTAAAAATCATAATAATCCATGAACGCAAAGGAAGATTTCTAGCATGATCACTCTATCTTTTGGTGCAGGCAAATTCTATAGGAAGCACAATAAGCACAAAGGGTAAAATTTTCAAAAGCACCTAAGTCACTTACGCACCTAAGTCCCTGTCAAAAGGCCTGAATGGGTACCACACTGGTGCTCACACTCAAGATGCTTCACTGATTCTGTCCTTCCCCACATTAGAGAAAAAGAGTCAGAAGAAAAACCATCAACCCAATCTCATCTCAGGGGCTGTCAGCATTAACAGGTTGCCTAACCAGTCCTGCTGGCTCCTCGCCTTCTCATTGACTCTGTTTTCTTCCTTATATCATTTACCCAATTTCTTCTTGCATTAATTGAGCTAACCAGCTCAAGTAATTAGTAGCCTTGGATTAATATACCTATTCCGCTAATGTATGCATTTGGGCTATAGTCATTCAACTTATGAAATAAACCAGTGATACTCAGACTGAGGCTTGGGAGCCACAAGTGACTCTTTGCAGTGTCTCCTGCAGCTTTTTGAAGCACACACTATTAAAACACTGTGTGACTGAATTATTAACCAATCTAAGTTTTTAGCCAATCAGGATGCTTTTACTATGTTATTAACCAACTGTAGTTGATAAAATTATACCTGGTCAGTCATTTTGCTGAGATATATATAGGAAGAAGAAAGCAACACAACAAAAACCCAAGCACAATCTTAAAGTACAGCAGAACCTCAGCGTTATGAACACCGTGGGAATGGAAGTTCGTAACTCTGAACAAAGCATTATGGTTGTTCTTTCAAAAGTTTATAACTGAACATTAACTTAATACATCTTTGAAACTTTACTATGCAGAAGAAAAATGATGCTTTTAGCCATCTTAATTTAAATGAAACAAGCACAGAAAGTTTCTTTACCTTGTCAAATCTTTTTTTTAAAACTTCGTCTTCATTTTTTAGTAGTTTACATTTAACACAGCACTATACTGTATGTGCTTCCCCTCCCCCAATGTGTTTAGGTCCTATGATTGTGTCCCTTGAATAGAAATGCCCCCCAACCTAAAGCAAATACTCACCCGCAACTACACACCACACAACAAAAACACTAACCCAGGAACCAATCCCTGCAACAAACCCCATTGCCAACTCTGTCCGCATATCTATTCAAGGGACACCATCATAGGACCTAACCACATCAGCCACACCATTAGGGGCTCGTTTACCTGCACATCTACCAATGGGATATATGGCATCATGTGCCAGTAATGCCCCACTGCAATGTACATTGGCCAAACCGGACAGTCTCTACACAAAAGAATAAATGGACACAAACCAGACATCAAGAATTGTAACATTCAAAAACCAATAGGAGAGCACTTCAATCTCCCCGGACACTCAACAACAGACTTAAAAGTGGCAATTTTTCAACAAAAAAACTTCAAAAAAACAGATGTCAATGAGAAACCGCAGAACTGGAATTAATTTGCAAACTGGACACCATCAAATTAGGCCTGAATAAAGACAGAGTTGATGGGTCACTATGAAAAGTAATTTTCCCTCTGCTGATACACCTTCTTGTCAACTGTTGGGAATGGGCGGCACCCACCTTAATTGAATTGGCCTTGTTAGCACTGACCCCCCACTTGGTAAGGCAACTCCCATCTTTTCATGTGCTGTAATATATACTGCTTACTGTATTTTTTACTCCATGCATCTGATGAAGTGGGTTTCAGCCCACGAAAGCTTATGCCCAAATAAATTTGTTAGTCTCTAAGGTGCCACAAGGATTCCTCGTTGTTTTTGCTGGTATCAGTTGGTTAACGAAAACTGAACTTTACTTTTTTTTTCTTTTTATACTGACTGCATAGTATCAGACTTGGTCCCACTAATATGACAACTTTATTACTTAACCATATTATGGATGACATGTGTGCACTGATTCAATACACACAACTGTTAAGCTTTAGTGGCTGTAGCAGTATAATAAACATCACACACAAAACTGCATTAATAAAATGATTTTCTATTTAAAGTGTAATTCAAATGTAAGCAGCATGTGTACACTTATCTTTTCATCTAAACCTTATGTTGTCAAATTTATAGAAAATGCCTATTATTTTATAATCCAGCTATCCTATTACATTGCATGGTAGTGACATTATGACCTACATATATCCAAAGAGGAATGGCTAATCAGTGACATGAAAACTGATTTTGCTAGATGTTCTAGTCCATCTTCAAAAAAAGAAATCAGATATTTGCTATAAAAAGGTTTAATCTTTACATAACTAATAAGATATTGCAGATCCCTAAGTTAGCTAAACAACAGTAGAATGAGAGTTCCTTTTATTTCAGGATCAATCGCGATTATATAATACTGCATGTCTTAAAGTTATTTCATAACACACTTAAAAAAAACCCAGAAAATTAAAGACTACTCCACTATGCTTAAAGTCCTTCTTAGGGTCTCGATCTATAATCCGGATATCTGCTCTTTCTGGCAGCCAACACGTAAACATTAATCTGATTCCTGTGTGAAATCCATTCTGGATAATTTTTGTTAGTTATCAACTAGCTAGTATCAAATCAAATGCCAACTTACACCCATTACAAACAACTTTTGTCACTTCATTTCAGTTTTCTAACTATTTTTACTACTGCCATTCAATATAATCATTAAAACTCACAGGCAATTATAAATCTGAAAACCTGGATTGTTCCTCCTACCCCATTAATTTTGTGTATTGACTTTTTTTTTTTTTTTTTTTAAGCAAAAGCACTTAGTTAAAATAAAGAACATGTAAGGTGAACTTTTGTAATAGACAATTTACTAAATTTGTTTTAGCACCAGGAAGACTGCAGGTAACATCCTGTTCCTGCAAGCATTTTATTTAAATACACTTTGATGCAAGTTGCAAAATAATCCTAAATAAAGTAAGTTGCGGCAAAGCCAAACTGAATCAGATATATGTTTAATAATCACACTTTGAATAACATAACAAAAATATTATTTATCTTAAGTACAAACAGGTTTACTTTGGTGTGAATATACAACAGGGAGACTACTACTTCTGACAGTTCAGTTTCCTCCACAACACATTAGAGCAATATTTGAAAAAGAAAAACTTGTTTCATACTAACAATCCTACTTCTTGTCAGCCTTTTCAAAATGTTCATCTAATACTAGTAAGCATGTTTGGCTCTCCAGTTACATATTTAAATTTCACCAGCATCAGCACATACAGTTTCTATCTAAGGGCTACTGCCATCAACTAAGTTCTCTTCCAGTCATTTTAACCATTTGATGTGTAACCAACAAATAAAGGACTAGTTTTATTTTGTTATAAGCTTTAGTTTTATAAATCAATTATCTCCAAAGACAAGGTCTAATACAGGTCACATGATTGTAATTCTACCTTATTACTCTGATAAACCTTACCTTTAACTAAACACTACAGGTTTATGTAGAGTTGACTTTCCTAAGAATTAATAAAATAGGAATATGTTAAAATAAAAAATTCTAAGACGTAAGGCTGTAGCTATATGGAACTTGCAAATTAGTTTATTCATAGGAGTGACTTCAGTTTGGTGGTATAACTATGTTCAGTAGTTAAAAACCGCAATAATTCTTTCCCTTCCATTTTTAAACAAAAAACATTTTTCCAATAAATAGGAATAAGGACTATTTTAACTAACTATTGAGAACATTAGGGAATAGCTTTTTTTGTATGTTCCATACAAACAGAAGATATTATTCTTGCAAGTTTTAAAACAGTCCACATAAGAGACTTACAAACAAGGCCAGAAATACTTTTTGAAAAGGAACTTAAATTTGAAAAATCATCATTTAGTAATCACTTCCAACTCCTGCTCTGAACCCCTAAGCCACAGAGAAAAAATATACAGTATCTGAAAACAAGCCGAAGTACACAGTGGCATTGCTATGAGTTAATAACTACTGAAAGCCATGAGCTAAGTTCCATTCTAAATCCAGAATGTTTCCCTATTTGTTTTGCTGTTGATTTTGATTAGTGCTTTACCACTAGTTTCACTGATTTGCACTCTATTTTTATTTTATCAACAGCTTCTGTTTTACAAAAAAAAGGAATTAGTGGTGACTGTCCACATGTTAAAAAAACCTAAACTAAATTAAAATGGTTTGTTTTGGTTAAATGCAATAAAGTTGGGATTTCTGAGCTCTCATTTTTTATCAAGCCTGTGAATACTCAGCCGGCTGTGCCTATTTGTTAAAGAGACACCATCAACTTGAAATATAGTCTGTTAAAAATTAGTTAAAAGTAGTTTCAGATACCACAACTGTCTGAGTACTCCTACCATTCTTGAAGGTTTATAACTACATTTTTCTTTTTTAAAATGCTTCTTCCACCTGAGTGAAACATCACCCATAAAACAAATGGGGAAAGTGACTGCAGTGGAACGGGGAAATTGTCAAATTTTTTAAACGTTTTCCTTGACTAAGCAGCAGCTCAGGATACCTTTAGAATAATTTTGCTGTCATACAGTAACGGATTTTTCCTCCGACCAAAATAGAGACACGTGAAGATATTTCCTAATAGCAGCTACAGAATTTAGGATCTGAACAGCCAGTCTTCAGTTAATTTTTTAATTGGAAAAACAATTATTTTCCTGAATGCCTTACATGTAAAAAGCACCTGTTAGACAGTCCTCCAAGAAATGAGGTTAAACATGGACCTCTATAATTCTCAGGAGGCTGAAATCAAGATAACTTTATCAGTATACATTAGACAGTATGTTTGCTATCCTTGTAGACATCTTGCCTTTATAAGCCAATACACTAAACTATGAGGATATGCCACCCCCAGGAATTCTAAATTAAAATACGACAACAAAAGAGAAGCTAAGTAATATGTGATGAAATAAGTATCCTGAGATGTGAATACAGCTCATTTAGTTTTTCCTGTGATATTACTGCATAAAACAAAATTTTATACACTACACAAACAAAAACATAATTAAACCCAAATAGGAAATATATGGTCTATATAATAGCATTCACAAATTCCTATTTGTTCACAACACTTATTTCAAACTAAACAGAATACACTACAAACATTATTTAACAAAACTGCAGCCAATGAGCTTTTAAACCCCAAAATAAAAGCTGTATTTTCTCCAGAACCAGAGACTGAAAGAAAAAAGGTCAATATTGACGCTGGCATCAGCCCATAGGGCTGGAAAATAATGAGATACTGCCACTACTGTCAAACCCTCACTTTTCAGAGCACAAGAGATGCACTTTTAAATCTGCTTGTATCTGTTCAGTTCTCAGAATGATCTGGTTTTTCACATCATATTGACTACTGCATGTATTACTTGTTTTCATTTCTTTTTATACGTTCCTGATCAGTTGCAAGACGACCTTCTGCTTTCCAATACAAAAAACCATAATGCTCAGAAGCTTCATCATAATTCCTGCAGGACCATGACCATTTTTGAGAGTTAATGCATGCCAGTTTCATAATGCTAAATTACAGAAAAATGATCTTTAAGAAAAACTAATACTGATTGTGTCATTTAAACCTGGCACATCTAATCAAACATGCTTTGGCTATCTGGACGCAGCTATACCAACTTTGTTACTTATAACAAAACAAAGGACATATTATTTGCTATTCTTGTTCTCTAAGAATAGTTGCCAGCTGTAGTCTTCATTCTTCTGGATCATGAGGTACTAGAAGAACTCTAGAAATGTTCCACCTCAATAAAGGAAGACGCTACTGGTGACATACTGGGGTTGATTGGAGGAGGAGAAAAAACGGTACAAACCAATTTCCATCATGATTATTTGCGGGGGAGATAAGGAATAGCAACTGGAAGGTAAAACAAGCTATATACACACACATAGCTTTCTTTAACTACAATCTTGAAAAGAAGCCCAAAAGAGCAATTCTGTATGTCATGAGTTTTAGGACTGTTTTTGTTATTTGACTCCAGTATAAGGATTTGGACAGTGATACTTATGTACAAAATGCTTTTATTTTTAAAGAAATCTAGTACTGTCAAATACAATGTTCTTGTGCAACTGAGTTTAAAATACTTAACATTAAAGTATACAGCAGAACCTCAGATTTATGAACTGACTGGTCAACCACACACTTCATCTGGAACCAGAAGCATGCAATCAGGCAGCAGCAGAGGGTGTCTCTTTTTTTTTTGGGGGGGGGGGGGGGGGAGAGAAGAGGGAGCAAATACAGTACAAACACTGCCCAAGTTACGCAAGACCTGACTTACACAAATTTGCACTTACAGAAAAAGTTAAACTAGAAATAGGAGTAGGGGTTTGGGGTTTTTTTTGGCATAACGTTCGGGTATAGGTTTCCAACTTACGCAAAATTCGAGTTATGCAAGGCTTTCCAGAATGCAACAATTGCATAAGTCGGGGAGCATCTGTACTGTACTGTGTTAAGCAAACTATTAAAAAAAATAAAGGCAAAGTTTAAAAAAAGATTTGAGATGGTAAGGAAACTGTTTCTGTGCTTGTTTCATTTAAATTAAGATGGTAAAAGCAGCATTTTTTTCTGCATAGTAAAGTTTCAAAGCTGTATTAAATCAATGTTCAGCTGTAAACTTTTGAAAGAACAACCATAATGTTTTGTTCAAAGTTACAAAGGTTTCAGAGTTATGAACAACCTCCATTCCCGAGGTGTTCGTAACTCTGAGGTTCTACTGTAGTTAGGTCAAAGAATAAGATTTTTACATTACTTACATCTGTACATCAACATTCCTAACCAATTTGAAACATTTTTTTCTTACTTCTTAAGTATTACCCATCCAGATCATGATTACAGAATACTTAAAAAGCCAACAACAAAATTATACCCGCTTCATTGATACGTAGTAATGATATATTTACTTGCATTAATCCTTACATTCCTTATATTTACAGAACATCCTTTTTAACTCCTTGGCACCAGGATGAACATTATGAGGAGTATTTTGAATAGGTCAATGATAGGATTGAGTGCATAAGGAAGACTAATTATAAGAGGACATTACAGGAAGAAAAGTGGCAATAGTGAGTACTTGACCAGATGTACTTGCCTTTAATTGCTCTCTGCGGCTGGAAGGGTTATATGGAGGCCCATGGAGGATACTGGCTGCACATGTTTGACGTTAACTACGCAGGAACAGACTCTTAAGATAGTTTGGGCTAGACGCTGGCCAACAGTGACCCTCCTGTCCTTTAATTTAGGCTAATGAATGACAGGTATTTGGTTAAAATAAAGACGATATTATTCATCATGACAGGTTTCAGAGTGGTAGCCATGTTAGTCTGTATCAGCAGAAAGAACGAGGAGTCATAGAACCTTAGAGACTAACAAATTTATTTGAGCATAAGCTTTCGTGGGCTAAAGCCCACTTCATCAGATGCATGCAGTGGAAAATACAGCAGGAAGATGTGCCCACGAAAGCTTATCCTCAAATAAATTTGTCAGTCTCTAAGGTGCCACAAGTACTCCTCGTTCTTTCTATTATTCATCATGTGAGTACAGAAACAGCACCTGATCTGTTATAGCATAATGGAGACTTGGTCAGACGACACTGAGTCCAATATTGACCCAATCAACTCTCGTTAGGCACCCAGCTCATCATGCAGTGAGAGAGAATCAAGCAGGTGGAGGTGTCTTGTTATTTACATGTAACCTTAGCTGAAGGATATCTTCTTAAGATAATTGTTGTTAGTTGGTTCAAGACTGGTTGGACGCTATGACATCTGTGTGACTATCTGAAGTGGTTTCTGGTTTAGTATTGCACTGGGCTCCTGAATATATAAGGATACATCAGGATTACCATGAATTTCTGTTAAATATCCAGCCACATTGGTTGAGAAATGACCATATTTGAGAGAAGGGTGGCTTGACCAGCGGTTGTGACCTGACAATGACAAACTGACCCTCATGGTGGAGTGAATCAAAAGGACGCCTTTTCCAAGAGCAGCTGCAGATCTGGCCATTATCTTGGTAAAGACTCAAGGTGCTGAGTTCAGATATGACAGCAGTGTTTTGTTTGGAAAATGTTGTTACAGGACTGCACAGAATAGGAACCATGGATGAGAGTTTAAGATCAGGATCTAGAGGTAAACTTCTGTAGACCTAATGAAAAGAGAATTGCTTTGAGTTGACTGTTCAGGCTCTATTTGAAAACTCCATACCCAAAGGAATGAATTTAACTTATTCAAACCCTGCACTGGCTTGATCGAAGAAGACTGAGTAAAACTGCTGAAAGGTTTGTAACCTCTTCTTCTTCTTCTTGTAATGTCCTTATGGGTGCTCTACTTTATGTGACTACCGAGCAGTACTCACAGCTGGACTTCAGACTGCAGACAACACAGCATTTCCAACAGCAGCATCTAATCTAGAAGACTGGACCACTGTGTAATGATTGGAGAAGATATGTATGAAAGACCAAGTGGTTGCCTAAATGTCCAAAAGAGGAACATTCTTGAGTAATGCCACAGAAGCAGATAAGGATCTTGTAGAATGGACCAACTCTCTACAAGAAGGTTGTATATTTGAAGATTTAAAACAGAATATGATACAGTCATAGATCCATCTGGAAAGTGGAAAATCGTCAAACCTTTGGCTCTATCTGCAATAGAAAATCAACCAGACTGTTAGTGTCTAAATTCCTTAGATTTGTCCAAATAAAAAGCTAGCACCCTCCTAACATCTCAAGTGTGTAAAACCACTTCTTCTCTGGGGAAAAACAGAAGGTAGATATCTGTGGTTCACATCAACCAGCTTGACACCTTGGGTAAAAATTTTGGGCATGGGAGTAACGTGACTTTGTTCTTACAAAATACTGTAAATGAAGGATCTGCCATTAGAACTCCTATTTCACCAATCCTATGAACAGAGATGATATCCACCAAAAAGGCTATCTTCTGAAATAAATCAACGGGGGAAGATGTAGTCCTTGCCTCAAAAGGAGGTCCCAATCAGACATCTAAGAACTAATTTCAAGTCCCAAATAGGGGTGGGTTCCTTAAGTTGGGGAAAGAGGTTTCTTAGTCCTCTCAGAAATATTACATTTGTAAGATGGGTGAAGACTGAGAATCCTTCAACCACTGAATGAAAAGCTGTTACAGCAGCCAAATGGACCCTGACAGAGCTCACAGATAAACCTGTGGTCTTCAGCTCTAGAGGTAATCCAGGACGATCAAGAGGGAAGAGTGGGCAGGAGGAAGCTTTGAGACGAGATCTGCTAAGGTCACGAATTGTTGTGGAGAAGATAAGCCCTAGCCTAGGCTCCCATGAACTCTATTCTTTGTATTGGGCTCAAAGCTGACTTTTTAATGTTGAGCTGCAACTCTAGTTTGCAGAACATGGATCTTGTAGTCTGTATAGTGTCAAAAACCTCGTTGTAAAAACGGCCCTTGATCCGCTAGTTGTCCAGGTATGAAAAAACAATTATCCCCAGATGCTGGAGGTAAGCTGCGACCACTGCCAGCACCACTGAGAACACTCATGGGGCAGATGAGAGTCCGAAAGGGTGCACTCGACACTGAAAAGTGTAGGAATCTTTTGTAGACTGGATGAACTGCAATATGGAAATAGGCATCATGCAGGCTGAGGGCCAAAAACCAACTCCTTGGTTCCAATAATGGGATTATAGCTACAAGAAACACCATCCTGAAGTTCTGCGACCCGACAGAGCTGTTTAAGAAGCTTAGATCTAAATTCGGTCTCCACCCTCCATTCTTTTTTGGAACTAGAAAGTACTTGGGAGTAAAATCCCTTCCCTCTGTGCTGAATAGGGAATGGCTTTACAGCACCCATTTGCAGAAGTGAGTCAACTTTTTGTTTAAAAAGAGGTGCTTACAGGAGGTGTTCCAGAAAAAGTATGGGGAAGGTGGGTGAGTAAATGGGAGGCAGGTAAATGGATAATGTATCCCAATCTTATCGTCTCCAGCACCCATCTCTCTGATGTGATTCGCTCCCATGCAGAAAGAAATGGGGAAAAGACAGTTACCAAAGGGTGGGAGATGGGTAACAGGTCATATAGGCAGAGCGGGTTTGCGGGATAGTTTCAGACCCTCATCCAGACAACTGAAATTGACATTTAGATGATGATGGTTCTGCAGTGGGCATACACGGAGCAGATAGACTCCCCCTCTGGAATCTCGACCTTTTCCTGGGTGGCCCATAGGGTCTCTGAAGTCCTGAAAATGAGACTGGGTAGGATGTTTGAGCTGACTGGGATCTACTAAACCTCTGTTTGTTTTTAAGTGTGTAGAGATCTCATTGTGGATCTTGAATCTTTAAGGGTACAAAGTGAATCAGTGGACTCCGCAAACAATTTGAGACCATCAAAGGGAAAGTCCTTAACTTTGGACCTCCGTTGGGTATCTAGACATCTGAAACCAGGATGCTCTCCAGATGACTACCGCCGTACAGATGGATTGAGCAGCAGTATCAGCTGCATCCAACAAGGCCTGCAGCAATGACCTAGCTAACAGCTGACCCTCGTTAATAGTAGCCTGAAATCATTCACACTGATCAGCCAGCAGGTGCTCAATAAAGGTGGTAAATCTGACATAATTTGAGTGATAGTATTTAGCCAGGAAAGCCTGATAGTTCACAATCCTAAATTGCTGAGCAGCGGATAAGCATGTCTTTCTGCTGAACAGATCAAGGCATTTTTTATTTTTATCATACGATGTGGCCTTTATGTTGTGTTGTCTGCCACGTTTGTTCACTGCCTCCACAACCAGGGAATTAGGAAATGGGTAGGTGAACAGAAATTCAGTCCTTAGCATGAATGTATTTTTTTTTTTTTAAATCAGCCCATTTATACATCAGGGAGATTGTGAAAGGGGTCTGCCAGATGCATTTGGCAGAGTCAAGCTGGGCCCCATTAATAGGCAGGGCAACACGGGTGGAGGGAATCCATTGGAGAATGTCTAGGAGCTTATGTTGTAACTCTGACCTCTTCCAAGGGAATCTGAAGGGAGTCTGCAATGTGCTTCATCATTTCTTGGAAGAGTCTGAAGTCATCGGCCATGGTTGATTGGGGGGGGGGGGGGGAGACGAGACGGACAGACACGCACAAACATGTCATCTAGGGAAGATGAAGATTTTTTTTTTTGAGGGGTAACCTCTATCTACTCTGACCTCCTGTTCTTCAAAACAGTCTTGAACCTGGGGAAATGGAGGGGGGCAGTTGGAGTGGGAGAGCATCTTCCCCTGTACTTTCCACTAGAGAGGCTGTGGGGCATGGAAAAACTGCTGATGAGATGATGCACAAGGATCCCAGGATGGCCACTGGGGAGGTCTGAAAGGCAAAAGAGGAGTGTGAGTAGATCCAAAGCAAAAGTGGAGCACTTCTCAAAGAACCACCTCCTTTCCTGAAAAACTGTGACTGTTTTCCCAAGCAATAAGTTTGGTATTTTTTCCTGTTCCAAGGGAGCTGGGACAGACTCCACCTAGTTAATCTATCCTTAAGAAGGAAAAAGTTCTATCTATCCCCAGAAGCTTGTTGGATTCCATTGAGCTCTTCTTCGTCCAAGACTTTTTCATCTGAAAAAAGGATCCAGAGGCTTCTAATGTCTAGCAGATGATACAATGTGCATCATCATGCCTCTAAAGCTACCAGAGGATCACTGATCTAGATGTGGATCTGATTATTCAGGTCCTCCTCTTCACTGTTGATCTCTTCTTCCCACGGGTATTTTTATCCCCCAGGGACCTCTTTTGGTAAATGGTGCATCTGAGGAACCCAGGTCAACAGGTTTTGAAATATGAATACCCCTTGTCTAATAGTATCAGGCAACTCAAAAACATCTCCCTCAAGACAAAACTGAATGTGTACAGAGCAACTGTTATCGCCATCACAACATATAGCAGTGAGACATGGCAACTTACCAAGAAAGATACGCAAAAGCTGGATGCATTTCATCACAAATGTCTGAGAAGAATACTGGGAATAACATATAGAGATACGAAGACGAATGAAGAAGTCAGAAAAATTACTGGACAAGGTACTCTCTCACAAATAATCTACAAAAGAAGACATCAGTGGCTGGGAGAATTGAAAAAGAACGCTTACCAAATACCGCCCTTGAATGGAAGCCAGAAAACGCAAGAAGAAAGAGGAAGACCATAAATAACATGGAAACGAACAGTTCTGAAGGACGCCAAGGACCTCAACATGAAATGGGAAGATCTGCAGAGAAGAGCAGTTGACACGCAAGGATGGCAAATGTGGGTAGCCCAACATGCAGCGAAGCACAGGACGGACTAAGGTCTAAGGTAAGGTAATAGTACCAGGAGGAAGTAGAGGCATTTGCTTCTGGCAGATTCTTGCTCTCTCACAGCCTGGATCCTCTTTTTTGAATGCCTGAGGCTATTTTCATAAGTCCATGAACTCTGGAGCCGTATGAACTCAATTCCTTCTGTGACCTCTTAGTTCAGCTAGCTATGTCTCTGTGCAATATGTCAGCTCTTCCAATGGGAGGGGAGAAGCAGCCTCTGTTCAGTGGCAGGAGTTAGGGTGGGGTCAAGGGCGGGAATGTTCCCTGTGCCAGGTGTCACAGCTGCTTCTGTCACCAGGGAGGTGCCTAAAGGAAGCAGGGAAAGGCTCTCTAGCTATCCCTGGGTGAAGGCATCATAAATCCCCTTTGAGAAGAGTATCTGCTTAGATACCAAAACCCCTTGCAGCTGAACAGGTCTTACCTCCTGATTCTCTATGCTGCTCGGAGGTGGAATAATCCATTACGAAAGCCTCATTTTTTGTGTAAAAGACTGGCAACATGGGCATTTTGTGACCCTGGAATTCCTATAAGAGTCAGACATGCTGTACACCTCTTTCAACTGGCTCACTGCGTGTGGGACTGAGACAGCTGCACACTGGTATGTAGCCTGATATGTTCCTAGACCTATGTTACCAGTTGCATTTTCTCCTATATTCAATCTGAACTCCTCAGTTAGCAAAGGTACTGATGCACCACCTGGTGGAGAAAAACAAATGAGCTCTGAGATTTCAGCAAACTCCTTATATGCAGGGGATGATATCACTAAAAAGTCTCAGTGTGCCATCTCCATCTGCCAGTAGGCAGAACAGTTCCCAAGCATCTAGCTTGGCCAAGATAACTGGAGAGACACACATTCTACTACCTGTGCTCCAGAATCTGCTAACTGGATTTCTACGTGTAGTTTAAAGTTTTCATTTTGACTCTAACTGTTCTGCATCCCGATTTCGCTAACTGTATAATATTGCAGCAGTTCTCTTTATTATTGTGGGTTCACTTGTTTTGCATGCCCCAGAGTGAATGTGCTATGAAAGAAGTGGGAAAGGTTGCTCTGCTTGCTTTTTTTTTTTCTCTTTTGTAAATTGCTAGTGTTCTGTCTCTCTTTCTAGCCTTCACAGAAAACTAGGAAAAGGGCAAATAAGTAAATGCACACACCTATGTAGAAAGTGCTGTTGAGGACTGCCTTGCTACTAAGACTGAAAGAACTAAATTAATAAACCCTGCTGGAAGCACTGGTGCAGCAGACTAGCAAATGGGAAATGGAGGTACAAGAAACTATAAAAGCCAGATACCTCAGGAGACCTGTTAGTCAGGGAGTCTCTGGTTCAAGGCTTGCTAGAGAGCCTCACATTACTGTATACTAAATCCTTCTGTAGGTTATACAGTAATTTATAGTGATCTTCTGCATGTTTTTTGGGGGAGGGGAGTAACTTTCCACAAAGTGAGCAAGAACTAATTTACCTTTGATTTCTTTACGCTATGTGGATAGACTGTATTTTCTTTACAGCCTATCCAACGGCACAGTGTCTATGACAACCCAAAAAGAATGGCATTCTTGATTCTGGAAATAATTTCTCTCTTTGGACTTCCAGAAAGGAGATATGACAACTTACAGAGAACGCTGCAAGGCTCATGTTTTTCCAGGGTTTTTCTAAGTATGAAGAGGATGTTGGATAGGGATGACTATTAAGTAGTGTTTGGCCATATGGCTTGGAAAAGTCTCAGTTGGCACTGGACAATTGTATTGTTTTCTTAAATGTGTTTAGACTTGTACTGACATATTTTTAGAAAACTAAATAAAACAAAACATCCCATCCATAGCACAACAGGTTATGAAACAAGGCTAACTCTGAACATGAGAGACTGTAATTATGGAAGACATGTCTTTCCAGCTAGCCACAGGTGTACACTGCAGAAGCAGGTAAAAATCTGTCATTCATGAGAGAAGTAGCTATGACTTCTGCAGGATATATAGTAAGTGAAAGAAACTGGCCTACATCGGTTGGCAGAAGAAAAACAAATGTGTAGTTAACTATATCTGTTGTGACAATTCCTAAATAACTTTTACTGTGTTTCTAAGTTTTCCCTGGATCCTCTTTTTCATTATAACAAAAACTTATTTGATATGAAATGCTGCTGTAATCTGACAATTCACAAGCACCTCTATATCAGCAGCAAATGTAAAAGGAAGGAAAAAAAACTGTGAAAACTAACTGATCTATTCAGTTTTCAAACCTAAACAGCAAAGAAATATTGAAAACGTATCTCAAAACGGTATTTCAGCAACATGAGCACCAATAAATAAAACATCAAGCAATTACACGATACATTGTTGCCATGGGAAAATACTGCCACAGACTTCAAATTCAAAGACCTCCATATCACTCAGGATAAATTCATATCTGCTAAGGAGTGACTGAATTCCTTATTTTCTGGAATATCCTTATTTCTGGAATATCATCATCTTAGGACAGAGAATGTACAAAACAAAACCAAGACAAAAATAATGGAGTTATTTCTTCTCAAATATATAACTGTGAAACTTCCCCAGAAATTCAACTGTGTCTGCTTACTGAACACATTTACAAATTGTTCTGAGAGTACTTTTTGACTCCTAGCTACTCTGAGTTTGTTCTTTTTAGTTTGATATTGGACAAGAGCAATTGCATAAATCTCGTAGCATTTACCATTTCCTGTGGTCTAACATATGGCAATTGCCTCCAATATCTTTTCGAATACAATCACAGGGTACTTTGGACAGAAATACCTGTACAACTTAGTCTCCTATCTAAAATATTTCTGTCAAAAAGCTCAAGTTAATTGATTTTCAGAATTAATTTGCAACAAAGAACAGTTAAGAAGTTTGGTGCTTTCACAGTCATACAACTTGCATGACACGACCACAACCTAAGAGTTCAAAAATCTTGAGTAGGGACCCCAAAAAAACCCATGAGATTTTTTGAAAAATCTTAATCTAATTCCCCCTGCCTTCCCCAAATATCGGTGTGACATTTACAGAGTAAAAATTTTACTGTAAGTGCATACAAATAAAGGCTGCAGCTCCCCTGCATATCTTCTTTCTCCAGGACCCCAGTCTGCCTTGCTCCCTTGATTCCCACTTTGATAGGCTCCTTTAGCCCCCAAGAGCCACATTGCCCCCTGGCAGGCTCCAGCAGCTGTCCTCTCTCTATAATCTATGGAGAAAGGGGCTTCCTACCTTAACTCTGTTAGCTCCCTCCTTCCTGCAGTGTGACTGGGGAAAAGGACAGGATGAGGATCCTGCTTCTGAGCTTGGGCGCGTGGGAATGGGCTACTTCCAGTATCACCCCAGAAGCTGAGAGTTTAAGGAAAACACCAAATGTTGTCAGACTTGCAATAAGACCATGACAGCTGGCAACACTGCCCTGCTCTGCCTGCTCCAGGGCTCTGCCATGCTCAGTATGTGCAGGAGTACTACCGTACTGCAGGCAGCAGCTACATCTACAGTTACACCAAAATGTCCTTGAGCATCCAAATGGGGAAACAGCAAGCAGTTTCGACAAAATTAAGTCAGGCTGCAATAGTAACATTCATGATATCTCAAACGTTGACAACACTGTGAGGGTATGTCTACACTACAGCTGCACAGATTGGCACTGGAGCTATGCTGCTCTAGCATAGAAGCTTCCTACAACAACGAAAGGGGTTTTTCTGTTGATGTAGGTGTACCCACCTCTCTGAGAGGCCGTTGCGAAGTTGATGGAATAATTGTTCCATCAATCTAGATGTGGTTATCCTAACTATGTTGCACAGGGCATGCAATTTTTCACAGTCCTGAGCAATGTAGCTATGACGACCTAGCTTTCAAGTGTGGACCAGGTCTGACCCACTCTGTTTGCCTTTTCAGAGTAAATACCTCATACAAGAATGCACCCTGCTTTGCCTGACATATGTATGTAACAGGCATAGTGGAAAACAAAGTGACAGGTATCTATCAGAGACTCTGAACGAATGGATCACCACTGTGAGAAAGAGATTTACAGAATCTCTAACAGGGAGTGGGAAGGGAGAAGCAAAATTGCCTCTTATGTCCTCACCAGTAGCTGGAGTGGAGGAAGAAAGAAGAGGGAAGGTGGATGAGAGACATCCTCTCACACACTAGTCCCAATAGTCAGGAAGGTAGGTAGCCTTCATGCTTCCATCTGAAGTGAACATGGTGACTTTGCAGGAAGGTCCAGGGTATTCATTTAGTTTTCCTATGATTTTTGTTTCTTACCATGTGGCTTATCAGGGAGCAGAAGAGCAAGTAAATGTACACCAAAAAAATGCAGTACAGCAAATGTGAAATATACCTATTTTTAACCTACATGCAAAAGATATCTTAAAGAACATTACGATTGCAAAGTCAAGCACTCAACACATAGGAAATTCCCAAATTAAGGTTGCCTGTGCAAGAATCTTAGGCTGTGCCTAAAACATCTAGCACGAGGCCCTGCTACCTGCAGAAATAGAAATCTATTCACATGACATGAAGATTTTTAACAGTGATACAAACAAAAAAATAATATATTTTAAGATTCAGATTTCATGTCTCCCTTTCCTCTCTCATAGTAAGATTTTCAGTAAGAGTCATCATACTGAGAACAGCAAAACAGTAGATAATGGTTGCTGAACAAAAAGTTTTTTAAATTTTGGCATATGTAAACATTTCTGAATTTGAGTTCTGCACCATAAAGTTGCTAATGCATCTGCTTTCATGTCCCCTCAGGAAGAAAGAAATTGCACATGTTCAACTTACAAAAGTATCATTGCCACTCATAATATTTGGTATTTCTTACAGTAGTTTTGATCATAGTCACTTTAATTACCAAAGGTAAAAGGCATAATTACATAGAGAATGAGTTTGCAGTGTCCCCATTAGATGTGAACGTCTTACCTGTTTGGGTTAGGGTCTTACTGGGATGATGCTGTCCACCTGCTCCTGGCTGTGGAGGAGGACTTGCCCCTGCTTGTCCAGTACCTTGTGGTGGGCTTGCGCCTGTCAGAGTCCCAGTAGGCAGTGGCTGACCTCTCTTTAAGAGCTGCTTCTGTTCTTGCTGGCGAAAGCGTGGAGGCACCTCACGAGGCAGGTAACGGGATGCAGCTGGCTGCTGCCCATTAGCAGATGCACGCTTGCCATTGCTGCTGTTGGTAATAGTGCTGGTGGAAGTACTGGTACCGGTACCGGCAGGCTGGGGCTGGCTTAAACTGGTCTTAATAGGTTCTGGCACTGTATAAAATGAAACAAATATTAGTTTAATCCAAGGAAGAATTAAAGATCATTTCTCCAAAATGAGTGGGTAAAAGAAATTATAAAATTTAACCTTAGAAACGCAAAGTAAAATACATACAAGAATTATATACAAAATATATAAAGAAACTTCCACGGAGAAAAATGTCAACATTTGTTTAAGGAATAAACAGTTTTATCCAAGTTTCTGTTAGGAGGGATAATAGTATAAAATTGACCAGGGCTTTTCCCTAAACAACAATCCTGAAGCAACAAACGCAGGAACAAACAGGGTAATACCAAAATTATTTTACAAGATGAAGAGGTTACCCACCTCGTGCAGTAACCGTGGTTCTTCAAGATATGCCTTCCTATGGATGCTCTACTGTAGCTGTATCCACATCCCTGCATCTCAGATCAGAGATTTTAGGTAGCAGTGTCCATCTGGCCCGCACGTACGCTCTCCCTATCTCATGCCTTGCCTCGAGGCTATCTAGCACTGCGTGGACAAACCATCCTCAGTTCCTTCTCTACCGCACAGACATTTATTAAGAGCTCCAAAGTAGAGGGGAGGAGGGCGGGTTGTGGAGCACCCACAGGGACACACATCTTGAAGAACCACTGTTACGGCACAAGGTGAGTAACCTCTTCTTCAAATAGTGTCCCTATGGGTGCTCCACTGTAGGTGACTGTACAACAGTACCCCTGATGGAAGGATGGGACTTCAGAGTCAGTATTTAAAGAGTTAGTACTGATGATAATACTGTGGATCCAAACACAGCATCTGATGCTGAGTTAT
Organism: Natator depressus; assembly: GCF_965152275.1. Classification (NCBI taxonomy): domain Eukaryota; kingdom Metazoa; phylum Chordata; order Testudines; family Cheloniidae; genus Natator; species Natator depressus. The sequence continues at coordinate 17,696,935 of NC_134247.1, forward strand.
AGATGATTGCATACTGTTCTGCAAAAGTATGAGCAGATGCCCAAATTGCTGCTCTGCATATTTCTGTGATGGGAACGTTTTTAATGAAGTGGAAACAGATCCTGTGGAATGAGTCTGAACTCCAGACAGAGGCTGAAGATTGTAGGTGCAATAGGAAATGCAGCTAGATATCCATCTAGAGTCTCTGTTTCAGGACTGAGGATCCTTTAGACCTCTCTGCAAGCAAAAGGAATAGTTTTGCAGATTTTCTGAAAATTATTGTTCTAACCAAATAGAATGCCAAACCTCTCCTGACATTGAGTTTATGTAATATTGCTTCTCTCTTGGCATGGTGTGGCTTTGGAAAGAAGGTTGGGAGGGAAGTAAGTTGGTTTATATGGTGTCAGTGTGACCTCATCACTAAAAAAAATTGTGAAGGGTGGGTGTGCAATTAGAGCCTCTATTTCCCTGATTCTCCAAGCTGAGATGATGGCTACTAGGAATGCCGTTTTCATAGACAGAGGCATAAGTGAGCATGTGGCCACTGGTTCAAAAGGAGGCTTTGTAAGGCACTTGAAAACCAAGTTAAGGCCCCATGTTGGTGTAGGACGCCTGATTTGTAGGTGGTTACCCATACCCTTGAGGAATCATTGTAGGATAAGTGAATTCGGAATAGCAATCTATCTTATGATGAAAGGCTGTTATGGCTGTGAGGTGTACCTTTATTGAATTTAGAGATAATCCTGACCTTTTTTAGATCTAGGATGTAGTCTAGTACTAGCAGGAGTGGAGAGGATATGGGGGTAACATGTTTTGAGTCACACCAGATTTGGAATCTTTTCCACTTCTGCATATACATGTGATGAGTTGTTATTTTTGTGCTATGGAATAACACCTCTTTCACATTCTCTGAACAGGAACGCTCCATGTTTTCGAACCATTGAGGAACCATACCTTGAGTCACAGAACCTGTGAGCTGGGATGGCGAATCTGGCCGGCATTCTGAGAGAGGAGGTGAGGAAGGGACTGAAAAGTGATTGGGAGGCACACGCTAACTGAGTAAGGTATGAGAACCACATTTGGGTTGGCCATGTGTGAACTAGGAGAATAACTTTTGCTCTCTTTCTTTTCTTATCTTGAGCAGGACCTTCAATATGCGAGGAATTGGAGGAAAAGCATAAAGGAGATCTGTATTCCAGTGAAAGAGGAAGGCATCTCGTAGCAAATGATGTCCCAGACCGGCTCTGGAACAATACTGGGAGCATTTTTTGTTTTGGTCATGGCAAATAAGTCTATTTTTCGGACTCTCCAATGACAAAATACATTGTGGAGAACAACAGGGTCCATTTCCCAGTCATGTTCCTGCAAGAATGTCCTGCTGAGGGTGTCCACTGTGGTATTCTGCACAGCCAGCAGGAAGGCTGCTGCTATGATGATGCTGTGCCAAACGTACCAATTCCATAGTTTCACTGCCTTTGCACAAAGGGATGGTGATCTCACTGCTCCCTGGTGGCTTATGTAGAACATTCATGCTGTGTTGTCTGTCATGAGTTTTATATGTTTATCCTTGATCAATTATAGGAACCGTCAACAAGCATTCCTGACCACCTTGAGCTACAACAGGTTAATATGTAGTGTTGATTCTAAGAGGAACCATTTGCCTTGAACCATGTGATTATCTAGATGAGCTCCCCAGCCAGGTAAAGATGAGTCTGTTGTCAGTATCAATGTTGCAGGTGGCTGAGTGAAGGGGACTCCTATGCAGACATTCTGCAGATCTTTCCACCATTTGAGAGAGTCTTTGACCATCAACAGCAGTTTATTCAATCTGTCTCTGTTTGGTGTGTATACCGTTTGGAGCCATGCCTGAAGGCAATGCATGTGGAGACTTACGTGACTTATTATAAAGGTGTTTACTGCCATGTGCCCCAGTAGTAGCTGAAGGCAATTTCTGGCCAATGTCTGGAGGCTGATCTGAATGGCATTGATTAAGATGCTTAGTGTGTTGAACTTGTGTAGTGGGAGGAAGGCTTTGGCCTTCGCCACATTTACACAGGCTCCCATGAATTGTAGATGTTATACTGAAGTCAGAGTCAATTTCTGAGTGCCAGTTGTAGTCCCACCTGCATGAATACATCTATAGTCTTTTGCGTGGCTACCAGGACTTCATCAAAGGATTGTGCCTTAAGTAGACACCCATCTAGATACAGATATATCAGGATTCATAGTTTGCGAAGATGGGACACTACCACTGATAGGACCTTTGAGAACACTCTGGGTGCAGATAAGTCAAATGGAAGTACTCTGTATTGAAAATGGTCTTGACCTGAGGTGAATCTCGGGAACTTCCTGTGGGATTGGTTGAATCGCAATATGAAAATAAGCACCTTATAGGTCAACGGCCAAGAACCCTGGTCCAGAGATGGAATTACTGTTGCTAATGTAACCATCTTGAATCTTTGTGCCTTTTCATAATTTCTTTAGTGACCTCAGATCCAGAATGGGTCTCCATCCTCCATTCTTTTTGGGTATCAGGAAATATTTGGAGTAGAAACCCTTCCCTCTGTGCTGATTTAGAACTGGTTCTACATGACCAGGGTTTAGGAGATGATTTATTTCCTGACATAACAGGCACTCATGAAAAGGGTTCCTGAAGAGGGAGAGGCAGGGAAGATATGTAGGAGAGAGGGAGGTAAAGCGGATTGAATAACCATTGGAGATGATCTCCAGTACCCACTTGTCTGATGTTATCTTTTCCCAGTTTTATCGAAAAAGTCTAAAAGGATATAGATAACTCGAGTTTTGCAGCAATTAATAGTGAGAGTGGGAGATCTGGGCCTCAACCAACGTCTCAAAATTGATGTTTCGACGCTGAGAGCTGTACAGTTGAAGTTGGGGGGGAGAGGGGCTAATAGCTTTTGGTTTTGTATCCATTGTCTTTTCCTCTGGGATTTGTAGTGTCTCTGGGGTGGAAGGAACTGGGCCAGTCAATCTTTGTGATGCCTGTGATTCGCTGTATTTTATTTTCTGTGCAGGTATGTAGATCCCCAAGGAACATAATGTGGCTCTTGAGCCCTTTACTGTGTGGAGTGAAGAATGTTTTTTCCACAAAGAGTATGGATCCTTCTAATGGAAGGTCTTCCACAGTCATTTGGACTTCTCTTGGGAGGCCTGAAAGGTGAAGCCATGAAGCTCTCCTCTTTACTACCGCAGTTGATATGGAGCGGGCAGCTGTATCTGCAGTGTCTAATGTGGTCTATAGTGCTGTCCTTGTCACAAGCTGGCCCTCAGCACTGATGGCTTGTAACTGTTCTCTTTGATCATTTGGGACATGTTCAATAAAGGCACTAATTTTCACATAATTGATATTGATTATATTTTGCCATCAGGACCTGATAATTCACAATCCTAAACTGCAGGATTGCTGATGAGTACAATTTCCTGCTCAATAAGCCCAGTTTTTTCCAATCCTTGTTGCACGGTGTTGATTTAGGGTGGTGCTGTCTGCCAGGATCAATTACAGCATATACCACAAGGAAATTTGGGTCCACATCTTTAGAGGGGACATAATATTTTTGTCTGCCCTTTTCCATGTGGGCGTTATCATGGCCAGTGTTTGCCAGATGATTTTATATGGGTCTAGTAGGGCTTCATTGATCAGGAGTGTAGTAAGAGCTGATGAGGACCTATGGAGTATGTCCAGCAGCTTGTGTCGTGACTCCTTTACTTCGAGGGGGATCTAAAGTAAGTCTGCCACTCTCTTGGTGAGATCTTGAAACTGTCTGAAGTCATCTGAGATTGATGATGGAGGAGGCATCACAGCTTCATCTGGATAGAATGATGAAATGTTTGTTGCTGGAGTAATTTCTTTATCCAGTCGTGCCTCCTACTCCTCAAAAGATCTCCTCTTGAGGATCATGGGGTCTAGAAAGGGAAGCTGAGGGAGATCATTTTCCTCTATCACTATGAGAGACACCTGAGGTCCTAGAGAACTGGTGTCTATATGCTGCCCATTGGTCCCAGTACTGCCACTGGAGTGGTGCAGAAGTCATGGGTGGTGGCACCCAACGTTGTCCATACCAAGTGGACGGGCCTTCCCTGTCATGGCGACGTTGTGGCTCTGCAAGTGTTTCCAGGTGTCTGGTCCCTTGACGTTGCCCTGGGGAGCTTTGAACTGAGACCAAAGATATGTTATCATTGCCCTCTTCTTCTTTGCTCAACAGAGGTGGAGCAGATAAGGAGGCCCATGGAGAGAGTGTCTCAGTACTGTGGGGAATTCAGGAGACTAAGATGGGGTGGATACCTAGCAGGGAGGATTCCAGCATTTAAAACCAAGAGGTCCTTGGAGAAACAGAATTCCTGTGGTACCATGGTGGTAATCGGTGTCGATTGAGTCGGTCTAGAGTGGCCCATCAGTGTCCAGGGAGTCAGTGGTACCTGTAGTCTTCTGTGGTCCAACGATTGATCAGAAGATGGCGCTCTGGTGAAAGTGCTCAGAACCGAAGCTCTCCTTGTCTCCAGCAGTGCTATTTTAGGAGAGGTAGTCCAGTCTCTATCCCTTCTCTTGACTGACCGTATTGACGCTTCTGAACCTGTGCCCCTCCGGTGTTCAGCCTTACTGCCAATACTGGTACTCATGGGTACCATGTCGCGGTTCAGTCAGTACAGAGATTGATTATTTTGCCAGGCATAGAATCATAGAACTAGACGGCACCTCAAGAGATTATCTAGTCCAGTCCCCTGCACTCAAGGCAGGACTAAGTATTATCTAGACAATCCCTGACAAGTGTTTGTCCAAACTGCTCTTAAAAATCCCCAATGATGGAGATTCCACCACCTTTCTAAGCAATTTATTCCAGTGCTTAACCACTCTGATATAGTTAGTCCAACCTAAACTGCCCTTGCTGCAATTTAAGCCCATTGCTTCTTGTCCTATCCTCAGAGGTTAAGAACAACAATTTTTCTCCCTCCGCCTAGTAACAACCTTTTATGTACTTGAAAACTGTTATGTCCACCTCAGTCTTCTCTTCTCCAGACTAAACAAACCCAATTTTTTCCAATCTTCCCTCATAGGTCATGTTTTCTAGACCTTTAATCATTTTTGTTGCTCTTCTCTGGACCTTCTCCAATTTGTCCCCACCTTTCCTGAAATGTGGCGCTCAGAACTGGACACAATACTCCAGTTGAGGCCTAATCAGCATGGAGTAGAGCGGAAGAATTACTTCTCATGTCATGCTTACAATACTCCTGCTAATACATTCCAGAATGATGTTTGCTTTTTTTGCAACAGCGTTTATTTAGCTTGTGATTCACTATAACCCCCAGATCCCTTTCCACAGTACTCCTTCCTAGGCAGTCATTTCCCATTTTGTACGCACCTTTTTTTCCCTTAGTCAAATTCTTCAGTCTGGGGACTTGTAGCCCTCTTTTTTTTAGGTTTTATTAAAGGAATCAGCAGATTTCTTCTTTGAATCCACTGGAGTTTAATGTCCCGTGGATGTTGATGGTCACGTCAAGGATTGTTGCTCTGGAGAGGTCCTGGGTCAGAGGCTGGTCTAAGTAAATTTTTCATCATAAGGAATCTGAGCTTCAGTTCATGGGTCTTTCTTGTCCTTTATTTATATTTCAGGCAGAAAGTACACTTTGGTGGTGTATGGAATTCTCCTAAGCAGCTATTGCAGCATGAATGGCTGTCACTGACCAGAATGGCTTCTCTGCAGGAAAGACAGTATTTAAACCCAGGGGAGCTGGTAATGCCCCTTCTTGGGGTTCATTCCGCCCCCACAAGGGGAGAAGGTAACAAAATCAGTAAGGAGAGGGAAATAACGGTTTTCGAAAGCCACAAAAAATGTTTTATAATAAAACAAACCTAGATAACAAATCCTATCAGCTATTCTGTAAACTAAAATTAATTTTAGAAATTAATCATCTCTCAGATTGTGCTAATGGTCCGTCGCAGGCCAAGGGCAGTTGAGAAGGAACTGAGGATGGTTCACCTGTGCAGCGCCAGATAGCCTCGAGGCAAGAAACGAGACAGAGAAAGCGCATGTGCAGACTGAACAGACACTGCTACCTAAAATGTCCGATCTGAGGCGTAAGGAGGCAGATACACCTATAGTGGAGCAACCACAGGGACACTACTCGAAGAAAAAATGTGGCCTCCTCAAACTTTAATACATGCTTAAATATATACAATAACTCTTATGATAGCTAAAAATATCAAATGATGCTTAAATACAATTTATAAATTGGATCAAAACCATAACATAGGCCCACGTACACACCAGTGAATATAATCTCAAGTATCTTTGTAACAGAGCACATCAAAAACTCAATTCTGCCTCATGTTCATGCTGCCCTTCACCCAGCATCTTGGAAATGAGCTGCGCATGCTCATGCACACACCAGTGTTCATCTCCTACTGTAGGATAAAATAAGCCCTAAATATTCACTGAAATTCATGCCAAACCTTGCGTGGCTCGCATTCATGAAGCTCAAAACAGTGTGTGTGTGTGTGTGTGTGTGCGCGCGCGCGTGCAAGTAAAATATATATATACACATATCAGGGGGTACCTGTGTTCATCTGTACCCACAAAAACAACAAGTAGTCTGGTGGCACCTTAAAGACTAACATTTATTTGGGCATAAGCTTTCGTGGGTAAAACACATCATCTGAAGAAGTGGGTTTTTTACGCACGAAAGCTTATGCCCAAATAAATTTGTTAGTCTTTAAGGCCAAGGGCAGTTGAGAAGGAACTGAAAAAAATATATATATAAAAACATAACTCAAGAATGTATACTTGTGAAATGAATGTTTCATCTGCATTTCCCTTTAACTCTCCACAACTCTGTGTGTGTGTGTGTGTGACTGGAAAAGTTTCCTGGATTTTTAATTGAGTTTAAGTCAAAGCTAGATTCCTGGTGAAGTAAGACTGTCCTAAAACAATAAAACAAAACAGCAAGTATAAGGTTGCTTCGAATAAAATTGCTTTACTATTCTCCACAGCCAAGGAATTAAATTACAAAGTCAAAAACTATACAGACTATTCTACCACTGTTTTATCCATAATGGTCAGAGTAAGATACAGATGCAGCAGTGTTTTGCTTTAATACCTAATTTAAGAATATTGTTAAATAACTTTCTGTTATCACTGAAGCGAAGTGTGTGTGTGTTGGCTGAAAAGTAATTTCAAGGGAATAAGTCAGCTCACTATTTTTTAAGTTATCAAATAAATAACTCTGGATTCCATTTTAAGATATACTTGCACATACTATGTATTTGTCTGCTGTGACAGGGTCGGGCCGGATGGCTACAGGAGAGTAATAGAAGGCAGATATATTAGCCCCAGGTTAAGTAGGTCCCTTTTCCCTTGGTAAGGTAACAGGGAAGGTTCCAGAACAATCAGGAACCTTCTGTAGACAATTAAGACAGACAGGCTGATTAGAACACCTGCAGCCAATCAAGAAGCTGCTAGAATCAATTAAGGCAGGCTAATCAGGGCACATGGGGGTTTAAAAAAGAGCTCACTTCAGTTTGTGGTGCGCATGTGAGGAGCTGGAAGCAAGAGGCACTAGAAGCCGAGAGTGAGAACGTAGACTGTTGGAGGACTGAGGAGTACAAGCATTATCAGACACCAGGAGGAAGGTCCTATGGTGAGGATAAAGGTGGTGTTGGGAGGAGGCCATGGAGAAGTAGCCCAAGGGAGTTGTAGCTGTCACACAGCTGTTCCAGGAGACACTCTAGACAGCTGCATTCCTCAGGGCCCTGGGTTGGAACCCGGAGTAGAGGGCGGGCCCGGGTTCCCCCCAAACCTCCCAACTCCTGGTCAGACACAGGAGGAGTTGACCTAGACTGTGGGTTCAGGAAAACGGCCAAACTGAGTGCTGCCGGGAAGCTCCAAGGCGAGCAAATAAGTGCAAGACTCACCAAGGTAGAGGAGGAACTTTGTCACACTGCATTCATGTGTATGTATGTGCAGTTTGTTTAGAAATGGATTATACATACATAATTAGAAAATGTTTTAAATTATGAGGTCTGTTTTAAACACATGAATAGGATGGATTTATTCAGTTATTTCATTTGGTTGGAAAGAATAAATTACATGTATCCTATGTACGCTGACCACATTTCTCTGGATTTTTTTTTTTGCACTTTCATACAACAATGCCAAGTGTTCCTATCACTCTACTAATTCATAACTAAGAGCACATAATTCATTATAACATATCCAATGTTTTACAAAATCAACAGTTGTTTCTCTATCCAACAGTTCTAAGTCAAGGACATTTTTCTAAATAGTAGTCCAATAGTACTCCTAAATATAGTAGTCCAAAAAACATTTCTAGTCATAACATTAAGTTTAAATTCACTACCCCATTTTCTATACAAAAGCCATACATATTTTGTACTTTTGAAGATATTTTGCAGGCACACAAAAGGGAATGGCTGTAAGGATAATAATCAACAATATATGTGTTGACAATACCAAATTAGTTTTCTTCATATCATGAATAGTAGCAGAGACCTTTTTTCCTTGCTGATTACAATAGGAGCGGTACTCTATTTAAATTGCAGAGTTGATCCAAAATAGATGTTTTCCATGCAGTACAACTGAATGTGGATTTGCTGAATTAGTATTCGCCTGGTGAGAGTATCTTCAATTTGGCTGATAAAGATTTTGCCTTTTTGAAAGAGAAGTACTGATTCTCCAACGTTTGTGTTATCTTACATTTTCTGGGCAACAGATAGACAGACCAAGGCACAGTAGGACAGCACTATAGAAAGAGCACTAGCTTTTATAAATGTACTGAGTAATTTATAGGATAGTCAGAAAAGATCTATCTGAATATATCTTAGATACTTCAGAAATAAATGTACATAAATAGAAATAATACACTATATAAATAATCCTTGTATTTAAACTTTAATGCTCTCCACAAATTTTAGATTTAAATCACTAAAATCAGTTTCACTTGTGTTTTTCATGGCTATCCCAACTTTTATCTCCTCCTTGATTACCAGTTTCTAAATTTAAACCAAAGACAAAATTTCCCCACAGAAGTACCAGTTAAGTAAGCAGAATACTAAATTCTCAAAATCATGAAAAATTCTCACTATCCTCTGTGTGAGTAATATGCATTTCCAATCTTTGAGCTGTTTATTTCACAGTTACTATACCAAATCTCTCGTCTGTACAGTTGATAAGACAGTCCTCTCTTTAGCAGGGGCAATTTACTCTTGGGATAGAGTACTCATTTAGACTTTGAATTATAAGCAGGCTTTGGAGAATTCAATTTTATCATTTCAATGGACAGTAGCAATGTTTATTTTAAGCATTTTTCAGATTTTTATAGATTTAAATGTTCATAGTTGTGGAAATTATAGCGGGTCACACAATTATTTAATGATAGTAAACAGATTAAAAAAATTATAACCATTAAAACACAACCACCACATGTCAAAATATACAAAGCAGATTTCCTTAGATCAAACTAAGTTCTCAAGAAACGTTTTTCCTACTTTGCCTACCTGTAAATTTTGATAATCATCAATTGCAATATTTTTTCATCAGTTTGTGTTTGTACAGTGAGATTGACATTTACTGATAAAAATCTAATCTTTCCAACCCTAGTTATAAGCCATTGTGTATGTCTGATCAGCCCATGGTCTTTTAAGTTTAGTCACTTCTCCTAATGTGTTGTGAGATTCCACAAATATATAACCTTCACATTGTTTACAGCCATGATGCTTTGAACCTTAAGCAATTTTACATATTTTTAACCTGTCTAATAATTCAGGAAACAAAAAACTACATCAAAACTGATCCAAAAGTTTATTATGTGGACATACTAAGCCTTTGTTTTCTGGCTGTCTTTAACCAAATCTTTTACCTTATTCATATCAGCCATTTGAGCATATCCCAATTTTGCTGTGCATCTAAATACTGTACTCCAGATTTATATCTGACATGTCACACATGCTAATCTTACCTGAAGTAATGAGGCCAAAACTACACCAGATTCTGCCAACAAAGACTGGCACAGAGTCCTTAATAGTGTAAAGTCTACTAGGAAGGGGCTCACAGCTGTGACCTCCACTTTGATGGGGCAATAGGATGTTGAGGACCAAAGTAACACCAAGAGAGTGACTTTAGCTAAGGAGAGGTTATGGCTTGTAGCTGGGAAATGCACTGATTCAGTGAAGTCATTGGGCAGCCTCTGCAGAACAGGCAGGAAATTTCTTTTGGTTAATCAGAAAAATGTTGACTAAACTGCAAAATCATGGTTTGCTTAAAACTGAACCTAGACTCTTCACAGCCAGCCAATGCCCATGATCAGCCACTAAGTTTTGGCTTTTGGCTTTAGCCATCCTTGGAAAGTCTGTTATGCATCCATATTGTGAACTAGGATTGAAAATGCTGCATTTCAAAAATACAGGACAGACCTCAGATGTCCTTAATGACCAGGGTTTTGGGGACTGGGACGTAGAAAAAAGGGGTGCAGCACAGATGGGAAGTGTCGGGGGGAGGGCTTAGCCCTCTGCCTGGCACTAGGACCAAGAAATCTGCCCTAACAGCTGTTGCTCTGCCCCACTATGCAGTAGCTCCATCCCTTCAACCCAGCTTCCCTTGACCCCAGCTCCCTGTGCAACCAGGTCCTGTGCTTCTGCCTCCTGACTCAGTTGAGACCAGCTACCTTGCCTGCTGTATGGAGAGCCTTCCTGACTGCCCGCAACCCCTGCAGCCCTGCCTCCTATTGTACAGGTAAACCAATCGAATTTTTTTTTTTACTGACGGAAGACACAGCCAATGAACTCTGGCTGTTTCATCCGCAGCACATGTGTATGTGCCCACAAAAGGGGCGGGAGCAGGCAGAGGAAGAAATACAGGATAAAAGGCATCCTGCACTGAATTAGTACATGACAGGCAATTTTTTATTTAAATAAGGGATGTCCCTTACAATACGGGACGACCCTACGTTGGCAACCCTACAATGTAAACAGTGTTTAGGTGTCATAGGAGTTTTGAGAGCAGTTCCAATGACTAAGTGCTGCTTTTGCATATGTAAAATAGGTTAATATGTTTGAAAAGCAATAGGACTCATCAATACTCCATTTCTCACTATTATTTACTAGCAGCTGAAAGCCCGTGCTGTTGCATGAGTGCGATTTGTAAAGTTGGGTATAAAAAAAACTGAAAATGACTGAACTTGAAAACCAGATAGTAACACACCACAAATACCAGTGATGATTCAACGTAGTGACATTCTAAACAGAAAGAACTCTCACCATGCTTGTAGCTGTTTTTTAACATGCCACACTGACTCAAACAGACATTGTTCACGGAGGACTGCCCTCTGACGAGATTTGATAGTGGTCTGAGGGCTCTGCACTTCACTGATGAGGCACCGACAAACTGGCTTGGCAAGCTCGTATGCAATAAGGCTTCAAAGAGAGACAGAGTACCAATCCCAGAATCTTACTATATAAATATCATCATAACACCGCGTAGCCCCAGTCACGGACCAGGAACCCACTGGTGCTGTGAAAATACATAACAAGACAGTACCTGCCACAAAGAACATACAATCTAAGTAACTCTTTAAACAATTAATCTACCTTTCATTTTGGAGTCTGCATCATTTTATATAAACTTATTTCTAAAATAAAAAAATACATTTCCTTGATGTTCTAGTTTAATAATTTCTAAATAATTTCAATGTGCAGGAAAAAAAACTTTTGCCTTTTCTAAAATGCCAACCAATACTGTCTTCTCAGATCCTGCAACTGAAAATTTTATGGGGAAAGAGAAACCTATGAAACACAGAATAATGCCTCTTCAAATATGAATAAAATCAACATTCATCATTTACATGCAAATGATTTTGTTTTTTCAGCATAAATAATTTTTAGTTTTATCAAGTTTCCCACGTGATCCAAAATATTTTCATTTTGTTTTAATGCATCTCACTACTTTAGAGTAGATTTTGCCATTCCAGCTGACCTTTAAGAAGCTTACAGTGTACAGTAAGAATTAAATTGGTTCTTTCACTTGACTGTAGTCCCTAAGGACATGAATTTCAGGCAAGCTCTCTGCAGAAGTACTGCTGTTAGAAAAAGCATAGCTTCTACTTGTTAACAATAGACACTGGCAGCTATCAAACGTACTATACAGAGAACATGAAGAAAGTCACAGTACTTTTGTCTGCCATTATGCCTTTGAGAAGGCTACCTCATTTAAGACTTACCTGTACTCAGAACTTATATCTAAATGCTTGTCTTTTCAAATTGATCTGATGCAAAAATCTGATAAGCTGCCTAGCTTTGGTGATTGAGATGACTCAAAAGAGCATTTACTATTAATTTCAAAGTTTTGTACAAAATCCCTTATAGTACCCCTGTGAGGAATGTAAGTATTCCCATTTTATACAGATGTGGACCAGACACAGAAAGGTTAAGAACCTGATTTTCACAGGTGGCTGAGTGCTTAGAACTCCAGTGGAAACTGCAGGTTCTTAACACCTCTGAAAATCAAGCTCTAAATGACTTTGCCCAAGGCCACAAAATGATGCAGGGGCAGAGCAGAGATTAGGGCTTCTGGCTCACTCAGTAATCCTGAAACTACTCTAATGGTATATCTTCACTACCAATGTAAAAGCGGTGCCATGGCAGCGCTTTAACGTGGCTGTGTAGTTGCGGCACCAGTGCTGGGAGAAAGCTCTCCCAGAGCTGTAAAAACCCCACCCGCATGACAGGAGTAGCTCCCAGCACTGGTACACTGTCTACACTGCCACTTTACAGTGTTGAAACTTGCATCGCTCAGGGGGGTGTTTAGTCGCACCTCTGAGCGAGAAAGTTTCAGTGCTGTAAAGTGGCAGCGTAGACAAGGCCTAAGACATGGTCTTCACTACAAAAAAAGTATGTGTATGGTGAAGGGGGTGTAGAGATACCATATGCTAACACACACATGGTAACTAAGGAAGAGCCTAGTGCAGAGGTCGGCAACCTACGGCACGCGAGCCGATTTTTAAAGGCACGCTGCTGCTTGCTGGGTCCCAGCCGCCCGCCCCGCTCAGCCCACTGCTGAACCCAGGCCGGGACCCCGGCAGGCAGCAGCGTGCCATTCAAAATCCTGCCTGCCCTGGCCTGCTCTTCTCCGCCCCCCCGTGGGGGCAGGGTGAAGAAGCTTGGTCCTGCCGGCTGCTGCTGCAAGACAGGCAAGCTCCCCCCTACCCTGCTTCTTCCCCAGCCGTGCTGGGTTCCTACTGCTCCTCCTCTCTCTCCCTGCCTACGATCAGCTGATGGCCCTTGTGAGGGAGGGGGAGAAGCGGAGCCCTGCGCTGCTCCGGGGAGGAGGCGGAGAAGAGGTGGGGACGGGGCCTTGGGGAAGGGAGGTGGAATCAGGGCATATCCCCTCCAGCCCCCTGCCGTGAGCCGCTCTGGGCAGGGGGCTGGGAGCACCCCCACGACCCTAGCCCACACCCCCAGCCCTCTGCCCTGACCCCTACACCCCTCCACACACACTCCCAGCCCTCTGCCCTGACCCCTACACCCCCCCCACGACCCCAGCCCTGACTCCAGCCCCCCCCCACACCCCATGCCCTGACTCCTGCACCCTCCTCACACACCCACAGCCCCCGCCCTGATTCCTATGCCCCCCACACCCTATGCTCTGACTCTTGCACCCACCACATTCCCACCCCCACCCTGAGCACCAAACGGGAGCTCCTGCACCCCTTGCACCAAATGGGAGCTGCCCAGGCAAGTGCTCCACACCCAAACCTCCTGCCCCAACCCTGAGCCCCCTCCCTCATTCTAGCTGCTGGTCAGACCCTGCACCCTAACCCCCAGCCTGCTCCTTCACCTCCAGCCCTGTGCTCAGTGCACTCCCACCCTCAGCTCAGTACAAAGAGAGAGGAAGAGAATGGCCTAGAACCAGGGAGAAGGTAGGTACCCACTCTATATGGGCAGGGCTGGGACCCCAGACTGGCAGTGGGCTGAGAGGGGCTGGCAGCCAGGACCCTGGCTGGCAGGAACCAGCAGATGGAACCTCAGACCGGCAGTGGGCTGAGCCGCTCAGACCACTGTTAGTCTGGGGTTCTGGCTGCCGGCCCCTTGCCAGCTGGGGTCCCGGCCGCAGGCCCCGCTCAGCCTGCTGCCAGCCTAGGTGAATGGAATCCCAGGCTGGCAGCGGGCTGAGGGCCGGCGGCGTAAGATCAGCATTTTAATTTAATTTTAAATGAAGCTTCTTAAACATTTTGAAAATCTTGTTTACTTTACATATGACAATAGTTTAATTACATAATATATAGACTTATAGCGACAGACCTTCTAAAAAACGTTAAAATGTATTACTGGCACGTGAAACCTTAAATTAAAGTGAATAAATGAAGACTCGGCACACCACTTCTGAAAGGTTGCCGACCCCTGGCCTAGTGTCTACCTTGACCTGCTCATGTGTTAAAATGACACACTGCCTTGTCCTCACTAGGATTTTACCACGCGGTTTAACAAAAAACAAAACAAAAATTTTCTAGGGTGGATGCACCCCAAAAGGAAGTTTCTTTGGCAGAACTAAACCCAATATTGGTCATGATGGCAAGAAATCAGATGCCCTCCTGTCCCAAAGATTTTCCCAAAGAAAAAACATTTGTCTGAAATTTACATTTCAAATTTTAAACAATGGCAAGACAGATTTTTGATTTGGAAAAGCAGCATATTCTCAGGGGTAAGCACTGTATAGAAACCATAGCATCTGATATTTGTAAGTATGTGCATATACATTTGACAGTAATAATATTTGATACATATAACTACTAATAGCACAGAATAATCTACATAAAAATGACTGCTTTAAATAAATTCTTAACCAAGCATTTTCCATAAATAAGCTATAGCAGTAGCTGCCTAATTTTGGTTTTACAAACAATATTTGCCTATTGTGACAGGGTCAGGCCAGATGGCTACAGGAAAGTGATAGAAGGCAGATATATTAGCCCCAGGTTAAGTAGGTCCTTTTTCCCTGGGTAAGGTAACAGGGAAGGTTCCAGAACAATCAGGAACTTTCTGGAAACAATTAAGGCAGACAGGCTGATTCAAACACCTGCAGCCAATCAAGAAGCCAATCAAGAAGCTTCTAGAATCAATTAAGGCAGGCTAATCAGGGCACCTGGGTTTAAAAAGGAGCTCACTTCAGTTTGTGGTGTGTGCGCGAGAAGCTGGGAGCAAGAGGCGCAAGAAGCTGAGAATGAGAAGGCGTACTACTGGAAGACTAAAGTGAGAATAAAGAAGGTGTTCGGAGGAGGCCATGGGAAAGTAGCCCAGGGAGTTGTAGCTGTCACGCAGCTGTTACAGAAACCACTGTAGAGAGCAGCAATCCACATGGCCCTGGGCTGGAACCCGGAGTAGAGGGTGGACCCGCCTTCCCCCCATCCCTCCAACTCCCTACTTGATACTGGAGGAGTTGAACTGGACTGTGGGTTCCACCAGAGGGGAAGGTCTCTGGCCTGTTCCCCAATCTACGTGGATCAGCAGAGACTGCGGGGATTGTTCTTCTTCTGTTTCTCCATGCTGGCCAGTGATGAGGCTAACTGAGCGAACGGCAGATTTGAGCCACGAAAGTGGCCAAACTGAGGGCTGCCGTGAACCTCTGAGGTGAGCAAATCTGCCAATAAGCGCAGGACCCACCAAGGCAGAGGAGGGACTTTGTCACACTATAAGTATGAAAGTCCTAGCAGAACATATAAAGAAAAAAGGGAATGGAGGGATCAGTCATGCTTCTGTTTTAGAATGAAAGTATTTCCACAAATTAATAATAATAATACTTAATACTACTACTACTAATAATAATAATTTTACAAAACATAAAAGTGCTTTTTATTTTGAATGCCAAAATATCTCTATCTTTTAAACTAGTAACAAAAAGTAACATTTAAACAATAAAATTAATATCCTCCAAAAAAAATAGATTAACGTCATCATGGCATTTGGAAGAGAAACATTTAATTACACCACTATGATTAATTAAAGCAAGGCATATGAAGGATCTAGAAAATGGCTTAATTCCAAAATTCTGTACAAGATCAACACTTCGGGGTATGGGTATGGAACACTTCATTTTGGGTATCAAAAGCAGCAATAATTATTTGGAGAATGTATTTTTCAAATGACTACAAATTGTAACAAGCTCTTCAAAAACTCTCAGCATACTATTCAGTAGAGCAGTCTTCTGCAGCACCTAAGCAGCAATGCTGATTTGCTACTGCATTGTGGGAAAATGCCTGCTGCTGTGAGTGACTACATTAACTTTGCTAATTCTTCATGTACTGCAGCAGACCTCATAACTACTGTATGAATTGTCAAGAGTTTGAAAACACCTTCCTTGATCCAACAGGCACATTTTTGAAATGTGGATGCTCTTTGCAAAACGTACCCACAATGTACAAAGGCATACTATTTTAGCAAACCTTAGGCTGAAAGCATACCAGAGAGCATTATTTTTCATACAACAGGGCAATGTTTGTGGTCAGTGGAGGCTGACCAGGAGATGGAAGCATTGTGCACCATACATTTAATCAGCGTCAAGGGCCAATCTATAGAGAGATCTTGCCAGTACCAGAAGAAGCTGCGTGTCAAACCTTTCATTGGAAGGTATTATACTTTCAAAGCTGTTGTCAGTTGATCAACTGTTTGAAATATGGAAAATAAAGTCTAGCCTTTTCATGATGTCATTTATATCACCGCAAGCCATCTTTTCTAAAGTAATGGGTTTTTTTTAAATGACAATATTTAATACTGTGCTCTTAAATAACTTAATTTTAAAACTTCATTGAAGAGAAACTGCACATTTTTGATAAATGGAAGAATTCTGTCAAACACAAAAACAAGCATGTTTTTAAAAAATACAAGAAAATATTGCCAGCACTTTAGATTTATGTGATGTAGATGTATCTTCCATTACAGAGGTTCTCAAACTATGGTCCGCGGACCACTACTGGTCCACGAGCTCCATTCAGGTGTCTGTGGATAGTTGCCTCTAAGGTGCGTGCCTGGGCAGCCGCACATGAGAGAATGAAGGGCCACCCACCTAATTAGTGGAGCCACACAAGTGTGGCTCCACTAATTAGGTGCCTGGACCCTGGAGAAGACGCACATGTAAGGTGAGATGGTGGCCTTGGGGAAAATAGGGGGTAGATAGGAGGGGGCAGTGGGCTGAGAAGAGGGGGGGGGGGGGATTTGGGATGTACAGGGCTGTGGTGGTCAGAGAAAAGAGGCCACTTTCCCCAGCTTCAGGGCTGTGGCTACCAGAGAGAGACCCCCCTCCTTTCCAGCCCTGGGGCTGCTGCAGTGGGGGAGAGAGGGAGACACCCCCTGCTTCACAGCCTCAGCTCTGTGGCTGCCGTGGCCGGGGAGAGAGGGCACATCCATCACACTAGAAAGGCAATATTACTGATATTAAAATATGAGTTGTGTGCTTTTAGTTGTAGAACAAAAAAACAATTACTACTTTTTTTTAATATAGTGCTTTTATCGAAAGCGCTTTACAATAGTTAGCTAACGGTACAAACAACATTTGGAAAGATCATTAAGTTGTCTGCCAAGACCCTCAGCAATTTTCAAGTGGTCCACAAAAAAAAAGTTTGAGAACCACTGTTCTGCTACATACTAAAATCTTCACATACTAAAATATTGCTTGCTAGTAATAAATTACTCGATACTTACTGATATCTAAACGTCTTAATCCAATTTTACACAAACAAATCCAATAATTACTGCATATGCTTTTTAATGATTACAATCTGAGAAAGCCCAACTATACAAAAAAGCGTTATAAGCCATTGTACTGATGTAATGAATAGGATCAATCTACCAGATTTCAGTAAGTACAACAGCTTTTAAGTACATTTCTGTGACATAAGGAAAGAATATGAATAAATGACAGAAACTGGTGAAGCCACAAAATACTGATTTATAGCAGGATTATTAACATTCCACTACACTACAGAATTCTACACCCATGGCCCCCAGTTGCCCAAACTGGCGTTTGTAACTTTTTTTTTTTTTTTAAAGGCATTCTGAAACAGGAATAGTTAAAACCAGAAATGCATTCTTGGCTTCTACTGTGACAGGATTTATTTACAGCTTCTGTTAAACACAGCAGCTCCACTACAAACTATTGTATGTGAGAAGAATTTTTGATTATACAATGCTACTGCCTCACTCCGTTAAACATATCATGCCAATGTATTATTTTTTTCCTTCAGCAATTCGTTCAGGTCATTGTTTGATGGTTTATGAATTCATTACAGGAAACAGATGGATCCCATAATTCAGCGCTATTCTCCCACTCAATAATACAGGCAATTCTCCCCCCCCCCCCCATCTTGCTCCCCACTCCAAATCAATCTTAATGAAGCCACTTCCTTGATGTCCAAATCCCTGCACAAGTATGTTGCGCAGAGAAACAGAAGTTATTAAAGCAACCTTGAAACAGTAAATGCCTTTTTGATAAGACAGAGAACATTAGCATGCCCATACATAAGCACCGCCTCCTGGAACCAGATACAAATGCTAGCGCTTACCCAACTCAGCTGAGAAATAAAAATTCTAGGTCAAAAGCACAGATGCTCTGATAAGTAGTAAATTCATTTTTAATTGCTGAAAAAAATTCTTACAGGGAAAATTTTTTTCCTCCAATCCACTTTTAAATGGTGAATTTTCATTTAGAAAATTATCTCCTTTGTCTACTAAACTCTGATGTTTTTCACGACAGTGACATCTACTGGCAAAAGTAAAGGTATTTCAGCAAAACTGTTAGCTTGTTATGTAATATCCAATGATTTGTACACAAAAAGTCATCCTTCCCCCTCTCCTTCTCACCTGAACACACACATGCTTTTCTCCTTAAAATCTATCAGATGTAACAATGAATTTCACTTTGACACTGACAATGAAACAAGATGGTTCACAAGAGAAAGAACTTTAAACAATGACTTAAGAAATGGCCTAATAACGGGCTTAAAAAATTTACCCAACAGCTACATTTTGACAACTAAGCCTACTAGCCAGGGTTAAATATAAAATTACACGGAATATGTTTGCATCACCATAACCCCCGAAGCTTTACTCCTTAGTATTCAAAGGAATAAATCAGTTCTGTGCTGTTTACTGCACACTGCATTTAAGATATTGTCAATCAATTTTCTATTTGACAAGACCCGAAGAAGAGCTGTGTAGCTCGAAAGCTTGTCATCTCTTTCACCAACACAAGTTGGTCCAATAAAAAATATTACAGCATCCAGTTTGTCTCTCTCTAATGTTTAAAAACGTAATTTATGTCTCAGGTCAGTGTCAGCTTCCTCTTTTTCATTCTCCACCCTCACCTCTTTATATCTTTTCTTCTTTTGTTCCTTATGTGTGCTCTACCTCTTTCCCTTATTTTCTTTTCATTCTCCAAAATCTTTCCTTGCACCAAGCTTCTTCCCTACCAATTTCCCCCATTCTCCCCAGTCTACATCAGGGTACCCTTTCACCCCTCACCTCACTCACCCTCAGCCCACCCTTGTAGCCCCTTATACATATATGGAGCTTGAAAAAATTACCAGGTACTCAGACTACTAAATAAGATGCATAAATGAAGACCAGGAGCCCAACATCCCACCGGAAATGGCAATGAAAAAAACATGTATTCCCCCTTACCCAGTTGTTGGGTTTTCTAATAGGGTGATGTCCATATACCATATTCAGTGGCTCAATTTTCTGTAACCTGCAGGTAGCACATATACAATAAATTTCCAAAGGGTATGCTCTGTTCCTTCATCCCCATTCCAGAGCCTTCTCTCTGCTGTGGCAGAGTGATTCTGGTAATCCTCCTCCTCAATCTCAGTTTTGGGGTCCTCTTCCAACGAGAACAGCTCCAGTTCGCTGTTGCTCAGAACTTTCCTAAATCACAGCAGAATGTGATCTTTACCTGTTTCATGGTTACATATAGCATACCCAATAGCAGCGGTGAAAAATGACAACGTTCTATTTTCACTCTGCTCCATCTTTGGGGGCGGGGGAAAGACACTGGAGCTCTGTGTGCAGACTTACAAGTCAGCACTGCATCGGTTTATAGCTAGTTCACATTTGAAAAGCGGTCTTCAAACTTTTTTTTTCTAATGACAGTTTTGGTTCTACAGAAGTAGATGACACTCATTCAGGAAAAATCCCTACTCACTGTAGGTAAGTGATTTTTTTAAAGCGTTGCCTAAACAATATATATATTAGTGGTCTGAGGCAGCTCTTCAGCCTAGAATTAAGTTTCTAGTTTTGTGTAATATCTATACTGCAGTACCTTCCAAAGCCCTATCTATCTGCAGTCCATGTATTCTAAAGACAAATGCAGTAGTCTGCTCTGCTCATATGAATACATTTCATGGGCTTCCTCAAGGTGTGAACATGATTTGTCTTAGAACCTCACATATTCAGGCATATGATCAGAGGCAGTTGATAGATAACTACCCATCATAAATGGATATATTATAAAACAGTGAAATTTATTTG
Organism: Natator depressus; assembly: GCF_965152275.1. Taxonomy (NCBI): domain Eukaryota; kingdom Metazoa; phylum Chordata; order Testudines; family Cheloniidae; genus Natator; species Natator depressus. The sequence goes on from NC_134247.1 coordinate 17,717,456, forward strand.
CTATCTATTCAGTGGCTTTTGATTCAGACAAAAATTAATTCCTAATTTTGATACTGGAAAAGCTCCTTTGCAATTGTCATCCAGAAATATTTTATTGCCATCCGTTGGAAACCAACATTTTATGAGGAAACCTTGATAATTTATAGGCCCCACAGCGATGAGCATGTCACAAATCACATTTCCAAGAGTGAGACTTGAATATTAATATTTACAAATTAAAATAAAATCTTCCTTTCTTAACCTCCTAGAAGCACATAAAAATTCAAGTAAACTGAGAATAGTATTTAATTTGATTATACTTTCCAATTTTGAGAGCTCTAAACATTCTGTTCTTAAGCCTTCATTCCTATACTGACATTAACAGCTGCTCTCAAAACAAGGCTTTTTAAAAATCTATTATTTCTGCATCTTCCTGGATCCTCAGAGGTGCTGTTATAGCACTGTCTATACCAAATATTGTTAGACCATATGGAACCATGGCTGCTATGGGACGTCTGAACTTAAGTGTGTTTCCTTTTAACTCAGTTTTAGAATATCACCTAGCCCTAACATAGGGCTTTTTGTCAGTAGATCCCAAAGCACTTTACAAAGGTCAGTATCATTATCCCTATTTGAAAGGAGGGGAAATTGAAGCACAGAGGTGAAGCGACTTACCCACAGTCACCCAGCAGGCCAGTGGCAGAACCAGGCACAGAACTCAGGTCTCAGTCCAATGCCGTATCAGCTAGAGCCACACAGCTTCCCTAGAGAGTACAATTCCTACAGACCCCTCTCTATCCCATCACTAACTGTCCTTATGGAAATGGGCACAAATTTCAGTACCAAATTCTGGCTGTTAACAAATCAATGGGAGTTTTTGACAAGTGAGACCAGTCTTTGACCCTTAAACCCGAATAAATCCTTCTCCAAGCACACAGTGTTTTCAAAGCTGGGAAGACTCCTTGACCCTCACCATGGAACACATCACCACACCCTCTCTATAGGCTCTATTCACTTTGCTACCCACCTTCAGTTTGTATACTGGAATAGTTCTGCTCCAAGAGGACGCTCTACATCTGCAGACGAGTGGGCAAGGTTGGTTTGTTTAATGCACTCCAACCTTTGTACATGAGGCTATAATTCCATGAAATGAGACTGGAACAAGGTTCTTCCCCTAGACCTAAAGGACCCTACCACCACTATATTTTCTTCTCTGAAAGACTCCCATCATCTTTTCTCAGTCGAAGACAGTACCAAAAATAAGTAATTTAATCCATGTTTTTCACATTTCCTGTTCTCCTATATTTTACATTACATATTTTGGATAGTCTGTCTGAGGTCCACTCTTAGGAAACACTGCAGATGGTGTAAGAAATTACAGAAAGTCAAACAAATGGTTTGGCTCTTGCTACGAGCACCCCAGAATGAAGATACTGCCTTCATTTATATACACTGTTAGCATATTATTATTTAAATGGTTAGACAAAAGTGCATTTCCCAGAATACTGTAAGTCTCATCTTCCTAGCCTATCCATTTTTATTACAGGGTCTCCACCTCAGTCTTTTCATCCCTTCTTGTTTCAATGTGTGCTTAAATGTCTTCTTCTCTCAAACTGAGTTTGAGTAGCTTCTTTTTAAATACTGTTTTGAAGTCATACAACAACTCAAGCCTGAAGCCCGAAGGAAAATCCATGATATCAAAAATAAGTGGTGGCAAGAAAAGGCCATGGAGATTGAGCTTTATGCTGATAAACATGACATGAGTTTTTTTTTCCAGGCAATAAGGTCCATTTATGGTCCTTGCTTCCATGAACCCACCCCAGTCCAAGCTCAAGATGGGTCAACGTATTTTAAGGACAGCAAAGCCATTAAAGCCAGATGGAAGGAGCGTTTTGAGTTACTCCTGAACTGTGAGTCAACTGTCTCTGATGCCACTATCGAATCTATACCTCAATGATACGAAAAAGAATCACTTGCTCACACCCCCTTGCTCCCCCCGTCGAAATAGTAACACAAGCCATTAAGCAAACTAAGAACAACAAGGCAGCAGGGCCAGATGGCATACTAGCTGAAGTCTACAAGTTTGGAGGTGAGGAATTGGTAAGGAAGCTCCACAAACTTTTTCTTCATATCTGGTATAATGAGACAATTCCAGAAGACTTGAGAAACGCTAACACCGATAAGTCGGAGTGTGAAAACTACTGAGGCATTGCCTTGCTATCTACAACAGGGAAAATTCTTGCCCATATCCCCTTAAACCAACTACTTCCCCTTGTTGAAGAAATACTGCCGCAATCTCAGTGCGGTTTTAGACCATCCCGCGGGACAACCAACATGAGCTTCATTGCCTGTCAAATCCAGGAAAAATCTTGGTATTAAAATCACGACCTGTACGTGGCTTTCATCGATTTGACAAAGGCCTTTGACTCTGTCAATCGCGAAGCCCTGTGGAAGGTGCTGGCCAGATTTGGCTGCCCTCCAAAATTTATTAAGTCCTAAGTCTTCTCCATGATCTGATGACTGTCACAGTTCTCTGTAATGGCCTTGAGATGGAACCTTTCATCATCAAAACTGGGGTTAAACAATGCGTTATTACCCCAACCCTGTTTTCCATCTATTTAGTAGTTATTTTGGTCCTCGTTAAAGATCACCTCCCCAACGGAGTTGACATTCAATGTAGAATGGATGGGCAGCTCTTTAATCTTCGACATCTCCGCTCAAAGTCTAAAGTCTTCAGGATATCCATTACTGATCTTCAATATGCTGATGATTGCGACATCCTCGCACACACCGAGAATGACCTGGATTTACTTGCACAAGCTTACTGAAGCCTAGGACTCTCACTGAATATTGAGAAGGCTAAAGTGCTCTATCAACCTGACTTTGGAGACAGTTGAGCACTTTTGCTACCTTGGTAGCCAACCTTCTCAAAATGCAAAGATCGACAGAGGAATCCAGCACAGGATCCAGTGTGCAAGTGCTTCCTTTGGGAAATTGCTCTGACGTGTTTTCACAGACCGTGATCTACAGCTGGACACCAAGATCCAAGACAATTGTTGTTCCTACACTCCTCTATGGACGTGAATCCTGGGTGACCTATTGACAGCACCTCAAGAGTTTGGAGAGGTATCACCAATGATGCCTCCAGAAGATCCTTCGCTTCAAGTGGCACTAATGCCAGCATCCTCGCTGAAGCCAATATCACCAGCATTGAAGCAATGATCCTCATGAACCAATTTTACTGAGCTGGACTTTGTGTGCGGATGCCAGACTCTTGCCTCCCAAAATAAGTCTTCTACTCTCAGTTCACCCATGGTGGTCAGAGGAAATGCTACAAAGATACACTGAAAGCGTACCTTAAGAAAACTGATGTGGACATCACAAGCTTGGAGGAGCAAGCCACCAACCGACCCCAATGGAGCCATATCCTCCATAAGGCAGTGGCCCACTTCAAGAAGAAGTGCCTTGCCCTCGAAGCTGGAGAGGGAAGGAAGGAAGAAAAAAGAAATAACTTTCTCCCAGCAGGCAGCTGGCCTGCCACAAAATGCCTGTACCTACAGTGGGCAGATTTGCGGTTCCAGGATTGGACTCCTGAGTCATTTCAGGACCCATATGTAAATCTGTGGTAGAGATCATCCTCTAGTTGAGGGATGGCCAAACACCCACTAGGCAAAATGCTTCCAGCCTAGACAGCTCATGGTGAAGGGCCTATTCAGAGTAATGAGCCATTAGGAAAAACAACAGACCTTAGGAGAAGCTTATCCATCACCTGGTGAACCTTCCTGAGAACGCTCCAAACAGCCTGTGGCTGCTATGACTCAGCAGGGCATGTGATCAGACCACATGACACTGATCTCCATTTGGGTACCTGTTTTTTCCCCCACAAATTGGGAACTGTTTTTTTAAACAGTGTTCCCGCCATATGGAAAAGCTGTATCAGGTAGGGAGTGACATCATCTGTTGTTCACTCCCCCACAACTCAATGCCTGAGAAAAGCTCTGAAAGAAAAGGGGGTGGAGAGCCCACGCTGCAAAGCAAGTGCTGCTTGTATCATCAGTCGGGGAGAAATTGGTAATTCATATCCAATCTTTCTAGTATCCTTGTCTTAGTTTGTGGTTTATTTACTAGGTAATCTGCTTTGATCTGTTTGCTATCATTTATAATCACTTACAATCTATCTTTTGTAGTTAATAAACTTGTTTTATGTTTTAACCTAAATCAGCGTGCCTTTAAGTGAAGTGTCTGGGGAAAAATCTCGGCTTGGTTAACAGACTTGTTGCATATTCCTCTCCACACTGAGGGAGAGGCAAACTGAGTAATAAATTCATACTGGCCAGGGTTTTGACCAGGGCAGAATGGTACAGCTCTGAGGTTCTAGGCTGAGAAGGTGGGGGTTATCTTGGCTGTAGCCCTCCATTGTTGGTTCATGCAGGGGCTGGTCAGCCTGCATGTAACTGCAGCTGGGTGTGTCCCTGTCTGTGTGAATGCTGGTGGGAGTGTAGGACTAGGAGCAGTCTACAGCTTGTCACAGCAGCACAGTGTGAGAGGGAATCCAGGCTGGTGGGTCAGAGGGCTCAGGGGAACCCCAATTCCAAGTGGTACCCCGGTGGGAACCCATCACAGGGGGGAAAAAAATCACAGGGTCACAGCCTGAGTACTGCTGTGACTCGGGTCCAAGCCCTGTCACTTTGCAGTGTGGATGCAATTCAAGCTGCAGACCCAAGCCAAGTCTCGGTAGGGCAACATGGACATGTTTGCAAAGCTATTAGACCTGGGTCCAGCAATTATTTACAATGCAGTGTGGACCCTTGTGACCCTGAGCTAGTGCCAACTGGCAAAGGGTTCACTGCTCTATAACTGTTACTCGACAGGCCTGACAAACTCTCTATTCCTTATGCATTGCTTTCACAGTATTTATCCAAGAGGATCAAGTGAGGTATCTAAAAAAGCTTATGTCATACTGATCCTCAGTCATTGCGAGATGTATGTCCAGATGACATTTAAGGATCTGTGTATATATACTGGAAATTTATGTTTTAAAGTCTGAACCAAAGGAGAATTCACAAACAGGTTTGGACAAGACAAAGCATGTATATTCACCTGTCTGCCTTGGTTCAAATGTAAAATTATCATTATAAGCCATCACAATGGAAGGCGGTTTGCTTACAACATCAACACGAGGATGTGAAGGCAATACAGTGCCAGCACACCAGGGAATAAACCCTGGGGGTCATGTGACTCTGAGGACAAAACAGTGGCTTTGGGGAACGTAAGTGGAAGGCAAAAAGACACTCCTTCATCCGTCACTGAAGAAGCAAAAAGGACAGTGCCTTCTGTAGGCATAAAAGTTGGATCCCAGCCATGTCAGCTGGGAAGATTGAGATAAACTACTTTTGACAAGGGTTTTAGCCTGTTAAAGTTTAGACTCTAGGAATTGTGTTACACTTTTTGTTTTATATGTAACCAGATCTGTTTTCATCATTATCCTTACTCACTATCTCTTAAATCCTAGCCTTTGATAACAAGCTTTTCACTATAAATATATCTCAGTGCTGTGATGTTATATTGGAATTGATCTTCAGTTGAAGCAAACAATCTGGTGTTGTGTACTTTTCTTTCAGGGACAGTATAAGCATGCCTCAGTCTCTCTCATCTTATTAAAACCACCCTTGACTTCATTTGCCTCTCCAATTACTGAAACTTTCCATAGATCTTCTCTAATCTGGTTTCCAACCCCGCACTCTACTGAAACAGCTTTCACCAAGGTCTCTAATGACCTCTTCAAGGCCAAAGCTCAGTATCCTCATTCTCCTCAACCTATCGCCTGTCTTTCACACACACAGCCCTGCACGTCTTGAAATGTGTCCTCCCCATAGCTTTTGTGACTCCATTCTCTCTCCCCCCAAGTTCCTCTACTTCTCTAATCATTCCATCAGTGGTGCCTCCTCAACCTCTACCCAACTTTCTGTGGAGGTTGTCCAGGCCTTAATCTTCGGCAACCTCCCCTTCTCCCTCTAAATGTTACCTCTGGATAATTTCATTGAAAAACATATATTAAAACTATTGTCTCTATGCTGGCAGCTCGCGGATCTACCCCTCCACTTGGAAAGCAAGACAGGGACCTGTGTCTTCCAGTTCAAACTATATCTCAGCCCATCTTTCTGACATATTCTCATCGATATCCAGACAACAGTTTAAGCATAACATGGCCAAAACAAGGCTCTTAATCTTTCCCCCAAGGTGTCCTTCCTTTCTCTTTTTGCAGTCACTGTGGAGGGGGGCATGGATCAGTGCTCATGTTGCACTCCCCGTCAATACCTGGCCCAGGGAAGCTCATGATCTAAACAGTGGACCAAATTTGGTCATGAATCCTGGTTATGTGCTACCTGAGGCATATTGCACATATGCTAAGAAGTCGACACTGTGGATAAACCATCACCTTCCTTGTCACTCAGATCCAAAGCTTGAGCACAGCCTTTAACATGGCTCTCTTTCTAGATTTTCACATCCAGACCACGTTTAATATCTGTCACTTCTTCCTGCATAACACCTTGAAAACCCAGCCTTTCCTCTTCATCCACACAGCTGAAATTCTTGTCCAGGCCCTTGTAATTTCATGTCTTAACTACTGCAACCTCTTCCTCTCTAGCATTGTCATATTCCATTTTGCCCCCATTTGTATCTAAATAATAGATCTGATGCAAAATCACTTTCATGGTTCGTCACTTCAACCATGCCTTTTTCACATTCTTCCATCTCCACTACATCAAACACAATCTCTTGTCTTTGCTTTGAAAGCCCTTCACTGTCTATCCCAGTGCTTTTCAAACTTTTTGTATTGGTGAACCCCTTTCACACAGCAAGCCTCTGAATGTGACCCCCCCCGTATAAATTAAAAATGGGGGGAGTTAGTTTAATTTAATTTAATGGGAGCTCAGGACTTTCAGCCCCACGGAGCTGACAGCTCGCAACCCCCATGTAACCACCTAGTGACCCCTTGAGGGGCATGACCCTCAGTTGGAGAACCCCGGTCTATCCCAACCCTATCACCTCTTACACAGTATTGAGACATCAACTCCCAACTCTGCTATGCCAACGATATCGCCTCTATTGTTCATTTTTAAAATTTCTGAACACCGTCATGCTCCTTTTCATGTCATTCTTATGCACTGGAGGAGCTCACTGAAGGCATCTGCAGGGCCACCTCATTTTTCTACTTCAAATTCCCTCTTAAAACTCTTCATGCCTACAAAAAAAACCAACAATGGTTAGGCAGCTGGTGTGCTATGAACACAGGTTATGCTGACCATTAGTATCTCACTGCTTCTTTGTATCACTTCTCCTCACCTCTGCCCCCTCAGTCTGTTTCTTGCACTCACTTGTTTCTCATCTTACAAGCTTAGATTGTAAGCTTTTGGGGGCAAAGACTGTCTTTGTGTGTTTGTACATTGCCGAGCACAATGGGGCTCTCATCCATGACTGGAGCACCTAGATGCTATCACAATACAAACAAACAAACATTAACAACTGTTTCTTTGTTATAGGATAAAAGCCTCAAGATGTCATGAAGCATCCTTTTTTCTGGGTCAAACATAACCACAAACTGTGATTCTTAATTCATTCTTGTTTCCTTTATGTCATAAATACAGCTCATTTCCCCATCCTCTTACATTACAGCCAGTCCACTGCACTTTTGCTTTTTTCACAGTACTTAGGATGTTTTTCACTATGGTTTATTCTTGATGAGGTATTTTTCTGTATTTCAACATTATAACCTGTGTACTAATTAGCATGCTTTGCTGACTAGATTTTAGCTTCTGTTGCATATTCTTGAAGAATGATTGCATTTCTTGTCATTTTCATAGCTGTCAGCAGCCAGGTATCTAGCCTTTCTTAAACAAAGATACAGAACTTGCTTTGCATTATGTTATTCAATTTCCTAAAAGCTTTTGTCAATCACATTCTTTATCATTAGGTTTTGTTTTAACATGCAGTAGTAGTCTGTCAAAGAAAACTTAAATCCTTAACAACTTCTAATACTTTCTTCTGCACTTTTCTTCTATTTGCATGAAATAAGATTTTAATCTTCAAGTAAATTCACAGTTTACATTCAATGCTCTTTGTAAACTTACTAAAAAGTGAGAACTCGAAATTCTGGAATCACAGTCTGGGGAACTGAACAGTTAAAGTTACCATAGTTTTCATGGCTAAATTCTCCTGGGATGAGAGCTGATAACTGATGGTAACTTTCACTGCTTAATACTCTCTCTCTGATTTCTTTCAAACTACAGATCTCCTTCTCACTGATGTGAATTAGCATTTATGAATCCATATGACTTAATTCTAATATTAATCATTCATTTTTATATCACACATGCCTTTCAAAAAAACCCCATTGTGTGTGGCAAGAAGAAATACATAACTCTTGCTAGAAAACAGCCTGCAGATTACTCTCTAATTCTGAAATGTAAGCTTCATGCTATTATTTTCAGCACAGACCTATTCTTTCTTTTGCTCTCGGATATGTCGTCTTCACTCAACAACCCTGAAGAATTCAGAACTTCATTTGTAGAATTCCGATATCTGTAAACTCAACTCTCACCTCAGGAGAGGGAGGGACTAGTTCTTTGTGGAATCAGCTATTACTGAATGATTAAATGGATGGATAGAGTTGCTAAGTACTAGGAGGATTTGGTTTGCTAGTATTAGAAACTTCTGGAAGTCAGTAAATCTTCTGATAATGTGGTTCTACATAAAGCAGGTTTAGTCTTCATAGCATTCTCAGAATTCAGTAGGTAGTTTTGCGTGTATGGGTCTTTCACAGAACAGTGGAGAGAAATATATATTTAAAAATAGGAAAAAGCAATTTTAAGTCACAACAACTGACAAGTGGACCCAGGGACAGGATCCAATATCTATTACAGTGGTCCCCAAACTTTTTCTGTTGTGCCTCCCCTTGCCAATAATGAAACCTGTCTGCAGCCCTTCTGGAACCATGGCTGGGAGCGGGCTGGGGCTGGGAGCCTGGGGCAGAAGTGGAGCCACAGCCATGGCTGGGGCCCAAGCTGCAGCTGGGGTGGGGCCTTAGCAAAGCTGGGACAAAGCAGGGCTAGGTGGTGCTCACTCCTGCACCCCTGTGGGGGCTGCCCAGGGCCCACTGTGTCCCTCCCCCCCAAACATTCCTCCGTGCCCCCCTGGGGGGGGCGCACCCCACAGTTGGGGAACCACTGATCTATTAGGTTCTTCTATAATCCTCATTACCATGGTATCGGATCTTCACAAAAATTAATTTATCTCACAACAGCCCAGTAAGATCGGAAAGTATAACATTTTACAAACTAGAAGTGAGTCAGAAACTGTGTATACTACAATTTTTTTCCCCTGTACTTTTGCAATGTTGTTACCAGCAGTTCAACTTCACCAGAGAGAGTAACACCAGGAGGGCTAGTGAAGACAAGGAGCTGGTTCAGAGTTCTGTTTCACATGGTGGTTTAGACACCAGTTGCCCCCTGCTAGGATTGCTGAGAAATCAGGTGAAAATTCTAGTGTACAACAACCAGAGAAATTATGAGACTTGGCCCACTGTCACATATTAGGTTTGTGGCAGAATCAGGAATGGAATCCTTGATTTTGAAATGATGATGTCCCTTTAGTACAGATATCATACAGAAGACAGGCAAATCATTTTCTTTTAAATTGATACTAAAAAGCAAAAAATAAATTAAAGGCAATTTTGAGCAAAGGGTATGCAATGTTTGCATAACATTTTCTGTTTCAAAGGAAATTCACAAAGGGTGCTAAAGTCAGAGTGACCAAATTGTCTTTTCTTCAGTAATGAGATAGCCACTTCTAACAGCAGCTGGAAAGCTAAGTATTATTTACAGTAGAAAACTTTACAATTGCATCATAACACACCTGTACAAAGTTATTTGAAAATTCAGTTCAAAGCAATCAACACATTTATTTATAAAGAGAGATAATAGTCTGGTGTACTCATCAATTCTATTGTCTTCATCAAGAGACTAAAATTACATTAGAATGTGGGACACTACTAGATCTATAGGTTAGAGTTTACAAGAAAAAAAAAAATCTCGAGACTAGCTTTTCTTTTAAACGAATAACCTGGGGCAGTCTGGTGGATTAGCAGGTTAGAGGTTAACTTGAAGCTCTCATACTTTTATGCTGATAGAAGCAAGGAACTCCACAGAAACAAGCCTCTCTCTGCCTTTGGAAATGATGAGTGACTACAAATACACTGTATCACTCCACTGTCATATTAGAATTAATTTTTTTAAAGTTACCAACCTTCTGAATACTTAACTACAGATCAAAAAGCAACTGAGTTTTGAAAATAGAGTAGAAAGGCTGTTAAACTGGGAATATGAAGGGGGTAATGGAAAGCAAAGGCTGCTGATTTCAAATACATATGCAGCTGAATATTGTAAAGGGACACCAACTTTAAAAAAAACACTTCTGTCTGAAAATAATCTATTCAGGTGTTACTTACGATGAAACACTTAGAACTGGGTAAATTGGGATGACAGGAGTATAGTTTATTCACCCCCAAAAATACAGTTTTGGTTGACCCAAAATGTCATCCTCATAGTGGTGTCTCTGGTGCCAACTTTTAGCCCACTTATTAGGGAACTCAACTGGGATGTGGGAGACCCAAGTTCAATTCTCCAGTCTGCCTGATTTAGGGCAGGGATGTGAACTTGAGTCTCTTACATTGTAAGAGAATGCCTTAAATCACTGAGCTCTGGAGCATTCTTGGACAGGTCTCTTTCAATCTCTCCTGTGGAAGCTGTCCCACTTAGTATAACTAATTAAATAGTTATTGGAGATGGACTTGATCTTGAGTCTCCCACATCCCAGGGGACTGCCCTAACCACCAGGCGACAGCCACACTCTTCCACTCTCTCTCTTTGGCCCTTTGACTATTTAATTATTTATAAAAAGTGGAACAGCTTCAACAGGAGAGACAGAGATCAAACCCAGAATGAATCAATAGCCCCACATCGGAGGTTGGAGACCCAAGTTCAAAACCCATCATCACTTCAGGCAGAAGGGAGAAATGAACCCCGGTCTCCCGCCTCTCAGATAAGTGCTCTAACTACTGAGCTAAAATGTTATGGGGGAGACGGGGCTGGCTCCTTCTCCTCCATGAATACAGTCCTTTCAAAATGCCCCAAAACAAAATGTTTCTACTGAACAACATATCAGCATGGTATTGGTGCAAGACAGGTTAGTGATCATTGGGAGGATAAAATGGTACACAAATCAAGAAAGATTTGTTCATGTAAAAGGAAAAGGAGCTACTATAATTAAAAGTATTTCATAAGTGAGCAGTGGTCAAAATGATAGACTCAGACTTGTATCGTAGCTCTGCTTGCAGGGCATTAGATTTGTGAGTACTGTTTGCCAAGTCCATAAGTATTACAATGCATCTATTTTGCATTTCCTTTTCCTCTTAACTGTTTGATGACTCTGGTTTACGTATCTGGCCACTCCAATTATTTTCAGTTTCTATTTAAATTTTTTTTTTTTTTTTAATTACTGCTGCCTAAAAGGAGGATCTCTCCATTAAAGATCTGTCAGTAGTTTATAGATTGTAGCTTGCAAAGGCACACTGTCCTATTTATGAATCCAACAATGAAAAAACTTAACTACAAACTTTACTCACATGAGTAGCTCTACTAACTTCAGTGGGGTTATTCATGTAAATAAAATTATCCATGTCCTTAAGTACATGCAAAATCAAGGCCCTAGTATCATGTACATTTATGGGAATATATATTTCATAGAAATACTAAACTAATAATTTTGTGGTCCAGTCATGATATTTCAGATGAAGCAGATGCAGGAAGCAGAAATTATGGTACAGCTCTACACTCACCCTTTACCACAAGAGAAGGCTTTTCTGAGACTCAGGCAGAGTCACTAAGGGAAAATCTTGTGTTACTGCCTCAATGGTTGGAGGCTATAACTGATGACCTGCATCCTCCTTCAGGTGCTTTTTCCACTGCTGAAAAATTAATATGCATAGCTATTTTTTTACTTCTGCCCCCAAATAAGGGTAGGTTGAGTAAAATCTGAAAATAAAAAGTAAAATTTCATCCCAGATGTATGCATGTACCAGTCAACACAAAGCACAATTATTTCATTCTCTGAAAGACCAATGTTTCTAATGCATATTATTGCAGAAATTTTTCTAAATAAATTTGAGAATTTGGGGACAGATTTAAATATTTGCTTTTTGATTTTGACAATGCAAAAAATGTTTTTTCTTTGTCTTCTGAAGTAATATGATTTTTGTGCAAAAAACATGTCTTCAAAATTACCGTTAAAAACACTTTCCTTCCTAATTTTGAAATTAGTCTTTTGGTAGTAAATGCATTGATATTGCTTTGTTTACTGATAATCTTCATATCCTAGCAGCTATTATACAATGTTGACTTCTCTGAAAATATCTGTTATGTTTCTATATGTGATCTATACCAAAACATGTAACTTTGGTGAAAGTTTAGATGTACTGTATTAATTAAATCTGACATTATAAACTACAATCTTGATCCCACAAACCCTTCGTCACACGAGCAGTCCATTTCAACTAAAGTTTTGCCATTATATTACAATATTTAGTTCTAATGTTTAGTGTTGGGATGCACTGTAGTATAAAGTATGCTATTTCTATCTAAAAAAATCTTGTAAATAAACAATTACTTCCTATACTTGAGAAGGCAAACCTCCACTTCCCTACACTGAATTATAAAAGAAACAAATATACAGAACTTATAATTTAGTACTTTCTTTCAGGCCTGTTAATACCCTTAATATTTAACACTTTTTTAAATGCCCCAAATACATAAACAATTGTCCTTTGCTAGTTTTACAAAAGCCAGCCTCTCTATGTAGGTTTTGTTTTGAACAGAGGAGTTTAAGGGCCTAACATTGAAACCTTGGCTGACACAGTATCAGAAGAACTCTTCTCATTAATTCAGCTAAAGCCAAACAGATTCTTTATATCTGCAGGGCCATCATACATTAATGACATATATGAGAAGCAGGTCGTAAATTATTCAGGAACACAAGGAATGCAGTTCCAGCAGTTTCCAGATATCTCACAAATGCTGCACGAAAGTTCTCTAAAGAAAAAGCACACTAAATTCTGATGGCCATTCTGCAATCATTTCACTGGGACTGAGCTGAAACCAATGAAGCTCAGTTCAATTTGTTGAACAGAATCTGAAAGAAAACCTTCTCAGTGAAAACGCTTCTGCACAGCAGGTCTGCTAAATGACTAGGCATTCCTTAAGAAGCTTTTTCACTAGCTCTTCAAACACAACTTTGGCATCTATAAAAGATTTAAACAAGCAGGTTCACTAAAAATAGTATGATGAGACTAGAATAAGGCATAGAGCAAACAGTACCCATTTGTCAGTGTTTACAGCAGTAGAGCCACTGTGCAAAGCAGGGCTGTTCTATTTGTTGTTTCGTTGACAGCCCTTGGTTGATCAGGCTGTCACCATAGCAACTTTCAGAGCAAAACTCACAATGCACCCAAAGGAACTCTGAGCTAAATTAACTTATTGCATGTCACCAATGAGAAATGACTGTTCAGAGGTAATTTTCTCTACTAATATGTAATAGAGTTAAACTCTCTAAATTGAATTAAATTAATTAAATGCCACTCCCAGTAAATCAGATTCTATTACATGATTGTTAAAAGAAATTAAAGATGTTTTAATAAAGATTACTATTACTAATAAGTTATTACTTCATTTTAATTCAAAATTTTGTTGAGTTTATTTCAGACACGTTCTTCCCGTGCTACAGAGGAATGCATAATCATTCCACACAAAGCTGCTTGGATCACATGCCTTTGTTTCATTCAGCTTTACTTACAATTGTCCAAAGCAATTAAGGACACCAGCAATGGGAAGGGACAGCACTATTTAAACTGAAACAGTATAGGTTACTACTGCACATCTAACATAAGGCTTTTGGGGATTTCTCAAGCCCGCTGGATCATCTCCAGAATTGTAGTTTTAGCTCTACTGTGAACTTCTGTGATGATTAAAGTGGCATTGAACAGACAGAAGAATAAGGGAGACGAGTTCTGTCTAGACAGGTCTCTAAGATAATACTTGAATCACTGTGGATTCACAAAAGACAAGGAATCTACTGCTATCTTGATTTTTTTCAAATATTGGATGACACCATTTCTTTCAAATGGGGAAGGGATGATTCAAGACTTTTCAATGTTAGGTTACAGCCATAAAACAATGAAGTTAACGCTGGACTGGATGGCAGCTGCTAAGATGCTTGCAAACCATTTACTAAACATTTAACATGCATGGAAGTTATTAAAGGTAAATTCAAGTAGTTAGTACTATTACAATCTAATGGAGTTACAAAACTATGTAACATCTGAGTACTGCATTTCTTTTAAACCAGAACCACAACATGCATGACCTACAACAGGAATCTTTTACTAACAGCAGAGGGAGCACAAGCTATTTCCTTACCTATGCTGACCTTATTGAGGACGCTGTTGCACAAACCAGAAAAAACAGATGCCAGGTTCATTTCAAATTCAATTATAAATATATAGAAAAGTCAACATTTCAGCAAAAAAAAACTCTTGTAAGAAAAAATTATATGCTTCTAAAAGGAGCTATAAGAAACAATGAAAAACAAAGACATAATGAATCATTTAAAAACCTTCTTCAGTCTCTCAACATTTTTTTTAAACCAAAAAGAGTGCATTCTAAATGCGCAGGAGTAAAGCAACAATCTAACTGAGGCTCACAGATAGCTTTAAAGTGTTCATATTTGTGAGGTATCACAAAAACAATATTATGGATTCAAGCGTGCACTGAAGTACCAACTGGAAGTTTGAATATAAGTTACAATGATTATATTTTTTAAAAGCCTTCGTTGCTCCTGTCATGCAATAACTGCCCCAAGATCAGAATATCTACATACAAAACCACAGTTGCTAATGTTCAATGATTAAGTAAGAGAAATACTTGCGTTATCCATGCAAGAGTCATTTTAATCACCTTTAATCATACCACAAAAACGACTGTTTACCCACTATACATCTAAATCAGAGGTGGGCAACCTTTTTGGCCTGAGGGCCGCATCTGGGTATGGAAATTGTATGGTGGGCCATGAATGCCCAGTGTGGGAGGGGGACTCTATGGGGTGTAGAATGTGGAGGCTCTATAAGGGATGTTACTGAGGTGGGGAAAGGGGGTGTGTGAGGGAACTCAGCCAGGGCTCGTCCCTCGACGGGGTGATTGGGCACCACACGTCTCACTACACTCTCGGCTGGGTTGGTGAATACCCAGACTATGGCACAGACCTTCAGGCTGGGTCCCACAAGCAGTTCAATATAAGCCCAGGCCCTGGGTGAGGGCAGGGCAGCAAACAGTCAGGGGCTCAGGCCCTCAGTCAGGGGTTGAGCCAAATAGTTCAATATAAGCTCTAGCTCCTAGCTTTAGCAACCAGGGGGAAGGGGAGACTGTCACCCGCAAGGTGGGTGGCAGGGGGGACGCAGTCCCACCCACTCCACTGCGTCCCAGCCCAGGGCCCTAGCAGCGGCCAAAGACCCGCTGCTGTTTCAGTGGGGATCCTGGCCGCAACACACTGACATGGGCTCTGGCGGTGCTGCAGCCAGACTGGGGTCGGCTGCCCCTGGGCTACTTCTGGACTCCCCCTCGTAGGGTACCTGGGTCAGGATGGTGTCCTTGGAGGGTTCCAGCACCACGGGCTCCTCTGGGTCACCGGCGAGGGACAGGCTCGGCAGCTCCTCTGGGCGTTGGTCAGTGTCAAGCACTGGCCGGTCTGGCCAGTCCTCGGGTTAGCCGCGGCTTGCCAGGGTCTCCCAAGCCGAAGCCAGGCCATGGGCGTCTGGCCTCTCCGGCTGCTGTTGCCCAAATGAGCTCTGGGGTTGGGCTTTTCTACTTCCTGTCCTGCACCTTGACCTCGTAGGGCGGGCGGGCACAGGATCCACTGGCTCCGCCCACTTTGGTGTCTGGGGAGGTTCTTCCCTCAGCAGGGTGGTGGGGCACCACACCGCCTCACTACAGGGGGGCTCTACAGGGACGGTACTGAGGACTCCTAGGGGCCCTGCCGGCAGTGACACCAAGGCAGCCATAACAGGCACCACCATGGGCGGAAGAACCCTAGCTGGGATGGGTGTGGCCTCTGGGAGGTTTCAAGGCTCTCAAGGGTGGGGCCGTAGGAGACTGGGAGGGAATTGGGCCGGGGGAAGGGGGAGGAGAGCTGCCACGTATGGGTGGGGGAATCTGATCCTAGAATCAGCACGGTGAAGTCGCGCCTGTGCAGTGTGGCTCTGCGCATACCGGAAGATGATGGAATTGAGAATCAGGGGCTGGGGAGTGCCAGGCAGGCGGAGCAAGCACCCGACCCTGCTCCCCGGCAGGAGCTCAAAGGCCGGATAAAAACGTCTGATGGGCTGGAAGCAGCCCGGGGGCTGTAGTTTGGCCACCCTTGAACTACATGAACGTGCATTTCTGGCAGAAAAGTAATATTTGCTAACGAAAACTATAAAGAGATGTCCAGAACACTTTATCCACCTAACATATGTTACAATAGTTATACTGTCATTAAGTTATCTGAAAGTCACATTTTGGATATTTATATGTTTTGGGGTGTTTTTAGCACCGTAAATATCCAAACTAACAGAATATTACCATAATTTTAATGTTTTCGGTGTCCCTAATCAAAAACAATGATGAAAAATATTTGGGAAACATTTTTATACCTCACTGGATCTTTTTATTATCTTGGGATGAGAATTACTTATATGAAATCCGCTGTAGATAAAATGTGCCAATCTCAGCATTACTGAATCATATTATGAACTCCCTGGATTAATTAGAGATCACTGTCCCGGCAGATCTAACCAAAAAGTCGTAATACAAGAGAAAAACTGAAAGCAGTTTATCAGAAACAATACTGGACCAACATCATACACTACCTACTTGTTAAAAGTGAGCAATAAGGAATCCTTGTTTCTACCTCTAAATTATATTTCTGCAATACGCTCCACCATGCACTTCTTTCCCTCACATCGTAAGGTACACATTCGTGGCATACATAGGTGTACTAATGGGAGGGGGGCATGTCCCCCTTCTCCCTATCTCCAACTTAAAAAAAAAAAAAAAAAAGTAATTTCTGTCTTCAAGGGCTTACAGGATGCATACATACCACTCCTGTATAGTGGGAATCCTTTTATCAGGCTAACCTATCTATAATTACCTGGTCATCCCATTTACCCTTTATACACTTTTCTAACATTCCTCAAAGATAGTGTCTCTCAAAACTGTTCCCAGATTAATTCTTAATAATTCCAGTTTCCACTGGGAGAAGTTCCCTTCCTTCTGCATAATCCATTGTTTCCCAAAGAAACATTATGGCATTGAAACCTGAAACTCAGAGAATCAAAACCTCTATTCAGAGAGCAGATTCAAAGCCCTCTTGACTCCAGGCAAAAAACTGCACATACTTGTTGCAGGGAACACCAGAAAAGCATTCTAGGTCTGCACATTTACCAGTTAAAAGAGGTCATCCAGACACATGGTTAAACTTCTTGCTTGAAGGCTTGTGGCTATGTAAACAACATTTTAGCAACCATGACACAGAAATCTCTCTCTGTGAAACTATCTTTTAGACCTAGAGGCTCAAGAAAAAAGTGGACTCGACCCTGGAGCAAGATATTCAGACAAATTGGTTGGGACTACTACCTGGGCTCCAAGAAAGGTCTAGGAGCTCAGAGTCCTTGGGGCTACCTGGGGGGAAATGGGATAGATATTGCCCTCTCCACAGTCCTGGGGATCAGTTGGAATTAGGGAAGGAGCTATATATATCTCCTTTCCCCAATTCCAAGAGAAAGCATCTCAAGCTATAACCAGGGAGAACTGAAAAATGAGGTGTTTAGAATACAATCTGGGGTGAGCAAGACCAAAGGTGATCCCCACCTATGAGCGTGAGAAAGGACACTTTTCAGAGTAGCAGCCGTGTTAGTCTGTATCCGCAAAAAGAAAAGGAGGACTTGTGGCACCTTAGAGACTAACAAATTTATCTGAGCATAAGCTTTCGTGAGCTACAGCTCACTCCATCGGATGCAAGGATACTGGGAGCCCCATTCACCTATGATAAAAGAAGGGAAGTTTCATCTGGAGAATCGGCTCTCCTTTTCCTGGAAAGTTTGAGGCTGGAGCAAAAGGCAGTTGGCAGATACCGAAACGTCACCAGAAGAGAGAAGTGGTTCACATGTTTGCATGGTGCTGCATTATGGGAGACCATCACACATGGCAGCAAAGGAGGGGAGCTCTGAGACAGACATGTGATTGAGACGACTATTCAGTAGTATGAGAGGAAGAAAAAAAAAAAGCAGTTTCTGTTGACCACATGAAAGAGGAATGAGGTGGAGAGACTTAGGATCCTTAATTTGGTGTTTGGAAAGAGGGAAGGAAGGCAGAGAACAGAGTCCTATGGCTTAAAAAATTGTCTGATGAATGCAAGGGAGAAAGCATGTCTGAACAAAGTTCTACAGCTTCCTGAGGAAACGGAAGTATCTACTATCTGATCTTGTGAGGTGACTGTTGGGCTGTATCTGAAACCATGATTTAGACAGGCAGCGTGGTCTAGTGGTTGGAGCACTGGACTGGAACTCAGGAGACAGATTCATTTCCCAGTTCTGCCACTGACCTGCTGGGTGAGTTTGGGCAAATCACTTACCCTCTCTGTGCCTCACTTTCCTCATCTGTAAAATGAGGATAAAGATAAGCACTTTAAAAAAGTGCTTTGAGATCTCTAATCAAAAGTGCTATATAAGAGCTAGGTATTATTAAACATTTCCCCAAGGAAAAAAAAAACAGTTGTCTTTGTGTATATTGAAACAGCAGAAAGCAAATACACTGTGCTACATCACAGGTGCGTATTCAAATTTATGATTTCCTTACTATTTCATTTTCAAGTTTTCCTCTGGTTGAGAAGTGGGCCACTGGTTTTATGAGATGCTTGCCAGAGAGGGACTGCAGGGAGAGGGAGCCACTAATACCAATATTTAACTACTGGAAATGAGATAGGAGAACAGGAAACCCCAGAGGGGAGGCAGGAAAGAAGTGGGAGTTTTGCAGTGGGGAGTGTTGATGTATTCAACCTCACAACAAATAGTAGCATTCAGCTGTATGATTCTGAAGGCTGCAGCAGAGGTGAAGTGCTCACAATCAGAAAAAAACTGAGCAGCAATTGGGAGACAACACCCCTATGATATGTCCACACAGCATTATGGATTCAGAGCCCAAGCAACAGCCCGAGTCACAACTTCAAAACCGCTGTCTACACATCTATTCTTAGAAATATTCTGTTGACCTGGGCTGGCAGGCTCATTCCAAAATGTTGTGTAGACATATTCCCACTGTCCTAACTCCCAGAGAATTGACAGAACTAGAAAGGAAGGCTCCTGAATACTTGGGGAACAGGATCCAGAGCAGGCGGCGGCAGCAGCAGCACTCCTGAAGACAAGCTGGGTCAGAGAGGTGCATGCTGGATTGAGGTACAGAAACAGCAGCAGGAAGACTCCTGGATTGGCCACTTAAGGTCAAAACTGTGGGGGTTAAGAGACTAAGGCGTCTAATTTGCAAAGTCATCATCCATCTGAGATCCTGGTAGCCTGAAATTCAGGATGGATCACAAGAGACGGTTTGCTTTCGTTTTCTGAGTACTGGTAGCATTAATATATTGTTGAGGATCATCATAAAAGTGCTTGGCTCCCTTTGTCCCTCTTCTCCTTTTGTTGTAACAGAGGCACTGGAGGACTAGTCACAGCCATGCTTTCAAGAAAGGAGGCAGAGAATAGCCAAGACTGGGTGGACATGGAGGCTGCCTTTCAATAGCCTATGCATTTCACTGTGTTTTGGCTCCTTGGAAGACTGTGCTGTGTAACACTGACTCTTGAAACTTGCAGGGTGGGATGGCAAGACACCAAAGAGCAGTTACTCAACCAAACATCTTATCCACTAAAAAAAAAAAAAAAAAAAAAAAAAAAAAAAGGCTTGCTTCGATAAGCGCCAAGAAACCGCAGAGAGCCACTTTCTCCTAAAAAAATTAAACCCTTGTTTCCTAAAGACCCATTAAAAAAATAAAGCATATGAGCTTTTCCAAAACCAGTTGTGATTACAGAAATTCAAGTGATTGACCATATCAGTTTGCATGGTTAAATACACTGTGTTAGGCAATCCACGTCACAGGGGGAGAGGCCAATTATTGTGCACAGAAGTATACACTGTGGGTAAATCAATCATCATAAAGCAGCATGCAGCTTGATCACAACTACCATTGTATAGCTAGGCTCAATTTATATTCTAGAAAATACAGTAATGTAGATTATTTTTTGTAAAGGAAATTGAAACTTGACAGAGAACAAGCAAGCTCTCTCTGCAGATGCTTTACCAAGGAGCCTGCCACTGCCCTAGAAAAGTGAGCTTGAACTGGACAAAGTTTGATAGACAGACCTTTATATTTGCTTTTATTCCACCTTGACAGAGTAGTCTTAGGGTTTGTCAACATGGGGAAATAGCCCAGAATAGATGTTCCACACTAGGTCCCCATGTGGACACACTTATTCTACACTGAAACTGCCTTTGTGTATTTTAGCTTAATCCACTTTTGGAAGTGAATTAAACTAAACTGCAAAAGAGCACTCTTGGTGCAGAATATGCATCCACATGGGAAGTTAGTGTGGAATAGCTATCTTGTTTTAATTTACATTCTAGTTTATTTCACAATAGCTTCCCCATGCAGACAAGCACTTACAGACGTAAGGCCCCAGACATATTATAGAATAAAAAGCTACTATGTAAAGCTTATGGGGTACTGGGTAAAATTTTCAAATGTGCCTGGTGACTTAGGTGCCTGAGTCTCATTTCCAAAAGTGACACGCACTTTGGAGACTAAGACCTACAGTTCTAAGGCCTTGTAAGGGAACTTACACTTACCTAACTCTGTAAGCATCTACACTAAAACGTCACTCCCACTGAAGTAATTCGCCCACTACACTGACTTAACGCCACCTCCACGGGAGGCATAGAGTAAACGCTGATGCAGTTAGGTTGATGCACATCAACTATTGCTGCCTTTCAGAAGTCATCTCACAATGTCCCACACTGACAGTTGAATCGCTATACTCCTGGTGAGGATGTGCACCACTGACACAAGGAGTCTAGAGTGGACATGCAAAAACGATTTAATTACTGTGGTGGCTATATATTCTTGTAACTTAGGTCGATATACTTTTGTAGTGTAGAATACCCTATATTCCAGATGCCTTTTAAACAACCCCCTCACCTACCCAGATTAAGAATGGCGACAAAAACCTTACAAGACTGCTTTCCCTGTTAACCAGGAAACTAACAAACCAGGTAGAAGAAATCTTGGCGTACCCTGAAAAACAGTCTTCAGTGAAACAAAACTGCGACAGAATGGGATAGGTCTGTATCAGCACATTATACAATATGGAGCTCATAATCTGAGCAGATCTAAATTCGCCTGAGGGCAGCCTATGATGTGTTCCATACAGCTACCATACCCAGAAAAGTTGCTTGACTTCTCATTGAGAGACAGTCACTGAGAAGCCATCAAGATTGCAACCTAGGGCCACCAACTGATGGTCTTAATTACCGGCCCACCCTCAAGAAAAAATACGCTTTCTACACAGGTGCCTACACTGGATGGGAGCTTCCCACTGTAAAACATCAGAGAGAGAGGTTAAGGGTATGTCTACCCTTAAACTGATGCTGCAGCCCTTCACGGTAGGCACTACCTATGCTGACGGGAGAGGGCTCTCCCATCAGCACTTCCCAAGAGGTGATAGCTAGGTCAACGGAAGAGTTCTTCTGTCAACCTAGTACTGTCCACACTGGGGGTTAGGTCAGCATAGTCTCTCTCAGGGATGTGGATTTTTTACACCCAAGAGACATAGCTATGCCGATGTGAATTCTAGTGTAAACCAGCCCTGAGCCTGTATTCCTTGCTTTCCTGTTACACTTTCAGGGACAGTGTAAAACGAGAAGACCAGAGTGCTCATAGCCTAAGTGGAGAATGAGTAAGTGTCTTAGAGGAGAGGGGAGTTCAGGAGATATAAGACACTGATTTTGGGGTCTAGGGTGGCTAGGCAGCAGGAACACATCCCTAAGTAGGGTGTCAGTCAAGAGGTGGAAGCCTAGGAACATGCCCTATAGCCCCTAGAGCTAGAAACAGAGAATAGACTCTACCAAGATCCAGAAATTGGGTTGCAACAGAATAGTCACCTTTCAGTAGGGTACTTGGCCAGTTTATAACAAAAACATTTATAGATAGGAAACCAGTGAGGGAACCAAGTCAAGGAGCGTGAATGGAGCCTCTCAACAACTGTAGGAGAATATTAATGAAATGAGTGGCAGTGAATAGACTGCAGAGGGATTAATCATCTGCTCTAAGGTACCTGGCTTTTAATATAGGGGACCCACCAGATAAACTATCCAGGTTTTACACCTCATCCAGCACCATGGTATCTGAGAACTTGAAACTTTCCTTTGTGCATAATAAAAGCTGAAGAATGCACTCACTGGGTACTGGAACCAACCCCTCATCCAACCTGCCTCCAGTAAGTTTAATAAAAATCCAAAGTGTCTGAAGTAACACAAAAAAGAAAAGGAGTACTTGTGAGAGCATGATGCTCTAATAAATTTGTTAGTCTCTAAGGTGCCACAAGTACTCCTTTTCTTTTTACGGATACAGACTAACACGGCTGCTACTCTGAAACCTGAAGTAACACAGACTCCTTCGGAGCTAAACTGAGATCTGAGCTTTTTTCAATACACAGTAATAGCACATAATGACTTCTAAAGCATATAACTAACAGGGTACCTATAAAGGACCATTTTGGACTCAATCTCATTTCAAAAGTCAAGTCTCAAAAAACTAGGAATCTAGACACCCTAGAACCCATAGTGTCTCCATTACATTGGGCTTTATCATCTATTGCAGTCAGCTGCAATAGTCTTGTTCCTGCTCAGGAGTCTGGCTTTAAGGGCATTTCAAGTGCTTACTAGCACACAACAAAAGCAGAATGGGTTCTGGCCATTTGGTACCACATCTTGTGCTCCCTTGATTATTTATTTAGCAAGTTCAGTTTTATTGAGTTTAAAACTTTTTTACAAACCTGATAAGCTCTCTCTGCTGGACACTCATCAGACTCTACTGCACACAAACTTTGGATGCCACATGCTCTTGGCTTACTGGGGCTGGGCAGAGTCTTTCTGGCACTGGGCCACCAAACACAGTCCAGGTGCAGACCACTGTGTGTCTGACACCCAGTAGTAGTGGCAACCTCCTTGTGGTCCAACTGTCTAGGCACTGAAACTAGTGCTGGCTCTCCTAAACCTCCTGAGAAGTTGGGAACCTGAAATATAGTAACTCTAAAGAGGAGACACCCCCCTCCCCAAGTTAATGACCCCTGATCACTCTGTATTGGTCACCCTCTCTGGAAGAGATCAGCACCTTTCGGAATTCCAATAAAAGATGGATGCAAAATGATAAGAGGTAAGGCACAGCATATTCTTAACACCAAAACTGTGTTCACACAAAAAAAATGGCATTTGTAGTTTGATGCAGTGACATACAGTAACTCCTCACTTAACGTTGTAGTTATGTTCCTGAAAAATGCAACTTTAAGTGAAACGATGTTAAGCAAATCCAATTTCCCCATAAGAATGAATGTAAATGGGGAGTTGGGTTCCAGGGAAATTTTTTTTGCCATACAGTGCAGTACTATAGTCGGGAGATGCCCCCGCCTTACCCCACACAGGCACAGCCCACTGGCACTGGAGACAATGAGGCAGGCAAGGAGGCTGAAGATGCTGTAGGCTAGGAGAAGCATGTTGCGCAGCAGCAGCTTCCCCTACTCTGCAAGCACCAGGGGCAGGGGGCTCATCCCTCAGCCCGCCCACTCCACCTCTTCCCTCAACCCCCACCCTTAACCTGCCTCTTCATCCCCCCCTCCCCCTTTACTCTGCACACTGCGCCCTTGCTCCTCCCCGCTCCCTCCCGAGCCCGCGGCAATCAGCTGGCTTACGGCATTCAGGAGGGAGGGGGGAAGAGCGAGGACACGGCGCGCAGGCTCCCCATTCATCTGCCTCCTGAACACCGCAAGCCAGCTGATTGCCGCGGGTAGGAGACAGGGGAGGGAGGGGGGAGGCTGCGTGCTGCATCCTCACTCCTCCCTCCTGCCCACAGCAATCAGCTGGCTTGCAATGTTCAGGGGGCAAGAGGGAGGGGGGAGGAGCGAGGACGCGGCGTGCAGCCTCCCCCCTCCCTCCCCTGCCTCCTGCCCACAGCAATCAGCTGGCTTGTGGTGTTCAGGACGCAGGGGAGGGAGGGGGAGCCTGCGTGCCATGTCCTCACTCCTCCCCCCTCCTTCCTGAACACCACAAGCCAGCTGATTGCTGTGGGCAGGAGGCGAGGGGAGGAGTGGGAGGGCACTGATCCGTGGGGTCTGCCAGTGGGCGGGAGGCAGTGTAGGGGAGCTGATGGTGGGCTGTCAGCTGTGGACAAGGCAGGCAGCCAAACGACGTTATAGCAAAGCATTGCACAACTTTAAATGGAGCATGTTCTGTAACTGAGCAGGGACGTAAGATCGAAACAACGTTAAGTGAGAGCACGTTAAGTGTGGAGTTACTGTATACTATATAGTTACAATGCTAAACTTAGGATTTAGAAGACCATAGGCCCCAGAGTAGTCACCTTGTAAACATAATACTTACAAAAATGTTCAAAAGCTCTTCAGAGCCACAAACAAACAAAAATTGTAATCCCCAAAGCAGTACAGGGTCTGATTCTTCCTGAAAAAGTGGGATCTGGGCATCATGGATTACAAGTGTCTTGCTGAAGTCCTCCACCTCATTCAAGCAATGATGAAGCTGTATAATCAAATGAATAGCTATACAGACAGATTTTTTATAAA
Source organism: Natator depressus (assembly GCF_965152275.1). Lineage (NCBI taxonomy): Eukaryota > Metazoa > Chordata > Testudines > Cheloniidae > Natator > Natator depressus. Next base: position 17,742,474 of record NC_134247.1, read on the forward strand.
ACCCCATTAATTTTCTTGTCAAATTTGGTCTGTAAGAGAGATACTGACTGAGGGTAAAGAGGATTTTGCAAATGAGACATGGCCCAGTTTCCACCTATGCTCACACCATTGTGGGTTTCTTATTTCAGGATGATTTCTAACTTAAGCTGGCTTTGGGCTGGTCTTCTAAGAGTTGTAGAGAATGGAAAGCTATCCATTTTTAAACAACTTCAGAGCTCTAGAGGAGCAATCTGATAATCTGGCACTCCTTGAAGAAGGGAAAAATACTATTTTAATAAAAATGAGGTTACTTTTCTCACAACTGAATAATTGCTGTTGTCACGCGCAGTGGGAGCCTGCCTTGCAGGCTTCCAAAACACACATCTAAACTAAAGTGAGGAAGAACACAAGGTACACAAAGGAGTAGGTGTTTCTCTGCTTCTCTCAAGAGAAATGTAATAAATTTGGGAAAAGTCAGAGAGAAAGGAAGCAAGTGAAGGTGGTGCCAAAAGTTATTGATGGCAATGATTGTTGCTGCTGCTTGTCAGGAGGAACAAAACAAATAACCCATCAGTTCAGATCTGATGTACTGAGGATACATTAGGATGAAAGACCACAAATATTTCATTCATGTGTCATAATAAAAACTTAAATTATCAGAATCCATGTTGCAAACATTACAATCGATGCTAGAGAGTCTTCTTTACAAAAAGAATGCATCTTCCTTTCATTTCTCACATTTGCTCCAAATTTATTAAGAACTGGGAGAGGCAGACAGGGCGGGGGGGGGGGGGGGGAGGAGAGGGTCGTGCAGGGCCAGGAGCGGAAGTGACGGATTCGTCTCTTCCGGGACCGACCGCACCAGCCGACCGCACCGGCCTGTGGGCGGAAGTGACAGATTCATCTCTTCTGGGACCAAATGTGCCGGCCAATCGCACCGGCCCGCGGGGCCTGGAGCGGTCGCCCCGATTTGCCCTACCCAAGGGACGGCTCTGGAGGCAGAACATGAGTTCAAACAGAATAAAACTAAAATCAGTACTTTTCTGCATCTGGAGTGGATAAATACCAGCTCACCAGTAGTAAGGTCTGGAACTGAAAAAAGTTTGTCCTCTCAAGATTTCCAAAAAGACCTAGAGTCTGTCCACTTTCACCTTTTTCTCCTCATCTAGTTACCATCCAAAACGTGCAAACCCATTTCCATTGCAAGGCATTCAGTATTTCCTGTAATCTTGGTCTGAGGTGGAAAATAAAACCATTACTTTTTTTCACCAAAGTACAAGAAAGCCATTTGGTTATTTCCATATGCCTTTCATTATAATCTGAATTTAAGCAGTATATAATACAAAAGCAGCTAAACAAAACTTTATGAAAGAGAATAATGAGAGTATTAGATTGTGTTCTTGAAGGTCTTAATACACTGCACTGTATTCTCAAATGACTACATATTAAAATTTAACTGAAGCATTTGTTACAGTGAGCCTCCTTCCCCCTTCAGCAGCCATAATATACGGTATGTTTTGTTACTGGAATGTCAAGCAATTCAATACAAACAGAGTGCTTTACAAGCAAGATGGCAGAGGCAGATATTCAAGCACACACTATAAATAGTCAGATGAGTCAGAGGTCATAAATCTGCTGTAAATCTTACCAGACTACTGTCTGAAACACACTTCCTAATCTTGTACAAATCTCAGAGATGTTCCCATCAAACTCTGCTGTTCCCTGACAAACTATAGATAGTCCAACATCCACCCAAATAACTTACAAGTGTAATTTGTTCCAGCCTAGTTATGTAAACATATCAGCGTTATTTTACTCCAAAAACAAAACCAGGATTCTGCTAAAAAAGGTTCTGCATTGTTTCTGGTGATAATTCACATGCAAGTTAACTACTTCAATGCTTTCTAATATGTTCTGATACACTGGGTATTGAAGGAATGTACACAACACTACATTTTGGCCAGCAGCCTAGTAAATGCACAACGCCCTAACATAACCAGAACTAAGTGTAAGGCTAAAGCTTGATCCATTTATTGCAGGAGCACTAGAAACAGCACATTTGGCAGGGGAGAAGGGAGCAGCAATCCCAAAAGCTATATAACACTTATCTGTTTAATTCAGAAATGAAACTGACTGGTTCTGAAGAAAGCCCCATGAATACAGGATGTCTTTCCCAAGGTAAGGGATCCAAAATGACAACCACACAAATTAAGCACACACTAGAGAAAATGTAACTATTTTCAAGAAACTACCTATCCCTGCACGATGCAAAAGTTATGAACATCTCTATTTTTATACATATATAAAAATATATATATGCACGCACAAACTATGTTGTATCTAAAACACTGTCAAACAGGAGTGAAAATATAACTGTCCAGGTAGATAAGTGTGTTGTAGCCAAAAAATTGGTCAGCTATCTAGAAGATTAAACAAGCCAAACAATCAAAGAAATAGTATAATTTTGACAAGTCAAAGGAAGTGGTGTTTTGTATTACTAAAAAGCTCATATAAAGTCATATTCTTTTACTTAAAAAAGAAACCAGCAATGTAAAACTAATAAACTACCAATAATATATGGACCAAGTCTGAAAACCAACGCTAAAAACAGATTAGCTCATAAAATCAAACCCCCAATAAACAAAGTGAGTCATCCTAAAACAATCAGGAGGATCATTATAAAGCACTGCAAAACTATTATATCAGTAATTTCTTTAAATAAAATTTGTTAGTCTTACAGAATTCTGTATGTCCATCTCATGTATAGATGTACATAAACAGCTAAGCTATACTTTATTTTTTTTACTTCCTTGAAATACTATTTACAGTTGTTGAGGCTCACATTTTTACCTACTCAAGACTCCTCTTGACTCAAACTTGTACTGTTATCTTTAGAAAGTATGAGAATTGGACAAGGAATTTAGAGGAATGGTGTGGAAAATTCTCAGTTTTAATCATTGCAGAATTCTGATATTTACACCACAGCTGATGATGATGATGATGATGATCTCACCACTTTTGGGGAGAAACAGCCTCTACCTTTTTGAGAACCCTCTCAACCCACACCTGGATCCCTCCACACTTGGATCCTGCCAGGCTGACGCTGCCTGGCACGGAAGGGCAGGCCCGGTCCTTGCACTGTGTCATGGTTGGGTGCAGCCTTACTGTTGGGTACCGGGGAGGGAGGGAGAGAGTTGCAGAGTGATCTCCCACCTCTGTGCAGCCAGTGGCCTGTGCTCTCCACTTTTGTTTGACAAATAAAATGTGGAGAATTGTAAAATATTGTGCACATAATTTTTCTTTTTTGATGCAGAATGCCCTGAGACGTATATATAATAAAAAAGCAAGCCACCAACAACCTCTACAACATATTGAGATTCATCTGCTTCTTAAGACTGCCAAGAAACCAAAACTGGACGTGCACTTATTTTTGTCCTGAGCTTTGGCAATATCTAAGATACAGGCACCAGAGAAACACTTGCTATTCTTCACAAACTTTATATAAGACTAAACATTGCGTTTGTTTGCAGATAAAAAAGATTTTACAAAATAAAGACAGCTGTGCTTTATGAAATGAAGTGGTAACCCAGAAACAGAGCATATGGAGAAACTGGTTTTTTGTTAGTGACTTTGAACACACAGGTACAACTTATTTATGTATATCCTTTCTTTTCATGGTTTACATTGATGTGCTCTGCAGTGGTGGGAACCTAAGCTTTAAGACAATCAGTGTAGCATTTGTTCAAGTATACACTGCCTTGTCTACACCAGACTTTTATAACATGATTTTTACCATGTGTTAGAATATGTTAGACAGTACCATATTTTTAAATCCTGGTCTAGATAAAGCCTGTGGGGCTTCAGCTGGGATAGGCAATGAGAGAAATGCAGGGAGAAGAGCAAATCAATCACCTATTATTTGCAGAGAACAGCTGTGTATTATTAGAGCAATGGTTCCCTCGGTGCCATAAGGGGGACAGGATGGGTCAGCCTCAGTGTTTATAGTCTACAAGTATCTACATTTCCTCTCTTAAAAGCCTCCCCATAGTTACTAATTAAGATTATAATAATCTAATGCAGGGGTGGGCAAACTACGGCTCGCGGGCCGGATCCAGCCCCTTGGGGCTTTGGATCCGCCTCCTCGGGATTGCCACCGCCGCGGGCTTGGTGCCACTCCTGGAAGCGGCCACACCACGTCCCTGCAGCCCCTGGGGGTGGGGGGCACAGAGGGCTCCGCGTGTTTCCCTCGCCTGTGGGTACCTCCCCCGAAGCTCCCATTGGCCAACGGGGTACCGTAGCCAATGGGAGCTTCGGGGGGAGGTACCCACAGGCGAGGGAAACACGAGGAGCCCTCTGTGCCCCCCACCCCCTACTCCCACCCCCACCGGCTGCAGGGACATGGTGCCGGCCGCTTCCCGGAGTGGCACAGCGCGGGACTGGGGCCGTCAGGCAGGGAGCCTGCCCTGGCCCCGGTGTGCACCGCTGCCACCCCGGATCCGCTCTAAGTAAGTGGCGCTGGGCCAGAGTCTGAACCCCTCCTGCACTCCACCCCCCAACTCCCTGCCCTAAGCCCCCTGCCTGCACCTCACACCCCTCCTTCACCCCAGCTCCCCACCCTGAGCCCCCTCCCGCACCCCAACCCCCTTCCCTGAGCCCCCTGCCACACCTCGCACCCCAACCCCCTTCCCTGAGCCCCCTGCCACACCTTGCACCCCAACCCCCTTCCCTGAGCCCCCTCATACACCCCGCACCCCTCCTCAGCCCGAGCCCCTTCCTGCGCACCGCACCCCCTCCCACACCCCGCACTCCAACTCCCTGCCCCGGCCCTGCAAGCAATTTCCCCACCCAGATGTGGCCCTCGGGTGAAAAAGTTTGCCCACCCCGATCTAATGGCTGCTATTTACCAGAGTGCAGAACACTTGAATGTTACAGAAGAATGCTTTGATTTACAGAATCTTCATCAGAAGAACCTATTCATCAAGTACATATAAAATAGTAAGTTTATACAATTATAGTAAATTCTAGCAAGCTGTGTAGTTCATTAGCCATTTTCTAAAATGCAGTACCATAAAAAAAAAAATCCAATAATGTGGAAGTACACCCAGTATGTGATAAAAGTATATATTCTCCCCACACCATCCAATTCTGCAGCACTTTACTCCAGTTAAACAGGAAGCAACCCTCATTTCTTATCAGAGCTCTTAAAACCTTTTTTAGTCACACAACTCTGCAGTAGTGGCCCATGAAATATTAAATATTCAGCTTACTACAATAAACCTTAGTGGCTGATGCCTCAGAAAATATGAGACAGACAAGGAGTGTGAGGTAATCTCTTTTATTGGACTGACTTCTGTTGGTGAAAGAGAGAAGCTTTCGAGCAACACGAAGCTCTTCTGTAACTGAGAAATGCCTAAGTTTCTCATCTCTTCTGAAAATTTAGAGTTTAATCCTTTTTTTAATTGAAATATGAGTGTAAGTTGTGAATGGAGCGCTTTCTAACATGGGATCAGTAACTTCAGAAGAAGCCACATATCTTTCAAAGCACCTCCTCTGCTGGGAACGTACGTTTGTTTATTCTGGAGGAGTTCTGTGCTTCAAGTCATAAATGAAAACATTTAGCTGCACTTGAGGCCCCTTTGTGATGTTTAATTGACAACACACTACATACACCCATCCACAGGAGACCTTTTTTCTGCTTACTAATCTCTTTTCCTGAGGCTGCAGCAGAAAATGGTCGCTAAGGTATGCGGAAATTGGGCACATTTTACAGCAAACTACAACTGTGCACACAATATTTGATGGCGCTAACTATGCATTACACTATACACTATGAAACAATGCAGTGGATTTTGCATTTTATTAGAGAATTAACTGAATAGCTCTGTTTTGTTCAGAATAAAAGAAACTTAATACATCATTGTAGGATTCTAAAATGGAATAAGTGACCCTGGATAACTTAACCTTTTAATTGACTATATAAATAAAGCTCCTTGGACAGATTATTCCATCCTACATTTACTTAGAATGGATACCTTCCCTTCTAAAACACCAATACCCAAATATAAAACAGTATAAAAACAAGGCTTCAAATACAATGAGAGGTATTAATTGCACACTTCTATACCCAGAATCTGGCCATATAACAATTTCCTTTCCTTTCCTCTTACTCCAGAAGAGCGATGGAAATATGTCTCATTGTTACAGCAACTGACTGCTAACAACAAAGTTCATAGACAGGAAGTAAAGTGAAAGTTATTAGTCACCGCACTGTTAAAGCGGAATACAGTTTCCCCTGCAGTTACATGACTCATATCCAAGGGCCATTTTATCAGTTTCTTTCATATTTGTCACTGGCCTCAGTAACTTTTAACACTTCTGCACATCAAAATGCAACATCTACTCTACACAATTCACTCAATTTTATGGTCCATTAGCACTATCTTTGTACTATTTTTCGGCACATTGCCTTGTTCTCTCAGTCAGAGTTTATGAATTAAATACAACTACAGTAGAACCTCAGAGTTACAAACACCTTGGGAATGGAGGTTGTTCGTAACTCTGAACAAAACAATTATGGTTGTTCTTTCCAAAGTTTACAACTGAACATTGACTTAAAACAGTTTTGAAACTTTACAGAACTTTTACAGAAGAAAAGTACTGCTTTTAACCATCTTAATTTAAATGAAAAACAGTTTCCTTACCTGGTCAATCTTTTTTTAAAAAAAACTTTCCCTTTATCTTTTTAGTAGTTTACATTTAACACAGTACTGTACTGTATTTTCTTTTCTCTCTCTCTCTCTCTCTCTCTCCTCTGCTGCTGCCCAATTGCATACTTTCAGTTCCAAATGTGATATTGGGGTTGACCGGTCAGTTCATAACTCTGGTGTTCGTAACTCTGAGATTCTACAGTACTCTCAATATTAATCTTTGTGGTACCAATTATCTTCTCACTTCAGCATTGTTCAAACAACCCTTTGAAATGTTATAAAATACTGCACAAAATATTCTATTTTAAATCAAAGTCCATAGTTTCCATGTTCAGCTTTGACCCTTCTTTAAAAAGAAGTTCAGCAAGATTTGCTCCTTTCATGAATGTATGTTGATTTTATACAATTTAAGATATTCCCATTAGTCTGTCAATGGCTAGTGGTTCAGCATCTCTTTTAAGGGTGAATGTAACAGAGTGAACTGTCACTGGACGGAAACCAAAAAATACAAGTCCTCTGAGAAGCAGCCATAGATATTGATCTACCCTAGGAACTCTGAACTAGAGTTGGGTCCAGCTCACTTTAAATTAACCACTAATCCTTGCAGAGGCTGCTGGGAGTGGGAAGGGTCTGCATCCCATATAGGTCAGGCTGAGCTCATTCCAAGGGAGCATTAACTCCAGGAAGTGTGCTGTTGCTTCCTGAAAGAGGTCCTACTGAAAGCGTGGAGACAGACAAGTAAATCAGGAAGACTAGAGGAAAGTCCAAGAGCACAGCAGAACAGAGTACTGGAGAACAAGGCAGACCCTCTAAAAGGAAGACACTTAAGAGAGTTGGGCACAGGCTGACGGCTTCCTCCCTATAAAGACCTGAACTTTTGAGTTCCCTAAAGAAAAAGATTTTAATTACACAGAAACAGAGGCGCAGAAATCACAGGGTCTGGGTCTAAAAGTTAAATAGGTATAAAAGTCTAGTTAAATACCAATACAGAACCAAATAAAAACTGTTACATTCTCTGCCCTCCCCCTCACCCGACACAACCCCCCTTTTTTCTATGCTCGTCAGGTCATCACTCTTCCATCAATAAATTAGCATTATTTCTTAAGAGACCTCATCTCATTCAATGACCTCTAGTTTCTTTGGAAACCTCTCTCTCAACCATTTGTACAATTTTATATTCATTCTAAACTTCTACTGGTTTTAAAACTGTATTTGAAGACTAAACAGTCTGATTTTCCAGTCCACTTTACAGGATGTTTTCTATCCTATTCCACTTTCTTACCTTGACTTGTAGTCTTCCTTTCTTCTCACTATATATGTTTATTTAAAATATATTTATTGCTACAATAAAACACATATGTAGTTTAACCTCTGAATGTTTTCCTTGCCTCCTGTTTTCTCACTGTCTTCCCATTGATTGCTTCCTGCATAGTGCCAAAATATCTGGTAGCAGAACAAATTATCTTTTTTGCTTCACTTTCGTTCCCATTACAAATCTGATTATGTTTCGTCACTAGTGCTTAAATTCTCTATCATTACATTTCCAGTTCGGAAGTGTTACTCAAAACTTGGACAGGAACTTTTTCTAGTTCACTTGTTCATATAGTTAAGAAGGCAGCTGTTCAGTATGAAATCCATAAATGTTCTGTTTTCCATTTTGAGCAAGGAACATGATCCCCAGGGTGGAGAAAGCTTCCACCACTACAGTAGTAAATACACTAACACACACTTCCTGTGATCTGTTCTCACATTGCTCCTCAACACACACCCCACGTAGCTTGGTCCCTACATTTTATTTTAGTAGTTTTCTTTCAAACCTCTACCTAACTTAAAAGTATGTATAACTCTTGCACAATTGCTTTGTCTATACTTACTCAGATATGGCACAAACCCTTAAGCTGGGATTTTCAGAGGAACCTAAAGGCCTAATCCATCCAACTCTTATTGAATGTCAATGGGATTTGCATGCTTATCTCCTCAGGCTACTTTGAAAATACTAGCATAACATTCATAGAAAATCTTCCATTTCTGGTTCCTAACCCATTATCCTCTACCGAGCAATTGCCCTCTCAGTTCCTGACTTTTATCATCAGACCCTCATAGATGTAGTCAGACACTACACCAGTTCAATATGGAAACCTATACTTATATTTGAATTGTCAGGATGCAGAAAACAGTAAGACACTTCTACACCTCTCTACTCTTCTGGATCTCTGGAATTACATACCATGGAAGCTAAAGGAAACACTTGTTGCACACTGAAGGAACACTGTTCTCTTTTCAACATAACATCTACCTAGTTATACAGCACTCATCACTGTAGTATCTGAGCATTTTACAAGAGTTACAAAAACCAGTAAGAATAAACTCTCTGGTTTGGTTTCTTGCTCTCCTCTTCCGAAGCATACCTGTTACATATAGTGTTTATTCAAGATTGAGGCAGTGCTTCTCTAGTATGTTGGAAGGAAAAATGATCTACCATATCAGTACACATTTCAGTTTTTCTTCCTAAATCTCACTAACTCTCTTTCAATTGCTGTGGTGGGAGTACTGACATCACCATCCCATTCAATTAAAAAAATACAGAAACTGGCTAAAGAACACACTGGAGGGTCTTGGAGCCCATAATTCTCATGTAAAAATTAACTGTTTATGTATTTTTGAAGGATTGAGAATGCATGAATTTTAGCTGTATAACTAATGATTGCATAAACAGAGCCTGGGTGTATGGGGGAGTGGATCAAACCTATAGCAAGAAAAGGACTGGCAACAATACTTTTACGGAAGAAGTGGACACTAATTTCCCATTTTTCTACCACAGTAGTACAGGACATCTAAGTAGGAAAGCAAGGGGCAGAATCAAGAAATTAGTGGAGAAATACATCTCTAAATTTGAAACAGAAACACAAAAACAAACAGAAGTCTAGATGAGAAAACGGTGTCAAAGCTACTTAGGAAACTGATATTAAAAACTTGACAGTTTCAAGCAATTAAAAAAGAAATAGCTATCACAACAGTACCTCCACATACAAGAAAGCTGCAGGCATTGTGTTCCACTATTACCACAAATCAATAGGCATTAAATTACAATGTGAAAAGAAACCTAATTAGTTACAATGACAATAGAAGACAGTTGGCATTGAATTATGATGTGAAAGATTCATTAGTGTGCCGCAGAACAGTAAAACCTTTTGACACAGTGCAAAAGGCCAATTGTGAGACAAAGCAGCTGATACCTCATGGAAAATTGGAAAACATTCCATTTAGAGACAATTTGGTCTAATTCTTTTTTAGTACAAGCAATTTTTGCATGTAATAAGGATCTTTAAAAGCTTAACTCCTGCTGTTTAGTCCTCACCTGAAGTCAATCTTCTTGAATGATTTATTTCCACAGTAACTATTTAAGATGTTACAGATGATTTCAAGTGGAGAATGAGCAACAGAAACAGAGCTCTAAATCAAAAGATCCTGTTTTCATACAAAAGTTTTTCCCATATAAGAAGTCAGGACAGAGGAATACAGTTCATATATACGAAGTTGAGCAGTCTGTAAAGTATACTTGTCAAAGTTTCCCCATCACATATCAGCAAGTCTACACATCTCAGGACTCTGGGCTACTCAGATGAAACTTAAATAATTCTGCTGGGATAATATGTAAAACAGTTCAAATCACAAGTTGTCTCATCAGCCCCTGTCCCAGTCTTGGTCCTTCTGAAGGCCCCACTCTTGGAAGTCTGGTTTTTTTTTTTTAGAAGCTGTCAGGTTGATCCCCAGATTCTACAGGAGCTGCTGAAGTATTGCAGCGTCAGGGCCAGTTCAGAGCCACTATCACCCCTGCCCAGGCCTGGAAGGTATATTCCTGGGGGAATTTTGCACCACTGCGCAGAATTCATGTGCTAAACAGATTTTTCCCCACCGCAGAAAATACATTCTGCCAGAAAGGTGCTGCAGTTACTCCTTTCACCCACTCGGGGGCGCTGTGATGCCAGAGCAGAGTGCAGTTGCTCCTGGGCAGGAGCAGCCCCAGCTGCAGATAGGGAAGGGAAAAGAGGCTGCCTTCCTCACAGTATCCTGCCCATGAGACTGGGTCAGGAGGAATTGGGTATTGGGGGGGGGGGGGGGGCGGCAGAGACAGACAGCGTGGGGCATATGGGGCTGCTGGGGGTTCAGAAATGCTAATGGGGGGATAGACTAGGGTGGGGGCTGAATGGGAGTGGACGCGCAGGGACACATGGGGACGGGGAGGGGAGTGCAGGGATATGGGGTGGCTGAGTGGGGGTGCAGGGCCCCTGGGGGGAGGGGGATGTAGGGATACATTGGTGGAGGAGGAGGAGGAGGGGTGGCTGAGTGGGGGTGCAAGGACACATGGGCAGATGTGCCTAAATGAGAGGCTAGGGATCAGCCAGGCTTTGCATGTTGGAAGCTCCCAAACAATCCCTCCCTGCCCCCCCAAAACTCTGCTACATACTTCTCCCACCCACACCCAACAACCCTCCAAGTTCACACCCAGGCTGCTTCCCAGCAATTACTTCCCTCTCCTTCAGCTCCTCCATTACTCCTGACTCCCCCAAGCCTTTGCACTGCTTTTGGAGGGTGCAGGAAATATGTTTCTGTATTGTAGTTTAAATGAATTATTACACAGAATTATGTATTAGTATTCCTAGTAAGGAATCTATTTGTCAAGAAACATTTCCTGAATCTTTTTTGTCTGCATTGTTACAGACGCAGTTGCTGACAGGTATTTTGAAACAAATTACCAAAATAATTGAAACTGGCGTAATTATATTGTTTTATTTTGAAAAATAAAATATGTTGAATTTTGCAGAATTTTAAAATACTATGCGCAGAATTTTTAATTTTTGGCACAGAATTCCCCCAGGAGTAAAGGTAGAAGGACTGGATAGGGAGAATGCACTGAATGCCTAATATTGCAGGGGAGAGACATTATCTGGCCCTTCTTTCCTGGCTTCTTCTTGGAGTAAGTTTCCTTTTTCTTCCCTGGTCTGTCATGCTGCAGCTCTGCTGAGACCTGGAAGAAAGATAATGCCTCAAGAGACCCATCTTCCAGTAAGACCAGAACAACTGGTGAAGCCTGCCTGCATGTTGGGAGAAGAAAATGGATGAGAAACTCCTGCATACAGTTTGCCTGACACATGAAGACTCACTCATTCATCCAACTAGGTGGCAGCCACAGAGTCTGTCATTTTCCACCATCTTTATCGACAGGTTTTGGCTGACACAGTATGATGCAATACGCCAGGAGATATAAATATGCTTCTCATAACACAGAGTATCACTTCACTCTACGTTCTTGTAGCAGTTTTCCATGACAAGTGTTGACACTGGACTATGATACATTTCAACTGACTAACTTGTGACCAAAAGCCATACTAAAATGCTAAAACATATTCCAAGATTGGCATCAAAATGAGATTGAAAGACAAATGGTTTGCAAAAGCAAAACAAATGGGAAGTTATGTTAGCCTAGGGTTTTCAGAGTCCCATACTGTCTAGAAACACCACCATCAGCAGATTCCATTATAAATACCATATTGGTAGATATACTTTCCTCATGCAGGTATGTGATATTAGAAACTACAATGAATTTTCCCGTGGTTTTGGTTTGCTGCCTACAGATTTCCGCAATTACAACTACACAACCTGAACGCTCCATTAACCCTTACCTTCCACACTTAGAAATGCATCTCTATGGAATACCAGGAATGGCAGAGATACAGGCAAAGGAAAAGGCTATATCAAATGTCACCACTGAGACTGTGGCTGAAGGGAAACCGAGACTCACATATTACTAAGGATATTTGCTATCCTGCCTGCAATTACAGCTACTAAAAGAAAATATAACCGATTGTTTTGCAAAACTGTTGGGATGTCAGTGCTTTTAGAAACCACTGGATACCGTGCAAGGCATTCTTCCATAAAAATGGTGCTAATCTGCATAACATTAATTTGTATAACAGTTACTGGCCTATTAGTCCTATACCTATTGCAAAATTCTAGTATTACTGATGCATGGATGCACATCAGGCCATTCCCAAAACTAAACCAAGTCCCTAACCAAGTGCTAATCACAAAGACAGCTCACGAAAGAAGCTGCCATGGCAGCTGAAGTCATCTAGGATGCTCACGATAACATTCTCTAGCTTTAAAAAAAAAAAAAAAAAAAACACCTGAAAACAAGTATGGTATGGTATCCTCAGCAGAGAAGCCTGTTTCTGCAGTGACCTCCCTGAAGTGACTTCCCTTCAATTAAGGGAGAGATTAAAATATTGAGGGCAAGCAATTCTCAAGAGCCACAAATACTAGAGACATTTTTTAAAAAGAAAAGAATCACAGAAATGTACGGATGGAAGGGACCTTGAGAAGTCATCTAGTCTGGCCCCCTATACTGAGGCAGGACCAAGTATATCTAGACCATCCCTGACAGGCGTTTGTCTAACGTGTTCTTAAAAATCTCCAATGAAGGGGACTACACTATCTCCCTTGGTAACCTATTCCAGTACTAACTATCCTTATAGTTAGAAAGGATTTCCTAATATCTAGCCTAAACCTCTCTTTCTGCAGATTAAGCCCATTATTTCTTGTCCTACATTCAGTGGACATGGAGAAATAACTGATCACAGTCCTCTAACATATTTGAAGACTTATCAGGTCTCCTTTCAATCTTCTTTTCTCCAAAAGAAACATGCCATGTTTTAATCTTTCCTCATAGGTCATATTTTCTAAACTTCTTATTTTTGTTACTCTCCTTTGGACTCCAATTTGTCCACATCTTTCTTAAAACGTGGTGCCCATAACTGGACACAGTACTCCAGCTGAGGCCTCACCAGTGCTGAGTGGAACAGGACAATTACCTTTCATGTCTTACATATGACACTCCTGTTAATATGCCCCAGAATGATATTCGCCCTTTTTCCAACTGCATAACATTGTTGATCATATTCAAGTTGTGATCCACTATAACCCCTCAGATCTTTTTCAGCAGTACTACTGCCTAGCCCGTGCTCCCCCGCCCCTCATTTTTGTGCATTTGACTTTTCCTTCCTAAGTGTAGTACTTTGCCTTTGCCATCACTGAATTTCATCTTTGATTTCAGACCAATTCTCCAATTTGTCACGGTCATTTTGAATTCCAATTTTGTCCTCCGAAGTGCCAGCCAGCCCTCCCAGCTTCATATCATCCACAAATTTTATAAGCACACTCTCCACTCCATTACCCAAGTCATTAGTGAAAATATTGACTAGTACCAGATCCAGGACAGACCCCTATCAGACCACACTAGATACATCCTTTCAGTTTGACTGCAGGTAGTTTGCCCTCTGAAGAGTAATGCCTGAAAGGGAGAGTCTAACGTTTCTCAAGGACAGCAACAAACACCTTACTGTCTGCCATGTCTCAATCTAAGGAGGGTCTAAGCAGGCAAAGCTTTTGAAAGTATTAACTTTTTAATTCTGGTGTGTCGTCTAGACTACTATACTAACAACTTTCAAGAGTCATACCATGTTCTGGACTGTTCTGTGAAGGAGACTTTCAGCATCATCTGGATGTCTTCTAAGACATTTTCTTGAGTTCTTGATTTGCTAATGGCAAACTAACAGACTAGAAAAGCAAGTCACTTGCGCCTTGGTCAGTTCTGTGGTGTTTCTTGACCCTATATCATGGATTCATTCTCCTCTGCACAGTTTCGGTGGGAGAAACTTCCTTCGCCTTTCCAGGGTGAATCGCATCTGATCAGCTGCTACTTTGGTCAGGCAAGAAGGTGCCGAAATATTCAAAGCACTCTTCTGTTCCCATCAGAACAAGCAATTGAACAGGAAGAAATGGTATAGAACAACTTTGCCTATGTAATTCACAAGAGCAGTTTTAACATCTTATCGTTTCTTGGTTTACTCCTGTCATTTAAGTCAGAGAAAATTAAACAGCTGCTGCTAATACGACGTTTGTAACTAAAAGGAGTCTTAGCAAGATGGAAAAAGTCCCTGAAGATGCCAAAAGATGTAGGTAGAGTTAAGCGTTGGTGTTGTTAACTGCCACTGAAGTAGAAGATGCAACACATCTAGTGGGAAGTAGTGCGGTGAGAACACAGAAATAGTTATCAGCTACAATAATCTTTTTGATACTGACATTCAGTTGTGTGTGTTTACAAAAGCCTAAATAATTCAAGGTTCAACTATGTTAATATTTTCTTTTCTCTCAATATATGAAGTCTCAGACAGTGGCTTTTAAACACAGAATACACAACTGTTTGATGAATGAATTTAAAGGAAAGGAATTAATATAGGAAAAAATACTACCATGAGAACCAAGATAAAATAATCTTTTGCACTGAATTTTTCTTCTAATTTGTCCTGCCTTTTGGGGGTCCGTACCCTTTCTATTTCCATCCAGAACATTGTTTCAAAGACCCACTTTATTCCACAACTATGTCTCCCCTTTCCAGATTACCTCACTGGCTGAAATACAAGTGCCTCTTCACATTCAAGGCAAATGCAAAACTGTATCTCCCTACATCTCTACCTTCATCATCTTCTACAGATCATACACTCTTTCTGGTCCACCCGAACCTGTCTTCCGATAGCTCCTTTCTCATTTACCCACCCATACTAGTGCCTGAGTTCTTGATGCCCCACACTATCAGAATATGTCCAAAAATCATAAATCTAGCAGGGGAAAAATCAATAATTAAAAATATCAAAAATATCAAATTTTATTTAAATTAAATGCAGGGCTATTTTTAAAAAAGCAGCCCATTTTATTTTAAACTTTTAAACTGATAACCTATTTTAAAAGACAAAAAATTATAATCTATTAAAATCATTTTAACTGAATACAAAAAAAACAAGATTAAGCAGTACGTTTGCTGTCAAATTTTAAAGGAAGTCAAATCACTGAACTGGTGGAAGTCACTGGCTAAGCACCTGGTACCAAAATTTGTTGATGTGCTAAACCAGCTTTTGATAGCATCAGCTTCCCCTGCATGTGCAGAGAGAATTTTTTTTATTTCAGTTTATTCAGCTAGTTCAGTTCAATGACTAGTTCAGTAAAAGATAAGAAGTCGATTTGGAGCTGAAAAAGCATGACAGTTTAGTTTTCAGTCCTAAATTGGAGGAGGAAAACAGATATGAAAGGGTGAGATAGACTAGTTCTAAAATCTTGAAAGACATGGTGACAAAAAACAAATCAGTAATTGCATTAATTACAGACAATACTGCCTTTAATAAATCAGTTAGTATTATGTGCAAAACACGTTTGGGGGGAGGGGGGAAGGTGAGGAGAGAATCATGAGTATCCAGACTTGTAATGTAGTTTTATTTAATAAAATTAAAATACTGTTTGTGCATTTGTTTGAATTTCCATCTAAACAGACTTACATCACAAGAAACAAATTAATCAATTTAAGAAATGTATCATTCATTATTTTCTAACATTAAAAATGTCAAAATTAAGACTCTGAATACATGCAAGATACACTATATAAGGTCTTATATAAGATCTTAAATAAATGTGTATAGACATAGTGTACCCTGATTAGCAAAAAGCAGCACCGGATTTAGGGGAATGTTTAGTTGCAAATCAACATGTTTTAACCACATCTTTATCAACTAATAAGAACCAACCTTTGTTCAGAAAATAACTGAAAAGTACGAATTTAGAAAACAAATTACACAATTCTTGCTTACTGATTCAAATCAGCATTAAAATTGGTGTCTGAATTAAATTGCACTTATTTAAATCAATCCACCCTGAAATCAAGGGCTTTACTCTTGGAAAACAAACTTGGTCAATTATGTATTCCATTTACAATGACAGAACCCTGTTATATTCCCTTCACGGTACCTGTTTATGGAGGTACTGTACCCACTCATGACTATTCTCTAACTTCATTGGGACAAGATTCTGGCCTACTGTAGAACACCTAATTATTATTATACTGGAAGTCACTTTCCTTATTATTTTGCTTTTCTGAAGATACCTTGCAGGATTTTCACTCCTGAGGCTTGTGCTACAAGGCTTTTGATACCTATGGGCCATAAATAGTAAGAGTCCTGAAAGGCACCTTGAAGGAAACAGAAATACAATGCAATTAATTTCTCCATTTCTAAAGATATTTACTGAGCAAGGATTCTCAGTCTACCACAGACTCTATCACAGGACTCTACTGGGCTGCAGCGACAAAAGCAGCAGCATGTTGGGCCACTGATCCCAGGAGCCAACAACATGCACCAGCAGCTGTACCACCCTTAGCCCTGCCTACTGTGGCAGGCACCAGGCTCACTGGCAACTGTTCTTGGTTGTGCTAGTGTGCGCAAACAGCTTGCACACTCCCAGACAGAAGACACACACCACTGCGTGGAAGGACTCCTGTCGGGGAGCATGCAAGCTGCTTGCACACACTAAATCCAGGGGCTGTGCAGAGAACTTCTAAACCAAAAGGTGATAGGATATCAGTGTCAGGGCCAGTGCTTGTGCTAAGGAGAATTCTAGGGGTGTAGGCAAATATCTCAGTGCAAAATGCACTAAACAGCTCATGACATGGAGCAAGAAGGAAGAATCAAAGACAGCCTTGTGGTCTTTGAGGAAGTCTTAGAGATAAGGGGTGACTTGGCCAGGTCTCATATTCAGCAATACTCATTTTGCTACACAGGCATTATTTGAAGATTCTATGTGGTCTTCCTTCTTCTCAAAGAGTCACAGCAGTACATTATATAGTGAAACAAGAAGCACTTGAAACCAATAGCCTCTGGAGTTGAAGTAATTCTGAAGTGCAGAGAATCAAAGTCTTGAGGTAACAAGCTGTGGCTGTGAAGAGTGCCAAGGCAAATAAGGTGCTGAAATGTTCTATGCAAAACAGAAAACCTGGATCAAACAGATTCCAGAAAAAGGTGCCATATTAGTGCTCCTGAACCAGTGGTAACAAGAGCCACAAGGTTTTCCAAATCACGTAAGAACAGGATCTGAGCAGAAGGCAAGGAGGGCTGCATGTGGAAAAGCATATCTGAAGTCTTCAACTCACTAGGTGGGTTTAATAGCCAAAATGAAGAAGTGCACCTCCCATGTGAAGTTTCTTCATGGATTATGCTCAAGAATGTTTCCAAGGTGAGCAGAGGTAGGAGTCCTGGCTATTAAGCATTTGCAGGAAGGTAGATCATTACATAAGTTCCATTCCCTCTGCCCAATAATCTTAAATCTTGAGAGCTCTTGCACCGAGCACAAGATCCAAAACTGATGAATGATGCAAAAATTATATCTTTAAAGGAAAACTATTAATTTTAAACCTATTCAAAGTAACTGAGATAAATGATTTTCCTAGTTAAATCAACCAAGAGACATAGGTACAGAAAGTCTTAATGCATGATAAACAGTTTAAAATTATCCTAATCCATTTTCATTAGATGACCACTAAAAATTAGAAGGGGGAAAAAAAAATTCACATTTGCCTCTACATTAGGCTCCCTAAATTAAACTACTACTAAACAGACCAACATATGTTGTGATTTTGTAGTTGATAATGATCGAGTCATACATCTAAACCATAGGCTAGATGCCTTTTATAGTTTAAAAAAAATAGTAAAACAGCAAATACACTCAAAGGAAGTATTATACCAAAGAAAACCCCCACAAGTCTGTGGAAAAATACAAGAACATTTTCTAGTGTAAGTAGTAAGACTACATATTTATGGAAAAATCAGAAATGCATTCAAAACAAACTCAAACATATCAAATATTTCACAATAAGATAGTAAGTGTTAGTTTACCTTTGGTTTTTTGTTCAGCAGCCTGAAAGAAAAAAAAGTCAGAAATACTGGTCAGTATTAGACACTTTCTACTGCTGTTATATCAAAGATATAGGACTGTACCCTTGACCCTTTAAAATTTCCTCTCTTGCAGAGAATTACCTTGAACACTGAGTCCCTGCTTTAGGAAAAACCTGAGAAACCTGCTGATATCTTACTAGGACTGCAGTACTGTCACACAACATTATTTCTACTTTAAATTTAACCCTATTTAGCTATGCTCTTAAATGACCTGAAGTTAGCATCACTAACTTTGTTATGAAGGTTAACATCAAAGCTGTATCCCAGTTAATATTTACTTATAATTTATTAAATTTGCAGATTCAGCTAACTCCCCAAAATATCCATATAATTATTAATGGCAATGTCTATAAACCCCAGGGGACAAAACCTTTACATGGCTATAGCATGAAAATAATTCAAAACCAAATGCAAGGGCTCCGCCACAATATAGGATTTGAGAAATATGAAACTCTGGATTTTTTTTTTTTGGGAGATAGATAATGTGTGAAGTTGATTTATCTAAATATTTGTTTGGGCTGAAGCAAAACAAAAGTCTGGAAGTCCCATTTTCAGAGATGAAGTGCACAACACAAGGAAGTAGCTTCTTCAAGACAGCTTTGCCCCATTCTGAAAAGTTTCTACATAATAATGTTCACTGAACTATTATAGTGGCAGCATAGTGTGTGGGAATGTTTGTAGACACATCTGTATTTATACCACTTTATAAATCCAATTAATATGTAATATGCTATCCAATTAATAAACTGAAGAACCAAGAGATCAGTGCAATTTACCTTGCACACCCTTGACTGCCTTTATCTGTATTCTGCTCACTGATCCATCTAATCAGGACTACTTCCACCTTTCCAAACCTCAGGACACCCTTCAACCTGCCACTTTTAAAAATAGAATACAAGTGCTGAAAAAAGTTTCTTTCCTCACTTGAAGCCAATGACTGGGTGTACTCAGTCCCAGAAGAATGACTATTTACAGCGCAATTTAATGATCCAAGTCTGAGAATGAGAGATAGATACAATAGGGAGCTAGGTATCCCTTTTTCCAATAAGATACTGCACGTATCCTTAAGATATTATGAAACCTTAGAGCTTAAAAATGTAATATGATCTACAGTCAGTCTATATTAGAGGTTACTAATATAAATTTATCTTTCTTCTAGATGTCTGTGAAGTTGGACTCTTGGGAATTAAGTATTCTGGCTTCAAGTGGAGGGATTAAAAAAAAGTACCATTGTTTTTCTTATGTAAAAATTACACGACAACGCCATTAATGGTGTACAGGGGTAATGAGGATTTATTGGTACTGCTCTGAGATTATCCACATATCCCATATTTTTGCTATTTATTATACCATGAGTCCATCTAGAACACATGCCCAAAAACTATGTTACACTACCCATCATGGATATGTAATACATATTATAAAGGGAGCTATTAGCGATCCCTATATTTAGTTTGCTTAACACTTCCCATTATAAAAGATTCAGAGAACTTTTCAGAAAAGGTTGCAACACTCCTGTTGTTTCCAGCAGGTGTTCAATATTCAGCAAAGAAAAGCCACGGGGCCAGATAAATGCCTTTTCTTTGTCCCACTACATTCAATTCATATTTGTCAGATATAAAAACTTTTCAAAATCTCCATTTTCCTTCCGCTGCTTGCATGGCTCAGGAAAAATGTTAGCAGCATTCCAAAACAGTAAATGAATATGAACATTCTAATTTAAAGCTAGGCTCACGCCAAATCCAAAAAGCAGCAGCTTCACTTCACTCAGAATCCTGGGAGCAGGCAACCTCTCTGCAAGAGACAGAGACACACAGGATGGTTTCCTCTGCATGACACTCGCACCTGAAGCTCCAGGCTTTTCCCCCCTGCTTTATATGGGGAAGAAACTTCCCATATCTGGGAGAAGAAGGGAAGAGAAACAGGCTGAGTTCCCTCAAACACCTGTGAACTCAGTGACTCATTCCCTCCCCCAGGATTACACAACAGCAATCTCCAGCTACTAGCTAAAGGAAATAATCCTGTACCTGAAGCAGTGCTGAAGATTCAGGGTTCAAACACTGCCAGTGATGCATGGTGGGGGTGTTACAGTAGCACATTATTTTTATCTTTTTCTTTTTAAAATGCTTGGAAATTTTATTAAATAACCTGTTAAAAGAACCTTATTTAGGTTGCAAAGTCAAACACTCAATTTAGGAAATGACAGAATGTAGGTTGTCCAGGCAACGTTAACCCTCTTCCTTTTTGTATATGCCTTGAGATACAGTTTTTAATTATATAACATACTATTTTTTCCACAAGAACCCTGTTTCTTTCAGTGCACAGGATGGACAGTGCTCAACAAAAGATTCACTGTTGTGTAATAAGTAAGGCTGTTTGTAGGAGTCCTGCCTCATTTGCCCTAGAAGTTGGAAGGGAATGAGGTAGGGGATTGCAGGGAGAGAAAGAATGGTCTTGTAATTAAGGGAGGTGATTGTACACAGGAGAAAATCAGCTCAATCCCTGCCTATGCCACAGTCATATATAAATGCTGAGTAAGTCACTAACCAAAATTTCATCATTGTGCAATTCCTCATTTTCTAGGTGCCCAACTTGATACTCCCCTTGGGGCTGGAAATGCAGCAATATTGAGCACTCAACTGCAAATGAAGTCATTAGAACTGTGGATGTTTAGTACCTCTTGCAATACAGTAGTGTGGTCAGAAGGAATGAGCACAGGCTTTGAACTCAGGACCCTCTAACTCCTAGCTCACTAGTCCAACTGTATGGCCTCACGCAAGTCTTTGTCTTAGCTTCCTCATCAGTAAAATGGGGATAAAACAGTACTCTCTTATCTTGAAGTAGAGAGAAATTCATTCATATTTGTAAAGCTTAGATACTATGATGAGTCCCATAAAAGAGACCATAAGGAAATGAACAGTTTTGTACTCACTGAAAACTTTGGATGGTGTACGCTAAAATTAAGGCAGGGGACGCTAATTGAGTTAGATGGATAAAAATATTTACCAGTTATTTCATTCCTTGAGCGTCATTCACCCTGTGCTCTTAAAGAGGCAGGGTTCCTTCAGAAAAAAAACATTATGTGATCATGTAATTAAAGCCTATTACAATGCACGGGCACAACGAAGCAGAATTAAGGTTGCATGTGTGACCTAAGCATTACTAGCTTTCAAGACCTTACTTTTGCAATCTAAATACTGTTTCATAAAGTAGTTTGTATGTAATTAATAGATAACAAATACAAATTTACTGATTGTAAATACCAAATTAATAATGAATTATAATACTCATACCAGAAACCATCCCATCGTGAGTATTAGTGGCATGACTTCTGAATAGTCTCACACAAAAGGTAAATGACTATGTACATGAGGTTTTAACAAGGAGTTTATTTTTGAACGCCACTGCAGTAGCTGTTACCAAAGTACTGAAATATATTCATCTATTTATCAAATAGTTAATATTTCCCTCCACTTTCATTTAAACTATATTGCATTTTTATAAGAACTTTCCATATTTGTTATACTATTATTGAGTTTGTACTAAACAGATAATTAAATATGTTTTAATAAGTGCTTATGTCATGTACTGCTGCAATTTGGAGCTATCCATTTCAATTTGATTTTTTTAATGTTTATCAATTATTCACATTTTAAGTGTAATTTATATATGCTTATTCTAGCAAAGTTTTAAGTTTTCCTAATATCTTGCCTCATTATCCAAGATACTCTCATGTTGCCCAAATATTTCCTCCCATGAGAGCTCCTCCTGAAAGTGTGGTTCTTAGTGAAAGGGTATGGGCAGCCTAAAATAGGACCAATAAAAACCAAACTCATGTTATTTTCTAAATTTCTTAAGACATAAAAACCATCGGTGCTATCTGCAGGATGCTACACGAGTTAGATTTAATAGATTAATTAACAGATTATTTTATATATATATATATATATATATATAGCCATAATTTTCAGCTGACCACTTAAATGGATATTGGATGAAATCCATGTATTTAGCAACTTCGTACACACGAGAAAAAAAAAGTAGTAAAGTGGCTGGAGGTGGCGGGAGGGAGAGGAGGTACCAGTACATGGAAAACTTGAGAATTGATCTTGCAACTCTTATACAGTCAATGTGACTTCTCATTAAAACTATCTGGAATTAATTCACATGAGTAAAGACCACAGGACCAACTCCATATAAGTGTTAAAGTAACTGCATCTCTAAAATGCAACAGTGTAGACTAACCTTTTTCTGAGCACCTTCCTTCTTTTTCTTTTCTTCCTGCTTTTTCTTTTTCTTTTCTTCCATCAAATGTTCCTCTTCTTGAATTTCTTGTTCTTTCTCCCTATTAAAAATAAGCATTCGGAAAGTTTATGAATGAGGTCAATTGTATGAATCAAGACAAACAATATACATAATATTAATGCTACAAAGTACATCTCTCGGAAGTAAGTAATGTCCGAAAACACTATTCTCTAAAGTTCCAACAAGTAGTATTCCAACAGAATTGTTATGAAAAATTCCAAACCAAAATTCCAAAGCCAAATAAAGAGGATGTCTACTTGCAAACTCCTACCAAAAGACTAACTGACAAAACTGGAATTTTTTAAGATTCTGACCAAATCTTTCATCCCATATAATTTGAATTATATGGAATTCTAAAACATCCAAAACAACAACAACAAAAAGTAAGTATTATTGTTTGGCAAGTAAGGAGTAAACCAGACAACTCCCTTGTAATAATAATAAAATAGCTAGGGTGTAGACATGAAAGCTCAAAAATATTACTTTTTAATGGTTTATTATACCACCCCACCATAGCCACTCAAAATTAGGCCCCACCATGCTCACTCCATCCTCCCCCCCGTCACTCACCCTCACTCACTTTTACTGGGCTGGGGCAGGGAGCTGGGATGCGGGAGGGGGTGCGGGCTCTGGGCTGGGGCCAAGGGGTTCAGAGTGTGGAAGGGAGCTCCAGGCTGAACCTGGATCAGGGGGTTGGGGTTCAGGAGGAGCTGAGGGGCGCAAGCTCTGGGAGGGAGTTTGGGGGCAGGAGGAGGCTCCAGACTAGGGCAGAGTGTTGGACCACAGCCACTGGGAGCTGCGAGTGGCCGTACCCGCAGACGCTCAGGTAAACAAAGTGTGTCGCGGCCTGCCAGGGGCTTACCCTGAACAAGCTGCAAACTAAGTTTGGGGACCCCTGGTATAGGGTTATCTTTGGTTTTTCTGCCATCCTTACACTTCTAGGCTCTCTTGTAATCTTATTGCTGCTCCCTCTCATTTTTAAAATCTGCCCCTTCATTATATTCATGCACCAAGGCCTGGATCCCAACTCTTCAGCCATTCTAAAACATTGCAGCTAAAATAGTCTCTCTCTCTCTCCTCTCGAATATTTGCTTTTATGTGAGAGGGCTTGTCTACACAATCTGCCGCACACTAACTCCATGTGGACCCTGCTGACTCATATTAGCAGTTCATTAATGTGCTTTCATCTAGTCCTGTTCGAAACAAGACTAGATCAAAGCGTATTAAACTGTTCGTGTGTGTCATCTGGGTCCACAAGGACAGTTAGTTTGCGGCAAGCTAGTGCAAGATAGATTCATGTTCCAGCTTGCTGCAAACTCAATGTTCATGTAGACGGGCCCCAGCGTCTCTTCATCCTACAGTAGCAGCTATTTTTGTCAACCCAAGAAAGCCAATGAAGTGGCATCAGCACAAGAAGTGCTCCTGTGGGATGGGATGTTACATGTTCGTGATACCATTCTCAAAATGCCATTGTAGGATCTTTACTTGGCAAAAAGAAACCCACTTAAAAGCATAAGAAGAAAAGAATTTTAAATAATAAATTTAAATTGTGTTCCCTTGTTTAAAATATAAAACAAAACAAACACCCCCCTGCATTTTGGCTTAGGGTAGAAATGCTTTCATGGATGGAATAATGTCCATCCTTGAAATGAGCCATTACTATTGGAAATATAATTTAGGATCTGAAATATTGACTGTTAGATTTTTATACCAGTTTAGAATGGTATTAATTTAGCTTTCTTTATTTTATTTATTTTTTAAAAAACACTTTCCACTGAGGTTGTAACACATAAATGTAGGCTTGGAAGTTCAAAGTTGAGATTCAAACAATACTGGATAAAATTGTCTTTTGTCAAAATAAACCTTTTCAAAACCTAAGACCATTTTGAATGTTTATATGAATTTAAGAGTGGAGCATTATGCTGGTATGGGAAACCTGTTAAACTAGATAGCTGAGGCAGTGCTTATAGGTTGCATTTTTCTATACCCGTGTTCTTGATGACCTGGAGCAATAATATGTTTAAGGCTGTCAAAGGTAAACATGATGCTGACCTGGATTTGGTTTTCTTTCTTTCTGAGATACAAATATATAAATTTTAAAAAATGATTGTTTAATGGTTAATGAGTTGAGATGGAACTTAGAAGACCTTGTTTGAGGCTTCTGTGCAGCAAGGTACTTCAAGTATGTGAGTAGTTCCTTGAAATCAATTGCACTTCTTTTTTTTAAGTATGTTGCTGAATTGAAGCGTCAGTACCAGTCTCTGTCACAGACATCTTCTCTCACCTTGGGCAAGTCATTTACTTGGTCTGTCTCAGTTTCCCGTTTGTCAATCGGGGACAGTAGTTCCCTACCTCGCACAGATGCTGTGAGGATAAATTTGTTAATGTTTGTGAAGCGCAGAGGTATTATGTGAGCTGCACTACATCTCTCTCCTTGAGGTTGAGTCATTATGTGCTTCCATGGACTCAGATTAATGTAGATTCTACCTTACATATTGATTTTCCCAGACAGAAAGTTTCATTGAAAAGGTAGTTTTTCCACACAACCTCTTTTTTCAATGGCAAAATGTTTCATTCAGAATTTTTTCATCTACTTCTTAACTTCCTAATTCTAAGTTTAGTTGACTTTGGATAGATCATGTAAACAAATGCAAAGCATGCATGATACAATCCACATGAATATTCTGTGGAATGAAGTACAATTAATTTAAATGACAAACTTTCCTTGACTGTGCTTGATAACAGTGTTATAAATGAAAACACAATGACCATTGCGTAACGTTAACTAAAACGAAAGCTCCTATGATCCATGTTTGGCTAGAAGAGTGGTCACCAACCGGTAGATCGCAATCGACTGGTCCACCCTGGAGCTTCTGACAGTCAACTGTGATCTCCAGCTGCTAAAAGACCAGCGGTGCAGCGGGACTAAGGCAGGCTCCCTGCCTCACCTGGCCCTGCATCGCTCCCGGAAGCGGCCATCACACCCTGAGGCCCCTGGGGAGGAGTGCGGGAGGGGGCAGGGGTCTCCGCACGCTGCTCCTGCCTGCAAGCACTACCCCTGGAGCTCCCACTGGCTGGGAATGGGGAACTGCAGTCAATGGGAGTTGCGGGGGCGGTGCCTGCAGAGAGGGGCAGCATGCGGAGCCACACTTCCCCCCCTCACCTTCCTCCCCGCCAGGGGGCACAGGGGTGTGATGGCCACTTCCGGGAGTGGTGTGGGGCCGGGGCAGGCAGGGAGCCTGCCTTAGTCCTGTTGTACCACCACCTGAGGTAAGCGCCGCCCGGTGGGAGCCCACATCCCTCCCGCACCCCAATCCCCAGCCCTGAGCCCCCTCCCAGAGCCAGCATCCCATACCCCCTCCTGCACCCCAATCCCCAGCCCTGAGCCCCCTCCCAGAGCCAGCATCCCATACCCCCTCCTGCACCCCAATCCCCAGCCCTGAGCCCCCTCCCAGAGCCAACACCCCGTATCCCCTCTTGCACCCCAGCCCAGAGCCCTGTCCTGCACTCAAACTCCCTCCTGGAGCCTGTACCCCCTCACCCCGCTCCTGCACCCCAACACTCCATGTAAATCTCCTACTGACATCTAAACATAGCCTCTTTGCCAAACAGTATTTATATCCAACTTAAAATACAAAATAAGGATTTGGCACCACTGAGCTGAATGGTAGAAAGAGAAAGTGGACGAAGACAGAAGGCCTATATTTCTGCTCTGCCCATATAGAAAACTCCCTCTCCCCCTCCCCCGCAAGTTAATGCATATTCAACTTAGGAAAGACCTGTGCATGGTTACAGGTGACTCCTTGTAGGCTACAACAATGGTGGCTGAAACAAGGCTCAGGAACTCACCAGAGCAGGATGTGTGGAGCATGCAGACACATGCAGCTGCTCTCCCAACCTTACGCTAATTTCTAGAATGCTGCATATTTCACATTTCCAAAAATACCATGAAATAAAATGAACCAAAAAAAAAAAACAAACCACACCTCAGACAGACACTCCACAGAAGCAGCTCCTGTCCCCCTTGGCGGGGGCTGCCTTTCCACTCTGGGCACTGACATGGCATACACAGTTGCAGCACCACTCACTCAAATATGGCCCTGCCCCTGCTCTGTCATCATGACAGAGGGCCACCAAGACAAATCTGAGCAGCGCTGCAACCCAACATGCCAGGTTGCAACATCCAAAGAGGAAAGCCACGCCCAGCCCCATGGGACAGGATCTGCTGCTGTTGCTGGGTGAGTGCAAGGCAGGTTCAACTCCGCAATCCACCTCAGGCCTCCCACCCCACCTGCAGGCAGCACGCCACTGCTGCTCCACAGCAGCTCCAGCAGGGGAAGAGAACAGGGGAGGAGTTCCTGGGAACAGTGAGGAGGCTGAAGTGTTGGGACTCAATAAAGGAGGTTCAATGAAAGAGGAAGAATATATAAATGGGGATAGGGGCACCCAAGGAGGAGTCCCTAGATATACTGGGGTGGGGGGTGCGGAGAGCTGGAGAAGAAAGCATTAGGGACTGGGAAGATCCATGGTGTCCCATGGGGTTTGTGTCATTGAGTGAGGATGGAGAAGTGGATGTTATATGGGGGTTGCAGTACTGGGATTTATATATAGTCATTTCAGGTATTTTATTAATGTAAACATAGAAAAAATTAAATGGATAAAATTTTAATAGATAAAATGAAACAAGAAATTCCCCAAAAAGCAAAATAAAAAAGTTTTATAAAAATTCACAGGGCTTTACTGATTTCAAAGGGCCATATTCATTGCAGTAGCTATAGTTAGTCCAATACTACCTGAAGAGGTTTAGGTGACCTCTTTCCACCACTCTTACACTGCACGCAGAAATTAAGAAATTATGTACAGGTAATTTTTAAGTTGTTTTTAAATAACTCTTCTAGTGCTTTGCAGAAAGATAAGGAGGTTGGACATCATCCATGCCGCTGATGGATTTTGAGAGTAAACAGAGTCGAGACTATGATACACAAGTCTGGTTCTGCCTCCACTACCGAGGAGAACAGGAAAAACCCCTGTTGGAATGAACTCAGATTTGACAGAGAATTTAGGTCTCCCAAAGATGGAGCAAATATATAACATTGCATGAAGCTTCATCAATGCAGATTTGGATACCAATCTTGGTTAACAGTATCTGCTCCTTAGAATTTTTTTTTTCTTGCGCCACTTGGTTTCCAGGCAATGCCAGATCCCTCATAGTTCATTCCATGGAGTAAACAATCCCTAGCTATTCCACTAAGCTTTCAAGCACACCCTCAACAAAGTTTGAGCCAACTGCTCTTTTAAGGCGACAGATTAAAACCAGTGCAAATTAAACTATTCTTAGGGTATGTCTACACTACGGAATAAGGTCGAATTTATAGAAGTCGGTTTTTTAGAAATCGGTTTTATATATTCGAGTGTGTGTGTCCCCACAGAAGTGCATTAAGTGCATTAACTCGGCGGAGTGCTTCCACAGTACCGAGGCTAGAGTCGACTTCCAGAGCGTTGCACTGTGGGTAGCTATCCCACAGTTCCCGCAGTCTCCGCTGCCCATTGGAATTCTGGGTTGAGATCCCAATGCCCGATGGGGCTGAAACATTGTCGCGGGTGGTTCTCGGTACATATCGTCAGTCCCCCCTTCCCTCCCTCCCTCCCTCCGTGAAAGCAAGGGCAGACAATCGTTTCGCGCCTTTTTTCCTGAGTTACCTGTGCGGACGCCATACCACCGCAAGCATGGAGCCCGCTCAGGTAACCGTCACCGTATGTCTCCTGGGTGCTGGCAGACGTGGTACGGCATTGCTACACAGTAGCAGCAACCCATTGCCTTGTGGCAGCAGACGGTACAATACGACTGGTAGCCGTCCTCGTCATGTCCGAGGTACTCCTGGTCACCTGTGTGAGGTCGATCAGGAGCGCCTGGGCAGACATGGGCGCAGGGACTAAATTTTTAGTGACTTGACCAGGTCATTCTCTTAAGTCCGGCAGTCAGTCCTATTGAACCGTCTTATGGTGAGCAGGTAGGCAATATGTCCTTCTGCACCGTCTGCTGCCAGCCAAAGATGTAAAAGATAGATGGAGTGGATCAAAACAAGAAATAGACCAGATTTGTTTTGTACTCATTTGCCTCCTCCCCTGTCTAGGGGACTCATTCCTCTAGGTCACACTGCAGTCACTCACAGAGAAGGTGCAGCGAGGTAAATCTAGCCATGTATCAATCAGAGGCCAGGCTAACCTCCTTGTTCCAATAAGAACAATAACTTAGGTGCACCATTTCTTATTGGAACCCTCCATGAAGTCAACCCTGTAAGCTGTATCCTCAGTTGCCCCTCCCCGCGTCAGAGCGACGGCAAACAATCGTGCATTTGAGTTGAGAGTGCTGTCCAGAGCAGTCACAATGGAGCACTCTGATTGGGCTAAAACATTGTCGCGGGTGGTTCTGGGTACATATTGTCCGGCCCCCGTTCCCTCCCTCCCTCCGTCCGTGAAGGCAAGGGCAGACAATCGTTTCGCGCCTTTTTTCCTGAGTTACCTGTGCAGACGCCATACCACCGCAAGCATGGAGCCCGCTCAGGTAACCGTCACCGTCACCGTATGTCTCCTGGGTGCTGGCAGACGCGGTACGGCATTACTACACAGTAGCAGCAACCCATTGCCTTCTGGCAGCAGACGGTACAGTACGACTGGTAGCCGTCCTCGTCATATCCGAGGTGTTCCTGGTCGCCTGTGTGAGGTCGATCAGGAGCGCCTGGGCAGACATGGGCGCAGGGACTAAATTTTTAGTGACTTGACCAGGTCATTCTCTTTAGTCCGGCAGTCAGTCCTACTGAACCGTCTTATGGTGAGCAGGTAGGCAATATGGATTGCTAGCAGTCCTATTGCACCGTCTTCTGCCGAGCAGCCATGAGATGTGGATGGCATGCAGTCCTCCTGCACCGTCTGCTGCCAGCCAAAGATGTAAAAGATAGATGGAGTGGATCAAAACAAGAAATAGACCAGATTTGTTTTGTACTCATTTGCCTTCTCCCCTGCCTAGGGGACTCATTCCTCTAGGTCACACTGCAGTCACTCACAGAGAAGGTGCAGCGAGGTAGATCTAGCCATGTATCAATCAGAGGCCAGGATAACCTCCTTGTTCCAATAAGAACAATTACTTAGGTGCACCATTTCTTCCTCCGTGAAGTCCTGCCTGAACTACTCCTTGATGTAAAGCCACCCCCTTTGTGGATTTTAGCCCCCTGAAGCCAACCCTGTAAGCCGTGTCGTCAGTCGCCCCTCCCTCCGTCAGAGCAACGGCAGACAATCATTCCGCGCCTTTTTTCTGTGCGGACGCCATACCAAGGCAAGCATGGAGCCCGCTCAGATCACTTTGGCAATTAGGAGCACATTAAACACCACACGCATTATCCAGCAGTATATGCAGCACCAGAACCTGGCAAAGCGCTACCGGGCGAGGAGGCGACGTCAGCGCGGTCACGTGAGTGATCAGAACATGGACACAGATTTCTCTGAAAGCATGGGCCCTGCCAATGCATGCATCATGGTGCTAATGGGGCAGGTTCATGCTGTGGAACGCCGATTCTGGGCTCGGGAAACAAGCACAGACTGGTGGGACCGCATAGTGTTGCAGGTCTGGGACGATTCCCAGTGGCTGCGAAACTTTCGCATGCATAAGGGCACTTTCATGGAATTTTGTGACTTGCTTTCCCCTGCCCTGAAGCGCATGAATACCAAGATGAGAGCAGCCCTCACAGTTGAGAAGCGAGTGGCGATAGCCCTGTGGAAGCTTGCAACGCCAGACAGCTACCGGTCAGTTGGGAATCAATTTGGAGTGGGCAAATCTACTGTGGGGGCTGCTGTGATGCAAGTAGCCCACGCAATCAAAGATCTGCTGATATCAAGGGTAGTGACCCTGGGAAATGTGCAGGTCATAGTGGATGGCTTTGCTGCAATGGGATTCCCTAACTGTGGTGGGGCCATAGATGGAACCCATATCCCTATCTTGGCACCGGAGCACCAAGCCGGCGAGTACATAAACCGCAAGGGGTACTTTTCAATAGTGCTGCAAGCACTGGTGGATCACAAGGGACGTTTCACCAACATCAACGTGGGATGGCCGGGAAAGGTACATGACGTTCGCATCTTCAGGAACTCTGGTCTGTTTCAAAAGCTTCAAGAAGGGACTTTATTCCCAGACCAGAAAATAACTGTTGGTGATGTTGAAATGCCTATATGTATCCTTGGGGACCCAGCCTACCCCTTAATGTCATGGCTCATGAAGCCGTACACAGGCAGCCTGGACAGTAGTCAGGAGCTGTTCAACTACTGGCTGAGCAAGTGCAGAATGGTGGTAGAATGTGCATTTGGACGTTTAAAGGCACGCTGGCGCAGTTTACTGACTCGCTTAGACCTCAGCGAAACCAATATTCCCACTGTTATTACTGCTTGCTGTGTACTCTCACAGATATTGTGGAGCAAGGGGGAAGACGTTTATGGCGGGGTGGGAGGTTGAGGCAAATCGCCTGGCTGCTGGTTACGCGCAGCCAGACACCAGGGCGGTTAGAAGAGCACAGGAGGGCGCGGTACGCATCAGAGAGGCTTTGAAAACCAGTTTCATGACTGGCCAGGCTATGGTGTGAAAGTTCTGTTTGTTCCTCCTTGATGAAACCCCCCGCCCCTTGGTTCACTCTACTTCCCTGTAAGCTAACCACCCTCCCCTCCTCCCTTCGATCACCGCTTGCAGAGGCAATAAAGTCATTGTTGCTTCACATTCATGCATTCTTTATTAATTCATCACACAAATAGGGGGATGACTACCAAGGTAGCCCAGGAGGGGTGGTGGAGGAGGGAAGGAAAATGCCACACAGCACTTTTAAAGTTTACAACTTTAAAATTTATTGAATGACAGCCTTCTTTTTTTTGGGCAATCCTCTGTGGTGGAGTGGCTGGTTGGCCGGAGGCCCCCCCACTGCGTTCTTGGGCGTCTGGGTGTGGAGGCTATGGAACTTGGGGAGGAGGGCGGTTGGTTACACAGGGGCTGTAGTGGCAGTCTGTGCTCCAGCTGCCTTTGCTGCAGCTCAACCATACACTGGAGCATACTGGTTTGGTCCTCCAGCAGCCTCAGCATTGAATCCTGCCTCCTCTCATCACACTGCTGCCACATTCGAGCTTCAGCCCTCTCTTCAGCCCGCCACTTACTCTCTTCAGCCCGCCACCTCTCCTCCTGGTCATTTTGTGCTTTCCTGCAGTCTGACATTATTTGCCTCCACACATTCGTCTGTGCTCTGTCAGTGTGGGAGGACAGCGTGAGCTCGGAGAACATTTCATCTTGAGTGCGTTTTTTTTCCTTTCTAATCTTCACTAGCCTCTGGGAAGGAGAAGATCCTGTGATCATTGAAACACATGCAGCTGGTGGAGAAAAAAAAAGGGACAGCGGTATTTAAAAAGACACATTTTATAAAACACTGGCTACACTCTTTCAGGGTAAACCTTGCTGTTAACATTACATACATAGCACATGTGCTTTCGTTACAACGTCGCATTTTGCCTCCCCCCACCGCGTGGCTACCCCCTCAACCCTCTCCCCTCCCTGTGGCTAACAGCGGGGAACATTTCTGTTCAGCCGCAGGCAAACAGCCCAGCAGGAATGGGCTCCTCTGAGTGTCCCCTGAAGAAAAGCACCCTATTTCAACCAGGTGACCATGGATTATATCTCACTCTCCTGAGGATAACACAGAGAGATAAAGAACGGATGTTGCTTGAACACCAGCAAACATACACTGCAATGCTTTGTTGTACAATGATTCCCGAGTACGTGTTACTGGCCTGGAGTGGTAAAGTGTCCTACCATGAAGGACGCAATAAGTCTGCCCTCCCCAGAAACCTTTTGCAAAGGCTTTGGGAGTATATCCAGGAGAGCCGCGAATGCCAGGGCAAAGTACTCCGTTCACATGCTTGCTTTTAAACCATGTATAGTATTTTAAAAGGTACACTCACCGGAGGTCCCTTCTCCGCCTGCTGGGTCCAGGAGGCAGCCTTGGGTGGGTTCAGGGGGTACTGGCTCCAGGTCCAGGGTGAGAAACAGTTCCTGGCTGTCGGGAAAACCGGTTTCTCCGCTTGCTTGCTGTGAGCTATCATCTTCTTCGTCCCCAAAACCTGCTTCCGTATTGCCGCCATCTCCACTGAAGGAGTCAAACAACACAGCTGGGGTAGTGGTGGCTGAACCCCCTAAAATGGCATGCAGCTCATCATAGAAGCGGCATGTTTGGGGCTCTGACCCGGAGCGGCCGTTCGCCTCTCTGGTTTTCCGGTAGGCTTGCCTCAGCTCCTTCAGTTTCACGCGGCACTGCTTCGGGTCCCTGTTATGGCCTCTGTCCTTCATGCCCTGGGAGATTTTGACAAAGGTTTTGGCATTTCGAAAACTGGAACGGAGTTCTGATAGCACGGATTCCTCTCCCCATACAGCAATCAGATCCTGTACCTCCCGTTCGGTCCATGCTGGAGCTCTTTTGCGATTCTGAGACTCCATCATGGTCACCTCTGCTGATGAGCTCTGCATGGTCACCTGCAGCTTGCCACGCTGGCCAAACAGGAAATGAGATTCAAAAGTTCGCGGTTCTTTTCCTGTCTACCTGGCCAGTGCATCTGAGTTGAGAGTGCTGTCCAGAGCGGTCAAAATGGAGCACTCTGGGATAGCTCCCGGAGGCCAATACCATCGAATTGTGTCCACAGTACCCCAAATTCGACCCGGCAAGGCCGATTTAAGCGCTAATCCACTTGTCAGGGGTGGAGTAAGGAAATCGATTTTAAGAGCCCTTTAAGTCGAAATAAAGGGCTTCATCGTGTGGACGGGTGCAGGTTTACATCGATTTAATGCTGCTAAATTCGACCTAAAGTCCTAGTGTGGACCAGGGCTGAGGGAGTTTCTCCTCCCAGACTTTAACAGCATCTGATGTAATAAAGTCTTTACCAGACTACCACATGGATTACATTTAAATCTTATTTCTTTTTACTGAGGTTCACCATAGAAAGATCATTTTCAATTTGTGACATGCTGCAAATGTAAAAGAGCTTGGAGACACCGAACGCCACTGAAACCGCTCTTGCCAAAGTCTCTGACCTCTTCCCAGTTAAAGTTCAGAATGAGTACTCCACACTCATCCCCCTTGATCTGTCAGCTGCCTTCAACACACTCAATCCTGCTATTCTTCTTGAAATCTTGTCTTCATGACTGTCTTCTCCTGGTTCTCCTCCCTCTCTAATTGCTCCTTCAGTGTTTCCTTTGGAGGATCCTTCTCATCCATTTGTCAACTTTCTGTGGGGATTCCACAGGGATCTGTCCTTGGTATCCTTCTCTTCTTCCTCTACATCAGTGGTTCTCAACCCACAATCCAGTCAACATTTTCAGGGCCACACAGGTAGTGTGTATGTGTATATATATTTTGTGTGTATGCAGGCCACAACGGTAAACACGTTGAGAACCACTGCTCTACACCTTATCTCGGGGCAATCTCATCCACAAACCCAAATTCAACTACTATCTCTATGCTGACAACTCTCAGATCTACCTCTCTACTCCACACTTGTCTCTGTCCAAACTAAAATATCTGCTTGTCTTTCTGATATCTCCTTGTGTTTGTCTGTCAGCTCAAGCTACAAGCTATCCAGTACAATGGTTCCAAGAAGCATGGCCACGGTTAGCAGAAAAGGAACTCTGAATGGCTAGAGTCACAACTCCTTATATAAACTTACACAAAACGTACGAATTGCAAAATGGTAAATGTAATCCCAATTATCATTTCTTTCTAGCGGATTCTGAATTCCATAGGCTGAGGTATGCACTAGTAGGGATCTGGAGAGGAAATCCTAATGGAGATATTTTAACCACTATTCACAATGCATTAAGAAGGTGCAGCTCTTTTGTCTGTTTTGTTCCCCATATACTATCGTTAAGACTACGATTATGTCATGGAAGTCACGG
This sequence comes from Natator depressus, assembly GCF_965152275.1. NCBI lineage: Eukaryota > Metazoa > Chordata > Testudines > Cheloniidae > Natator > Natator depressus. The sequence continues at coordinate 17,777,270 of NC_134247.1, forward strand.
AATCCATGACTTCCATTGACCTCCAGGACATTTTCTGTCCTGGGGCTGGAGCTCCCAGCCAGCCCCACCCTCGCAGGCCCCAGCCATGGCAGGCAGGCAGACCCCCTGCACATGCCTAGCCGCAGTGGGACCCCCTGAATCTGCCCAGCCGCGGCGGGCAGTGGGGACTCCACACTGCTTCCCCGCCACAGCTGCAGCCAGGGGACCCTGCAGCTACCAGCTACCCAGGGCGAGGAGACTCTGTGGCATCCCAACCCCCAGGGGCATGGGGACCCTGAAGCTCCCATGCCCCACGTCAGTGGGGGACCCAGCAGCAGTGGGTGCTGAACACACCTACTCCTTTTGTCAGGGATATTTTTAGTGAAAGTCAGGAACAGGTCACAGGCTGCCGTGAATTTTTGTTTATTTCCTGTGACCTGTGTCTGACTTTTACTAAAAATATCCATGACAAAAACTTAGCCTTAACTATGGTGTGATGAGCTCTTTCAAAAGTTCTGAAAGAGTACATTACACAAAAGATCCATAAGTGATCTCCTGTCAAAATGTATATTACCGCTAGTGGTTGATGAAATTATTTGAATTTCAACATAACTTATGACAGAAAATTCTGATATTTTGAAAGAAAGGGCTAGTTTTAATATTCTATTAAAGTTATAATTGTATCTGGAAATTTAACTGTGTACCTCCCCCTCTAACTTCCCAACCCAACTGGTTTGAAACAGATTTATTTTTTCAACTTCAACACTTAAATTCAAAACCTGTTTGGGTACAGCACATCTCAAAACTAACCAGAGATCAGCAAACATTTTTGCTATATTAAACATACACTGTATGTATGTTAACATACACTGTATGTATGTATGTATGTCATATTAAAATGTCAATTACCATTATAAGGGGTACAAGTGCCACTCTTAATAAAAACCTGTTTATTTCATTTCTGAGATTAAAGTAGCCTCAAATTCAGTCAGAAAATATTATAATTTTAATGGAGCTCAATTTTCATTACTAATTTACATAATGACATCTGAATACATGTACTTTAAATATGCTTAAAATTACACAACTAAATCTCCAAGTGGCTTCAGAGAGTAGTTCTTGATTTCACTTCTAGGTACAATGTTAAACAGTCAACTAACAGCATAATGAAATGAGAATATTTAAAAGACTGCACTGTTCACAAGGTTATTTAAAGTTTTGATTATATTGCCATTGATAAAAACCAAGGTGTGCATTATACATTTTTCTCCAAAGGCACTATTTGTTCTCCTTTATTATACAGGAGCAAGTTAAAAGGTTGGTTTAAAAAATATAAAAGCCCACTGAAAATAAAGCATAATTTCTTAGTATGCATTTGTATGATTTTTTTTTCATTTTATGGATACATGCAGTACTGTATCACAGGTGCTTTAAGTAACTAGCAGAGACAAAGAGTTTTACTGTACTATCACATTCTAACTGACCTGAAAGAAAACAAATTATTTAAACCCACAACCCTCAAAGCAAAATGGTTTTTCAAACTGGAGAACATCATATTGCTCAGGAGAGATCTTCTACTGGAACAGCAGGAAGGGTGGCAAATCAGAACTCAGATAAATTGAGAGACCCAAGTCAAGAAGCATGGATATTATCTATCGGCATTACATGTGGCTCTATTAGTTCACCCACCACCGTAAAAACATATTACAGTCTAGGTTTCTTATTTATAACTGTTTGAGAGTTCGGAAGTGAAAAAAAGAAAATGTCTGTTTCCAGGTGACACCAGATATTCACAACTCATGTGACTGAGTTCTCTCATTATCTTCAGAATCTCCTTCACATCTGAAATCACAGTTTACATTTTTAATTGTAGAGAATTTGGTGAAGTCCTGTCTAGACAACTTGGCACTGACCCTTCTGGGGATAGTTTATGCTTAAACACAAACTCAAAGTTAAGTCTAATGGTGTTGCTACTAATTACAATGCATTCTGGTGTAGTTCTTACATTGACATTCTAATGAGTTTTGTCCTCATTCATTTTAAGATCCTGAGGGCTTGCCTACACACGAAAGTTGACTTGAACAGCTATTCCACAATGGCTCCCCATGTGGACACTCTTATTCTGAAGTAAGTGTGCCCTTTTCCGGTTTAATTTATTCTACTGGAAAAAGGGACCATTATTCCAGAATAAGAGAGATCACATGGGGAGCTATTCCAAAATAACTATTGTGCTTTAAATTCACTCCCTACCTTATCCCGGAAAAACTTCCCCATGTAGACAAACTAAATAATTGTGGTGTTGCTGAAGTAAATTCTATACATTACATATAAGCTCCTAAGTAATATTGTAGGCAACGTGAAGCATGTCAACATTCTGAAAAGGTTAAGGTATTAGCTTAGTACAGTGGTTCTCAACCTGTGGGCCGCTTGCAGCCCATTCAGCACACAGCTGCAGCTCATGTGACATCTTCAGGGCAACACAGGTAGTACATATAGTGTGTGGTATGTGGCCTACATAACAGAGAGCTGCATGTGGGTTAACTATTCCTGATTAACTCCATATGTGGATGTTATTTCAGAGTAAGAGTGCCTTAGTGCATTAAGCTAATTTTGAGAAAAGAACTCTTCTTCTGGAATACCAGTGTTCACACATGGAGTTAATTAGAAATCGTTAATCAGGAATAGCTATTGCAGAATAACCCCATGAAGACAAGCCCTAAAATCACACAACACACTTAAGTAGAAACAGGATATACACAGATAAAACTTAATCTACTACTGAAATGCTACTGCATCAAGGGTGAAATAGAGCTGCAGTTTAACAGCTCACAGAAGCACTACAACAATAGTTTAGAACAGAGAGTGAAAATATAACAGTCAATTAAAATATCCTATTGAAAGTACAGGGGAATATTTAGGCAGACACAGGAAACTATGTTAATAATTTAATCTTACTCTGACACATAGTGCCAATGATTTTTCATGAGGAGAACTGAAAAGGATATTTGTTTTATGCATCTCACCTAAAGGATAGTATCTCCAACAGCACAAAGTCTCCCACTACTACAGTCATTTTGACATACAGATTAAGTACCAAGAGAAGAGGCCAAACAACTTCCTGCAAAATGCAGATCTTCCTTGGAGGTTTCCGAATATTAACTCAACAGGTCCCTTTCATGTAGAGTGAAACAACTGCTTCATTAATTTTTTTCAGTATAGCTATACTGACACACAGAAGCCATATAACGTGAACTGGACAATAAGGGAGACCAAGCATTTACACGTTACTAAGGCTATGTTTTAGTCATGGGTATTTTTAGGAAAAGTCATGGACAGGTCACAGGCAGTAAACAAAAATTTATGGCCCGTGACCCGTCCATGACTTGTACTATACCCTAACTAAAACTTGGGCAGGGGCGCTGCAGGTGCGGCTCGGGACCCCCACTGGGGCGGCCTGGCAGCAGCGTGCAACCCAGGACCCCCACTGGTGCTTGGGGGGGGGGGCAACGCGGAGGGTTGGCGGGGCTGGCAGGCTCCCTACCCAGCTCCATGTGTTCCTGCAGCTCCTAGGGGGAGGGAAGGCCAGGGAGGCTTCATGCGCTGCCCCCACCATGAGCTCCAGCTCCACAGCTCCCATTGGCTGGGAACCACAGCCAACGGGAGCTGCATGGGCAGTGCTTGCAAGCAGAGCCATCTGACCTCACCGCCTAGGTCAGGAGCCACAGAGACATGCCAGCCGCTTCCGGGGAGTCCCCTTCCCCCAAGTAAGCACCGCCCCGCACCCCAACCCCCTGACCCAGCCCTGAGCCCTCTCCAACACCCAAACTGCTGCCCGAGTGTTCAGGCAGCCCCTGAGCCAGCCACACCGGCCGCTGCAAAAGTCACAGAATCTGTGACTTCTGTGACAGAAGACACGCAGCCTTACACATTACTATTTAGTGAGCTATGTTGTGTTAAGTTTACTGAACACTAATAACTAAAGCTATCATTCAACGCCATTTCTATTACAAAAGTATAAAGAAAAAAATCAGTGCACTCGTATTCAATATACTATGTTCGCATATACTGGAAAGCAGTACTCCTTAAAGTGGAATTTGACCTGATTCCAGCCATCATCATCCAGCTACCAAAGCACCTGAATCAGTGCAACCCCCAAGTGCAGACAAGGGAAGTTGCAATTTGCATTGGTGGCATTTTATCCAGTTTCAAGAAGTGCCACACCAGCTTTTCTGGTCTACACTTGGGGTTTGCACCAGTGCAGCTTCACTGCTAGCTGGTCATCTACTGCTCGAATTGGAACAAAATTCCCAAAGTAGACAAAGCCTCAAAAGAAACAAGAATATAGATTACTGACACGCAGCAGAATTGACTCATTAAGTTTGGCAGGTATCCTACAAGCTCTAGGATTTGCCTGAAGTTGGGGGTGGGGGCAGCAGAGGGAAACAACTCTGTTTTGTGTTTTTAGTCAAATATGGTACATTTTTCTGCATGGAGGACTTTAATAGATGTTTTAATGAGAGATTTAGAAGAGAGGACTGAGGCACAGTGAACTAGGTCAAGTAGAGGGTTCCAGGCAGACAGCATTGAATGGAAAGAGGCAGAGATGAGAATGGAAGAAAGACATGAAGGGGACAATTCGTTACCAGAAATTTTTCCCATTTCCTTTTTGGAAGATACAAAAATAAAAAATTGCTGTTTTTAAATAGACTCTACTTTAGAAAACATCACCTGGTAGACTAGGGTTCTCCAACTGGGGGTTGTGACCCCTAGGGGGTTGCGAGGTTATTACATGAGGGTCTTGAGCTGTCAGCCTCCACCCCGAAACTCTGCTTCACCACCAGAATTTATAATAGTGTTAAATATTTTAAAAACGTGTTTTTAATTTATGGGGGGGAGGGGTGGTCACACTCAGAGGCTTCCTGTGTGAAAGGGGTCACCAATACAAAAGTTTGAGAATCTCTGTGGTAGACACACACAAGTTAGTAGTTGCTTTTCTAGCTGTTTTACTGCATTAAAAATCAGTTGTCTGAATTCTGTTAGCAGGTAATGGGAGTTTACCATATTGTGATGAACATCTGTTTTCTGTTCACTTTAAGACTTCAACTAAGAAGCTCTGCTTAGTAAAGGATTTGGGCATGTGTGCAGAATGAACTATGATAACCTGAAATAGTAAGACGTTGTGAGATTCTGTTATAGGATAAGAGTTCTTAAGTTGACTTGTATGATCGGGTATTTTACCAGACGAGGACCAAAAAGAACATATACCACTGGATTCATGGACACACAGAGGTCTGGATTGCTGAATGGAAGTTCTACCCAGTCTGCTCATTTGTGCTACGGGGGGAGGGAGTTTGAATATGAAGGACTGTCAGTTGGCTCTTGAGCAAGTTGTGGAGTTAGACTGTGACCAGGTAGGGAAGCACTGCTGGGCTTTCATAAGATTAGGAATCCCTCTAAGATTTCAGTAACCATCTGCTTCTGTTATGTTCACTCTGGATTAAATAAAGTTTTAGGGGCTTTTCAAGTCCAGGAGTCCGAGGCATAGTCAGTCAATCGATAGAGCTTTGAAGAGAACTGAAGAACTTAGGAAACAGAGCTAGAAAAAAGCAGCCAGGATCACCTTTTATTTACAGGCAAATGTCCTGAAGAGAAGATTAGAAGGGTAAAAAGGCTGTATTAGTGACCCACAAACACTGGTGTATTGAACAAGGTGTATGCCAGGGAAGGGCAGGTGGTGAAATGTATTAAAGAAAATCTAATCATAAATATATACAAAAAGTCTTTCTGGAAACAAGAATCCAAGACTTTAAAAAAAGAGCATTTATACAAATACAACAGATTACTATGCAATTAACAGGTATAGGATGGTACAAGGAGGAGCAAAACATTAGAAAAAAAGTAGTATTGTGTACTTGATGAAGAATACCTGGAGCATCTGAATTTACAGCAAAACTACTAGTTATATCAACCCAGTATTGTTAGGACTGTCAAAATTGGAATATTTTTATTTCAATAGATATCAATGTTTTTTTTTATCCATTTAAATGTTCACACTTGTGGGAAATTACAGGGGTCAGACAATTATTTAACTTCATTAGGTGTTACATTTCAAAAAGTTAAAGCTTTTTAACCATTAAAACAAAAATTGTCAACATCACATATCAAAAGTAAAAATATCTTTAAATGAAACTTTAATAAATTGTCATGTAGCATTTTTCTCACTTTGCCCATCTGTAAATCTCAATTATTGATGGACTTTGTCGGTTTGTGCATGAAGAGTGTAATCAACGTTTCCCAACATGTACCAATAAAAATGTAATCTTTCCAAGCTTAAGTATTGTTTCTCTAGTTTTTCATCTTTACTTTTGAAGCTAAAAATATAAAAGCCCTGCCATCTAGCAATGGTGTATATCTGCCATACCAGGAGACATGTCAGACCTGAGATGGAAAGAGAACCAACTCTGTTCAATTCAAGAAGTTCAACTTCACTTTAGCCTCGCCATTAAATTGTAATACTGTAGAAGTTATTTTTGTTGTAAGTACCTTAACAGAAATAAGCAGAACAAATGAAGTAGGTGGCCTGTTTAAAAACAAAAGTACATGATCTATGCCAATGTTTTAGCTTTAAGCCTTATGGTCTTTAACCAAAATGCCTACAATAAAAGGAAAAAATGTTGCTTTTCATTTTTGTAAATGTAATTGTCACAATGGGATACAAAATGTTTGATGTTCTGGGAAGATTTTGGATTACAATAAATCCTTATTTCCTCTGCCTCCCCACATTTAAACTTGCAACAACATACAACCATTCTTCAATGAATTAATTCTTTTTTTAAGTTTAGGTGCCTTTTTAAAGTTTTTCAAACACTATTCTAGTTAAATGCACTAGGAATATGGAATTCAATTTATCAAGTAGATGAAAAGAAGAATTTTGAGCAAGACCCCAGTGAGCTAATCCAGAGTCGCAATAAAATGTCAGGGGTCCTGGGATTCTCAGCAGGGGGATAACACCAAATCTTTAAGAAAGAACACCTATATGCTCTACTATAAACTGTTTTAAAATGTCCACTGGACAGATGGACAGAAACTAAAGACGAAAGAGGGCACATTACTGTCTAATTATATCTTACTGACTTCTTAATGTGCATTAACTTTGTTTAGTAAAACTAGTTGAAACTTTGGGCTCAAGATTTGTTTCATTCATCTTGAAAAAAGAAGAAGATCAAGAACTCTGAAGTGACTGAAAGTAGTTTGTTTCACTGAAGTTTCTGCAACCAGATCTGTAGCCTCAGCTGAAATGCTATTTTGAAATTACAACAATACTAGAGAAATAAGATTTACTGGACCAACTTCTGTTGGTGAAAGAGACAAGTTTTTGAGCTACACAGAAAAGAGGCGATCTCACCAGTATCAACATCTCTACTAGTGCATCAATGCTTTTCTCAAATTTACCTGGAGGTTTTAAGGTATGACCCCCTTTCAAAAAATAAACTTATACAACTCCATTAAGGTCATCAAGCCTGACAAAAATCTTTCAAAAAGCAAGGCACGGGGGGAAATAGTGCAACAATATATTTGGGAACTAAGCAAGCAGAAATTATTCAAATGATAACTGGATGGCATCCATGTACTGGGCTTGTAGCCACCAGAATGACCCATCTCCCTGGATTTTATTGAGAATGTTCTGGGCATCAGAAAGAACATGTAACAGATACCAGCTCTACAGGAGAATGTATCCATAAATGTTCTCCATGGATCTGGGAATCAGTTGCAGTGAACACAACCTTCTTGTCTACCATCAGTTTTCCATCATAATCTGAGTCATACCTTGTACATACACCCACTACTCCATAAAAAACCTGGGAGAAAGAGACCCCTGCGGCACATACTAAAAGGGACCAAATCTGGGATCTGGTCAGCAGATGCAGGAAGAGTTCCACAGAGGCCTACTCACAGATCAGTTGTACATTCACTTCTATTCCCCTGGCATAGCAGAAGGTTGCAATTCTAGCTCACCAGACTGGCCCCTTAAAACAGAATATATATTATTATTGGCTTTAAATGTTTTTAATTAGGACTGTCAAGAGCTTAAAAAAATTAATCTAGATTAATCGCAAGCTTAAAAATATTATCTTGATTAATCGTGCGGTTAAATAATAATAAATACCATTTATTTAAATTTGTGAATATTTTGTACATTTTCAAATATATTGATTTCTATTACAACACAGAATACAAAGTGTACGGTGCTCACTTTATATTTATTTTTATTATAAATATGTGCACTGTAAAAAAACAAAGGAAATACTATTTTTCAATTCACCTAATACAAGTACTGTAGTGCAATCTCTATCATGAAAGTTGAACTTACAAATGTAGAATTAGTACAAAAAAAATTACTGCATCCAAAAATAAAACAAATGTAAAACTTTAGAGCCTGTGAGTCCACTCAGTCCTACTTCAGCCAATCACTCAGACAAACAATTTGCAAGAGATAATGCTGCCCGCTTCTTGTTTACAATGTCACCTGAAAGTGAGAACAGGCATTCACATGGTACTGTTGTAGCCGTGTGACGTTGCACTCTATATGATTTTATGAAAGTATGCTGATGAGTATGAATATAATGTAACTAAAATATGCTTCATGCAAAAGGTCTCTTGTAAGGTATCATTACAAAGCTTATAATCTACTGAGTGTGGTCATCCTATTTGTATAAATGTATCACTCTTGTATCTGAAACTAAAATATGAAATATAATTCTGAGGGCCTATTGTAATTATGCAAAGTGTGGGCCATTAATGGTCGTTTCGAATCTTGAAGGATTCCATCAACCAGGACAATTGACTGCGGATAGCTCTGTTTGCAGGCAGGCCTTCCTGTGAGTCAGGCTGGGGGGGGAACGAAGGCTTGGGGGTCTTACAGTGACATGTGATCATGTCACCTGAACTGGAATCCATCTTAAACCTGGTGGTTTTCCATTGAGAAGGAGGGGTGGAAACCCAGAGGGACAAAGGATTCCCGCCGTATGCAAAAGATATGTAGATGTGTGGAACAGAACAAGGGGAAGGCCATCATGAGAAATCCCCTAGCTACCACCTGAGCTGGAACAAGGACTGTACCAGGGGAAAGGATTTGGGCCCAGACTAGAAAGGTGTCCGGTCTGTGAAAGAAACTTATTGAAACATCTGTGAGGGTGAGATTTTACCTGTATTCAGTTTTATTACTGTACTAAACTTAGACTTGCGTGTTTTATTTTATTTTGCTTGGTAATTCACTTTGTTCTGTCTGTTACTACTTGGAACCACTTAAATCCTACTTTCTGTATTTAATAAAATCACTTTTTACTTATGAATTAACCCAGAGTATGCATTAATACCTGGGGGGGAGGCGCAAACAACTGTGTATACCTCTCTATCAGTGTTATAGAGGGCGAACAATTTATGAGTTTTACCCTGTACAAGCTTTATACAGGGTAAACAGATTTATTTAGGGTTTGGACCCCATTGGGAGTTGGGCCTCTGAGTGTTAAAGACAGGAACACTTCCTAAGTTGTTTCAGTTACGCTTGCAGTTTGAGGCACATGGTTCAGACCCTGGGTCTGTGTTGGAGCAGACTGGCATGTCTGGCTCAGCAAGACAGGGTGCTGGAGTCCCAGACTGGCAGGGAAAGCAAGGGCAGAAGTAATCTTGGCACATCAGGTGGCAGTCCCAAGGGGGTTTCTGTGATCCAACCCGTCACAGCCGCAAGGTATTTACATGCCAGATGCTCTAAAGATTCATATGTCCCTTCATGCTTCAACCACCACTCCAGAGGACATGCATCCATGTTGATGACGGGCTCTGCTCGATAATGATCCAAAGCAGAGCAGACCGATGCACGTACATTTTCATCATCTGAGTCAGATGCCACCAGCAGAAGGCTGATTTGCTTTTTTGGTGGCTCGGGCTTTGTAGTTTCCACATCAGAGCGTTGCTCTTTTAAGACTTCTGAAAGCACTCTCCACACCTCGTCCCTCTCAGATTCTGGACAGCACTTCAGATTCTTAAACCTTGGGTTGAGTGCTGTAGCTATTTTTAGAAATCTCACACTGGTATCTTCTTTGCATTTTGTCAAATCTGCTGTGAAAGTGTCCTTAAAGCGAACATGTGCTGGGTCATCACCTGAGACTGCTATAACATGAAATATATGGCAGAATGCGGGTAAAACAGAACAGGAGACATACAATTCTCCCCCAAGGAGGTCAGTCACAAATTTAATTAACACACTTTTTTTTTTTTTTTTTTTTTTTAAATCAAGCATCATCAACAGGAAGCATGTCCTCTGGAATGGTAGCCGAAACATAAAAGAGCATACGAATCTTTAGCATACCTTGCATGTAAACACCTTGCAACGCCGGCTACAAACGTACCATGTGAACGCCTGTGCTCACTTTCAGGTGACATCGTAAATAAGAAGTGGGCAGCAGTATCTCCCATAAATGTAAACAAACTTGTTTTTCTTACCAATTGGCTGAACAAGAAGTAGGACTGAGTGGACTTGTAGGCTCTAAAGTTTTACATTGTTTTGTTTTGGAGTGGTTATGTAACCCCCCCCCCAAAAAATCTACATTTGTAGGTTACACTTTCACAATAAAGAGATTGCACTATGGCAACTGTATGAGGTGAACTGAAAAATACTATTCCTTTTATCATTTTTACAGTGCAAATATTTGTAATAAAAAATAATTATATAAAGTGAACACTGTACAGTTTGTATTCTGTTGTAACAGAAATCAATATATTTGAAAATGTAGAAAAACATCCAAAAATATTTAATTTCAATTGATATTCTATTAACAGTGCAATTAATTGCGATAAATATTTTAATCGTGATTAATTTTTTTAGTTAATCATGTGAATTAACTGTGATTGACCGCCCTATTTTTAATTTAACAACACTATAAAACTATGCTAACAGTTTTATTTTCAATATTAAAACTTGTTGTGGTTTTTTACAGATGAGATTAAACAAGCCAAAATGCTTTTTTTGGGCTAGAACGATACATTTTGTAAGCATGTATGAATACAGCCATAAGTCTGAAAACTGAATGAAGACGTAAGTCTGACAATAGACTCCAATATATCAAGAGTCATGATAAATTATCTTTTATGATATTCACTTAACAAGTATTTGTGGAGACTTACATCTGAACCAGATTTGGGTCATTTCTCTCAAAAAGCTTGATTAGAAAGATATATGCATTACCAAAAAACAGTAACAATTCTGCATTTTCCCAATTCCATCAAATCCCACAGAAAATCATGTTTTCCTTCAAACTATGCTGTTCATATAAGGATACTAGTTTATTAATGGTAAGAATACTACCCACCACACATTTATGCCAACTACACTGAAATCAGTGGTCTAACATCTAAATCAACAATATATGCATTCTGTCTTATGACAAATGATGTTAGAAAATATGAATTGGCAGTTAGAATACCATCACCTACACCGCTTCACAAATTCATGGCAGCTATGTTTTTCATATTCGAGTTACCAAAACACAGGGGAAGTCTACTTATTAAGTGCAGAATTACATTTTGCACCAGCTACTTCTATATTGTGAAACCAAGCGGTGTTATTGTTAAAAACCTATCTGCCACTTATGTATGGCATGTGTTGGCTTCCTAATTACTCTGAGTCACCACTGCTTATTGAACTAATGTATTAAGGTTTTAGCATCATCAGCATTGCAAATAAAATGAGAAGGAGTTGCCACATGCTCTCCTATCAAACTTGACAGCTAAAATTCTACTCAAGATTCTCTATTTTTGGTAATGCACAAAGCAGAGAACACCATTTGATTTTCAAATGTCAGGTTAAGCCTGCAGTGCTGGCAGTCTGAAGAACCTTGTAATCTGAACAGAGTTTTATATGGTACACTAATTTTATTTATAAGGTTATTTTCCAGACTACACCTACAGTTTAACTGAAAAAAAATGACAACCAATTGCAAAGTCTGTAGACACAATACAAAGCAGAATCTTTAAATACTAAGAAAAGATCACTAATAGATGAATAACAAATACTTAAAGCTCTAGTAAAATGATTCAGCTTTTTAAATTCAGAAACTTATTAAATCAATATTGTATTTGTTATAAGTGAACATCAGGACTACAGTCAGAAAGCTAAACTTACAGTTATTGTTTGAGGACTCCGCTGTACTCATGCTTAACAAATACATGGTAAACTAAATTGAGAAAAATATAACCATAATAGAATGAAGAATTTTTTAGAATGTCAATTACCTCTGAATTTTGACCTGATTTTTCACTGTTTAATGACAATCTTAAACTACATGTTAACCTCAGACAGAGCAATTAAAGTATTTTTAAATTGGGTATTCTTGTTTTTACACAGTTTTTCCTTCTTGTGTTGATGAAGTTAAGTTAGATGGATCAAAATGAACTACTGTTTATGCCAAATTAAATAAATAGTTGTAATTCTGGTAAATTCATGCAGCCTGCCCAATGAACCAGATATTCTCTGGAGATACTAGTACAATAAAAGCTGTTTTATCAGGCATGTTGGGGAAATGGGGGGTGCCGGTAAGTGAAAAATGCTGGTTAACTAAGAGGGAGGGAATTTGGGTGCGGGAGGGGGTGTGGGGCTGGAGCGTGGGAGGGGGCTCACCACGAGCAGCTTCCTGCAAGCAGTGACCTGTCCCAGCTGCTCCTAGGCGGAGGCGCAGCAGGCGGTTCTGCATGCTGCCCCCACCCCGAGCACTGGCTCCGCAGCTCCCATTGGCCGGGAACCGCTGCGGGGGCAGTGCCTTCAACATGAAGTGCCAGCCAATAACAATTTTAACTAAAACCAGAGTTTAAGATGAACTCATATTTTTGTATATTAATGGATAACTACCTCCTTAAAATTCTATTCAATAAAGCTAAATAAGTAAAAAATTTACTTTCACAAACAAGAAATGAAAAAAGGCTCTCATCTGTCACTGGAAGTCCAAATAAGTACATACACAAACAAGAATAAAAGGGAGGAAGAAAGGGAGTGGGAAAGGAAACAGCAGCCAGGAAGAAAATGAAATTCCTTCTTCAGTAGATATTTACTGGTACTATATATCTACTATTGACTATAAAAATGTAAGGTTCACAGATAGTAGCTTGATGGGAAGCCCCACACAGGTCCCATTCTGCCCTTGGGCTGACTCTAATAAAATACTGCCCTATCCTAGCAGTAGTTATAAAATATTTTGAGCCATGTAAATATGTTTCTCTCTGGCTTATTTACCACAAAGTATGTCACATTTACTTGACAAGTCAATTTCTCTCTGAAGAACTATATGCATCATTTTTCTCTCTAAAGATTCCACTCTTTAGTCTGAACAAAAACTAGCTTTAGAATAGATCTAACACGTTTTAAATACAAAGAAATTACATTTCCAAGTAAGACCTAGTTTACACCTAAAATTTAGGTCAACATCATTCAGGGCTGTGAAATTCACACCCCTAATGGACACACACAAGCTGACATCAGCCCTGGTATAGACACTGCTATGTCGACAGAAGAATTCTTCTGTTGACCTAGCTACCACCTCTCAAGCAGATCACCGCAGCAAGTGTCTATAGCAGCACAACTGCAGTGCCATAGCTGTGCCCTGTAGTGTAGGCAAGCCCCAAGAGATTACCATGAATATTCTTTAAACATAAACTTGTAAAAATAAATTCCACTACATTTGTTGACAAACCAGAGAAAAATCTCACTTTGATTTAAATTTCTGACGTGAATGTACATTTCATGACACAGTAACAGCAAGCTGCAGATAGTTGTACATTAAGAATGTATTCCAACTACACAGACCTCAAAAGAAACGATGGGGCTGTCTGCAAAGCTAGACAATCTGGGCATCCAGCCATAAAACATCACTGCTATAGCACAAATAACTGTTCTCATTCTTCTGAGCCCTCCATGACCATAAAACACAAAAGGAAAGAGCTCCAGAAAGCAGCCTTCACTACCTCCCCAAACTTTTAATATTTCATAGGTCTGAATTACACAGGACTTGAATTTTGTAAAATTATACAGCTGACACATCCAGGGTCAAGGTTAATCAATTCAAAATTTGATGCTTAGATTCTTGGAACTGTGAAGATTGTAAATATATAGCTAACTACTTCATATAGATCTTTCTATAGATATTAATAGCGTTATCCAGCATGTCTTCTCAAAGAGCGAGCTTTTGATTTGAAAGAGGTAAGATTAAAATGTAAACTCAAAAGGGACAGATTGCCAAGTGAAACATTTTTAGAAAAATTAAGCGAATCAAGAACATTTCTTGAAAAAACAAAGTCAATCTTAAAATACATTGAAATTATACTAATAAAAATTTGAATATTTTCTTGAAGAATCTAATTATGATAATTGTGATTTAATAGCAAAACTTAGTCTCCAACTAAAATCAATAATTTAACTAACCTAATTTTGACCAGCAGAATGGCACTAAAGCAATTTTTTAAAGTGGCAGTTCATACAAAAGAAAATAACTTAATACATGGTCACATTTGTAGTTGCTTTCTGAAAACTACAATGCAGATTAGTCATATTTTAAGTGTTACACGCAAAACATTTCTAAATATGCTTATATTAAGAGTCCAAACTCTAAAACATGATTTTCTGACAGATTAATAATTTTCATAAACAGACAAGATTTCTAAAACAAAACCATATATTGCTTTAAGCACTAAATTTGACTTCTATTAAAATGGTCACTCTCTCTCTATGTGGTTACTTTTTACTGCTAAATCAAAGAGGCCATGCAGAGTGTAAAATCCATTTAGTAATGCTGTGACGATGTGACGCAGCAGGGAGGGGGGAGTGTTGACCTGGGAATGTGCCCTGGGGACGGGAGACCTGAGAGCCTGTCACCTGAGCCAGGAGGGGGAGGGGGCGGTGACACCTCTGCCCGGGAATGTGGACGGAGGCTGCAGCAGGGAACCTGCTCGGTGGGTTTAGTTTCAGTTTGGGGCTGGGTGGAGGAACACAGGGAACCCCAGGGCTGGGGTCTAAGCTCCCTGCTCCCCCAGACACTCCCCCCTCCCTGCTGCGTCACATCGTCACAAATGCAATTTTATTTAAGAGACAACACACCTACAACACTGCACACAATTTTATATTGTCATTTCTAAAGCATCTCCCAATTCACTTTCTCTTTTAAATACCATTTGTCCTCGCTGATATCTTCATAATGCAACTGAAAACCTCCAGCCATTAATCACTAGAAGGCACCAGCCGATACGAAATTGGCCAGAATGTAGTGTCACCAGGCATTAAAGAGGTTTCCTTATCATTCATCTCTAATACTACGGGATTGACAAACTTCCAGTTGCAACTTCCAAGTCAGGAGAAAACCTTCTGATGGTGTTACCGCAATCTTGTTATCTGAATTTTAACTATTACACCCAATAGTAATTCTGTGCTGCTCATGGTTTGGTGTGACCGAAGATTGAACAAAGTCTTACATTTTTCATTGATTTTTTTTCAAGCAAGTAGTAGGCATGTTCACAATTAAACTAGCATAACCTGAAATTATTACATAAATAACTACAGTAACAGGATTTAACATACAGGAAATTAACAGTCTACTTTATCTGAATAGGAAAGGTTTAGGGTTTTTTTGTTTGTTTTTTAACTTTAAGTCTGCAGTGTTCGCATAGCCAGTACTACATGGACTTTATCTAGCAATTCTTTCCAACTGAGAGCCTCTCTTTGCTGAAGTAAAAGACTGCTCCACCCTTGACCTCCTCCTTCAGCTTCTTTTGGAAAGGGGCCAGATGACAGCATTTGGAAAAGTGCATATTTATCTCTGCAAGGACAGCTGCCTAGAGGGAAATAAATGTAATTTAAAGTATTACCCATTCCCTCTGTCACCAGTCTCATTGATTTTTCATAACTAAAACTGAAAGTAAAACATTTCCAGATCACTGTTTTAATATATTGGTTTCTCATGAATGAAAAAAGGGGGTCTATAATGTTAAACTGTAGATTGTTTTGAGTAACTCAAACATTGATATGTAAGCAGCTTACAGTGGTAGCTGTTTTCTCTAGAAGTCAGCAAGTAAGGAAACTAAGTCCTCTATATGAAAAACAAATTTGTTCACAATCCTAAGTAACCAAGATTCTTAAAAAGTAGACTACCAAATGCTTGTCCTATTTCTAGATAGACTGCTTTTGTAGACTCTGTTCTTTAAGTGAAATTTCTTAATAAGTTCAATTTATATTTATCATCAAAATATTTCAAGATTTAAATAATTTGTAGCTTGTGGTGGGAAACGTTTTAGTCTCACTCTGATCTAATGCTTCACTTTGAGTTTCACACATCATTAAACTACTAACAGTCCTGAGTATTTAGTCAACACAAAGAATCTTAAGGTTGGGCATAACAATACAGTCTCCCACAATGATCACGTTTTTCCTCAAACTTATTTGGAAAAATTCATCCTGACTACCTAAAAAAACTTATCAACATCTATTGTATCAATAATATTCAAAAAATAAAAACAAAGCAAAAGTAACATATTTAGCTATTGTCCTTAAAATTTCAACAAAAGGATCACAAACTTCACCAAAAGTGTACTTTAGATGTTAGGGGGTAATGAAAGACCCTCTAAGCAGGTTAGAGAGGTCTCTACCTCTTCTTTCCCTCTTCCTAGCAACTGACAAGAGGCTTAGTGAAAGAGGGTGATGCACACATTCCCATTCACAGAGCACAGAGACAGTTTTGGAAAGGGGGCAAAGACATTCCAGAAAACTTTAAAAGGAAGGAGCTTTAAATTAGCAAATCCTTTTTAAAAAGAGACCCCAACCAAGGTTCAATAACAGCACTCTATCAGAAATTCCATCACTTTCACTTCCCAGCAGCTGGGAAACTTTGTTGGGACTAGACTTCTCACCAGGACATTGCTTGTGGACTAGACTGCTCTGCCCTGCTCTCCTTCACCTCTTCCACTTGCTAGTAGGTTTAGTCTTCTGCCTGGTAGGTGTTTGGTACAACATCCAAGCTATGTACCAGATAACCTCCTAATCACAAAAGAATCTGTACAGCATAAATTGACAGATGCCAAATGAACATGGTAAAGGACCCATCACCCATTTATCTCAAGAATAAAAGTGGGCTTTTTTTAAAAACAGCTGTATGCTTGTACATTAGCAAACAATTAATATTTGTCAATACATGCTCTACTTATAGCTTGCTATCCTGCAAAGAACTGAAACATAAAAAAAATCATAAGTGCAATATCAAACACCTGAAAAAGTTCTGAACAGCATAGTCATTTTGCACTAACATATTTGGCCTATGACACTACATACATTAGACACAGTCTTATTTGTCCAAAGAAGTACATCATACTCTTGGCCCCACCCCAAACAGCCTCTGATGCATGTTTTAACCTTGCTCTGGAGGGACTGCCTCTAGGTCTCCATGCCCATTCATTCCTTGGCCAATACAACTGCGATTTTTGGGACCCAAGCACCTGTTCACCAGGAACTGAACTGAGACCATTCTCATCTCACAGATACTACCTCACCCACCTTGTCTGCCTAACAATGGTGAAATGATTTCAGAAGTTAACATGCTTCACTGAATTTAATGTGGTCATAGAGGTGAAAAACTACCACCAGTCCCTTGAACCATCCAGGTCCCCTCAAGTTATCCAGTATTGAACTCCACAGCCTTTTTTGGAAACCAGATTGTCTGAATTTAGAAGTTAAGAAACATGGCTGTAAAAATATTGATATCCAATAACAACAGTGTCTTCCACTGTTTCACCAAAAAATATAGCTAAGTAGAAATATCTAGCACCAGCTTTCTTAACTATTCATTACACAAGTTACTATTAAGGAGAAGAGTCACTTTGGAAAAGTTTTTAAAAGGGGCAGTAGCAGACAAAATAATATTACTCGAAGACAAGTAAGTTTTAGACATTTGTTAGTGCACCATTTTGAGATCATAGTTCACAATTCATAGATTAACTTGGCTGGAAAGATGTTCAAATGGAAACTTATTGGATTTAACAAGTCACAGAAGATGTGAAGCAATTCAACTATTAGGCATGGAAAAAAAAACCTGTCAGGTAATTTGTTAGGTCGCATCCAATACTATCTCACCTAACCCCCAATACATATTTCTGAGAGAAGCAAACAAAGGTTTTCTAAATCTGTGTTTACCATCTCAGTGATTTCTTAAACAATCAAATATAATGTACAACAGCAACCAAAATCCAAAGGTCATCTCTCACCAAATCCAAACTGAGGAAACATTTACTGTTAGTAAGGATTTTAAAAAGTGGGAATCATTTGAATAATGGTATCCAAAAACAGAAGATGTTGTCTTGTTCATTATTCTTAGTGTAACAATATTCATCTGATTTAAGATATATATTGATACAAATATAACCAACCAGACCACTAACAGCAGCAATTACTGGGTTTTAACTAGTTTAATTAGTCCAATGATGAAATTAAATTATTAGTCTGGATTCCATTCAATATAAAATCAAATTAGTTTAAGATACAGGAAAAAATATTTCCTCAATTCATTTATATGCAAAAATGGCCATGTTGTGCTCAAGAAAAATACAAATCAAAGTTGAAAATTATATAAACTGAATATAAGCAAATATTTTCCAATAAAAATATCCAAATTGAAACAGAGAATAAAGGTAACCCTAGACCAAATCAAAGTATGACTTGCTAGATTACAATGGCCATTCTAAAGAAAATAAAATGCTGAAGTTTCCAGCAACAACAATTAAAAATATATAACTTAAGAAAACAAAATATTAAATTATATTATGAGGCATAAAATAATTCACATATTCATTCATATATTTCAGTGAGTCTCATAACTGGACCTTCTACTAATGCACAGTTACACAGTAAAGAGATTACCCTTTGACAGAAACTTGCAAAATAAAACAGATCAAATATCTTTAATAAACTTCCACTGCCTCATGATTTCTAAGAATAACAATTGAACATCCATCTCTCTTTGCAGTTAGCAACACGGTTTTTGTTCCTTACTGATGCTCCCACTGAAACTAATAAGGAAAATTTGGCTTCATGAAAATATGAAAAATAATCTCCCTCATGTCTAGTATTTAGAGACTAAGTTCTGGTAGTTACCATAACCTAATTATACAAAAACAAACTATGGATCTAAAGAGCTCTTACCATTTAACTGAAACTGACCATCAAGGATGATGTTCAAGTTTCACCTACTTGGTTATGATCAAAAGCAGCCCTGGTGACCTCGCTAATTATTTTATACTAATTTTCAAACGCTACACATCAACCATCATTTATTAAAAGCAAACTCACAAGGTTCTTCCTGTAATCTAGAACATTTTTAACTGCTGCATATGGGACTCCACCTAAAATGATGATGCAGGTAATGATAATTAGATACGTGCAAAAAAATCACCATATGAAAATACCAAGTTTTTATAAAGGTCTATTTTTTAACAAATAGGAAGTAGGGAAAACGATTTTAGTTTTAAGATATATCTTAAAATAACTGTTTAAAAACAGTTGGCGTGGAAGTACTTTACAGTATTATTTGTTCCACCGGCTCCATACTAAAATAAAAAGGTGAAGACTATTTGAAAATAAAATACAGATATAGTGAAAAATCCTGCCCTGGACTCCAGGGGCGGAAAGGGTGGCATGCACTAACGAAATGACTTAACAGGTCTTTCCCCATCTCCAACTTCTACTGTTTCCAGATTAATATAAAACTATCGCCCCTTACCTTTTCTTCTTTTCCTTCAGGGGCTCTTTGGCAGCTTTCGACTCAGTCTTTCTACAATGAAACAAGTGAGTATTTCGTCTAGCGTGTGGTCTCTCTGACGTGCTTCTTGCTTATTTTAATGCTTTTTAAAAAAAAAAATACCCGTAATTTCACGAATCTGAATCCGAAAAAAAAAAATCTCACACGGCCAGGAAAAAGATTCAGTCGCTCCCCCCCCCCCGAACTAAAAACAAAAAGCAACTCCCCCCACAACCTGCCACAGAAGAAAAACAAGTCGACAAGAAAACAGTATCCAAGCAGAAGAGCAAAGAGCTTCAGTGTTATCCAGCCCAAGTGCAGGAGAAACAGGTTCAATTCCAAAACAAGCTTTTGATTTCCAGTGGAGAAAGAAAGGGGAAAAAAAGTCCCTAGCTAGACTTTTGCACACGAATGTTGTTTTAAATACACATTTGCTTTCGAGTTGCAGCAAAACCCACGGAATCAGGATGTGGAGTGGATCGGGGAGAGTTTATTTTTTGTTTGTGTTGATGGATTCTCTGTCCACATGGAGGAGCATCTGAGGCTTCAAAAAGTGCAAATTAAAAGGAGAAAGTGGATCCCACAACCTGGTTGAAAGAGGGCTCCCCCTCCAAAATATGGAGCCACAGGGGGATCCAACGGTCTCTCTCACATGGGGATCCAGGCAGGAGGAGGATCCAGTGAAGTCTCTCTAACAGGGAGAAGGACGGGGGAGGATCCAGCAGTCACTCACAGGGGGAGGATCCAGCAGTCTCTCTTATGGGGCATCCAAGCAGAAGGATCTCTCACAGGGGGGACCCAATGGGGCGAGGGGAATCCAGCAGAGCGTCTCTCGCGGAGGATCCAGTGGCAGGAGGAGGACGAGGGGAGATCCAGCGGGGTCTCTCCGTCTCCTCCAGAGGGATCCAGAAGTGCCCCTCAGGACCAGGCTGGAAGCTGCCGCAGCGGAGCCTCTCACTGGGGGGGAGGGGGGAATCCAGGAGTCTTGCGCCCCGGGGGGAGGCAAGAGGCTGAGGCAGCAACGTCTCCCCAGGGGGCTGCAGCAGCGTCTCTCTGTGGCGGGGAGGCTGGGGCTGCAGCGTCTCGCGCGCGCTCTCTCTAGCAGACAGGCGGTGCCGGGCCCCCGCTGCTCCTCCTCGATGCTGCTGCTGCCGCCGCCACCACCGTCCTCAGGAGCAGAGCTGCTGCCACCGCGGCCATTTTGTTGCTAACTGACAAGAACCCCGCCAGGCAGCGCGAGACCAGAAGGAGGCCCGCTGCTCGATTCCCCCCCCCAAACAGGAAGCCTCAGCGCCCCCCCTCTGATCACGTGACGGAGGGGAGAGAAACTGCGGCATGCAAATGAGTTGGGTGGCAGAACCAATCAGCGCCGCGGCTCAGCGGCAGGTTCTGCCCCCCTTCCCGCGCGCTCCCGAGACCCGAAGACGCGCGAGCTGCTACGGTCCTCACTCCTGCAAGCTTCTGCTAGCTCCCTCCATCTTGGCGAGAGCAGCCTTGTGTGTCACCTAACTGCGCAGGAAGCCGCGCGGCTCCCACCTGCTGCCCGCGCATCTGGGCACGTTGCTCACCCTCTCGCATTTTATGTGCAGAATGCATCCGGGCGGCTGGTATATGCACAACTCGTTCCCGGCCATGCCTTTTTGTGCGAGTTTAAAGTGCAGCACCGACAAATAACATCACCATCTAAACACAACCCAGCAACGCAAAAAAACATGCTCGGCTCCGGAGGCTAAGCGCGCCGGTGCAAAACGTGACTTTAAAAATGTCTGACTGCCAGCTTTAAGTGAAGAAGCAATGCAAAAATTGCCAAGACGGATGCGTTTTGCAGTGAGGGTATTTAGCACCAGTACAGTTGGCACAAATGCAACATATACCAAATACCAACGCAGAACGCAGCGGTGCACAATGCTCAAAAGAAAACTATGCCAACATAAAACGTAATTCACAAATGACAACGCAAAACGTACCAGGGACAATGCATATTTTAAATCTAGGGCCAATTTTTGTTTTGCATTTTCTGTAACAGGAAAAAGTCAGAGAGCACTTAAGTCCTTATGGTACATGGACCTAATTTTGTGTTACTCAGGCAAAGCTTGTATAGATTTAATGACAGTTTTGACTGAGAAAGTACTGCAGGATCAGGCGCAATTTGCAAGGATTGCCAGGTGCATAATATTAATACACAGGAATAATTTTTTAAAGGATGTTCTCCCTTTTGTGGCCCGAAATTGTACCTGCTGCTGAATGGTGGGTACAAATCTGAGCACCTGTGCCTCTAACTTCCTGCAGCTGGTGCAAATCAGTGAGTCAAGTGCTCAGCAACCTACCTTTGATCCGATGAAGTGAGCTGTAGCTCACCAAAGCTTATGCTCAAATAAATTTGTTAGTCTCTAAGGTACCACAAGTACTCCTTTTCTTTTTGCAAATACAGACTAACACGGCTGCTACTCTGAACCCAAACCTTTAGGTTCTGATCCTGCAAAATTTAGGCCTTGACTACACACAAAATGAGTACCTAGAACTGATTTAGTTAAATTAGTACAAACCTCTTGTGTGGACACTATCAAATTGGTTTGAGTGCCTTATATCAATTTACCTTAAACCAATAAGTAATTGCCTTAAGTGATTGAGTATGGATTGCAGGATTAGACCTTAAATGTTGAAAAATTAGTGGTATATGTAACAGAAACATATGAAATTTTTGTTTATAAAAATACAATCCTAATCGAATTTGAATTCAGTACCTCTGATACAAAGACAATACCTTAACAAGCAGGCTAAAATGTCTTTGGTTAACACTAATGAGAGCATAAGTGTTACTTTGGCCACTGGAGGGAGCCCATATTGTTCCAGAATGCAACAGAAACAGAACTTCAAATATAAAAAATAATAAAACATGTAATATCAGATCATTATAGTTAGAACAAAGTGTGTTCTGTATGTCAGACCAAGATCTAGATGTATGCAAAATGTTATAAAAATCAGATTTAAGTGTACTATTTTGCTTCATAAGCAGCAAAAAGTAAATTGATTAAGAACAACAATTTCCCTGCATTTTGAATGTCAATCTAGTACCTTTCACCACAACTTTAAATTCACGTATATTTTTTCTAATGTAATGTGAGGCTGAGAGACCCTTGACTACAGTGTTCCTGCTCTTACACATCAAGGTCTAAGCTATTTACATTTCAAAGGCAAGTCGTTTGTACTAGTGTAACTGTGTAGATAATTCAGAGGAGCTTTCTTTACCTTTTTCTGTTAAACAAATGTAGGTCAACACCTGCAAACGGCTTCCCACAACGACCTCCCCAAAAGCAAGGAAGCAAATTGCCACGTTGTTACTTTCAGAGTGGATTTTGTTCAACATAACACAACAACCCAATACAGTACAAACAAACAGAGACAACCAGTATCTTAATCACTGATGTATATAGTACAATCTAAGAAAAAGGTTATAATGGGAATATTATGTCACAAATAAAATTTTGTATAGATACAACTGTACTCTACAGATAATTCTGTTTGTTTAGATATATTAGGTCAAATTTGGCCCCAAATTTAGATTTTGTACAAATATAAGCTATTATAAAATCTAAGAACAGAAGTATTTGCCTGATTTTTTAAATTCAAAATGTCTTTTTAAGAAGTAAACATTCCCCTGCCTGTTTTCAACACAAAGGTAGCATGAGGCAAAGTTCATGATAGCCTAAAATTGAAACTGACTAAAACCAAAAGTGAAACTAACTAATGTATTTTCTTGGCCAAGCTGAAATAAATGCAAAAATTATTAGTTAAAATACACACACCCTTACACAGAACCAATTGTGAAAAGTAAATTAGATTTAAATAAAAATCAATGTCCATATTTTAAGGTGCTATTTGTAAAGATAAAAATGCATTTAAAATTAATTCAATTAATGTTCTTCTATCATTAAATACAAGGATTGTTCAATCCATTATTTGATTTTCCCTGCTTTTGTTTCTCCTGGCTCAGCCACCACTGGACTTATTCCCGATTTTGCATTTCTAATTATCTTGGTTGTGCTCCCTTGGAATTCAAGCAGAGGTGTCTGGCAAGTTTGAGAACACCTCTAGCTTGGTTTAAGCTATCTGAAAGTTGGTAAGTGAAACGGACACACAAAGGAGTACTCAGAGCAACTTGCAGATGTGGGTAAAGGTTATAATGCATCTGATTCAAAACAGGATAGGCAGTGCCTATTCTCCCTATCCTGGGAACCCTCAAATACTTGGACTACTATAGGTCAGTAAGTCATGCCCTTAAATATTTCTATACATGAACAATGGTCCACACAGATCATAGAATCATAGAATATAATGGTTGAAAGAGACCTCAGGAGGTCATCTAGTCCAATCCCCTGCTCAAAGCAGGACCAACACCAACTAAATCATCCCAGCCAGGGCTTTGTCAAGCCTGACCTTAAAAACCTTTAAAGATGGATATTCCAGCATCTCCCTCAGTAACGCACTCCAATGCTTCACCACCCTCCTAGTGAAATAGTGTTTCCTAATATCCAACCTAGACCTCCCACGCTGCAACTTGAGACCATTGCTTCTTGTTCTGGCATCTGCCACCACTGAGAACAGCCTAGCTCCATGCTCTTTGGAACCCCCCTTCAGGTAGTTAAAGGCTGCTATCAAATCCCCCCTTACTCTTCTCTTCTGCAGACTAAATAAGCCCAGTTCTCTCAGCTTCTCCTCAGAAGTCATGTGCCCCAGCCCCCTAATCATTTTCGTTGCCCTCCACTGGACTCTCTCCAATTTGTCCACATCCCTTCTGTAGTGGCGGGGACCAAAACTGGACACAACAGTCCAGATGTGGCTTCACCAGTGCCAAATAGAGGGGAATAATCATTTCCCTCGATCTGCTGGCAATGCTCCTACTAATACAGCCCAGTATGCCGTTGGCCTTCTTGGCAACAAGGGCACGCTGGTGACTCATATCCAGCTTCTCATCCACTGTAATCCCCAGGTCCTTTTCTGCAGAACTGCTGCTTAGCCAGTCGGTCACCAGCCTGTAGCAGTGCATGGGATTCTTCCTTCCTAAGTGCAGGACTCTGAACTTGACCTTTTACCTCATCAGATTTCTTTTGGCCCAATCCTCCAATTTGTCTAGGTCAGATGATAGTATGACTTAGCCAGACATGCTCAGAGAAAGTATTTTCATCCAGAAATGGAGGACAACTCCACAACTTCTCACCCAAACATTTCTTCATCATGTCTCACTGTGCTAACAGGTATTTTCCGGTTCACCGATCATAATTGCTGCAACCTGCAGTACTGAATGCTTCTGAGGCTGCCTGTGTCTAAGAGACAGCCAATATACTTTTTTAATTTCTGTGCATTTCATTTCTATGCTTAGCACAATTAAGGGAGTTTAACATGTACCAAGATTAATTACTTAAAACTACCTAAAAAGAAAAGGAGTACTTGGGCACCTTAGAGACTAACCAATTTATTTGAGCATAAGCTTTCATGATGCATCTGATGAAGTGAGCTGTAGCTCATGAAAGCTGATGCTCAAATAAATTGGTTAGTCTCTAAGGTGCCACAAGTACTCCTTTTCTTTTTGCGAATACAGACTAACACAGCTGCTACTCTGAAACCTGTTAAAACTACCTAGTATTTTCTTTGCCCTAGAGGAAAAGATATTATATGGCCTGTTGACCTGTGTTTCACCCGTCATCCAGATTCTCATTTTGGTGGGCAAGTGAACAGCTTGTGTTTTGAGCTTCACAAAAATCAGTCCTTTTTCTCCTGGTGCCACCTTCCACCATACAATTCCCTTCGTATCGAGGGCCAATATTTAACATCTTTTGTGGCAAACCCTGAATGGCCTTCATCAATTTCCAAGGCATCTACTGAAGTACAGCCTATGTTTCAGGTAGACCCTGCTACCTTTGAACTTTATCCTTTCCCTCCACAGTTCAAGTATTTTCTTTGTCACACATGAGCAAGAACAGATGTGATCAAGTATGAAAGGAATGGAAGAGAGTTGTATGATGCTGGTAGTTCATTGCTGGAACAAAAAGAGGAATTCCTGTAGAAGAGAATGAATTTTCAGTGTGATGCCGGCAATCTTTGTAAACCAATCATTTCGAGGTATCCCTGTGCCCAAGGGGAAAGGACCTGGCAAACTTTTTTGACAGGGCACTGTGCACTTTAAACAGATGGACCTAAGTGTAGGCAGCCCAGATCATAGAGCTACATTAATTTTGTATGTTGAGAGCAGGAATTCTAGACACAGGATTTTGCCCCTTTGGGATCAGGTGAGAGAGGCCTAATAATGGATAATCTAAGCTATTTTTCATTTTCCATCATAGACCCCACCACTTTTAGACTGGACATTTTTTCCAACAGCCCAACCAAAGAGTGTGGGAGTAGGTCAGAAAGGCAACCAAAGGCTTCTTCCATGCAGAATAAAGAGTATACAATCTTCAGTTCAAGCAACTTGTATAATCAGAACTAGCTACTCTTTCGGATAAATTAAATCCCCACACTTTGAAAGGGCTGGGGTTTGTGTCAGTATGCAAGATTAAGAATGCCTGGAAACCACCTTAAAAACCTTCCTTGGTAATATATTGTTATTTCTGACAAGATAGGCAGAGACAGATTTTTATGAATTGGATGGCGTTGGGGTGACTTCTGATCAAGGCTGATTCTGGGATGGATGCTGATTTCAAAATGCATTGCACATGCTCAACACCTCTGATGATCAGACCCATCCTCTTCCCGTCCACACTACCAGCACTTTTTGATTTCAGAAAATAAATTAAAATGATTTCTTATGTCTTCATATTTATAGCAAATCAAATTTAAATAACTGGTTCTCATCTCACTTTTCAGACGAAGAAACAAAAATTGCAGTTGACCTGTTAATCTTTCATTCTTGCTACACTTTAACTATTTCTAGATATTTTCTTTCTTTCGTCTTTCCTTGCACCCTGGGATACATCTGTTCACTCCACAATGAGAAGACCACCAAACAAGGTTCCAGAAGCCCTTGCAACTCATCTCCTTATTCTTCTCAAGGCCATATTAACCCCATCTTCAATGGGAGCTGCACATGCACCTCCAAAAATCTGGCTAATTTTATTTTTGGCACCTAGGCAAAAACAATGTTCTGTGTTCCACCCTGCTGCCTCTGCAGCCGTTCACACATTTCCAGCTGTGCTGGTGGTAACAGCAGATACTAGAATGGGTTTCTCCTACTCAACTTTTTACCCATGTGATTGTCACTCATCAGGTGAGGTGGAGTAAAATGGGAGCAGGAGGGATTAAGAGCCTATTTATGGACTACAAGGGTTATAGTCTGAGAGGGAGAGTGTAATCTGATATGACAATAGCTAGCTTCATACAGGAATACAGATCTGAGGAGTCTGGAGAGGCTAAAAAATGTCTTTGGCTGCAGATAGGTCAATTTTGCTTGCAGGTAGTTCTCTTGGGGTGCTTTAACACAGCAGTGGATCAGTGATGCAGTCAGGCAGTTAAAAGAAAAAAGAAAAGGAGTACTTGTGGCACCTTAGAGACTAACCAGTTTATTTGAGCATGAGCTTTCGTGAGCTACAGCTCACTTCATCGGATGCATAGCATATCGTGGAAACTGCAGAAGACATTATATACACACAGAGACCATGAAACAAAACTTCCTCCCACCCCACTGTCCTGCTGCTAACAGCTTATCTAAAGTGATCATCAAGGAAGGCCATTTCCAGCATAAATCCAGGTTTTCTCACCCTTCCCCCCCCCCCCCACAGACACACATACAAACTCACTCTCCTGCTGGTAATAGCCCATCCCTCTTTGAAACCTCTCTTTATAATGCGCATGATAATCAAGGTGACCCACCTTGATTATCATGCGCATTATAAAGAGAGGTTTCAAAGAGGGATGGGCTATTACCAGCAGGAGAGTGAGTTTGTATGTGTGTCTGTGTGTGGGGGGGGGGGGGAGGGTGAGAAAACCTGGATTTATGCTGGAAATGGCCTTCCTTGATGATCACTTTAGATAAGCTGTTAGCAGCAGGACAGTGGGGTGGGAGGAAGTTTTGTTTCATGGTCTCTGTGTGTATATAATGTCTTCTGCAGTTTCCACGATATGCTATGCATCCGATGAAGTGAGCTGTAGCTCACGAAAGCTCATGCTCAAATAAACTGGTTAGTCTCTAAGGTGCCACAAGTACTCCTTTTCTTTTTTCTTTTTACGAATACAGACTAACACGGCTGTTACTCTGAAATCAGGCAGTTAAGTGAGCACAAAGAATCTGAGGGTGACAGCCTAGCCATTGCTCAAAATACAACAAGGAGTATACAAAATAGCAGTGAAGTGGTGAAGTGCTGGGGGTATTAAACCTGCCAATGACAGATCAATTCAGAGAACTGATACTAAAGTCTCTGACACTCTGGAATAAAAAGCCTGCAGCAGAAAGTGAAAAAATAGATCCTAATGTATAGAGGTGAATTCAAGTTTTGCCTGCTGAAGATAGAAGAACATTGGCAGGTTTAATTTATTTGGCTCGCTTTAGGGCGGGAGTATTGTCATGGTGAGAATAAAGCAGTAATAATATAGTGATTCCTGGTTTCTGTTTCCAGGTCTGATAATGACCTTGGGCAAATCTCTTAATTTCTCTGTACCTCAGTGCATCCTCCAGTAAACTGGATATAATATTCTGTCTATCTAACTTAGGGTTTTATATTGCCACCCACCACTGTAGTATCGGAACATCTTCCATGTAAACTCACTAGCTCTAGCAATGTCCCTAGTGGACGTTTGGTTCTTCTCAGTTTTGGGGGTAAAATCTCTCCTTCAGGTAGGGGCTTGGAGGTTTTTCGATGGTTGGTTGAATTGCTTCACTTTCTTTCTTTCTTTTTATTTATTCATGTGGAGGGAGGGGGATGTTGGGAAGAAAGTGTTGTCAATGCTGTATCATTCCTGTTATGGTAGAAAGGCTTTTTGCAATATTTCCTTTAGGCTCTTGATATTCACCTTCCATACCTCTGAGGGGTGTTATGAGGCTTACTTAATGAGTGTAAATTGGAATTATTTTAATAAAAAATGTAGTTTCGGTGTTTTGGCCAAATTCCATTCGGAGAATTGGATCCTGCCTATCTAATATTTCTCCATAGTTTCAATTGAATATAGCATTCTTTTCTTTCTGTCCTTAATTGTGTACTGTATAAACATTGCTGCCTTCTATCTCAGAGATGACTGCATTTTAAAGCTGGGTGACCCCACTACATCCCCATTGGAGTATGTAAATTTTATTGAATGCTTTGGGACCTGTGGATGAAAATGCACTATTATCATTATTGCGATTATTCTGCAAGGATTTAACTGCATACCTTTCATTTGATTAAAGCATTCATGACATATTTGTGATTTTGGTAAGATTCTATAGGTGATCCGAAAGAATGAAGAATTATCTTCCTGTCCCTGCACCCAAAGGGGCTTCTGTATTCCTGACAAAGCCTACAAGATTGATCCATGGGGAGGGAAAGTGAGAAATAAAGAACCACAAGTGACAAATATTAGCTTTGTTCCTTAATGCACTTCTGCAAGGCACTCAGATACTATGGTGATGAGGGCCATATAAAAAGGGGAATAGAATAAAATAGAAGAGAAGATCCTCCACTTGCTTTAAACTCCCACACCATACAGGAAACTGCAATCCTTCCAAGCCAGGGACTGGACTCCTTTCAAAGTCTGTCAGTCCACTCCTTAATTGGCTGGAGGAGTCATGCTGATTTTGAAGAATTTATTGATACCCACCCACCATCCTTGAAGTTTTATGGCAATATAGATCCATTAGAAATCCATTTTACGGAGATATTAAAATAATGAAGGTGAGAATTAAGAGAGCAGCACACTCCTTTGAAAGACCACTGATCATAATATAGTGCTTTAGAGAAAGTTATCATCCAGTCCCCTTAAAGAAAGTTATCAATTAGTCACTATTTAAGGCCTAGGAGAATTGTTCCCTGAAGAGGATTTTAGGAGGAAAGCCATATACTAAGTGATAAATTTATCACTAGGGGCTGCATGGCTCCATGGATTAAGAAGAAATGGTATAGAGTATTCAGAACACAGAGCAAGATGACCTGTTAACATCCGAAATGCTGAGGAAGGTTCCATGTACCGTATTACTAACAAACTGATGGGGTCTCATAGAATAGCCACTTTTCCCTGCCTCAGCACCTTCCAAAATATTTTTAGCCAACCACCTTTGTCATGTGCCGCTCTGATATCCGAAGTATTATGGCATTAGCTGGGGACAATGGATGGCACTATTCTACTCAGAACAGAGTATGTCAGAGATGATGTAAAATATGTCAGTAAGTGGGCATAAGGAACATCTTATGGGCCGAATTCAGCCCTGGTATAATCCTATTAATGTCACTGGGGATGAATTTGGGCCAGTTACTCTCCCTTATAACCACATGCACCCACTGATGTAATTTACACCACTGTACTCGTCACCTTTGAATGTGTTTAACAATGCTGCACTCAGTCAGGGTGGTCCTAGTTGTGTGCAGAGGAACAGTTTTTGAAGAACACCTGAGAACAGCTCTCCACTCAGTGTGCAGCACCAACAGAAATAAAGGTCATAATTACTGGCTTTGCTATGATCCTTAAATACGCTTTTATCTGCTACATTGGAAGATGTAACTGCTTTTGAAAACTAACCCCAGTTTTCAAAAGCAGTTGAGTACATTGGTAGCACAAATGCTGCATTCCCATGAGCAGAGGGGCACTTAGATGAACAACTACTTGGGTTTTTTGTTTTTATTTATTTATTTATTGTGGCTAAGTGGTGCCCAGTTTAGGTGCCCACTTTGGAAATTTGGGCTCACTATAGGCCCAATACTGAGACTTTCTTTCCTCCTAATCTCTAAGCAAATCTTACGTAGAAAGGCTTTGCTTCGGAGACCTACAAGGGAGCTAGGGTAAACAGAGTTCTCATTTCAAATTGGAAGCAAGGGTTAAACATACATTCATCTGCTACTCCTCTGCATCTCCAGCAGTAGCTGGATGAGGCCTTCTGTATGGCTTTGTGCCCATGCGGATCCTCATTGTGAACTGACTCAATGGCCATCCCTCTGCCATGTGCCCCTCCCTTCTGCAGAGATCTCTGCAATGCACTTGAGGGCATGAAGCTCTCCAAAGGGATTCTCCATTGATTTTTGCCTCCCCAGGCACAGCCCCTGCAAAGCAGACATGCAGCTTTTAAGTGCATGTACACAGCTCTATTCAGGCAAAGTAGTATGACGAACAAAGACTGTATGGCAAGTGCAGAATCCCCATTCAGGAGCTTGGTGCCACTGGAGAAGCTGGCACACACACTTTGAGTATATTTAAACATGTTCTCACCCTGGCAGTTCTGGAACAGAGCTAAAGCAAAAATGCCCAAAAGGGAAGGCAATGCAAAGCATTTTTGCCGCTGAGGAGGAGGATTTTGGATACATGATGCCAACTAAAAGAGGCCCTGCCTGCGCACATGAGAAATCAGAAGCGTGTTCATGCCTTGAACTAGCAGGTGGGAGTGAGAGTGGAGAAACAGGAGGCTCCTAACTTGTGTGCTGACTGATCAGATGACTCACAGCCTGACCCCAGACACATCATGTGACTTCCTTGCTCTCAAGTCAGCCTAGGTGCAAAACTGAGCCAAAGCACTGATAGATTGCTGAACTCTACTGGGGTAAGTAAATTACAAACAAAATATTTGTGTTTACTGTGGGGATTTGACTGTGCATAATAATATATTACCCATATTGAGAACTA
Source organism: Natator depressus (assembly GCF_965152275.1). Classification (NCBI taxonomy): domain Eukaryota; kingdom Metazoa; phylum Chordata; order Testudines; family Cheloniidae; genus Natator; species Natator depressus. The sequence continues at coordinate 17,808,865 of NC_134247.1, forward strand.
CAGGAGTTTTATATGTTTAAATATGTACAATTAATTAGACAGAATTGTTTTTAATATGGTTATTCCCTATAATCTCATTCTGAACTAATAGACTTTTTATTGGATCAAGATTTGGAGTATTTTCCATTTTGTGAATGTTATTACTTCCTCTTAGCTCAGGGAAACAGTTTTGGATTCATTCTTTCTATTTTTTTAGTGTGTGTGTGTGTGCCTTTAAAATGCTGTTAAGAGAATATTAAGGTTGTATGGTATATCACACAACAGTCAAGAAATGCAACCTTAAGTCTGCCCCCTTGGGAATATGCTTTGTGATGTAGTCTTTAATTATATGGTCAAATAAAAGAAAAATATAATGGTCAAATAATATAACATGATGTCATAACATATATTAAGTGCAGCAGCTTGTAGGAGTATGCACTACTGTGTGTATGATAGGCAAACAGAGTCTATTCAAGTAATTTGCATGGAAAGGACAAAATAAATCATTCTTACAAAATTTAATACAAATTAAGTATAACAGAGTGTAATAGTGACTTGACTTCTCTGTGAACACAGAGGACCAGATTCTCAGTTTATGTAATCGGCATCACTACATCAAAGTCCACGGTGCTGGATATCCTGGCCCAGGGTGAAAGCCCTAACAGTCAGAAACAAAGGAAATGAAGGAAGAGTGCCCATCTGACCATATTTCAGGGTGTTTTGTTCTCAGAGTTCCCCTTATAAAGCCCCCCACCAAAATGAAAATCAACAAGGAAATCTGCGTATGACTACAGCATTATATGCTATGCTGGAAAAACCAAATAAGGGCTAGATTGGGTTTTTGGAAGCAGAAGCTCTGTTGGGGAGTTGTGTGGAATTGAGCATGGGACGAGAAGAGTTCATTGCACTCATCTTCCAAAACTGACCTCCAGGTGATTATGAACACAGAAGGAAGCAGGGTCTTGGCCACACCTCCACACAGAAAAGCCACTCCCATTTCAAGATATTGGAAACATCAGGTTGTGCTAGCCCACTCACAACCCTGGAACTCAGGTTGTGCAATTGCTGACACTTTGGCTGCCCTTTGAGTAGGAGAGCAAGGTGGAGGAAAGGGGTCCCTGCTTGCATTTTCCCCTAATTGTTCACCCACAAAAGAGCAGCCAGAATCTGACTGTAAGACACTGCAGAAGACAGTGCAAGAAAATGCAGCTCTGATTAATTTACTGTTGGGAAAAAATCACTACTTGGCAAAATATGAAGTGTTCAGTGTGTGCCTAACCGTAAAGGGGCCATCTGCAAGCAATGAATGTGTCCGCATAGGCTTCATCTGAGACTGCAAGGAACTCTGAAAAGTTCACTGCACATTCCAATACTCTGTGGGTCCTTACTAATGCAGCTGCTATACAATAACCTTAAACAACCCTTGTAAGAATCTGAATGAATAGAAAGTAGCGCGTATTCCACATCTTCCCCCAGGTGTAGATGCATTTTTTTCATCTTTCCAATGTTTTCCTTCATACCATACTCATTTCTGATCAGAACAAACATTTTGTGGCTGATTCTCTTCCACTGAAGCAGTTGGACCAAACTTTAAAGTGGTGTAAATGAGAGGAGAAACAGGCTTCAGGCTCACTGTCTGGTGCTTGGATGCCAAGACAGATGTATTGCTTTGAAGTGGTGTTTTTTGGTTGGTTGGTTGTTCTTTTTTGTTTTGTTTTTTTGGGGAGGGGGTGAGACAAGGTGGGTGAGGGAATATCTTTATTGGGCCTTCTGTTTGGGAGAGAGATAAGCTTTCGAGCTACACAGAGCTCTTCCTCAGGTCTGGGAAAGGTACTCAGAGTGTCACAGCTAAGAAGAAGATCAAACTGAAGGTTTAGCATCAGTAGTTTTTTTTCTTGAGCATTTTATGGCTTGGTACAGTATAAATCAGCTTGTCTAAGGGTATCATTTTGTTTCATTAGTGCCCCTCAATTCTCTTTTATGTTAAATGTTTGGTTCATTTATATATGCCGAACACAGCCACACACACACTCTTCTGGAACCAGCACCAGTGTTAGCTAAGAAAGGGGTACATACTTGGGTATTAGAAGGGTGCGATGGGGCCTCTATTAAGTTTGAGTTCTATTTTGCACTTGCAGGGTTTCAACCTCTGGTTTGTACAAAGGATACAGTGCATACTCTCATAGGTTTACAACACATCATGTTTGATTAAAGACCAACTTTCCCAGGCATCTTCATCTAAACCTGTTACTTAGTTTATGAGTTAAACCCAATTGTAAAATAAGACCTTTAAGAATTTTTAGTGTCTCACCATTTTTCAGAACCCTTTTGCTGGTTTGTTATCCTTCACATTTTGCATATAATTAAAAATGGTAGCCAGTTACCTTCAAATATACACTTGAGAGGGCAGTAGGTGGTAATTAAGCAGAATTAACACTTACAAAAAAAAATCTTACCCCCATTCTATTCACAATTTTTGCTGAACAAAAATGGCCACTATTTGCTATAATCTGCAATGGGACTGAAGTTACCCAAATGAAGCAAAGATATTTATGCCTCAGTAAAGATAGCTGCTACTTCGCTGGAGGGGTGATCATAATAAAGACAGCCACTGGGACTGATCTCTGGGAAGATGGATGCTATTTCACTAAAACTATCATACTTCTCAACCTTCCAGTGTGTGACACAAGCAGTTGAAATGTGGAACCAGTCTTTTGTTGTGCATTGTACCATAATGCACAATAAAATTTATGAATTTTTATTATGTTTTTAAGTATAAAACCTGTTTTAAAGGATATTTCTCGTTATGCAAATTATATGAACCAGATTTTTTTTTTTAAGAAAACTATTTCAACAGAAATTCTGTCATCTGGTCCCACAAAGAACCCCAACATGGGTCTTCAGCAGGGTTGAATCCTGGACCATCTGACACCCAACCCAGACTATTATTACATGAACTTCAGGAGTAACTGTTACCTTCTACACAAGGGGACATGACACACTTTGCCAGTGCATTACATAGTTATTTGCTACACACCAGCAGAATGCTAAGAATAAGACCACTTGGGTTCTATTCCTGGCTCTTGGAAATGGTGTAGATTAGTGGTTGGTTAGAGCAAGGAGACTGAAATCAGGAATTCTGTGCTCCATTCCTAGTTCTGGGGAGGGGAAGGAAGGGGAGGGGATTCTTTAGCGTCTCTAGACAACATAGCCAAGCATATAGGGTTCTTTCTGGGAGATAGTGTGGCTCAGTGGATAAGTCTGGTGTGCTACATTGGAGACCTGTGTCCTATTCCACGCTCTGCTAGAAATGACATTGTGCAGCCGCTCAGCTTATTTATAAAATGGGGAGGCTGATGCTTGACTGCCTCCTAAGGTAGGGGTCCTTGCAACATTAGTCAGTGTTTGAGATTGATATGCACAAGTTAAGTGTGTGGTGTGTAATGTGTTTGTGGGGAGGCATGAGATCATAATTAAGGTTTTGCTTTGTACTGCGAGGGAGACTAAAGTGTTGTGTGTAACGTATTCCCTTATCTGTTAGAAGCAGAAAGAAGTTCTTTGTAATGATGTGGATGGAGTCTGTTGCTATCTATGGAAATGTGCTGTGTGGGCATTAGGAGACAGGTAAGATTTGTCCCATAACATGGCTTTTTCTTGCTTTTTAGAGTTTGCATTGGATGAACACCACATTTTACCAACTTGACTTGCTTTTAAACAACATATCTGTGTATGGAATTATATACAGAATAGAGTGATTATATTTTTGCAATCTGGAAGTGAATATCTGACGACAGTTCTACTGAAACATTAGGTCATTTCCCTTTGTTTTGTTTGTTGGGTCTGGTGCCTCATTCTCGGAGCTGCGGCTTCTGCTGAAAAAGACAGAGGTCCATTGTTTATGCTGCTTAAGAAATACAGTGAAGGATTTATTTTGTTGGAACTAGAAGGGAATGACTATGCCAGGATTTGCTAGTGTGATTTTTGTTTGTTCTGTATATCAGCACATACCATCTGTATATCAGCACATACCATGAGCAATAATGGTGTGCCAGCCAAAAAGCAAGGCTGATGCGATGGCCTACATTTTTAGAAGTGTCCACTAATTTTAGATGTCAGACAGACACCTAAGACCTGCTTTTCAAAAGTGCCGACCATCTGCATTCTCATGAAAGTTGCTCGGCCACTCCAAAATCAGGCCTTGGGTGCCACAAGTTGGACACCAAAAACTAGGGAATCCTTCTGACAGTGCAGACAGATGTATTTAGAGCACTCATACCATGACTGAGATGACACTCAAGGTACTGTTAGATGTGCTGTGATGGTAGGCAATCAAACTGTTATAAATGAATACTCCTGGGGAAATTCTGCACCACTGCGGCTCAGCAGAAAAATGCCCCCCTGCAGATTCTCTTTGCTTCCTTGCAGAAAATGATTTCTGTGGGAAAGCCAAGAGAAGCTGCACCAGTACTCACTCACCCCTCCCCCGCAGCTCAGCAGCTCAGAGGTGTCTGTTCAGGCAGCCAGGGGGAGAGGTAACTCACTGGGGAGAGTGGGGACTGGGGATGCCCCGGCCACCCAGTGACATTAGTCACAGCTGGGTGGGAGGGGGGGAGGATGGAGACAGTTCCCCCTTCCCCTTCCCTGCATGGAGCAGCCCCAGAAACTTCCCCTGGCTACAGGAAGCTCTGGACTGGGGGGCAAGGGGGGAGGGGAGTTTCCAGGTGCGGGGGGAGGGTAAGGCTCAGTGGTGGGGAGGGTTGGGTGCAGGGGAGACTGGATGCACAGGGGTTGGGCAGACAGGGGAAGCAGCTCCCTGTACAGTGACCCTTCCCCCCCACCAGCGCACCTAGAACCCCCACTGCTGAGCCCTCTCCACATCAGGAGCCCCCTGAACCCAGAGTCCCCCCACCAAGCCCCACAAACCCCTTCTCTGCTGAGCCTCACCCCCTGCATCAGGAGCCCCCCACACTGACCCCCCACCCCTCCTAGCCCCACTCCCTCAGTCCCCTTCACTGAGCTCTAATCACCTTCACCTGGAATCCCCTGCAGAGTCCCATTCCCCCTGCACCCAGAACCCTGCACTGAGCCCCTGTGTATCCAGATTCCCCCCAAACCCAGACCTCCACCAAGCTGCCTGCACCCAGATTGCGCCACACAGAACCCTTGTACTCTTGAGAATGCATCCGATGAAGTGAGCTGTAGCTCACGAAAGCTTATGCTCAAATAAATTTGTTAGTCTCTAAGGTGCCACAAGTACTCCTTTTCTTTTTGCGAATACAGACTAACACAGCTGCTACTCTGAAACCTGTACTCTTGAGGGAATTCTGCAGCCAAAAATTAAGAAATTTAAAATTCTGCAAAGTTCTGCATATTTTAATTGTCAAAATAACACAGAAACACAACAATATAATCACACCATTTTCAATTATTTTGGTAATTTATTTCAAAATAATTTTCAGCAAATAATTTCAAATGGTGATTATATTGTGTTATTCTGACAAATAAAATATGCACATTGTTACAAAATTTTAAAATATTGTGTGCAGAAGGGGAGCAGCCCCAGAATTATTAATTTTTTGGTGCAGAATATTTAATTTTTTGGCTCAAAACTCCCTCAGGAGTAAAAGGAATAGAGTTTGTTTGGTTTGTTTTTGTCAGTGAACTGAGAGGTCAAAGATGTCAAACTCACATCATCCCCAGAGACTGAATTACTTTACTTACTAGAAAAGGATCAGCACAGGCAGCAACAGAGCTAGTTTACCACGCCCCGCTCTGCCAGTGAGACTCAGCCAAGACCGGAAGAAGCACTTGTACAGAGAGTAGTTCAGTATTCAGTCCTTGGCCTCTGCTCACAAGGTGACAGCTGCTTGGTGGGTTTGGGTGATGTAGGTGCACCTTTCAAGTAGGAACTGGACTGAGATCACAAGCACATGACCGCCAAACAGATGATAATACTGGGTCACTACCAACCTGGGCTGTTTTCAGACTGGTGACCCAACGGTGAAGTGCTCTGTACTTTATTGATAACCCCCAGAGTCATCCAGTCAGACTTGTTGCAAAATGTAACTTCTTTTCAGTAATGCTGCTGACAGGTTTCCCACATACTCTATGTGCCATTGGTTGAAGCACATGCTTGGGGAAGGGGAGTCTGTCCTTGTCCTCAGCCAGGAGGTTACGCCTCGATGGAATCGCAGAGTGCGGGCAGAAATGTTAGCCCTTAACAAAGCATGAGGAAGGTATCCTACCATGTTGATTCATTGGTGCAATAGAGAAAAGGCTCTCTGTACTTTCTGCTGTCTGCACTACACCCACAACATACACAGCTCATCCATGGAACACAGGTCAGGATTAGGCTAATATTTTGGAATATGTCCATGTTGTTTAAAAAAGTCTGCCTGATTCAATGTTAGATGAACTTTCTAAGAGCTCTGATACCCGAGAAGGTTTCATGTTCCAGAGTTATTTATTTGTCTTATGAAGAACATCACTTTGAACACACTGTCTAAATAAGAATTAATTGTGTTAAAAATTCAGGTTAATGAATACTGTAAGAAGTTGTCTTGGGGGGAGGCTCTTTTGTGAGAGCATAACCCTGATGTTAGCAGGACCCAGTCTCTGTGGAAACAGGTTACTCATCTTTTCCAGAAGATAGATGCATGTTTATTTTCTATTCTCTGAAGTGGTTAATCTACATGTGGAGCAAAGAAAAGATGGCTTACTAGGCTAATTGCTAATACAAAAAAAAAAAAAAGTACTGTGAGCAAATATTTGAAAACAGACACAGAAGGCTGTGAAAACAAATACAATCTCATTTTCCATGAAGTTTTCCCACCAGAAATCATGCAGTTCAAAGAGACGTCCAGTAAATACAGTACCTTCAGGCTTCCAGTGCCAATGCTGTTCATTAGCCACCTCCTAATTCTACGATGCAGAGCCAGATTAATGGAAAGGTGACTAAGGAAGGCACCAAGGGACCCACTAATGATATTGTATAGTCCTTAGAGGAGACCTCTCTAGCCATATTGCCCATGTAAGGCAAAATACACACATCACAAGGATACAATGCCATATAATCACAAAAAAACCCAACAGAATTTCAAGAGGGCAAGATGTCATCACAGAAGGGGTGCCGGGAACTGATGAAACCCAAGATGGAAAAAATAATTGCATGCATGTTTTTTAATACAAGGGGATCGCCCTAAGCTCATTAAAACAGATCGAAGTTTTAAACCCTGTATTACTTTAAAAATTAATTTACGGCTGTGGGGCTCAGTGGCCCAGAGAACATTAAAATGATAAATCCAGAAAGATGATGTGATTAGAAGAGAGTATTACTTTGGTCACAACATGGACTTTCAAAGCTGTGAAGGGGAAGCATCACAGCCATGTTAACCTTTGTCTCATTGTTTCTGGTTTTAACCCTGAGTTTCAGAGAGTTTAAAGAATCATAAAAGTTTGCTCCAAGATTAAATATTATGTGCAAGAGTTTGAGGTTTTCTGTCTATCTTTGTTGTATCTGATGCAGCGCTAGAACGTAAGATTATACAACTTTATGTTATACTTCCTGACTGAAAAAGAAGTTCTTGTAAGCATTCAGGACAACTTCTGTAAAACATACAGGGCCCAATCCTTGGGTTTGGCAGAGCTGTGCTTCACCCATCCACGACCCGAGTGAGGAGGCAAAGGTGATTGTATGCCATCTTTCTGTTCTCCTGATCTTTCAGGCCAGTTCAATCCTAGAGTAAGTTAGGCAAATCTCAAGGCTGCTCTAATTTATGTTGGCTAATGATAGCCTCCAAGGGGTGTCATTTCAGCAAGAAATTGTTGGAGTGCAGCAGTGCTCCTGAGATACACCCCCATGCCTCTATGGCAACTGCATTACTTAGTTCATAATAGCTACATCAGTCTTTTAGAGGATAGGTTTTCATACATGGAGACAATGGGTGCACCCACAAAAATGTGGAGTGCACGGGTTGCTTGTGGAGAGCTCCATATTACACACAAATTAAATTTTGCATGAAGAAGTATCCATTTACTCCTGTAATTACCTTATTTGTGTGCACAAATGCCATTTGGCAATGAGCTAGAATGCTCTTGCCAGCTGTCCCAAGGTTTAAATCGGGGTGGGGGGGGGAGGAGAATGAGGACTGGCATTCTTGGTGGTGAGTGCTCTGCCCTGAAACTCACTACTTCTTGCAGATCCATCAAAGCCATGTCTGTCCACTTTTAGGGCACAGTGCAAGAGGCACCTGTTCTGTTTGAATGCTGGCTGGATTTTCAGTCGATGAGGCTATTGGCAAGACTGTAGTGGCACTTTAGGGCAATGGTAAATAAGTGTTTCAATTTGTTATAGTGTTAGGTACCATGGGCATCTAGAAAACACTCAGAAATAAAAAACAACAGATGAATTTAGCAAGAGCTTCCCATGCACAGGAGGTGCTTGTGTGCCTATTGCATCCACATTTAAAAATTTGGCCCTGGAGCTGCAAGACAAATCACCCCAATGACAGCAATTTCCAATTTATAAGTGGTTACTCCCTTTAACCTTTCCTGCTGCGAGTATCACTTGGGTCTCCAGTTTGTGGAGGATGGTGCACAGACATGTTCTGTAATACCTGGGCACAATGAGATCTGTTATTAGGGGAGAGAGCACCAGCCTTTGCTTCGCATACCCCATCCTTCCCGCTGGTTCCTGTGCCTGTGTGATTATTGTAGTCCGCTTCTAGTTCCTGTTCTTAGCCAATGAATTAACGGTAACAGTAAATTAATTTTATTCTTTTGCTGGTTAGTCTGTCGAAGGAGTGCAAATCAGATTTTTCCACTGCCCCATTAATGGAGCCTCAATTTCTCATTCAGCAGGCAGTGTGAGGTGAGTCACAGGGCTGCAAGCTGCCTATTGAATGGACCAGTAGCTTGAACAAAGACTCCATTCACTCCAGGTCTCTGCTAGATTTCCTTAGAGTGTGCACTGCTTTATCTTTTTTCTCTTTCCCAAACTTTGTTGGCTAATTTCATTGACAATATTCATAACTTGGGGTTGGAGATCTGTCTCCTACTCATATAAGACCTCTGGGTTTGTTATTTTTTTCCTATGCTCCCCATGCCCCCACCCGCTGATTCCTATTTAAAATAGTTTTCATTGTTTACTGCCCTGAAGGGCAGCAGGATCCTGTAAGCACTGAATATAGGGGGTCTTCAGCATTGCCCAGGGGGGCGTGGGGGGGGGAGGGAAGCTTGCCAAGGGATGTGAACAGTTCTGAAATTATTGTGTGCCATATAATTGAATGACCCCTTTAAATATATGGCAAACATTTAAAAACAAAAGCCTATTAAGCTTTTATGTCTGTAATGCTTTGTATCCATTCCAGTTAATTACAGCTATTTAAAAACATCTGCATTTCAGAACTTTCTTCCCTTCCCTCAGGCTGCCCCTCCTGAGACATCTCTCTTCAGGCTGCTTGGTCTGCACAGTAATTATAATCCCCAAGTACCTGACATCAAAACCAAGTGCAGTGCATCATTCTTTCGAAAGCAAGGGAAACCATATTACAAGTGAAGGGGTTGAACCAAAACCCTGGCTCCAAATATCCTCAGACTTTAGTCAAGTTCGGACCTGGATCTGAACTTTATTACTTGAGCCCACGTCTAAATGTTACTAATTTAGAAGACAGAATTGAAGACAAATTTGTGTTAGAGTGCCAGCCCACAAAGCAGGGTTTATCTGCTACTTTCTACAAGAAATGGCATGAGATCTTTAATTTCCAACTCAACTCATGGTTTAGGTGTCACAGTATCCTGAATGGAGTTATTGGCCAGATTCACGGTCAGTGTGCTATGACCCCATGACCCCTGGTCAGCTAGGCTGGAGTAAAGCATTGTCATGTAGGGGTAAGCATATAACTTGGGTAATACTGCTGGCACTTGGGCCTCTCTGCCAGCTCTGCTGTGCCTCTACAGGAGCCCCTGGTGAAGAAGGCATCCCAGGGCTGGGTGGAAGCAGCTAGAGAAAGGGAGCAGATGGAGAGGACATGGCCAGGGTGTTCTTATGATTCTGTACCCCTGCAATGGTCCACATGGGGCACTGCAACATGGGTGCAAGTTAGGACAGCCCCCTAGTCTGTTCCAAGGGCAGAGCCAGCCCCGGAAAAGGGAAGACATAAGCCCCTAATCCCTGTACACGCACCAACCCTAGCACTGACACAGATGACTTTGCCCCACAGGAGTTGATGCTATGTAAGTGCTAACTATCATGACGACTGATTATTATACAGCATACTTCCCAGCAGGATGTGAACCAGCCTCCTTTTCTCCTTACCAAATGGGCAAACTCCCCACCTGAGCATCTAAAGAAGCTGCAACAAATATTTTGTTTTTCTTCTATGAATGACTGTAGAAGTGCATACCGAAGAGCACTTGGCTTGTACTTAAAGCATGATAATTATTAAAGTTTTGTTTCAGAGTAGCAGCCGTGTTAGTCTGTATTCGCAAAAAGAAAAGGAGTACTTGTGGCACCTGAGAGACTAACCAATTTATTTGAGCATAAGCTTTCGTGAGCTACAGCTCACTTCATCGGATGCATAAAAGCATTTTCCACTTTTATGCATCTGAAGTGAGCTGTAGCTCACGAAAGCTTATGCTCAAATAAATTGGTTAGTCTCTAAGGTGCCACAAGTACTCCTTTTCTTTTTATTAATGTTTTGTACAGCAATTCTGTTTTCTCCTTCTCTCGTGTGGAACAAGGAAGGTCCCAGCATGAGAGAAGTGCTACAGTTTAGCTCCACTAACCTGCAGCAGCATTCCAGACAGAAACCCAGCTCTTTTTGTGCTACTAAGCTTTCCAAGCAAGATTTCTTGTCTTGTTCATTTATCAGCTTGTTTCCCTGCAGAGAGGTACTGTTTAGAGGAAAAAGAATGTGTTTTTCAGTCCACAGAGCAAGTGATTTGCTTTTTGAGGTTGTTTGCCAAAACCACATTCTTATTACAGCTTCCTTTCCAAACTGAGGGAGGCCAAGGTCAGAAACAAAACTCTGTAGGCTGATTTTTGTGCACTCTTTGCCTTATGTGGAAGCTGAGCTGACTTGAGGCTGAATCATTCAGCACACCTTTAGGTCTGAACATCTCCAAGATTTCCTGTGCAGTCAGCAGTATCCAATAAATTAACAGCAAGACAAAACCTAAACCACCCCCTAAAAACAAAACAAAACCAAGCATCCTATCCCCTTATTGGGCTAATTGGGGAAAAAACTTAACAACTGATTTTAAAGATGAAGTGAAAAGGAAAACTATAAAAGCAAAATAAAGGGACAGCCACACCCTGCAATGATCACAAGTGACAGAATAAGTTTATATCCCTTTATGAATGGGCAGCTTAAATACACTATTTTTCAGGCCTTAAGTTACTCTGGCTGAGACAGAAGAGCCAAGAACCCAACTGACTCCCTTAGGCCTCTGAAATTCCCAGCCTGTGTTCTTGAAAAAAAAAAGATTAATGGACTAGACTAAAAGAAAAACAGCGTGTAGGGAAAAGGACATACCACAACAGCCAAGGATGAGGTCAATTTGTATTTCTGGATCTGGACACACGTGTATATTTTAACAGCAGTTATTCCTTTAACACGCTCCTTTCCTCCACAAATCATCTCAGAGATCCTCTATCGATCTCCCAAATGTGGGTGTTTCCATGGGAAAAGCTGCTGATCATATATATCTATATATCAGTTTATCACAGTTCTGCTTCCAAGGTCTGTTGCTTTTTTCTAGCCACTCAGTCCCAGAAAACATCCTCCCCTCTCCATTTGCTTCCCATGGTTTAGAGCTGTGGTTCAGAACTGGTAGTCCAGACTGCCTCCTGCTCACATGGTCCTGGCTCCTCCCCTCCTCGTTTCCAGCTGCTCTATTACATTAAGGAGAATTAACAATACAGGTCTGATATTAGTTTTCTATGTTACACAGTCACCAGTGGAAGGAGAGCTAGCCTGCACAATTATGGATAGGAGAGGCACTATCAGACAATCTCTGTTTTAAGATGTGGGCCAAACTCTAAGAGAACTGGAGGACACTTGGGTCTAGCACCATGGTGGGCAACCTGTGGCCCACCAGGGTAATCTGCTGGCGGGCCGCGAGACAGTGTTTACATTGACCGTCCACAGACACGGCCGCCCGCAGGTCCCAGTGACTGCGATTTGCTGTTCCCGGCCAATGGGAGCTGCGGGAAGCAGTGGCCAGCACGTCCCTGTGGCCTACTTTGCTTCCCGCAGCTCCCATTGGCTGGGAACGGCAAACCATGGCCACTGGGAGCTGTGGGCAGCCGTGCCTGTGGATGGTCAATGTAAACACTGTCTCGTGGCCCGCCAGCGAATTACCCTGACGGGCCGCGCGTGACCCGTGGGCTGCAGGTTGCCCACTACTGGTTTAGCAGAACTGGAAAAAAATCTGAAGGTAAGGCCCAGTCTTAAGATTCTCTCTCTCTCACCCCATGTGCGCCCAGCTATAATCCTTTTCTTCTTGGCTTTAGGATCCCAAGGCATTCAATACAGTGATCACTGGGAGACCAAATCCCCATAATTCCCAACAACCAACTCCCTTGCCCCCGGTCCCTGTCCTCAGACACCAGCGGAATGCAGGGTCCCAGGTCAAACTTGTCCTGCATGAATCAGGGACTCCGTCCCCCGCTGCTGCTAGATCTGTTTCTGAGCCAGCTCTGTAAGAATTTCAAGCTGCTCCTTGTTACCTCTCCAGACCCAGAACACCTAAATGTGACCCATTTCACACACACCAAACCACCTTTAGTCACACACTGGCAATAGCCCCCTTATTTTCAAGCAGTGGCACACAGGCAGGTAGGCACAGCATGATTGAAAAACCTCTCATGCCTTAGGGCAAACAGCTACTCCTTTGTCAGAAAGTGAAGAGAGATTTAGCTCCCAAGGCTCAAAGAAGATACAAAAAAGCTTATTATATGCCAGGATAGCTTCCTACATCACCAAAGGTCAAACTCAGATCCAGTTTCAGTCACAAGGCAGACGTTTGTCAGACAAGCACTAATCATTATATTTGGTAATCATATTCACCTATTAGAAACTCCATGCTGTAAACATGTCTATGAATTAACAAGGCATCTGGCCTCTCTCATACAATCTGAGCAGCTTGGATCATGAAGTGTCTGAGGAAAAATAAAAAGCACCTTCCATCTGCTACCACCAAAGCAATCAGACCAGCTCTTCCAAAGGATGGCACGTCTCCTCACGCAAAATGTGTTAGTCAAACAAAAACAAGCATTTCGCAGACAGCGTTTGAGGGAACTGAAATAACTCAGAGGAAGGGAGTGAAATTAAGAAAGGGAAAAATTAGACTAAAAAATAATAAATTTGGCAGAAAGCTTCCCAATGATGAGAGCTGTTACTAGAGTACAGAATAATCTCCTCAAAGAAAGTGCTGGAAACTCCATCGCTTGGGTCATTTAAAAATAGGCTGGAAGAACGACTCAAGAATAATCTCTGAACTAGAAGATGACCCTGCTTCAACCCTCTAACTTAGTTTATTCCAACATTATGAATTGTAAGTCTGGTTCCAAGTGTACATGAGCACTTTACTCCCACAGATCACAGGGTTTTAACTAATGGCTTTGACTCTGTGGTGGAGCGAGAGGCATACGTTGACCTTGGGTGGGTAAAGGCTGTTTGCACCTTCAGCTCATTCAGTGGTGATTCTGCAGAAGCGTAAAAAGGCAAGTTCAGACCGGTTGTGTCTAAACAGGACTTTAGCGGGTTCTCCCACTATTGGTCTAGCAACTGTAGCTCCACCAGTGGCTGACATGGCAGAAAAGGCTGGGAGCTGGTCTACATTAAAGCTCCCATTACTGCTACCGCTGGAGCAGATGTACCAATGCTAGAGCCACTAGTGGGAGATTGCCCTCAGATGTCAGTGTGGACAAAGCCGTAGCTGCTGAGAGAGGTATGCGAAACCGAGAGGAGATGTGCATACTGCTGCAACAAGTCAGAGTCTGTGAAGGCAAGCCTGCCTGCATTGAACCAACAGAGACAGAGCTTTAAAGGAAAACAAACAAAACCCCTACATACAATTTGCATAAATTTGCATATATGTGCCTTGCCCGAAAATGCAGCATTTTAAATGTGCACATCTTCAAGGGGCAAATAGCAGGCCCTGTTGACCCTGTAGCTCTAGAGGGCAGCAGCCCCTGCCCATTTCCTCTGGAGGCCATAGGACTCTCTTTTTCTAAGGTTCCCATCTCTCTGTCTACCTCCCCTCAAATTTATTCCCATCTGCCCCATCTCTCTTTCTCTGCACTTCTGCTTCCCATCTCCTGAGCTTCAGCTTCCCTCCCTGCTTCAGCTCTGCCACTTCCAGCCAGCTTAGTTTTTTCCTCACCTAATTTTCCCACATCCAGAGGGGCCAGATTTGCTGCTTGGCTTGTACTGAGCATGCTCACACAGCTCTGAGCCCCCTCTGCCCATCCTGGATCCTTCACCCCACCTCCAAACTCAGCCTCCTCCCCCAGCTTCTTCCCCACAGTTCTGCCTTTTCTAGCCTGTATCACTCAGACACAACCCTGCCTCCCTGCAGTATGTTATTTTCATGAATGGGATGAAGGATCTGAGGAGTCCAGGCAAAGGCGCTCTCCATCTCTTCTATGGAATCAGCGCTTTATCACTTACAGTTGGCTTGGTACAAGATGTAAAATAACAAATGAACCTTCTAGACATCAGATCTACAAGCTACTCCGACAGGATGTTAATGTGAATTATTAGCACAACTGAATGAAAATGTACCAGGCTTTTTAACCTTGCTTTGCGTTGAGGGCACATAAACTTTACACCAACAAAGGTCACATTGGCAATTCATCTGGAGCTCAGAGGCCACAGCTTAAGGATCTACTCTCATGAATAAAGTTAAGCATATGCATAATTCTTTGCCAGACAAAGCTCCAGTACCATTAATATCTTCCATGATGAACACAAACTGCTTGTTGTTTGAACTCATCAGCAATAAAACTGGACAGCTGATTGGCTTCATCCTCATTCTACCCTTGGAGGGAGAAGACAGCTGAGGATTGCATTTCAGAACTCCAAGAGTCACATCTGGCCCCAGGGGCTGCCCTTTGGGAAGTCTCCTTCATGACCCCAATCCTGCATCCATTGAAATCAATGGGTGATTTGTCATTGGCTTGAATGGGAGCAGAATTGGGCTCCACATGCACAAGGAAACTCTTCAAGCATGAAAGCTAATTTAAAAGGAGCTCATCTCCTTGTGTTCAGAGACAGAGCAAGAGAAAATCATGACAGATTTTGGTGTATTTTAACTGAATTATTGTCCACTGGGGATTAAGCTAAAACCACAAACATTATTTCATTTTCTAGTGAGGCTGCAGTGATGAATTTGAGTTTCAAAGGAGAAAGCCTGATTGTTTTTGCTTTTGGTAATAGTGATTCACTCCTCCCTCTTCAGATGTAAAACATTAATATCATGGTACATGTATTTTAAAACAAAGGATCTGTAACTTTCTTATAACGTAGACTTGTGGAGGTAAATACATTAAAGCCTTACACTGGTACACCAAAATGCAACCAAATTTTGCACTAGATTCTGTTTAAAATATTCTGCTTAATTGATTTTTTAAAAAATCATTATGTTGCTCTCGGCTTGACTATTGATCTGCAACACTGTGGAAGTAATGAAGAAGCCTTGAAATCAATAAGGCCAAAGTATATCTCGAACTATATCTGCCTCACTAGCACAACAGGGATATGACCAGTCAAATTCCCCAGACAGGGCAAGGAGTAGAACCAATCTCTTCCCAGGACTGCTAAGATTTATTTGTATTGGCATAAACATAACTAATGAAACCCTGACAATGCCTCACTTTTGTGAAAGCTGATAATATATCGCATCACTCACAGTGAAATGCACAAAAACACAATTTGCAAAATAAAATCCCAACCCTGAGCTGTTGTTAGTGCACTTGATTCTCTCCCATCCGGATCAGGATAGTATTTCTTCTGATGAGCTCATATGTGGGTTTTTTTCACAGTGTTTATAGGTCGGAGAGGTTTTTGCTTCCCTTTCTGTCACTATAATGTAGGTAGCTGCAATCGCAGGCTGATAACTTTGTTTAGGGCTAACAAAGTTATCTTATCTTGTTTGTATTATTAATATTACTCTAGATAAGCCACCTGGAGCAGTTGGCAAGTGAGTCTCCAGGAAGTGACCTCATGAAAGTTAAAAGTTCAGACGGTTATTTACTATCATAACAATAGCTGGCCTAATACAATCATACTTTGAACTTCTATGCCATTTTCCAGCTGAAAATTACTTGCTTAATCTTTACTTGCTCCCTTTTACACCTCCTGGCACAGATAAGCAGAAGTTTATCAGGTGTCATTTCTACTTGAAAGGGACAGATTTTCAAAAGATTTTCAAGATCTTGGGTGCACGTTGGATGCTGAGCTCTTTTGAAAATCTGGCCATAAGAATCACAATGGGAACTGCTGGGTGCTCAGCATTTTTGAAAATCTGCCTCTTATTCATGTTCCTGAATGTGAGTTCAGCTTTCTTGACAATCAAACTCCGAACTGTGGATGCTAAACTGATGGAAATCTGGCCCCACAATCCTGAAAGAAGATCGGCTCATGGATTTTCCACTCAGTGCCTACTCAGACATCTTGTTTCAGTGGGAGTCTTTCTGAATAAAGCCTTCATGGTGTGGCCCATTGTCTTCCTCAGGAATTGCAGGTGCTCAGCACCTTTGTGGGTCCAGCTCAGAGAAAAGAGTAGCAAGAATTTTATTGTGCATAGCCACTAAAAGAAAAAAAAATCACATTCCTAGCTGAAATCAGTTAACTTGGTACAAACTTGCAATTTTTTAAAATATAGCTTTTCTGTCAAAACTCTGTGTATGACGCCCATTTGTCAGAGAGAACAGGAGTTCCTCACACACTGAGACAGATGCTGTCAGAGAAGCATGGTCAACATACAAATTTGTACCAATTTAACTGATTTCAGCTAGGAGTGTGATATTTTCTTATTACTAGATAGTAACAGTACAGCTCCTTGGTGTGGATGCAGTTATACCAGTACAAAGCTGCTTATTACCAGTAACTAAATTTACAGGAATAAACCATACAGATGTACGCATCTGTAAACCAGCATAACAGCATCCACACTAGGCAGGTTGTACCATTTTAATTATGCTAGTTTCAATCCAATACAGTTACAGTGGTACAAAAATTGTGTACAGCTAAGCCCTGGGATTGCATACAGTAGTCATTACAATGCAGTGTCTCCTTTTCAGGGACTGGAAAATGAATGTTACAGTTACACATTTCAAACCATCAAAACCATCAAATTAATTTCTTTCTTTTTCTTTCTTTCTTTTTGGAAAAGGCTGAACCTAATCTGCACCTTTGAAGTTTAAAAATATGGTAATGCAATTAGTGGCTTTGGCTGTCTAATGAAGCCACTTTAAATCCCTGCAAAAATACCATTAAAAGAGAATGCTTAAGAGCCTCTTCAAACTTTCCAAAATGTGAAGTACGTTCTTATTCAGAAGATGCCAATCTAGTCTCCTTTCTCCAAGGTTCAAGATTAATTAGGGACTTGTTTAGTGCATGAAGGAGGAAACAAATGAACTCTTGGATTGCAGAGCACTGGAACCAATTTTTTAATCATTTTTTTTCTTTACAATTACATTCCTATCATCGAAGTCTTCATTAGACTTCTGTCACAGGCCCATATTATGTCAGGTAAGTATTACCAGTGCTTGGCTTTCATCCAGATTGAACGTTATGAATTTTCTCACAAATAAATACAGGAGATGTATTTTAATACAATAAAAATATGTTTATTCAAATATTTGTGAATTTGCATAATAAATTCATACATACCCCTAGGGTATACAAAAAACCTGGCTGTTCAGATATTATATTAGAGAAATATATTAATGCCTGATCTTGACACAGTACCATTATGCAACAACATTACCTAAGATAAGCAATAATAAAGGTGGATGGAATGGATATGTTTGAGGCTAATTGTTAAAGAATGGCTTGTGTATGTTTAGTGAAGGAGAAAGGGAAAAGGAAACTGTGCTATATGGATAAACTCACAACCTTATTTTCCAGTGACCTGCAAGGGTTAGATCCAGATACAAACTCCCCCAAAGGTTGGAGGAACTGGTTTGGTTAATTCTATAGGTAAGGGCCAGCTGGGAAATTTAGATTTGGATCCAAATGACACCCAAATTCATAGATAGTCTAATCCAGGATTTTGGTTCCAGCACATCTCTAGTTCTAATGACATTTAGCACTAAGGGAGATTACTTTATCAGTATTCTCTCTATCATGTATGCATGCACACACAAAACCCTGTTTTGATGTTGAGAACTTCTTCAGGAAAGTCTGTAGAATTAAAATAGAACCATTAAAAAAACAACAACAACAACCCGTGCACTGTACTATTTATGTGTGCATGTCTGTGAAAGAGGGGGTTCAGTGGCTCTAGTTTCTATGCAAGTGCTAAAAAAGAAAAGAGAAGCAAAACTTGAGAGAGATATTGCTGTAGAATAGAGACATATGCGTGACACTGGAGAACAGATGTTGAAATGGCCACTAGCCTGTTCTTAGTTTATACGTTTTTGACGGGATATTAACAGGCTCCAAAACTTAATTATAGTTATCACAGATGGACTCTCCCCACCCAAAATAAAACCTCACAATCTAGTCTGTCAACCGATTTCTGGAGGAAGATGGATGCTCCTTATGCAAATTGGTCTTTGGAGATGTACCTATACATGCCCACAAATGCCTTTTTAATTTTTGCTACATATAGTCTAACACTATATCAGGGAGTATGAAGATTCATTCCTTATCCCAACGTTTGTGATGAAAGCTCAGTGGGAAATGGGAAATATGTAACAATGACTGGCAGATCTAGTTACTCTTTTCCATTAGTACCAATTTATCATTATCCAGACCTCTACCAGGGTTAGCAGATAATGTTTTCTCTAAGTGGGAAAGCAAGGGTATAGTTTTCATAGCTGATTTGTTCAATTCTACCTCTCTTATGTCCTTTGAGCAATTGCAGATCAGATCTATGCTTCCCAGGATGCACTTCTATGGCTATTTATAAATAAGGCATTACATCACCTCTTGACCGTGTTTCCTAACCTAATTTCTATTGGTTAGACTGATAAAGGCTGTACAATAGATACCCTTGACAGAAAGAGCTGTATGTCACTTCCCTACTCAATATTAACAGGACTTTAAAGCACATGGGCACGAGGGGATTTTGCTCAAAGAAATTTTTTAAGTATAGGTAATATTTCTGAATACTAAGCATGGTGAGGTAGTTAAAAAACCCTGGATTTTTATTGTAAGTGTTTCTTGTGCTGCACACCACATCTCTGATTAAACCAGCAGAAGATTAATCAGCACAGACTTAATTGTAGTAACACTGTAACAATGGACAAAGTGGCCTTCTGCAAGCTTAATATGCAGAACAGTTCAAGCAGTTTTGGACCAGTCAACAAAGCCTCTGCTGGATGTGGTGGTGCAGTGGTAGCCGTAATCTCAAGAGCTCTAATTAAGTAGACTTTAGAGACCTGTGTTCAAACAGATCTTAGGTCACAAGTGAAATGAGTTTATCCCTAGAGGATGAATTGTCCCCACCT
This sequence comes from Natator depressus, assembly GCF_965152275.1. Classification (NCBI taxonomy): domain Eukaryota; kingdom Metazoa; phylum Chordata; order Testudines; family Cheloniidae; genus Natator; species Natator depressus. The sequence continues at coordinate 17,828,528 of NC_134247.1, forward strand.
GACAAACAAGTAGTCTGCAGACTCTGATCAGGAAATCCCAGGATTTGAAAATTTCCAGGGGAGTTTCAGCCTTAAAATTCACCCCCCCCAAATTAAAACTAACCAAGACTTTAGGATCATTCTTGCATACATTGTATTATGAGTGATACAGGGAGAAGAGTACTACATGGGTCGATCACAGCAACATCAACAGAATCAAAACCTGTTCTAAAGCCCATGGAAGTCAATAAGAATCTTTCTACTGACTTCAGTGGGCTTTGGATCAGGCCCATTGTGCCTTGACAAGGTGCAGAGAAATTGTCCTTGCAACAAGTTAATTGTGGTTATTTAAAGTGCTATTTCTTAGCTTGGCTTCACTAGAAGGGTATGTTTTACAATGGGATTTGTACCTGAGTTTTGCCAACACTTGTGAGAGGTGGTGTTTATCTTAAAGCCCCAGCTCCTGCAGTTGAGAAATTATGTGAGAATCTCTGCTTGTCTCTTAAAGAAAGAGGATGTTTCTAGCACTCTTGGCTGCAGAGAAAAGCTGGGAAACCATGACCCGAGCGTAACATAAAGGTTTAAAAACCAGAAGGCAAATAAAAAGAACCTAACGTTGATTATTTTTAAAAATCTGATGATTTTAAAGTCAATCTTATGACTTTGTGGGTCTGACTCATTAATTTTTTTGAATACTTGGGATTGTCAATACTAGTAGCTTCGTCATTTCAGTGTTATCCCCTGGCCTTTTGTAATACTTTCCTCTGAATTCAGCAACTGGTCATTCTGACTCTATTTAATTTGATCACTTCCGCTGGCACTGAACTGTTTGTATTAAAACTCTGATCACAGGTGATCAGAATATTACGATTTAATTAATAAGGAAAGCCACAATTCTGAGTGAGGCGGAAGGAAGAAAGAAAGAAAAAATAAAGACTCCACAAGCCTGAAGGAAGAATTATAGAATAATAAGGTAACGACAACCAAAAATGAGTCAGATGTTCTAAGCATAAGCACTCACGTGAGTTCAGCAAGCTATGATTTACACTCTGTCGGTCATACAGACATTGAGATCTGTCACTTATTTAAATCAAAACGATAGGAGCAGACTTGATTCAAATAAGAAAAAGACCCTGCAATATGGTATTCCACCCCTTGTCTCCTAATAGTCCTGATGAGCTTGAACCAAAACACTGAACGATCCCAAACTTTGGGGAAGTTCTGTTCTGATCTGAATCAGCACTTTGCAGCCTAGACCCATCTGTAATGTTCAATAACCATTTTCACTAAAGGTCTTTCACTCTCCCAACATAAAACCATTATCAAAAATGAGCATGGGCCATGAAATGTATAAAGAGATCTCAGTGCTCTCACATCTGGTGTGTATGCACACGTGTGCTTGGATCTGGCGTTTTTAGAACATTATACATTCAGAGAACAACTGTGAGTTTTGATCCAGATGTATTTGCTTCAGCGCTCAGTGACCATCCTGAACCGAATAGATGGACACGGTCAGCTTAAGATGGAGCATGGCATGTTGAGATTGTGAGATGGAACATCTAGAACAGCAGTTCTCAAACTGTGGGTCGGGACCCCGAAGTGGGTTGCAACCCCGTTAAAATGGAGTCGTCAGGGCTGGCTTAGACTTGCTGGGGTCTGGGGTTGAAGCCTGAGCCCCACCACCCTGGGCCGAAGCCTGAGAGCTTCAGCACCGGGTGGCGGGGCTCAGGTTAAAGGCCCTTTTCTGGGGCTGAAGCCCTTGGGGTTTGGCTTTGACCCCCCCCCTCCACCTGGGGCAGCAGGGCTCGGGCAGGCTCAGGCTTCGGTCCCCCGTCCTGGGGTCGTGTAATAATCTTTGTTCTCAGAAGGGAGTCGGGTGCAATGAAGTTCGAGAACCCCTGATCTAGAAAATTAGGGCAGGGCTAAGAGTGCACCTTCAACTTCAGTTACTAGATAGGTCTCCAAAGGTCACACCCCCATGCTAAATGTGAAGGAGACTGCAAGCGTCTCCATTTTATGCAATTTTTTTATTGTCATCAGACTCTTAGCAACTTGCCACCAGGGACTTTTGTTGGGCAAATTGTGAGCTTCCTGAGGCTGTGTTTCAGGTGCTGACTCATGCCCCGATGGAGCCAAGTGGTGAAATATGGTGGATCTGCTTTTTCTTTTTAGCTTGTTCTCACAGCAACTGATTACACAGGGTGCGAGAGATCCTACAGCAGGGATCAGGAACCCCTGAGCAACAGAGAGATTGACCTCAAAATTAAGGGCTTGGGGAAGAGAAGAAATCCTTGTCAAAAGTATTTACGTGCCTTTGCCAGAATATGTGCTTTGTCTTCCTAATGTCTCCTATCCAGGTAAAGGCAAAAGGTAATAATCATCTGTGTAATCTGATTTGCAAGGTTAGCTGCCCTGAATCATAAATATGAATGGGATTTATGACCATGAAGGTGCACTTTGTAAGGCTTCAAGAGGAGAGCGACGTTGTCACATCTCCCTTCTCACAGAGCTTCATAAAAAGAGAGAGGAAAATGTTGAGACCCAAAAACTACCAAGCCATAAAGGAAGACTTTTAAAAATAGATTTACTTTAATTATATACTTCTGTAATTTTCTGTAGTTTCCCCCATCCCATTATTAAATTACAGCTGTAACTCCTCTAATAGATTCTCACTGTAAACACATTGGTTTAGCTTTATTGTCTCCTAGCACGACCAGTGTGTAGTGAAAACAAAGCTCTGCCACAGCTTCTCATCTGGCCGCACTGATCAGAATAGAGGAGGGCAGGCTGGGGAATCATAGTTCTCTTCACTACTATAGACATGAGATATCCTTGCTCTGAGGAATGCCCTATCTCCAGAGTTGAGCCCCCCCGGAATTCATACTCCAGTTTGCTAAGGCTCTACACTGAAACTGGCTGGAGATTCCCTGCAAAGAATTCCCTCTGGGTAGGGGGATTTTCCACTGGTGGAAACAACATTTGTAGTGAGCTCCAACACTACTTGTCTTCCTTACTGTGTCATAAAGTCAGAAGAAAGGGTGTGTTGGAGGGCTGGGAGTGAGCTGAGCTCCACTATGCCTGATTCTCCACCAATGTAAATTATGTTACTGAATTTACAGCAGTGGTGGAAGTTAAAGTAGCCTCCTTGCTGCTCTAACTTTTGCCAGAGCCAAGCCACTGAGGAGCAGGGAGCTGAAACTGGTTCGCTGAAATAGCCACTCTACACAGCTCGGACACAGCAGAGAAACCAGGCCCGGATACATAGGTCCCGGCTTCCTCTGGGCCCAGGGGGCTGAACCCCGCATTCCACCCCAGGCCCCTCCCCCACCTCACCCCTTACCCCAAGTCCCCCCCTTCCCGCCTCTTTCCGCCCCTGCTCCACCCCAGGTCCCGCCACTTCCACCCCCACCCCGCCTCTTCCCACCCAGTTCTGCCCCCTCCCCCCAGTGTGCCCCATCCCCACTCCTCCCCCTCACTCCCAGAGCCTCCTGCATGCTGCAGAACAGCTGATCATGGTGAGTGGGAGGCACTGGGATGGAGGGGGAAGATGGCTGCCATTTTTTCCATGGAGCAGCCACGGAGTCAGTGCCTATGCCCGGATAAGGGGAAGCTTGGCTGGTACCTTAGGAACAGCACCGGAGCAGAAGATTAGAAATACACTCCACCTCGCTCCTTGTCTGGCGAGCTTCACTCTGTTTTGTACAGAGATATCTTAGATGTGTGGAGAGAATTTGCCCTCCACGAGCTGGATTCTTGCCCCTTAAATCTGCTAAAGACTTTGGAGACTTTGGGGCCTGGAGCTGGGGGAGGGGGTGGGGGAGGGAAGGGGGCTAGGCTCCTTCTGAGGATTGTTATCACCTCCCTTCAGGAGGGGAGGGTGCCAGCTGTCCTTACACAGGTTGTGAGGAAGCCCAGGGCTAAAAAAGCTATCTCTAGATATTAACAGTCTGGGCCATTATCACCCTGTCTCTATGTTCCCCATTTTGGGGGAGATTATGGAGGAAGGAATGTTGGGAAGCACTCCAGATAACCCAGACCCTGCATATGTCTCCTTTATTTAGCAACGAGCCTGTTTTAGACACAGGTGTAACAGGGAGCTCTGTCTGGTGATCGATGACGGACCAAGCTAAGGTACCCATGCTGATATTGACAGGCCCATCAGCTGTTTTTGTTGCCATTGGTCATGATGTTCTCTTGACTTGGCTGAGGGTTCTTGAAGGGGTGGGCAGGGGCAGGACAACCCATCACTTGGCTAATTCCTTCCTTTCTGAGATGTCCCAAAGGGTGCTAATAGGTTCTTATGCCCCTGCTGCCTGTGGAGTGCTACAGGGTTCCATCCTGCCACCCTTCCTGCTTAATGTGTGCATATAGCCATTGGGAGAGTATGGAAGATGCTTTGGCCTGGATGACCAGTAGCATATGATTAACACTCATAGCTCCATTGTCTTAAACCCAGATGCTGTGGTCTCCTTGTTTTCCCAGTGCGTGATAGAGGTAGGGATGTGGAAGGGAGAAAACTGGCTAAAGAAATAACTTGGATGAGGTGGGGGTGGTGTTGATAGGCAAGGGAAACATCTGGAGGACTGGGGTCAGGGTTGCAAGTGTGCCTTCCCTTGGAGGTGAAAGTCCAGCATAGTTCACACTAGAATTATCATTGCTCTTAGATTCCCAGGTGACAATGGCAGCAAGCAGTGGCTTTTTCATTGGCTGCTGTCCTGTACTCTACCACTTGCCTCTCTGATGCAGTTCTCACCCTAATCATTCAGACCTTTGTAACCTCCAGGCTAGATTATCTCAACACATGCTACTTGGAGCTATTCCGGAGAATGATTTTGAGACCTCAGCTAGTGCAGAATGCAGCTGCTGGTGTCTTGAATGGGACAAGCCATTATGAGTATAACACCATGGCGCCAAGCCATGCACTTGGTAAATGTGCATCTCCGAGTCCACCTTTGTACACAAGAGCCAAAGGGGTAAATCTGCTGATGGTTCAGTTTGCTCCTCCTTCTCACCATATCTGTGCATAGCTCTCACTGATAGTAGTGGGAGTTATACATGGGTATCAGGTAGAAGTTAGTATTGCTGGTGTTTTACTCCATAGCATCCACAAGATGGGAGATTTAACTAATGCTGGGGTATCCTACTTCTTTAGTGAGAAATCTGTGGCTGTCAGCGAAAGGCTGTGTGTGTACCAGGCTACTGCAATAGACAATAGATTGAAAAGTTTTGGCTCATGATTGTAGATCAGGATTGAAGACAAGGAGATGTATGGATCAACTGCTGTACTGGATTTGGATGATAGCACACCCTTTACCACTGGAAAGCAGTTTAGGAACATTAAAGCATGGTACTAATGGTAAAACAGGCTGCTTTATTTAGCTCTGAGGTTTGTTATGGAGGCCACATTTACAATGCAATAGAATTAGGTTTTTTGCATATGTTACCTTTCATGTGAAAGGTTTCAGAGTAGCAGCCATGTTAGTCTGTATTCGCAAAAAGAAAAGGAGTACTTGTGGCACCTTAGAGACTAACCAATTTATTTGAGCATAAGCTTTCGTGACCTACAGCTCACTTCATCAGATGCACTTAAAGAAAAATGTGAAAAGTATTCTAAAATGGCTTTACAAGCTCTTTGGGGCAGGGACTGTGTTTGTACAGAGCCTACTACAATACAGCAGATACTACACAAGGTGAGTAAAGGTGGCAACATTTGGCCCTGAATAACTTTACATATCACATTTCCTTTTCATCATTTATCTTTCTGCTCTTCACTCAGCATTGACAGTGAAACTCATCGGGGCATTTTCACTTTCTCCTTCTAGTCAGTCCCTTTCTGGTTCTCACACACTAACACAACCCCCTGGTGTTTGTTTTGCAGTGCTGGAGGGGAAACATTCACATTTAAGCACATACAACTGAGTTTGCTGACATTTTCATGAAAACATGTTGATTCATATTAAGCTTTATAAAATCTTTTTGTTTTCTTTAAATACAAACTAAATATGTCTAGGTTTCTACAGTGGCATGTATAATGGAAATAGAAAAGTACTATTAACTGGGGTAGGGAAGAGGAGAAAGAGGGAAGGTGCTCCTGGATCTTCTGGAATGTCAGGTTCCCCAAAAATATCCATAGAGCTCCTTCCAAATCCCCTCTTAACTGTGCCTACCTTGAAATGTAACAATAGAGTCTGCAGGCACTGGGACCTGAAAGTATTAGCATCTTCTTAGCATTTAGCTACAGTGTGTGGCAGAAAAAGAATAGTAACACAAGGAGGAGGACAACAAGGAGAGAGGAAGAAGCAACTGGAACGTTCTGCAGAGCCAGCAGCATCACCACACAGACGCTCACAGCTGGGGATATGATGAGCACAGGTGTTTGCTAGCTAGAGCCAGCAGTCAGATTCCTTGGCAAGGATCTCCCAGTGTGCTCTCACAGGCAGAAAGAGGGAGGCATCTCTGTCCACTGGCATGAATTGTGCTGGGACTCCAGAACAGACTCGGGGTTTGAACTGAAGCCACCACGCTCCCTGAGCTGGAGTCCTATTTTATTTCTGAACCCCAGAGCATAGATGACTGTGGCTAAAAGAAGAGTGACAAGGAGATATCAGCCGTTAACGCTCTTAAGCTCCTGCTGGCACTGTTACAACTCTCGGTCTTCATTAAGAGGAACAAATGGCGGAGGTCTTTGATGTGGTGTGACAGAGCCACTGCAGAACGTGTAGCGGAGGCTTATTGCCATGGGGCACGCTGCTTGCAAACAGCACTTGAGAGCAGATATGCTAACAAGGTTTCTGGTGGCTGCCACAGCTCAGTCTTAAGACAAAGAGAGTAAATAACCTTGGAGATACTTCTATTACTACTGCAGCGAGACTCTTCTCGGTGTTTTGTAAAAGAGGAGGTCATGTCAGCATGCGATTAGAGGTGGTCAGCTGTAAGGCTGGTGTGGTCTATTGGACAGAACGCAGGACTGGGAGTCAGGACTTCCAGGTCCCATCCGCGAGCTCTGTCACCACTTGCTCTGCCTGTGCCTTAACCACAAGACATGGGTGAAAATGAAGCATCAAGACAATAGTAATAATCATGAATTGTCAGGGCTGCACTCCCTGTCCTCTACAGGAGGGAGCATTACTTAGAAACTCCACAAGTTCACAAAAAGAAAAGGAGTACTTGTGGCACCTTAGAGACTAACCAATTTATTTGAGCATAAGCTTTCGTGAGCTACAGCTCACTTCATTGGATGTTGTGAACTCCACAAGTTCAGTCTCATTGAGATTTCCAAGCACTCGTCCATCTCTTGCTGCTTTCAGTAGATGCTCTGAGCATGAGGAAATAACCTGCTAACCCTCCCCACAGCAACTACAGAAGAGGCAGTAGCGAAAGCAGGTGTGTCTACTCACGTTAGGCTGATGAACCTGCTGCACCCAGGACAGTGGAACTAAGAAACCCTAAAGAAAATAAACACACTCCCTTCATGTGCATGTTCCCCTTGTCCTCTGGCAATGGAACTCCAATTTTGGGCCAGAAGCTCTCACGGAGAACTGCCCTGTATGTATCTTGTTAACATTTGAAACTCATCTGGCAGGAATCGGGAAGAAACACACGTTTTCCAGTCTGACCTTTCTCAGGAAACAAACCAAGTATGTTGGTAGCAAACCAGGTCAGGAGAATAGGACTGATTTTAGCTGTCTCTTGTTTCTCCTCAGAGGGACTCGCTCTCTGCCTTGTTTGGTCTGCGTCCCTGGGTGGGCATGGCCCTGTCAGTTTGATGAATGAGGCTGGGTAGAAGAGGCTTCTCAGTCTCATTTGAAATGTTCTCCTGGTGGGTTGATGAGAAGCTGTCACCTGGAAACATTCCTCTAGGGGAGGGTCTTTCACTTTGCCTTTGGTCCTCATTTAAACTTTCTTTTTAATGGTTAAGTGTATTTATATACCACCTCCAGAAGTTTATTTTGCCTGACCAGGTCACAGAGTGATTAATGACTACAGTCTTGCCAGGATATCAATGCCTTGGCTGTGCCATAGCTAGAGACAGAATCCAGCTTGTGCAGAAAAATATGGGTTTGCTGCTACTTCCAAACATCAGGCTGCTCAGAGACCTACAGGCTTCCTCCAAACTGTGTTTGGCATTGCCATGATCCCTAATGATATCAACCCTGGCAGAAACATGGCCAAAAATCAGTGTTGCCAGCAATGTACAGTAGTAGCTCAGGAAATACTGATTGGCTGGGGAAGGAGGGGGGATGTCATTTCCTGAAATGCTGCACTCTGAAGGTAGAATATCTAGAGATGATGCGGGAGCACATCAGATTGGCAGGTACAATAGTATGAAACATTTAAGGAGCGCTGATGGGCAGAGAGCAGTTCTGTGGGTTGCTCTACTCCAGGCCTTTTCTCATTACATCAACTCACTAGCTGGCTGATATTATGATATCGTTGCTTTCGCTCTCTTATCTGTACTGTGTATAGCTAGCATGGCTCTAAGCATAGAAAGGCAGATAACTTCACGTAATATCTACTTCGCAAGGTGAAACACATGGTCACCATCCAGCAGTCATGAATAAGTGCTTTAAGGTGAAATTCACCCTGGTGCAGAAGACACACAGAAACTTCAAACCACTGAAACCCTATTGTGAGTCCTTAAGTGGGACTTAACTGGTGCATCTATATATTTAATGATATGGTCTCCATTACTGTAATATCTGAGCGCCTACAATCCCTAATGTGTTTACCCTCATAACACTGTTGTGAGGTAAGGCAGTGCTATTATCCCCACGGTACAGAAGGGGAACAGAGGCACACAGAGGCTAAGTGACTTGCCCAAGGTCAAACAGGAAGTATGTGGCAGAGCAGGAACTTGAACCAAGGTCTCCCAAGTCCTAGGCTACTGCCCTAACAAGATCATCCTTTTTCCCTTACAGGCCTTTTGTGGTCAGTCTGCAAATGTTAACCCTAAGAGAACTTTAGTCAGTCCCATTCCTTACCAAGAGGCTGAACTTTCCTCCTCAGCAACATACCCAGTCTCCCTCTGACCCCCAGGGGTTTCACTGTGGGGTGGCAGGTGACAACTAAGGGTATGTGGTCAGTGGGCTTTTTTTTTTTTCTTCTGTATTGAAGCAAGTTCTCCTGGAGTATTGTACCTCATCCAGTGCCCATCAACAACTATGTGGGTGAAACCAGACAATCACTATGCTCTTGAATGAACTCACACCAACAAATAATAAAAGACAAAGACAGCCTGTGACCTGTAGGCGAACACTTTTCACAAAGTGATTGCTCTATATCTGACCTCTCAGTCCTCATCCTCAAAGGAAGTCTGTACAACACCTTCAAAAGATGAGCTTGGGAACTTAAATTCATCTCTGCTAGAAATAATAAACAAGGACTTAGCAGGGATCCTGGTTTCATTACAACAATTTGTAACACACCCCATTGCTTGCTAACTCTTAATTCCCCACTTTATTTTAACCAGTCTCCTACAGCATGTGAACCCCTTATGCTTAACTTCTGTCCCAATTTGTATTTAGCTTAGACATTCTGGTTACCTTGCCCAGACATGAGGAAGAGCTCTGTGATGTTCAAAACATTGACCCTTCCACTAACAGAAGTTGGTCCAATAAAAGACATTACCTCACATACCTTGTCTCTCTCATATCCTGGGACCAACTTGGCTACAACAACACAGCAAACAATTTTGCAACTTTATTATTTTCTGGAGTACATTTAGTGCTTGTGAAAGGAACCAATCGCATAACAAGGCCCCAGAGGGCCCTGGTGCAAGAATTAGATTAGAGGCCTGCTCCATGATTCTAAAATTGAAAATTTATTTTACCATCTACATCACGGCCCCCAACCTACCCCACTACCCCCCAACATCACCCATTCCCTCCACAGCCCCCACAACTCACCCCACTGCCCCCAATATCCCTCCCTCACCCCAACCCCTCATCCTGCAGCTCCCCAACAATCCCCACTCACCCGATAGCTCACACCCCTTTTCCCAGCATCCCTGGAACCGTCCTGGCCTCTCATTGTTGCCCCTCAGGCTCAGCGCTCTGCCCCATCCCACACTAGGGTGGCTCCTCCTGCCACCCAGTTCTGCTTACGCCCATCCCCCGCCCCACACTCACACAACATGGGCCAAATATGAATGATGAGTAGAGTTGCGACCCTCTGCATGGGGTCGCAGTGCCACTGAGATTTGGCTCAGCCACCCCTCTGTTACAGAGGGGCCAGTCAGGCCAAACCTGAGTGGCATTGTGACCTTGTGCACCAAGTTATAACACCACTCACTCAAATTTGGCCTGGATGATCTCCTGTCATGACAGAGAGGCAGCCGGACGAAACCTGAGAGGTGCTGTGCCTTTCACTCACCCATCAAAATGCCACTCACTCATTGGCTGCTCCCTCCATCTGGTTGGGTCCCCAAAACAGCGTGGGCCTTTGTGTGACTGCACCACTTGCGCCATGGTAGCTATGCCACTGAAAGGAACTGGTTTGAGCTACCTGAAGAGTGAAGTCCTGTCTGCATAGCACAGGCAGAGAATGGTCAGTGACCATGCCAGCACACCTGACTCTGCCTTAGTATGTGCTTAACTCAGCCATGGAATTAGGGATGATAGGTAAGCGTGAGCCATGTGCCCATTCAGTCGCTGGCTTCTCTGCAGCAACGTGTGCGCTGCAGAAAAGCGCCATTCATGATGGGAGTGTATGTCATCACAGAGCAGAAAGAGACCAAGCCGCTGCTGCATTTTAAAAAATGATGTTGATGAGTTGCACTGACTCTGCCTACCAACGTGCGCAAGGCTTGCACGGAAGTTTGGCTGGATGCGATGTGTGTGTTGCTTTATGGCTGTGCTTTTATTTCTGGATGCGATCCAAACCTACCAGAAAGAGACAGAAAGCTGTTCTCACACACTGTACCCCCTCTGATTTAGAGCTTTCAAGTTAAAGGCTAGAGGCAAAGCTTTTGTTATATTCTTCCAGCTCTTGCAAAACCTGCGAGAGTCCTTCCAGCCTCTCCACCATATTTTAAAAGTCTCCTGCTCTTTCTTAAAGCCTGACTTCATCTTTTACTTTCTCAGCTCTTAAAGCTGTGATGTCTGAAATAAGAAAGGCTACAACTAACCCAGAAAACCCATATATGTTATATGGAATGGAAAAGAATGGCAGAGGTTGAAAGAATAAGAAGATTAAAGTTAAATAAAAGTATGATGCCTCAGTGTGTCAGGAAAAGGACTCTAGCAAGAAGTTTTTGAAGATGATGACCAAAGTAATGCAAAATAAGTCTTCACAGATCTTGCTGCAGCATTTTATAGATGACTGTTTGGAGCACTATAGATACTGGGTCAATTTTAGCTAACTATACCTAATCATATAATAAAAAAATTCTGCGCCTCTGTGCTACCTAGGAACCTTTAGTTCATAGATCTCAAAGGATTTTACAAGGGTTAATTTGTGATGCTGATAAGCTGAGTGCCAGCTCTGGCCATGGCCATTGGTGAAAGCTGAGAACTGACAAACTAATTGCCGGAAGCCAAACCAGCTCACCTGTATGTTAGTTTTGTTCAAAACAGGTATTAATCTTATAAAATGTATTTAGTGTTTAGACTCTGTGAAATGCTTGTAAATTTCTACATGCATTAATCTCACTTGTAATGTTTGTATTCCATGCTATAAGGACATATGTAAGTTTTGCTTTATAACTTTGAAAATGTTTGCTCTGAACTTGTGATCCCAAGCATGGGAATCATCCCCACTGCCTTGCCCATCAAGGACTATCAAAAATTAAGTGGGCCATTATAAGACAAAAGCTTTGTTAATTGCCCCATTCACCTGTGGAGAAGTATGGGCATTGTCCCATCAGTTTGAATGCTGGAAGAGGGAAATAAAAAATCTTTGTGTCCACTATTTTTAACTCTTTGCTGTCTGAACTCTCACAGGACCAGAGATACTAAGCTGAAGCCAGAGATGCCCAGGGGTTACCCTGAAAGGCATTTTGAATTGACAGATGACTACAACTTTCAGAGTAGCAGCCGTGTTAGTCTGTATCCGTAAAAAGAAAAGGAGTACTTGTGGCACCTTAGAGACTAACAAATTTATTAGAGCATAAGCTTTCGTGAGCTACAGCTCACTTCATCGGATGCATACAGTGGAAAATATAGTGGGGAGATTTTATATACACAGAGAACATGAAACAATGGGTGTTACCATACACACTGTAGCAAGAGTGATCAGACCTATTACCAGCAGGAGAGCGGCGGTGGGGGTGGGGGGAGAAACCTTTTGTAGTGATAATCAAGGTGGGCCATTTCCAGCAGTTTACAATGACAGTGGGAGGGGAAATAAACAAGGGGAAATAGTTTTCTTTGTGTAATGACACATCCACTCCCAGTCTTTATTCAAGCCTAAGTTAATTGTATCCAGTTTGCAAATTAATTCCAATTCAGCAGTCTCTCCTTGGAGTCTGTTTTTGAAGTTTTTTTGTTGAAGAATTGCCACTTTTAGGTCTGTAATCGAGTGATCAGAGAGATTAAAGTGTTCTCCAACTGGTTTTTGAATGTTATAATTCTTGACATCTGATTTGTGTCCATTTATTCTTTTACGTAGAGACTGTCCAGTTTGGCCAATGTACATGGCAGAGGGGCATTGCTGGCACATGATGGCATATATCACATTGGTAGATGTGCAGGTGAACGAGCCTCTGATAGCGTGGCTGATGTGATTAGACCCTATGATGGTGTCCCCTGAATAGATATGTGGACACAGTTGGCAACGGGCTTTGTTGCAAGGATAGGTTCCTGGGTTAGTGTTTTTGGTGTGTGGTTGCTGGTGAGTATTTGCTTCAGGTTGGGGGGCTGTCTGTAAGCAAGGACTGGCCTGTCTCCCAAGATCTGTGAGAGTGATGGGTCATCCTTCAGGATAGGTTGTAGATCCTTGATGATGCGTTGGAGAGGTTTTAGTTGGGGGCTGAAGGTGATGGCTAGTGGCATTCTGTTATTTTCTTTGTTGGGCCTGTCCTGTAGTAGGTAACTTCTGGGTACTCTTCTGGCTCTCTCCTTGTAAACTGCTGGAAATGGCCCACCTTGATTATCACTACAAAAGGTCCCCCCCTCCTGCTAGTGATAGCTCACCTTTCCTGATCACTCTTGTTACAGTGTGTATGGTAACATCCATTGTTTCATGTTCTCTGTGTATATAAAATCTCTCCACTATATTTTCCACTGTATGCATCCGATGAAGTGAGCTGTAGCTCACGAAAGCTTATGCTCTCATAAATTTGTTAGTCTCTAAGGTGCCACAAGTACTCCTTTTCTGACTACAACTTTGTCACTTTTAGGATTTAGATTGCAACTTGTTTGTGTGTATATGTTTGCTTGCTTTAACCTGTAAACAACTCTCATTTCTTTTTCCTAGTTAATAAACCTTTAGATAGCTTATTACAGGATTGGCTACAGGCATTGTCTTTGGTGTAAGATCTAGGGTACCAACTGATCTGTGGTAAGTGACTGGTCTCTGTGTGATTTACCACTAAGTCCAGCTTGCCTGGGTGGCAAGATGGACTGAAGAGTCTAATGCAGGGGTTGGCAACCTATGGCACGCGTGCCAAAGAAGGCACATGAGCCGATTTTTAATGCCACGCTGCGGCCTGCTGGGTCCCAGCTGCCAGCCCCGCTCTTCACCGCCCCTCTCCCCCCGTGGGGGCAGGGTGAAGAAGCTTGGTCCTGCCGGCTGCTGCTGCAGGGCAGGCAAGGTCCCCCCTCCCCAGCCTCTTCCCCCCGCCGTGCTGGGTTCCTGCCCCTCCTCCTCTCCCTCCCTGCCTCTGATCAGCTGGTGGCCCTTGTGAGGGAGGGGGAGAAGCAGCCGCTCCGGGGAGGAGGCGGAGAAGAGGTGGGGACGAGGCCTTGGGGAAGGGGGGCTGGAATCAGGGCATATCCCCTCCAGCCCCCTGCTGTGAGCCACTCTGGGCAAGGGGCTGGGAGCACCCCCATGATCCTACCACACACACCCCAGCCCTCTGCCCTGACCCCTGCACCCCCCTCACATACACCCCAGCCTCCTGCCCTGACCCCTGCACCTCCCCATGACCCCAGCCCTGACTCCAGCCCCCCCACACCCCATGCCCTGACTCCTGCACCCTCCTCACATGCCCCCTGCCCTGACTCTTGCACCCCCCACATTCCCACCCCCACCCTGCACACCAAACGGGAGCTCCTGCACCCCCCTCCCCCACATTCCCACCTGCACCCCTCACACCAAATGGGAGCTGCCCAGGTAAGCACTCCACACCTCAACCTCGTACCCCAACCCTGCGCCCCCTCCCTCATTCTATTTCCTGGCCAGACCCTACACCCCAACCCCCAGCCTGCTCCTTCACCCCCAGCCCTGTGCTCAGTGCACTCCCACCCTCAGCTCAGTGCAGAGAGAGAGGAAGTGAATGGGCTAGAACCAGGGAGAAGGTAGGTACCCACTCTATGTGGGCAGGGCCGGGATCCCAGACTGGCAGCGGGCTGAGCAGGGCCGGCAGCCAGGACCCTGGCTGGCAGGAGCCGGCGGACGGAACCCCAGACCGGCAGCGGGTTGAGTGGCAGCAGGCTGAGCTGCTCAGCCCACTGCCGGTCTGGGGTCCCAGCCGCCGGCCCCGCTCAGCCCGCTGCTGGTCTGGGGTTCTGGCTGCCAGCCCCTTGCCAGCCGGGGTCCTGGCCGCAGGCCCCGCTCAGCCTGCTGCTGGCCTAGGTGAATGGAACCCCAGGCTGGCAGTGGGCTGAGTGGGCCAGCGGCGTAAGATCAGCATTTTAATTTAATTTTAAATGAAGCTTCTTAAACATTTGAAAACCTTGTTTACTTTACATATGACAATAGTTTAGTTATATAATATATAGACTTCTAGAGAGAGACTTTCTAAAAATGTTAAAATGTATTATTGGCACGCAAAACCTTAAATTAAAGTGAATAAATGAAGACTTGGCACACCACTTCTGAAAGGTTGCTGACCCCTGGTCTAAAGGGACTTTCTCTGGCTCCATGGTAAGACTGTTACAGTAATCCAGAAATTCACATTTGTTACTGGCTTGGTGAAATCTAATTATAGAACTTACCACCAGTTGGGGGTATCTCCCTTGTTTTTGACAGTTTGCCCTGAGGTAGGCACTCATGTTCGTGAGCCACTCCAGAGAGCATGACATAATTAAACCTGGCAACATCCACTGAAATAGATGGCTACTTTACTCATTGTACAGCCAGTAAACCGAGGAACAGAGAGGTTAAAGGCCTGATCGAACTCCCATTTAAGTCAATGGGAAGACAGTATGTCTCAACATTGCCATGGGGAGTGAGCCTCCCAGCCTGGGTAGACAGACTCATGCTAGCAGGGTTCAATCCACTCCACTAAATGTAGCAACATAGGCATTGTGGCGTGGCTGGATTTTGCGCTTTCAAGTCAAGGTGGTCAGGTGGGCTTGAGAGCCCGAGCAGCAACGTCCATACTGCTGGTCTTAGTGAGCTAGCTTGAGCCCCGCTAGCGCAAGTCTATCTACCTGCTATGCTGGGAGGCATATTCTCTATGGCTTAAATGGGAGTTGGATTGGGGCCCTAAGTAACTGATCTAAGACTACATAGTATGTTAGTGTTAGAGTTGAGAATACAACCCAAGAGTCCTGCTGCTTTACCCAACAGATCACACTTCCCCGGTGCATACATGCTTTCATCTGACCAATGATTAAGGAAGTAGGACTCAAGAGGAAAAGCCCTATTTTTAAAAAAAGCCATTACAGCAATTTTTCTCACTCTCGGTCTGTCCCCCCCCCACCATCTTCTCTTGCATTGCGTTCAAACTTCTTGCAAAGCTGATCCTTCCATGTTACTGCAGAACCCGCAACAGGCCCACACTTCCTTGTAATTACTGCAGACCGGTCCTGCATTTGCCTTCTTTAGAAATGGCGAGATTGGGATCATGAAGATGAAAAGCCAAAGATAAGCTATTTTACCCAGCCCATCTGAGAAGGCTGGAGGTTTCCTTTGGAGGTGTCACTGTGATTAGTACTGCTTTCCTGTAAATGACCCCTGCAGTCACATAAATACTAGAAAAGAGCTTCTTGTACTTCTCCACTCTGCCGGGAAATGACTGTGTAATTTAGTCTTTTGAGAGAGTAGTATCTCTGCCAACAGATCTACAATGTAATCAAGGCCTGTCTAATGTAACATTGGGTTGTGAAGGGACAGAGAGCCATGGAGAAGCTACTGCATTGAGGTGTATATGGTTTCTTTTTGAAGAGGCTATTGCTTGCTCACTGCATTCCTTTCCTTGGACCCATAAATCTATAGCAGAGGGCTCCAAGACAAATGAAAAACTCAAATAAAGCAGCAACGGAGATTGCTGAGGGAGGCAGTGTGGTCCTGGGGACAAGGCACCAGAATGAGAGTCAGGAGACCTGGGATTCTATTCCCATCTCTTGCACTGATGCACTGTGACCCTGGCAAGTCATTTAAGCCAAACTTTGCAAAAGCAATATGAGCAAAGGTGCCTTCCCACCACACTCTAAAACAAAGTCTTCACCCAGTGTAGAGTCAAAGCTCATCCCCTGCCTGGAAGTTGGCTTTATCAATGCAGAAATACCAGTAAGATAAAGATCTGCTCAAACCTTGTCCCCAAGCTTGGGTGCTCCTAAATTTGCCATCCCAGAACTGCTCAGCCCACATCCTAGATCATCTGGACCCAATTTTCAGGCCCAACAAGGTTGTGGCTCAGCACAGCTCCTGGGAAAGATGTTTTTGTACCATGCTTCTGTTACACTGCCAACCTGCTAGCAACAGGCCAATTTGGTTCTTGTGCAACTTAGAGCAGCCTCAGGGCAAACAATTTCTGCTCTACAGTTCCCCTCCTACCTGCAGCTTTTCATATGTGTTTCCAAGGCAGAATTTGGTCTATTAAAGTTTTGTAAACTCCTTCTTTCCACCACTAGCACCTTTTTCCAACCTGTACATTTTGGGACACTGTCTAGATTGCTTTGTTGCAAATTTGCCCTGCATTTTTAATCTTCTTACTTATATTGCAGCCCTTTGGAAGCAATTAAAATTTCCCAATTGACATCCCCAGTGATCACAAACAACCCTACAATAACAAACAAATACAATTGGGCCAGATCCTGAGCTGGTATAAATCACCATTCCTCTACTGATTTCAGTGGTGCCACACTGATTTATGCCAGCTGTGGATCTGATCTATTGTGTGTCAAGGAGATCCAGAAATATGTGGCAAGAGACCATATCTCCCTTCTGTGTTTTGTATACAGAATACCCCAGCAACAGCGGAAGGACACAGATTTCAGTGCCAGCTTTCCAAGGGGATCTAATTAAAAATAAAAGAGTCAGCAAAAATGTTTAAGAGATTATGAAAAATATCTGGACAATGTTCTTTTAAGCAAGGAGCTAATCTCCCCTGTGTGCTGGCTCTCTCTGCAGTGTCCATTAAAGTGGGCATAAGAGAAAAATTGTGCACATAAAATTTAACTTGAACCAGGGTGTTAATAAATAAATCCGGATGGATAATACTGGAGGGGACCAAACAACTGCACGGTTAACAGACAAGGACCTGCTACTCTGAAGAGGGGAGGTACGGCTACTGTTATGCTATAGCCCAGTTTCTGATACACTGGAATACTGAGCACTACTTTCCGTTTTGGTGTTCTTCCACTTATTCGTGGAAAGTAGTCCACAGGAAGAACATCAAATCAAACCAACACCATGGCATTTTCTCCTTTTGGTCGTACCACCAAAGGCCTGATTTAAAGCTCATGGAAGTAAATGGGAGTTTCCCCACCCATTTCCATGGATTTTGGATTAGGGCCTTCATGCATCAGATTGGCTCTTGCTGACAGGTCCCCCTCTGCCATCCTGGACCCCTCTGCTCTGGGGGATTATTTCAGAGAGGGGAGCTGGTGCCCTATTCTCCCTCTGAGTTTCTGCTGGGTTGCAGCAGCTTAATGTGTTTAGTTCCCTAGGAGCCCACTGCCTGAAACTACCAAAGGGAGTTTATGTCTTATGTTCCTAAAAGTTCATACTTCAGGGTTTCAGCCAGCCACCAGCAGGGGTCAGGAACGGATTCCTCTTCCCCGTGGCGCCCGCTCCCCCCAAAATGTATTCTGGGAGGTGTTTTTTGCTCTCCTTCATTTACCCCAGGTTAGATTTGCAGTGACTGTGGGGTTTTTACACCTTTCTCTGCAGCATGTGGGTGTGGGTCACTAACCAGAATTATCTGGGTATACCTCATTTAATCATTTCCTTGCTATCGGGGGGCTGGGGAGGACACTCATGCACCTTGGTAATGCTGTAATGCTTTGGTCTCGTTTGGGTTTATGGTGTGGATGCTGGGCGGTGTTGGTGTCCTGTGATGTGCAGGGGATCAGACCAGATGATCTGATGATCCCTTCTGGCCTTAAACTCTTTGACACTATGAATCTCTAAATGGGCATATGTCCAGGCTGCCCCTCCCCACTTTTTGGGCTAAGCTGACCCTGATGGACCACTCCGACTGAGGGGAAGTTGTGGCTACTTTCTCCCACTTCAATGTAATGGTAGACAATCTGCTTCAGAGACCCTGCATCTGGATTCATGGTATCTCAAACTGGGGGAGTAGATGTCAGGTCAGGTCTATGCATGAAATTGCCCTGGAGTAGCTAAAGGTGTGACACTGCACCCATTCTGTTAAAATGGTGCAGCTTTGTGTGGGGGCACTTTCCATCCGTTTAAATGAGCCTTACAGTGGTTTAGCTTGTCTGTAGGTTGAATAGATGCAGCAAACAAAATCATCCACCAAGTTTCAACAGTTAGTTTAAAGTGGTTCATCATCATACTTCAGATAAACTGGTACAACTTCTGTGGGTACGTGTACACTTCACACGAGGGATGTAAATTTGAGCTTTACCCATGCTAGCTCTGGCTGAGCTAGTGAACTAAAAATGCGTGTAGCTGCCACAGCAGGAGCAGTGGGAGGGGCAAGCCACCAAGTATGATCTCGTCTGAAGCGGTAGGCATGTACTCGGGGTGGCTAGCCCCTCCCACTGCCACGGCAACATTTTCATTGTTAGCTCAGGGCTTGTGCGGCGGGTATGCCTCCTTGGCTAGAATTTACACCTTCAGCTCAAAGTGAGGACTTACCTGGTGTATAGATCATGCCTCAGTGTAATAAATTAAGGGAGAGAGGCTCCTTGTGAAGAGAGGACCTCAGTGACTCAAAATGGGAATGAAACACACTGCATTGCCTCAGACTGGCCGAGGCAGGTGCTCTCTTGAGGGGGAAAGTTTGTGTCACAGGTTGGATTTGGGGGGAGTTGTTCTTTGTGTGGGTGGCTGGATGTCTCTAGGTGTGGGGAGGACTTGCACTTAATGGGGGAGAAAAGTGGGTTTCCCACAGCCTTTTTCTCCTCCATCTGTGGGTGTCCAGGAAGAGCCAAACATTTAACTATCCCACGCCCTTCCCCTCCCCAACACCAATAGCTCCCCCCCCCCACCCTCTGCAATGCATCTTGGTGTGGTTTTGTTTTTCTGTGCAGAAGCAGCTGAATAGCACGATGGAACGGTCTTTACTAAAACACACAGTGATCTCTCCATGTCATGATTAAGACAGACCTGGAAACAAGCAGCAGAGTTCATCAATCCTGCGTCAGCTTTTCAGTTCCCAGGACAGCTCATTAGCCGCACCGTGTCACAGAAGATATTGCCTTCCATTTGAAGAGAGAGAATGCCACACGCAGCGCGTGTGGACAGAGGGGAATAAAGCGTGTAACACATCAAAGAGTCCTGGCAGTGATAACACAGGAAACAGAAGAGATTTTAGGCGTGGAGGGAGCCAGTAGCCCATCTCAGGCATCTGTCCCTTCCTTTAAGTTAGCACCAAACCTGCCTCTTTGCACAATACCCGCCTGACATCTTTTAACAACTAGTTAGACTTGTTACTGCTTTTGATGCCTTTGGAGAGTTTATTCACTTCTGTCTGTACTGAAAATTTCTGGATTAATTCGTTCAGTGCTCAGGTCATAGTTACTGCAGGTGCCTGTCCCCTCTTCCTCCTGTCTGACACTTGCTCAGCAATCCTCCTTCAATGTTATATAGGATTTATTACAAAAATAATCTAACACAAGACCACTACTTATTATGCTAAACATAATTGTCTCACTGTCACCTTGTGGTCCCCCCCGCCTGTCTGTCTATCATAGTCACCTGTTGTCTCTGACCTTAAACTTAGATTGTGAACTCTTTTGGGCAGAGACGATCTCTTTGTCTAAGTTTGTACTGCACCTAGTATAACGGAGTCTTGACTTCTTGGTGCTGCTATGTTACAAATAATAAATAAGAATTAGAATAATCATAACAATAGCTTTTATTTATGTAGCATTAAGAATCCCAAAGTGTCTTATAAACTTTGGGCTAGATTCTGGCACCTTGACTCATGTTGTGTAGTACCTTACTATGCAAGTAGACCCACTGCAGTCCATGGGATTACTCAGACAGTAAGGTACTACTCACCATCAGCAGGTATTGTTAAAAAAATCAAGTTCTTAGCTCTCGTGGCTGTGGAGAAAAGCTGAAAAACATAACCTGAGTGTACCCTTAAGGCTCAAAAACCAGAAGGCAAATAAAAAGACCCCCAGGTTATTTAAAATCCCATGATTTTTTAAGTCAGTATCATGATTTTTTAGGGCCTGACTCATGATATTTGAACACTTGGGAATGGCAGTGCCGCTTTACCCACCACTGAAATGCAGCCACCTCTGTCTAGTCAATGGCACACAGCAATTACAGTTTCGGGCAGGAAGCAAGGAAGCATACCGTATACTGCTGAAACTTCAGCAGAAAGGAATTATTTACTTCGGTTCGTATTTGGGCATAATTCTGCAATTAACATCAGCTTTTAATAAAATTGCCTTGGGATATTTAGTCACTAAAAATGGTCAGGACCTCAGTTTTGTCTTACAAAAAAGATGCTGTGGTATTTAGTATCTTAGCGAATTTTAGTGTGGAATGCAGTGCCCTGAATAGAAACCATGCAGACACAGTAGCCAAGTTTCAAGAATTAATATAAACAGATATTTTAATTGGCAAATACATATAAGTGCCAAAAGATCAGGTTCATAATTATTCTACTATAGCTATGTTAGTCAATTTCCCCATGTACACAAACCCCAAGTCATTCAAGTCCTATAGGAGCTCAAAATTTCCCTCCTCTCCCCGCCCCACAAACAACAAATATCTGTAAAACCATGAAACCTCCGTCTCTCACCTGTCTGGTACTTGCACAACCTAAATGCTAACATCAGGACTCCTTTCTTTTTTCTAAGTGCGTAAAACATTTGCTTCAGTGAAGAGATTTTGTAGAGCAAATTTTCCAAGGAGTGTGCAATGGATAGGCATGCACTCCACTGTGCCTGACAAACTGCAGTTGCATATGCAAATCACCATGCTGGCATGTGCAAATTGGGTAGCTGTGTGCAAATGTGTATTAATGGGTACCACTGGCAATTTGTGACTGCAAATGCCCCTCTGTGCACGAACAAGCAGGTTTTCATAGGTGCAACATACAGACTGCGCTCTTAATGGTGGATGTTTTAGTCCAGCCTCCAAATTTAAAGATCAGAGGGATAAGCCTCTTAAAAGCCAACAAAAAAAGTGTGGCAGAGAACACAGGAAGGGCTTATAACAAAACAGCTGACACCACCTTAACTTTATCTGTACTAGCAAGTGTTTCTCTGATTAATGACCCAGTTCATTTACAGGAAGTGGTAAGTACAGCAGATGTGACCACCTCCCTGTCATTAGCAACAGCTGCAATCACTAAATTCATCACCAGATACTTTTGGGTTTTGGCAAACCTGTTTTAAACACAAATTTGGTTCAGATGAATGATTTTGTCTATTAAAAAAGAGATATGCAAACACCGCCCCAAAGTTACTGCAGTCTATAATTTTCTAATGCAGAGAGTGAGACACGCACAGAGAGATGGCATCTGCTACAGCCAACATCCAGGGCCAGATCTATTCATGTTGGTGCAGGGAGGTATCAACTGAACTTTCTGAACCAGCCTGAGCTGATGCATCCCAGAGGGATTTAGCTAAGGGAGGGTAGCGCAGACTACCATGGGCATCCCTCCCTTGAAGTTTCCACTAGGGAAGCAGTTTTCATTCCCATCTGGGGTTCTCTAGGACCCTGCTAGCAGAGGCAGAAGCAAGCACTTGCTGAAACAGCTCCTCCCACCCAGCAACACCACCTTTATGGGGTGCACTGGCCATCTGCAGGGTCCCCATCCAAGTGTAGGGCAATTGTAGGCATTTTGTGCAACCCCACACTCTGGAGTTGCACAAAAGCTAAAAGAACTGGTGGCCTAGAAGTTGTGCCCTTTACTTCTGTAAAGCTGTGCCCTTCAACAGCTAAAGAGAGGAGCAGGATATCTGAAAAAACAAAAACAAACAAACAAACAACCCCCCCCCCCCCAGGATCTCCCCCTTTAATGCCACTGACATTGTCTGGTCTAAGGAAGTTTTTTGGGGGTAGATATTTTGCAAAAAGGGTAGGTACTGTGTTTCCCTAATAGATAGCGTGACCATGAATGTGGCCTGGAGTTGGGGAGGACACGATGCAGTTTCCTGGGCTGAAGTCTCTCTCCTTGGGCCAGGCAGAATCTGGCATTACTGTGGAGTTTGTGTGCTTGCCCCTAATTTTTAGGCAACGCCTCATGTTGCTAAACCGTAACCCTTTTGTCCAATTAAAGAAACGTCTTGACAGGTTCCTTCTTGATTGGCAAGATTATGACTGGAACACAGCATCCATAGGCAAGGGTTTAAAAGCAGGGGGAAATCATTATGTCCCTGCCAGAACGGAAAGGATTTCCTCTCCGCTCAAACACCCCCAATTTAGAATGACAAATCTGTAGAGAAACTTGACATAAATATTGTTACATCCCCTCTCTCCTTCTGATGGGCACCAATACCCCCAAACATCAGTTCTGTGTACAGTAAGACATTGCTCCTCTGCTCCTGTAACCATTCCAATAATTGAACAATATAATATAATCTCATGGAAATTCCGGGGCACACTGGGGAGGCGATACAGGAGCAGCAGGAACTGATTACCACTATTTGTCAGTAGGAGAAAGGGTCGGGAGGGTAAGGGGTGTGGGGCAAGAGGGAAAGAACTTGCTCTGGAAATCTAAATGGAGAGTGTGTTATGCAGACAGAATACATGAGAGGACAGGCCAATGTGAAAAACAAGGCATTCAGATCTCACAGTGATCGATGCAGTATAAGAACCGAGACAGACAATGAGAAGATGAGGACTCTTGTCAGGATGAGAGCAGTGATATTCAGTAAGCCCGGACTGAGCTAAATATTTATGCAACTGCCTAACATTAACCAGGCGCTTAAGTTAATTGGACTTTAACATGTAGTTAAATGCTTTCCTGAAGCTAAGTCATGACTCACCAGTGGCAGAGAGAAGGCTGTTTATTTGGTTGGTGTTTAAATGTGCGTTTTATTTTTGGAAAGCTGCTTGAGTCCATGGCTGTCATTTTCCATGCATTTCCTCTCTCTCTCTTTTAAAAGCTTCTGGTTAAAAATAAAAACCAACCAACCATCCAACAGTAGCAGGGAGAACAAAGTGAGTGTGAAACCAGCAACTGAGAGGGGGGGAATCATAGCTGCTCTGACAGCATGGGGATTTGTCATTGTTCACGTCACTGCTTTAGATGATATCTCTCTCCCAGTATGTATAGTTGTGGAATACTGAGATATATTTAACGATCCCACTGTGGTTCACGATATGTACTGTAATATAGCTGCCAAAATATCACCACATGGGCTGTGTAAAGAATATCTTTTTCTTGTATGCAGACATAGATTCCAAGGCCAGAAGGGATCATTGTGATCATGGAGACTGACCTCATGTCTGACAGGCCACGGAACTTCCCCAAAATAATTCCTAGAGCAGATCTTTTAGAAAAACATCAGAGATCAATGACCAGGTTCTGTAACCAGAGGATAGACTCTGTATCATGGGAAGACTAGGCACTGCAAACCACCCACCAGATGTCAAGTTGGGCACTCTTCTACCCCATGAGTTACTGTCTGCAATGCTGCCGCACAGTCACAGCATAGGGAGGAAATGAGGCCTATTGTTGCAGCAAATCTGGTTGAGCCTGGTCCGGGATCTACGATCAAGTGGACAAGAAGGCAGGTGCAGGTGATGGACTCCTGAATTTACTTAGTGTGTTAAACTTTTCCACGCCATAAGAACATAGTTTTCAGCTCCCTAGCAGTGCTGATCACCAGTGGATGGTAAAGAGCAGCACTTTTGTCCAGAAGTGAGTTAGCTGCTAATGAAAAGTGGTATCAAAAGACCAGCTTTGGTGTCATGCCCTCCCCCCCGAATATAAGCAGATCTTTAAGTCAGTGCTGTGTGTTATTTCCTATCTGAAAATGGGGCATCAAGTTTCACCTGTCAAAGCTGTCCAGGCAAATCTAGCAGTAATGGCATCTTGTCAAAGGTCTGTCAGAGTTACGTGTGCTAGCACATACAAACTGAAGTTTGGTGTGTACTTCAAGCAGCCACTAATAATACAAGTGGCCAGATTCAGCTCTGTCTTGACAAACTGTGTAGCAACAGTGTCCCCAAGCTGCAAAGCAATCCGAAAACACCAGGGCCAATGCAGATAGATGAAGGCCTGAAGGATCTGCTCCTGAGGAGGTTCTTGATAGTTTTTGTATCAAGATAGTACAGGAAGAGATTTTCCTTTTCACAGGTGTTCCAGGTGAGGCTGATGTGTCAGACTATGGTCAAGTTTTGCTCCCCAGCATGTGACAACTGGTTGGAATGGCAGTAGCCATCCTTGTACCTGGCTTGAGATGGGTTGATTGGCAAGATGATTGTTTAGTTAGAAAGTAGTTGCCACAGTCTTGGTTTCACTAAGAATTCGTTTCCATTGCTGGAAGTAAGTGATCAAAGTATCCACGTCTTGGCTGGGATTCCCTTCAATCCTATGGAAGTCATTTCTAGTGTCAGGAATACAGATGTGATCAGCATACGCACGCTTCTCAGCCTGCGTCTCAGGAAGGTCATATGAGTTTATGTTGAATAAAAGGGAAACCAAAACAGGCCCTTGTGGAAGGTCATGGTGGAGGTATTTAAGGCAACGGATTTTCTCCCCAACTTGCAGGATGAAGCTTTCATTACTAATCATTTCTCAGATGAACCACATCCTTGACCTATAGGGAATAAATTGCAGCAGCTGGGCCATCTCTTATAAAGGATATATGGCCCACTCTTCCAGGCCCCTGCTCATGCAAGCAGTCTTTACTCATGTGAGGCATCCCACTGACTAACACTATGATATTCATGTGCTAAATTGTATTTGTCATCCACCTTTGGTCACTTCACCTGTACTCTGCCTGATAATTCATCTCTGCCAGGACTGCTTCTAACATTCCAAACCTCCCTGGGGCTTCAAACAGCTACCATTAAAAAAGAATGGATCGCTTCTTGTCCCACAAATGACTCTAGGGTGGAGGTATGGGAGGTAAATACACAAGCTTTATACACTGTGTGTATATTCTATGTCCTAGGTAGATCATTGGAGACACCTAAATTGAAGACTGACTAACCCTTTTCACTACTTTAGATTACTTACATATAACTGACAATTTCTGAAGTTTCCCATGCTTGCTCTCCACCTCAGGTGGAATGTTTGTTTTGAAAGTTTGAGCAAAAACAGTGCAGCCATGTTCAAGAAGTAGTCACTGAAAAACTGGTAGTTTCCCAACATTAAGCATTTCCAGTCATTTTTACTAAAAGTAGCTTGAGTGCCTCCATGGTTTGAAACAGCAACTTGAAATTTTATACACACATATGCAATGTATACAGTATATGTAATCTCCTTCCCCACCCACATGTGTGTGTATGTTTATAAAGGGAAGGGAAGGCAAGCTCTCATGGATGGACAAGGCACAACTATGAAAGGAAATACCCGACCAGGCCTCTTTAAATATCGCCCTACCTATCATCTCTCATTCACTACTGAGAGGATGATTTCTGCCGCCAATTGGCCACTGATGCCAGCCCCCGGCAGCCACTTCTTAAATTTCTGTCTGTATCCATCTGTTGTCTCTGGTCTTATACTTAGATTGTCATCTCTTTGTGGCATGGACTATCTTTTGGTTCTGTGTTTGTACAGTGCCTAGCACAATGGGGTCCTGGTCCATGACGAGGGTTTCTAGGCGCTACAATAATACAAATAATTAACAATCACAGTTATAATTCATTGTTTATCTGTGCTCTCTCCCGCAATAGGAGGACACCAGCTTACAACTTTGCACCACCCGAGATCTGCATGTGCATCCAGTGTTAAAATCGGGGCAGTTTGAAGCACTAGTATTTACCAACCTCTGACAGCCAACGAGAACATGCTCAAGGCAATGGAATTAAAACAGTCACCAAACCGAAAGCACCAAGGAGAATGAGGAGGAGGAAGCTGCCTTCATACAAGGCACACTACTGCTACAGCAGCTGCAGGCATCAGTGGTTTCTTTTCCTTTTTCCACCCCCGTCTTTGCTTGGCTACAGGCCAAAGCAAGTCACCTGCGCACTGTGCTTCCCACCGAACAAACAAACAAAGCTCTGAGTGGTATCTGTGGTAAACAACTTTTTCTGCAGTGCTGTGAAAGCATGGATGGCAATGGGGGAGCAGTCCTCTGCTGGTTACTGTCTAGCAAAGTAGGGCTCTCGGATACAAATTACCAGGGCTTTGCACAACTCCTCTGCATGTGCTGCTTTTGCACAAACTCATTTACCTTGTGACGTAATCAGATTCAAAGCTGCAGATGAAACCAGGGGAAGCTAATGAGAGCTGTGGCTGCTCAGAACACTTTTATGTGGTCACCTACATATGAATGCAGGTATCTAACTTTAGGCACGCCACTTTGTAAAGACTGGCCTGGGTGCCACTGTCCCGCCTAGCCTCTTCTTTTCTCCACTGAATGAACCAGGGTGAGAGCAAGCAGCATGAGAGTAGAGTTGATGAGTATGTACGATTGGTGAGAGCAGCACCGTTTTACCTAACCCCTGGTCACGGCTAAATTCTGCAACAAAATACTAAAGAACGTTAATAACTGCCATTGTGCTGTGTTCTCACTGACCTCAGCACGCTGGCACAGGGTTGCAAACAAGAGAGTCTAGTTAATCCCATGCTCTGCCTCAGACATTTACTCACATCTCTCCATCCCTTCACCAAACAGGTGTTGATTGTGTTAAAAAAAAGTGGGGGATAAGATTTACAGGATGAGATTTTCTAAAGTACCTAAGGGGGTTAGGAGCACACCTCCCATTGGCTTTTGAGACTAAAATAGGGAGGAAAATATATCAGATCATAATCCTGAATGTACTTGTATGAGTACGGTAAGCAACGTTTGATGTATTTAGCTGCTCCTGGTAATTAGAGGAGCAGTACAGGAAGTGCAAACTATTGTTATTAGTAATATATTATTAGCATGGCTAACTGTACCAAAGGGCAATGAGACATCTCAAAGAATCATCCTAAATGCCTGCCCATTTTCCATTGCTAGGAGAACATCAATCAATGAGACACTGCAGTGTCTCTAATAGTGCCAGGTCTGAAACCTGGTTGGCAGGGATCAAGAGACTCCTCTCAATACGTTTGCTCCAAAAAGGTAAGTTCAATTTAAGTATTATAGTTGTATTTCAATAGCACCTGGAGGCTCTAAAGAGGATCAGATCCTCACTGTGCAAGGCACTGTACACACACTCAGTAAGAGACAGTCTCTGGTTCCAAAGAGCTGAAAAACTAAATAGACAAGGTGAGAAAGAAAACAGAGGTCCAGAGAAGGGAAGTGGCCTGTTCAAGATCACTCTGTTGACACAGCAGGTCAGCGGTAAAGCCAGGATGAGAACCCATGTCTCGAATGCCACTCCACTGCTCTGTTTACTGGACTACACAGGCATGGGACATTTAGTGAGATTATTACAAGGTAATTCCTTAAGGAAGCATCTACTAATTCGAAGCAGGCTGGTATCCTGCCCTGTCTTTAAGCAGTATTAATTATCTCCAGAAACAACAGAACCAATTCCTCTCCGCACTTTCCCCCCCCTTTTTTTCTTATAACTAGTCATGAAGGACATGGGTCCAACTTGCAAGAAAAAGCCCAAATGCTCTCCAACATTTTGGATCTCAGGGCCAGTAATTTCACCAGGCTACTTGCAGAATAAGGTGCTACTCAATGAGAGGAAGGTGGCAGAATCTGGCTATGCATGAACAAAGATGACAGACGCTCAACCTGAGATGTTAGGTTTGTCCCTTCCAGGAAGGGTGAAAGGATAGGCTGCCACTCATGGTAAAGCCAGCTGTCTCAGACAGTGAATGCTGAAATGGTGCTGTTATCTGGAAGGTGGCTTTTTGATGGACTCTGGTTTAATTGTCTGAAACAGACCCAAAGGTTTCGCAGCAATCGAAGAATTCTTTTTAAAATCAGGTTTAGCTGCTCAAGTAGAGGAATGCCCAATGCCTTTGAGAGTAGGGTGGGGTGGGATCCATGCCAGTGGCCTTGGGCTACCTTCCTCTTTGTACTTTGTTTCACTGGACTGCAGGCTGAATTTCCCTGAAATAATAGGTGAATTCACCAAAGGGCTATGGCTTAATAAACGAAATGCCAAGCCTGGGAAAGAAGTCTGTTGGCAGGCTATTAAGGAAGTGCAGGTTGTTTGGGCAGCCTGTTGATAAGACCATTTTATCAGAGTTGCAAATGGCAAAGCAGCTGAAATGGCTCTATCTGGGGTTATATGGTGAGGTGAGTAAAAGCTGAGACACTGTGTTCTTGAGCTGCTTTCTGCTGACTGAGAGCTCTGTGGTGATAATAACTTAGCCCCCTTGGGACTCAAATAACCCTCTTTCATCATGCCCATGTCTGGGAAGCATCACAGGTTCCCTGGTCCTCCAGTTTCACTGAAAACCCTGAGCCCTACATGAAACTGATCTGATCCCCTTTCCTCCCAGCCCCACTACCCACAAACACAACCAACCAAAGAATGCCTGGCACAGGAGTTTGGAGTACAGAGGGGCATTATCACTCAGAGAATCCTGGGCCTTGTAGCCAGGAGAAACCAACTGAATCGCTACAGGGAGCCCCAGTTCTGCTGGCTGTGGTCTACTGTAGATGAGGGGGATGTACAGGGTACAGTGGCTGAGATGACGTTAGCTGAGATTGTATACTGAGACCACATAGTTGAGGTAACTTGTTTTTATATGGCTGAATTCAACTGATGCTCACAGATACTATACCATTTTCAAACAGCCACAGAGACAAAGTCCTTTTTTATTCCTTTTCTTCCAGATTTGTCCTGGTAATGTGTGCACACACCTATATTCTACTCTTTCCTATCCTTTCTTTCCCTTATCCACAATGCATCACATGAGCCTTTAGCCCAGGCCCTGTCCAAAAAGAAAGACTTTAGGCTTGGATTTATTTAATTTATTGAATTTCTGGGCCAGATACTCAGCTGGGGTAAATAAGCCTAGCTCTGAGTCAATGGAACTATGCTGACTTACATCAGGATAGCCAAAAATTTGGCCCTCATTGGGTAAGAACTCTTCCACCCCCACCCACAAAAACACACAGAATTATTGCAAATAAATTCTTTTGCATAGCAGCTAATTAAAAAAAAGAAACAAAACCAAAGCACCCTCAGGCACTAATCAATAATAATTGTTATTTATTCACAATGTAACAATTGTAGGAGTCAAGATTCAGATCAGTTTCAGAAATAAAACCACATTGTTCGATAATTATATTGTGTACCCTTAACTGGCTGCCAGATAGACTATGAAGCAAAAGAGGGGACTGATCCCTGAAGTCTTTGTTCATGGCTTGCCTGTGCCCATGCAGTCTTTTCTGCACAGAACAGAGAATCAGCCACCCTGTGGGGCAGTATTCCCCTTTCTTCAGGGCGCCTGCACTCTTGCTGTGTTCATGGCATCTTTGGTATCTGTGGGTCAGACCTTTGCTTTCTTATGTCTACACACAAAGAAAAACCCATGGCTGGGGCGCTGGAACAATTTTTACAGTGGGGTTCTGAAAGCCATTGAACCAAACTGTAAACCCTGTATACGATGGAAACCACTTCAAGCCAGAGGGTGCAGGAGCACCCTCAGCATTCCTAGTTCCAGCACCTATGTCCGTGGCTGGCCTGTGCCAGTTGACTTGGGCTTGCGCTGCTGTTTCATTGCTGTGTAGACTTCTGAGCTCGGGCTGGAGCCCGGGTTCTAGGACTCTACACTCTTCCCCTGACGAAAGTATGCATAGAAACTCCTCAAGGTGAACTCTGCAGACTTTCTACCAATTCAAAGATATTCCTATGTAGGGAAAATAACTCACCCACAGTTTTTACTAAGCCTATAATAAAGGGAAAACTGACTGATTTCAGTAAGACAACAGCCAAGAATAGACTCCAGTAGTTGGCTCTATATGTATTAAACTTTCCCTATTGTAATTTTTTATTAGTAAATATAGCAGTATTTTAGTCCATTTTAAGCTGAAGGGATAAATAGATGATGACCATGATTCATTCAGGCAAATCAAACCCATCCACGTCTAAATGTAGATCATGCACTTGTCACCATGGAAGGCTCCAAATTTCATTTTTTTTCCTTTAAAGTAAAAGTCTGCATTATACAAACCAAACCACAGATCAACCAGCAGCTTTGTATTAAAAGATCATTTGGTGACATTTTAATCTCAGATGGTAATGTGGATGTTTATCATTTCAGATCTCCCCTTCCTGCAACCATCCACAGATGACAAGATTCATGAAATTGCAACTGCCAAGGAGAGAAATGAAAATTAACCTAGTGCCCATCAGCTGCCTCAACACCACCCTTTCCAAGCCAGCCTTGACCACCTCTCTTCGTTGCTGAGAGAGAATGCCTTCTACATGCAGCATGCTTCCCATTCAGCCTGCGATGTCTTACATACCATGACCACATGTTAGTGAATAACAAACTCTGTCATGTTAAACAGATTGCTTTAAATCCAACACTTTCTTTCTGATTCTAATTTGCTTTACTTTTCATGCTACTTTCTCACATATAAAAGGGGAACTGGGAGGAAAAATAAAAAGACACATGCACACCTGAAAATCTTTTTCATGTACCTGCTGCTGCTACCACTCAGTGCTGAATTTGAATAGAAATGGATGGGAGGGAGATGGCGAAGGATGAATAACATTTCATGCCCTGTAGTCAAACATAATTTCAAGTAGGAAACGAGTGCTGACTAGTAAGATGTCTCATCTTGTTAGAAGGCTAATGCACACTTCAGAACCCTTTCTTTGAAGACTAGGGTCTAATTTCCAGTTTTCAATTATTAGTTTGGTAATAATTTTTCAGAAAAGGGGCCCTTTTTGTGAAAGGAAAGGAATGGTCAGAGGGGAAAAAAAAATCCCTAGTGCTAGTGGTTTGACCAGCCCAATTAAATTGATATCAACTGAACTGCTGTGCAAAGAAACCTTAACATTCCGCTACTGCATTTCTCCTGAAAGACCCATGGGTGAGATTTTCCACATGTTCCAAGTGACTTAGGAGCACACAGCTTAATGACTTTCAATGGAACTTGTGCTCCTAAAACACTTAGGTACTTGTGAAAATCCCACCCAGATGTGCTTAACTTCATACACTGGTGTATGCTGTTTGCATCTGTATAATTTGTTCTCTGTCCTACAGCTGAGATTTTCAAAATTGGTTGTCTAAAGTTAGGCTCATATGTCCATATTGGGATACTTAACTATATGGTCTGATTTTCAAACATGTTGAACTCTCATCAGTTTCCACTGAAGTCGACAGAAGCTGCTGGATGCTCAGCACTTTTACAAATGAATTCACTTATTTAGGTATCTAAATATGGATTTAGAAGGCTAATTTTAGGTGCCCAGTTTTGAACAGCTCAGCACACCTGTAAGGAAGTTCCAACTCCCAGCTGATGGGACAGTTGCCATTTTTGTCTTTGGGTCCAACCTGCTAGAGGGCAGACATCCACACAGCATTCTTGCTTGTAGACCTTACTTTTATTCTTTCTTGACTTCTTGTTCTTGTAATATAAAATAATGGTAATGATGGGCTGGATTTACAAAAGATCTCAGCACCAAAGAAGATGAGCTCTTTCAAAATTCAGGCCATTTATTTTGGTGCATAAATGGGAAATGAGCTCTTCTCAGCTGCTGTCACATCAGGGCACACCCTGGTTTTTAGCATATAGAGAATAGTTCAACTATATGCAGAATAATATAGAATGTTCTTCAAGGGGACATGGAGAAGAAAAAATAAAGATGATATCCCTTAGTAGGACTGAAATGGACCAACAAGAGAGTCTGCTTCACCCCAAATGGACAAGTCTCTAAGGGCCAGATTGACCAAGGTATTTAGGCACCTAAAGATGCAGATAGGTGCCTAGTAGGGTTTTCAAATCAGCCTATGCAGGTTAGGTGCCTAAATCCCATTGAAATGTACCATCCCCACAGAGCAACTGACCATGCTCCAGCCCAGGGCTATGGGGACTCAAAAGGACTTCCATGTAATGGCTGCTTCCAACTGCTCTGGGCCAGGGTGGAGACAGGCACTGGAATGGAGAACAAGGAGCCAGTCTCTCCCGTGCTCTCAATGACCACCCTGCTGGCACCCAGGTGGCATGGAGGAGTAAGCAGTCTGACTAGAATGCAAAAGGGACAACAGGCAGACTAGGGGAAAGGGAGGGAAAGCAGTAAACTGAGACAAGGAGTCTGACAATACTCTGATTGGAGTGTGGGGAGACTGAAAGCCAGGGATGTGAAGAGCAGTCTGGGACTGGCTGGGCAAGGAAACAGGGGCTGGGAGCCAGGGACTAGGGGAGGCTGGGGCTGGTTGGGTGGGAGACTGGGATGGCAGCTGTGGGGCGGGGAGACTGGGAGTAGGAACACTGAATTTGGAGGAGTTGGGGGGAGGGGAAGAGATTGGGACTAGCTGCACAAGGAGACCTGGACAAGGCACCAGCGTGTGTGCGCGGGTGGGAAACAGGGCACTGGGAGGAGAGACATATTGACAAGGAGCTGGTGTTTGTGGGGAGAACAGGGACTGAATGGGCAAAGAGACTGGGATAAGGAACCATGAAGGGGGCAGGAGGAAGACTGAGTTTAGATGAGGAGCCCAAAGAGGGAGAGCAGGACTGGGAGCCAATGGAGGTGGAAGGAGAGAGACAGACTGGAGGAAGAGCTGGGAACTGGGGAGAGACTGGGATTTGGGGGTAGATTAAGACTGGGACAGCAGGCCTGGAGAGGGAGACTAGTACTGGCTGGGTAAAGAGGCTGGGACTGTGATGAGAAGCCCAAGGGGTGGAGTCTGGGACCAGGTAGTCAAGGAGAATGGGACAGACACAAGAAGTCAGGGGTGGGGAAGAGAAAGGATGGGGACAGGTTGGAGGAAATAGGGCAGAAGGGGTCAATTTGGGGAGAATGGGCAGAAGAATCCTGAGTCTCATGACTCCTCTGATCCCAGCAAATATCTGTCAAGCCCACTAGCAAAGTGTGTGTCTCATCCCCCTCTAGCGATGGTCCATATAAAGGAAGACAATTTACTCTTGCTATCAGGGCTATTAAGTGGCTGAGGTCTATGCAGTGGATATAAAGGCTCCAACCCTGCTGATAGAGTGTGTGTACCAATATGCCTCTGCATGATGGAATTTATGTTTTTTTCAGTTTGCATTATTTAAAACGTAGGAAATTACAAACCAAAAACTACATTAAAAGAACATTATTTAGATTAATTTGGCCCCCTTGTTCATATGCATTCTTACACTGATTCATCCCCAGAGCAAGTCTATGCTGAACAATGAAAGAGGCAGAGGATCTGTGGAAAAAATAGCATGTGATCATATAATTAAAGATGATCATAGGACATACACCACAAAAGGGCAGAATTAAGGTTGCACAAACAACCTGAATTCTGGCATGTCCTAACTTTTGAGTCCATGACTTTACAAACTTAATGTTCTTTCAGCATAGCTTTTTGGTGCATAACTTATATATAAAACATCTTGAAATTTTTCTTTTGCAAAAATTGTGCATTTTTTCTGCTTGCTTGCTTCATTAGCAATACCTGATCTTGTCTACACTGTTTTTGCTGGAGGGCTCAATGGTCAACTAGAGATGTTATAACATCACAAGAGACCAAAGCCATAGCCCAATTAGGAGGGGAAAGGATTTGTAGTCAGACTCCTTACGACTCTCTGAGGGTTTCTTGGTTTTGTTAACACCCATTTAAGTCAGGAGAGGAAAGATGTCTTTGTGAAAGTTTCAGATGTCCCTGTCTCTTCAACTGAGGGCTAAGAAAACTTCCATTCCTGGGCCTCCAAAGAGGTCTCTGGATCTCCAAAGAACCCTCCTGTGAAACCTGGGAAGATAAGACTTGATATTCCAGACATTTTAAAGGTAAAAACACAAGCAGAAATAAATCCAATTAACCTCCCTTTCCTCAACTTTCAGGCTTTCTTTATACACTTGATAGAAGGAAAAAACAGGTAGAAACCCAAATATTGTTGTTTTACAGGTCACCTTTTAATTAAAGTTTCTTCCATATATTCCACATACCCTAATATTCTTCACAAAATGAGGAGTTAGGGTCCCATCCAACATCCACTATAGTCAATGGGCTTCTTTCTACTGCTAATGGACTCTGAAGCATACTCTCAAGTACAAGTAGAGCAGTGGCCACGTGCAGGTAAATGTGGCAACCATTATGCATATGAACTTCGACTTAATACATTCAAACCTTAGACACATCATTCAGGGTTGGGAAGTTGGCCCAGACACAAGGGTTATCTTTTCTAAAATGTATGATGAGTTCTATAGCTCTACCTACATTTGAGAGGTGGGCAGAGGGGACTTTGGTTTAATGACTCATAGGAAGGATAGCACCTCTAATTGTAACATTCTGGATCCCTGTTACCACACTGCAGTGTCAGCAATGGATGTACAATAGGGGACATCATATGATCGGGCAGAAGTCCACAAAAGCCAATAGCTTTTATCTGCTCACACTCTATATTTATTCACCCCTTCAGAATTAAAATGAGGTTAAGGATAGCAATTCTGATGAGGATGATGAAGGGGTGGCTTTGGTGGAAACTACTGTGAAATCTCCCTGAATGCTGTGAGTTAGGGCAGACATTGAACAAGTTACACCCTGGGACCAGTCATTCACTTCTAGCCTGTCCCAAATTTAATTCAAGATCTCCCTTTGCTCTTATGCACATCCTCACCTTTCTTCAATCCCCACATAGAATTTATACTTCTCCACTCTGGAAGCAGCCTGCAGTTCATTAAATATCTTAAAGGTGCTAATGATTTTTTTAAAACTGTCTAATGTTTTTCCAGCTCATTTCCTGCTGCTATCACCCCAAATCCGGTGGGCAGTAATGACATGTCTGAGGCAGAAAATGGGATTATGATGAACAGAGTGAATGCTGTTGAAATATGGGCTACATTAAACATTTGCAGACTCTCTCTCTCTCTCTCTTTCCCCCCCACCCCACCCCAGCAGGCTTCTGCATTGTATTCCCCTCACATTCAGGCTACAGGTCTCTAGGCTCACCAAGAGGAAGGTAATACAGAGATAATAATAGCAAAATAGAACTCTTAGCATAAATAAAGGCAATCTTGGCTTGAGACTGGCTGAAAAAATTATGTGATGAGTCAGTTTCTATTTACCTCATCACAGGTTACTAATTCAGGGTGAAATTAACTAGGTTTGAGTGAGACTTAAGTGGTGCACAGTTCTTGTGCTGGCCCCCTGCACCGGGGAGAACGTCGCCCACTGAGATCAGCGCCAATGCTAACAGGTCACGCATGGCATTAAAGCAGTCGTGCGTGAAAAGCCTTCATAAAATGTTGCCAAAATGTTCACTATTTTTTTCTGGGTCATTACATTTTGATTTTCATGATTTTTATATGTGAAACGTCTGGGCTTGCTTTAAAACACAACAGCTCAAATTTTTGCATGTTTAAAGATGGAAATCAATCATCAAAGGGAGAGTTTTACTGAGACATTGTTATACTACTAATAATTCATTATTTGTATTGCGATCATGTCTTGAAGCCCCATTGAAGACTGCAGCCCCACTGTGCTAGGTGCCAAATATATATGTAGTAAGTAATAGGGACTGTCCAGGTCTGTATGTCCCAGTTCTGCAGAGCTGAAAATTTTACTAGACAAAATATACAAAGTGTGGGAGAAAGGAAGAAATATGATCCCCATTTAAATGGGGGAAACTAAGGCACAGAGTGATTCAATTACTTGCCTAAGGTCACACACAGGAAGACTACAGCACAGCTGAGAGTTGAACCAAGATCTTCTGTGTCTCAGTCCAGTGTCCCAATCAAAAGATCTCTCTACTGGAAGGACTGACATATCCCAATCCTAGAAGGGGAATTGGTTTAGCACCTGCCCCTTAATGAAATAAACAATTCCCCTGCGGAGGACAGGCAGCCAACACCTTTTCTTCCAGTACTGACGGATGCAGCAAGCAGGCTCACATCTCACTGTGGGTCCTGCCACTTCTCAGAAGTGAAGGAGTCCTTATTTAGACCTTGATCCGACAATGGGATCTACTCGCAGAGCCCCAGCAAAGGGGCAGGCAGAAGCAGATCTAACTGCAGAATCAGCACATTGGTATCATTTTCTCCTCAGACTCCAGTCCACACTGGCTCACTTCCCCTCTTTCCTGTGTCTCAACCTCGTCTGCACTGTGCACCCTCGGCTCTTATTATTAAGCACAAACTGATAATTTTACTGCTAATCTACCTCCACTAAGGTGTTAGAGACTGTGTGCAAATAAACTGTTGGTAAGGCTGCAAAAGTGGCTTTTATGCTAGCACAATTGTGGACTATGTGCTCCAATATAATTTAGAGCAGTCTGAAGGCTGCTTTAAATTACATCAACTGCACCAACGTGTTAAACTGGCAGCCTACAATCACTGGGGCATAAGAAAACCTCAGCCACATCCCTTTCTTGCATCTATACCCCCTATATGTGCAGCCAGTGACTCAGGAACTGCTATGCTGTCTCTGCACTACCAGGCAATTCCTGTATGCTGTGGTAATTCTTTTGTGGCTAGTTATAGTAGGGTGGGGAAAAGTGGTTGCACCACAATGGAGAATCTAGGCCATGGAGTGAATTTCTTTGTCCAGTTTCCTCTTTCTGTAAATGTGTATTTTTCTGGGGTGGGTGGAAATATCTTTATTTAAAAAGAACATATATCTTTTTTAAAAGAAACTACATTTCAAATTGTGCAACTTTGGTCAAAATTAGGGACACTTTGGAAGACAAGATTTAGAGTGAAAACAGGGAAAATGTATCATTTTGTGTTTTCTGCCTTTTTGTGCATGAATATTTTGTAGCACCATACAAAGAAGCGCCTACCCATTGACCGCAATAGATTTGATGAGATGAATAACATTTTTTTGTTTTTTAATCTCTGCATTCCCCTACAGAATGCTAGTTTAAATGGCGGGGAAGAGAGAAAACAGCTGGCAGTTCAGAAGAAAAAAATGTTCTGAATATGCTAAGCATGTGATTATCAAAGGTTCATAGCTGAGTCGAATCAAAACCAATATCTTCCAGAACAATGAAAGGCACTTCTCAGTGAGGACTGTTCCCAGGCCAAATTTCATTTTGCAAACACCTTTCAAAAATAAAAAGGTTGTAATATTTATTTCACTTCCTTGATGTTCAAACTGGCTGAACTGATTCTGCTACATTTCTCCAAATATTTCACCTTTATACAAGAAACCAAGCCTGGAAAATTCCAGCCCAAGAAGTGAAAGGACCAGAAAGTTATGCACAAATTTAAACAGGTGGTTAGAATGGAAATCCTGCCCCCCATATCCCAGTCACTTTGCTTGTCTCATCCATCTTTTAGGTCTTGTCTTTTAGATTGTAAGCTCTCTGAGGCAGGGACTATACTCAAATATCATATGTTTGTACATCACCTAGCACAATAAGGTCCTTACCTGGTTGCCCTCTAGGTGCTACCACAAGACAAAAATTAAATGATACTAATACCCATCTTAATTATAGCAGCTGCTGCCACCTTGGTTATAATCCATATCCTAACTTCTTATTTCTGTGCCAATCAGGATTTCATGACCAAAGAGGAAAATAGGTATCTCTTGGATCCATAAACTTGCACTTCACTGTAAAAGACCTCAATAGCTGCTTAATAATTTGCAGATACATAGCTCTTTGTATCTAAAGATCTCAAAGCAAGCTTAACTCATGCCTGGGAGGTACCTGAGTTTTATTAATCTGGTTAACAGATGGGGAAACTGAGGCACTGAGCACTTAAATGATTCGCTCAAGATTACATAGTGAGTCTGTGGCAGAGCTATCAACAGAACTGAAGAGCTGTGATTGGTGTTAGTCAGGCAGTCTACTGCTTTCACTACCACCAGCTAGACAGCACTGCGTTCTCTACATGCCAAGGAAAGGTTTTGGAAAATGCCATCCAGAGTTGTGTGTGTTTTCTTGCTGGTAAACATGAAGCCAGAATTCATTGCTTGTTCTGCTAGCTACCCTTTGTTTTTAGCATACTAATTGCATTGTGTGTGTATAGGTGAATTCTGTACACAGCAAACCCCACCGGGAGAGCAAAGGGGAAACTTCAGGAACTGATGAGTCGCAGAAAGCCTAGGGCAGTTAAAGTGGGAAGGGATTTTCAAATTCCTAGAAGGGGATCAATATAGCTCAGTGAGATTAATTTTACGTTTTAACATTTCTGAAACTGGGGTTGTCCACTGACTCAGACTCCACCAGCATGTGTGAATAGATCTCTCTATTCTCTGGATCAAATTCTGCTGTTCTTACTGACACTAAAGAGTACTTAGTACTAAGTATTAGTGCCCTTCGTACTAGACTTAATATCACAGTAAGGTACTGCTGGTAGAATCAAAACCACAGTATGTAAGTTTAGCCTCTCCAAAGTTACTGAATCCTCCCTTTTTTTGGCTATGATGATGATTATGGTAGCACCTTGACGCCCTTATTATATTTGGCACTTTACAAACAGATAGTGAAAGACAGTCCCTGATCTGAAAAGCTTACAATCCAAACAGACAAGGCAGACAAAGGGGTGGGCATGGGAAATAGAGGGTCTGAGAGGTGAAGCAATTTGCGCAAGGTCACAGAGTAGATCAGCAGTATAGCCAAGAATAGAAGCCTGTCTCCTGAATCCCAGTCCAGTGCCCTACCCAACAGACCATACTGCCTTCCGATCTGTTCCTGACTAAGGGCCCAGTCCTGCAAACACTTATTCCTGAGTATAGTGCTGTAGTCTCATCCACTTCAATGGAAACACTTGCAGTTGTAAGCACTACGTTCTGCAATACATGTTTGCAGGATGAGGCCCAGCATTATCACTCTTCTGCCAGACCCTCTGAGTAGCAATGCACGCAGTGAGGAAGCTGATTTGAGTTCATTCCCATTCACACGATGCCTCTTGCTCAAAAGTGCTGAACAATAATAGACGTAAAAAGGAGTAATGATAAATAAATACAAACCACGAAGCTCCCAAGTGCTTCACAACTGCTGCAGCCCACGCTTTCCAGCCCAGTGTGTTTGTGCACCTGCTCCGGAGCCCATGCCAGCAATGTTAATCTGCACCCAGATCAATTAACCGGAATGCCAGATCGGACCTTCGCAGCTCTGGGGAAGTTTGGGTCCGGATTTGATTCCAAGTGTGAGTGTCACTGCCTGTTCCCCTCTCCAAATAGGAGTGTTTCTAAGAAGTCTCCCTGGCATGAGCAATGACTTGAGGATGAAAGGGTGAGAGGTGGCCTTTTCCAGACCTTCCTAACACCAGCTGGCAATTTCTGAGTTGTCTAGAATTTAAAAGAAATTGCAGTCACAAACTTACCAACAGAGTCTCACCTTCGAAGCACACTCCCAGAGAAAAGAGTGAGCCTAAGTTAACTAAATAATCCTGTGTTCTTTACACACACACACACGAGAGTGTCAATGCATGTATCTCTTCTGCATATGCGAATCGGAGAACAAAATGGCTGCTGTCTATGCAGGCAAGCAGGATTCTTAGAAATGTCAAGGTGCAATAGGCACAAAACAGGCCCAGCTCATTATGAACTGTGTTCTTTGAATTATGACAACCAACACATTGATGTATATCAACAAATCAAACCAAGGTACAGGTGCATGGCTTGTGCTCCATAAAAAAGAGAGTGCAACCAAATGCCATTGCATAGTGAAGCATGAAAGTGGTGAGATAAGGAATGTTATCTGGAAGCTCCTGAGTGACTACTATGAATGGCAGTGACTGGGATGCCAAAATTTAAAACCACCCCGCACAGCTATGCAAAGCCAACCCACACCAGCCCTCCCAAGTCCCCACCAATCTGAAACCTCTGACCTGGTTTGTGGAGGTTCACCAGCCCTTCAAGTCGGTCTCTGCAACTTGGTGCAGATTTATGGATTTACACTGAAATCATACGAAAGCTGGAGTTTGGCATGGTCCTGATGTGAAAGAAGGCAAAACCATGGCAGCTTTGCCTGAATTTTACTTTTGGAATCATTTAAACCTGAAACTCAACATGGAACTCAGGGTGTGGGGCCTAACCCTGCGCTGACAAAGACATTTAATGACCCCCTGCAAAGTGAAACTGCTGGATTCCTCACAGCTCTAGTGGGAATATCCCTTAAGAGGTATCAACCAAATGTACCACTAGGAGAACTGGAAAGATGCTTGTGATTTTCTCTCTTTTGGGATGCCTATAATACAGACCATTCGTGGCTCCTGCCAGCTTCACTTCCAGAGAGTGTTAAGTGATCATTCACGCCTAGATTTATCAAAATACAAATTATTATTTCACTTTACACATATGCTCAGGGTTGCAAGCTATAGAGAATTAAACCAAAACTGCAAAGCCGAACAAAGCCTCTCAGAGCCACAGTCCTGTTTTGAAGTCTGTTTACTTTAAAAACGAATCTTTTTATTGCCTCCAGGCGATAAAAAGGATGCCGTGCATTTTTAAAAACACAACAACCTTGCTTTAAGTTCATTTTAAATCCTAAATGGAAAATTATATTTATTCATTAATCTTCATGCTTAAGAGCTCAGTAAAGGAAATACGCTTCCCAAACACAAACTCGGTTTAGAGAACTTCAGGATTGCATGGTAAAGCACACCAAAGTCAGATGTCAAAATATTAAAGTTATGTGAGAATACAAGAAAATATTATTATGATTATTATTAATTTATTATTTGCAGTAACTGCTCAGCAGCCACAGTCATGGCTTAGACCTCTGTTGTGCTAGGTACTATACACGTATGCAATTAAAGATGTGCTCTGCCCCAAAGATCTTACAGTCTCAACATACGATGAGAGACAACAGTTGGATACTACACACGGCGGGAAGGAGGAGGTAACCTGCCATGATGATATTTAGTGTAATAAGCAGCAGTCACAGCACGCCAGCTGCCTAGCTGTTTTGCCATTTTTCCAGTCTTCAATACCCACGTAGCATGTGGAAGTATATTCGTCAATCCTGGATAATCACATTATTTTCATTATTACAATGGCTCACCTAAACCTTAAGCTTAAGGGTTTAAACCATGCTCTAATTACTATGGACTAGGAAGTTTTGCTCCTTCCTCTGAAGCATCAGGAGCTGGCCACTGTCGGAGACAGAAAAATGTACTAGGTGGACTTTGGGTCTGGTCCAGTCTGGCATTTTTTATGTTCCTAGTATTTCCTTACTGACACTTTTTCCAAAAGGCACTTCTCTCCACAATAAATATTTCA
The DNA here is from genome assembly GCF_965152275.1 of Natator depressus. Classification (NCBI taxonomy): domain Eukaryota; kingdom Metazoa; phylum Chordata; order Testudines; family Cheloniidae; genus Natator; species Natator depressus. Next base: position 17,870,388 of record NC_134247.1, read on the forward strand.
ATACTCTAAGGCTAGCAACAGCCGTGTACTATATATTTTCTTTTCAACCAGCAGGAACACCTTCCTTTGGTGCTGTTCAGCAGAATAGCTTGTGAACTATCATGCAAAGCTAACTTCCTTGTGCATACATGCACAGTGCAGCTTTCCTTAAGTCCATTTCAGGGTGTGAGTCAGGTAATTCAAGAGATAACATAGTTGCAAACATGTGTACTTCTGCTGTATACTTTTCATATGGATGACATTCCTGGATTTTGTCTGCCATACGCAATACTACAACAGTAATTACACATGGGATTCTAGGATTGCAGAAAAAACGTATAAACTTAAATTGCATTATCTGAGTAATTTAAAACTGCCATACTGCATGCACACAAGGAGGCAGAGTTAACTTTGGCATTTCCTGAGCTGCAAGCACAACTTTAACTTCAACATTTACTGTCTTTTGCAACCAGTTACGAATGACATTGTGGAGAAAGGTGGGTTCCTTACAATGACTAGTGGCTATTACTAATGTTGACTTTGGCTGAGTGAATATAGCAGATGTCTTGCTCTTCAATCAGTTGCATCATATTGGGGATAGTTGGTCAATTCTTGGCATTATTACTTTGAGTTTTCTGTCTGACCAGAATGGAATTAGTCAGTGATCGGAAAAGTGAGGCCTTGGTAAACACTGGCGACTGCCAGATATAGTGCTGGCTTTTCACACACAAGATCTGCCAAAATACTTCACTAACTCCCCTGCTAGTCCAATCCTGGGGATCAACAGTCTCACAATCCTGGCCTACATCACTCCTGCTATTACCATGTTAAGATCTCACATAACAATGTACTGCCAATACACTTTGGAACATCTACACTGCAGCTGGGACTGTGCTTCCCGGCTGGGGTAGGCAGATGTGCTAGCTCTGCTCAAGCTAGCATGGTAAAAATAGCAGTGTAGCTGTGGGGATGGGTAGCACAGGTGGCTGCATGGGATTGTCTTCTGCCTGGACCCCTAGGTACATACTCAGGCAGCTAGCCTGAGCCCATGCCCATGGTAGGAAGGACGCTCCCAGCTGCAGTAGCAATGTGCCCTCAGATCTGGTAGTGGGCTCTCACACAGATCTGCTAACCATGCCTGGTGAATCATTGTCTACTTTTATCACTGTGGCAGCGACTGGTTGGACATTTTGCTATTTTTACAGCAGTGAGGAGGCAATGGTTCACTATTGCTCTAGTGTTATCATTCCTGCTAAGGAAGCTTTCTTACCAGTATACACTTCCAATATAATATCAGCATATTCCTGCTAAAAATCAGAAGCGATTGTAAGACTTAATGCTCACCTACTTGACACCATCGTGTGCGTGTTCTCCCAACGTCACAATAAGAACTGATTTAAATCTATTGTATGCCTGGGGGTAAAATCATCCCCTGAGAAACACTTTCAGGACCTCATTGTGCTAGGTGCTGTACAAACACATATCAAGAGACAGTTCTTACCCTGAAGAGCTTACAGTCTAAATACAAGACAAAGGGTGGGAGGGGAGACAGAGAGCTGAAGGGGCTTTTCTGAGGGCACACAGCTGGTAAGTGGCAGAGCCAGGAAAAGAATTTAGGTCTCCTGAGCCCCAACCCAGGGTGCTCCACATTAGATCATGATGCCTCTCCATTAAATTTAAAAATGACCATGCTGGGCCCCACTCCTGTAATCAGAACCACATAGGTAGACCCATGGGCTCCATGCTAGTACAGGGATCCATTCTGTCAGCACGAATAGCCTCACTGAATTCAGTGAGTCTGCTCATGTGAGAAAGGTTAACCATGTGCACAAGTGTTTGCCGGATGGGGACCCTGGTTTGCAATGAGTTGCTTGATTATAAGAAAAACAAAATAAAAAAACATTCTTGCCCTCCCTGCAGAGAAACAACGCCCTCAGTCCTCCTCCCGCTCCCAGTGTACTTGGATTACACTTTTTTTTAAAAGCACTTTTTCTTAGATGTGGGAGGAGGGTTCTTTGAGCTCTCATGCGTTCAGTGCTATATTGTACTGTTGCTGCTTTCAACACATTTCACTCAGTTAAACAGTAACTGATGACATTTACACACTTAAATACTTAGGTGCTCTCATCATGGATTTTTAAATCTATAAAGACAAGCATACAGCAAGGCCTCTCACTCACTCACTCACAACCAACCTTTGTGTGAGATATCAAAGCAGTAACGCGTGCCAGCCAAACTGCAACCAGCCTATCACAGGTTCATCAGGTTTCAATGGCCTTGAGCAACTCTGTGTGCAGCGGTCTTCAGACAAGGAATTTATTAAACTTTCCCACAGCCTGACAGGCTTCTCTCTCTTCCTCCTGCCCATCGCCCTCAACCTCTTTCCTTCTGACAAATGGGTTCTGCCAATCTTGTGCTTTTAAAATTTATTTATTTATTTTCTCTCTCTCTCTCTCTTTTAATCTTATCACTGGCCACTAGAGTGTGACTACTCAAGCATCTGTTTGAGGAAAACCCATTAAAGTGCCATCTTAAAAAAAAATAAAAAAGGCAGCAAGCTGTATAGCCCATTAGTGACTAGTTCAGCCTTATTATACTACATTGCTTGATATGACTAGCTTTGCATACATATAACACAAACTAAATTGTTCCTTTATTTATTTATTTGGCTAGCCTAGTTTAGGCTTCGTATGGTGCCCTGTAATAAATTTCATGTTTCAGACAATAGCTTGTTGCCTCTAGCAGCCTGCCCCTTTCATAATCCAGCACTGCTAAAAGCATCTGCTTTGCTTGCCACTTCCTATCAATGAACTGGATCGTTATAGTGACGCCAGCTAGTGCGGCTACAGTTAAGGTGCTGTCAGTTTCCATTCGAGAGAATAATGCTCCCTCTGCTCCTCAGACTCCTACATTTGCCATCCTTTATAGTGTAGCTGTAAAAATTTGCACTAGACTGAGACACTTTCTCTCTTCCTCTCAACAGACTGTGTGCAAATACATAATGTATATATACATTGAAATACATACATATACAGTGATGTAATATATGTGCAATATATGTATATAAATAGTATTTGTGTGTATGTATGAATACATGTAACTGTGATGTATTACTTATGTACATGTGTGTGCATGCATGTATCTATGTATTGTGACAGGGTCGGGCCAGATGGCTACAGGAGAGTGATCCTATTAGGATCCGGGAAGTGCTAAAGAATCCCCCCACCAGCCTAAGAGGGGGATCCACAGGACCTGGACACCAAATGAGTATGGGGGACAACTAATGAAATAACAGGGACAGGAGTGTGATCAAAGGGTCAAACGAAGGGAACCAGACGGGGACACTGAGCAGAGAACCCCGGACAGCGCCCACTTCTCCTCAAAGGCGTCAAGGGAGTCAGTGGACACCGCCCAGAGGAACTCTGCCCGGATACGGGAATGGACGGAGGATCAGAAATAGGCCCCACAGTCAAAGGAGACTCCATCGGCCAACTACAGGAGAGTGATAGAAGGCAGCTATATTAGCCCCAGGTTAAGTAGGTCCCTTTTCCCTGGGTAAGGTAACAAGGAAGGTTCCAGAACAATCAGGAACTTTCTGGAAACAATTAAGACAGACAGGCTGATTAGAACACCTGCAGCCAATCAAGAAGCTGCTAGAATCAATTAAGACAGGCTAATCAGGGCACCTGGGTTTAAAAAGGAGCTCACTTCAGTTTGTGATGTGCGTGCGAGGAGCTGGGCACAAGAAGCTGAGAGTGAGAAGGCATTCTACTGGAAGACTGAAAAGTGCAAGCATCATCAGACATCAGGAGGAAGGTCCTGTGGTGAGAATAAAGAAGGTGTTGGGCAGAGGCCATGGGGAAGTAGCCCAGGGAGTTGTAGCTGTCACACAGCTGTTACAGGAGCCACTGTAGACAGCTGCAATCCACAGGGCCCTGGGCTGGAACCCGGAGTAGAGGGTGGGCCCGGGTTCCCCCCATCCCCGCAACTCCCTACTTGATACCAGAGGAATTGAACTGGACTGTGGGTTCCACCAGAGGGGAAGGTCTCTGGCCTGTTCCCTGATCCACTAGGTGGATCAGCAGAGACTGCGGGGATTGTTCTTCTTCCTTTTCCCCAGGCTGGCCAGTGATGAGGCTAACTGAGTGAACGGCACATTTGAGCCACGAAAGTGGCCAAACTGAGGGCTGCCGTGAACCTCAGAGGCGAGCAAATCCGCCAATAAGCGCAGGACCCACCAAGGCAGAGGAGGGACTTTGTCACAGTAGACAAACCTATAGAGGGAGAAAACATTTTAAATTAGGCTTGGAAGGAATAGATTTTTATGAGTAAATGTCCATTTCACTGTACATACACATACCAACTAAAAATATTTCCATTGATAATAATAGAAATGCACAGATAAGCACAATAAGAAAAATGCTGCTTGAGAACTTATTAGAGTTTGCTTTAAGGATATTTGTTTTGTATATTTTGACATGTCATGTTGACAATTTAAATTTTGTAACTTGTTCTATGTTTGTCTAATTCTGAACTTCACGCTCCAGAGTGATAGAATCTAATCAAATATTATGGACCAGATCCTCAGCTGGAGTACGCTGGCATAGCTCCACTGATTTTGTTGGACTTACACCAATTTACAGCAGTTGGATCTGGCCCTAAAAGGCTCTTTCGGCAAGTAGCATTTGGCAATCAGTCCTGTGCACACAAATACCGTTTAAACAACATCAGGGCAGACAGTGAAGACACATTTTGGAATTGTGGTGCACCCTACTTGTGTCCTGCATTAAATTACTGTCATTATAATTAACTATTACTGTTTATTATCCCTTATGGTCCAAAGTGTGAAAGGTGCAGCAAAGAACCACATGGACCCTGCCCTAATGAGACAAATACCTAACAAAGTATAGGTTTTTTTGGGGAAAAAAGCCTAAATACATACACCACCTTGCACTCTGAACTTGAAATAGCTGTGAAGGGACCATGCAGGGCTGTGTTTTAACCCTTACAACTTCTCCCAAGAGAGATCTTCCCCTTCATTCTTTGTGGGGGGTTTTAATATTGCTATAATCCCCCAACACTGAAATAGCTGAAGTCCCTGAATTCCTATGCATACTGCACGTGCTGCATTAAATCCTCCTGTGATGAGCTCAGCAGGATGAGATGAGGTTGCAGAGTCTCCACTTCTCCCTGCATTCCCTTGCTTGTGTGAGGAGTGAGACTCTCAGTGTGTCCTTGACGCTGTTTTTTGCAGCTCTATTTGCAGCATGCTCATGCCCCTTCAATCCACAACCCACCCACCCACTCTCTTCCCTTCTTTTCTTCTTCTCCTTTCTGTGCAGCTACTGCAGCAACATTTGGCAACAGCCAACATGAATGGGCTGCTAGAGACGAAGCATCTCTCTCCCTCTACCACCAGACTGACCCCTCTTGGTCCTCATCTCTCTCATACACAATGTAACAGCGTCTTGGAATGGCTCAGAGCACAACCATAGTAGTGAGATGAGGACTGGGGGTATGGAAGAGACTTTTCCTGCTCTCATCCACAACCCTTCAAAATGTAATGAAAACATTATTTATTTTCTTTTTCAGGCAAGAGAAAGGATGGGCTGCAAAATCCAGATCCAGAGTTCAAACCAATACCCGGGATGTCCTATTGCAGAGACAGGAGTCAGCAAACAATTTTGATACAGTTTCAGGCTTGGATCCGATCTTCTCCTGCACTTCACAATAATTCATTGGATTGAGATCTGGGTTTGAATCCACCACCCACCTTGCACAAGAGTTCAGGGAGGTTTCATTAGGGAATGGGGAAGTATTGCTTCACATCCAAATCTAAAGAACATGCAGCAGTTGTGACACTGGCAGGCTAGGTGCCAGCTCTTGCCAAGGCTGCTGGCATTAGCTAAGAACTGACAAACTCATAGCTGGAGACCAGACAAGTTCACTTATGTGTTAGTGCTGCTCAAAATAGGTATTAGTCTTATAAGAATGTATTTAGTGTTTAGACTCTACAGAATGTTTGTAAACTGCTGCATTCATTAATCTTATTTGTAATGTCTGTATTCCATGCCATAAGGAAAAAAAGTAAGTTTTGCTTTATATCTTTGAAAATGTTCCTTTATCCAACCACGGAGGGACAGTGGAAGGACTCACTGCCTAATGGAGACTGAAGCTTGAATGAGGGCTAGTTGGCTGAGACTCAACCCTGACACAGCTCAAATTATGACTGCAGGATGGGGAAACTAATTGGAACAAATGGTAGAAATTATATCAGCATCCCTCTTAACAAGCTAATCGTGTTGTTTGTTTTCAGATTTCATAACCTAGCAGGTCTGCATTGCATCTCAAGTAAAAGCCATTGGCAAGAGCTCAGTACCAGGCAAACTGGTTGAAACTATAGTAAACAGAATTAGGAGACACATAGATGAACAGGATGTGTTGGGGAAGAGTCAGCACGGCTTTTGTAAAGGGAAATCATGCCTCATCAATCTATTAGAATTACTTGAGGGGGCCAACAAACATGTGGACAATGATGATCCAGTGGATATAGCGTACTGAGACTTTCAGAAAGCCTTTGACAAGGTCTCTCACCAAAGAGTCTTAAGCAAAGTAGGGAGTCATGGGATAAGAGGGAAGGTCCTCTCATGGATTAATTACTGGTTAAAAGATAGGAAACAAAGGGTAGGAATATATGGCCAGTTTTCACAGTGGAGAGAAATCAATAGCAAGGATCTGTACTGGGACCAGTGCTGTTGAACATATTCATAAGCGATCTGGAAAAAGGGGTAAACAGTGAGATGACAAAATTTGCAGACGATGCAAAATTACTCAAGAAAGTTAAATCCAAAGCTGACTGTAAAGAGTTACAAAGGGATCCCACAAAACTGGGTGACTGGGTAACAATATAACAGATGAAATTCAATGTTGATAAATACAAAGTAATGCACATTGTAAAACATAATCCCAGCTATACATACAAAATGATGGGGTCTAAATTAGCTGTTGCCACTCAAAAAAGAGATCTTGAAGTCATTGTGGATAGTTCTCTAAAAATATCTGTTCAACATGCAGCTGCAGACAAAAAAAGCTAACAGAAGGTTAGGAACCATTAGAAAAGGATAGAGTATAAAACAGAAAATATCATCATGCCACTATATAAATCCATGGTACACCCACACCTTGAATACTGCATGCAGTTCTGGTTGCCCTATCTCAAAAAAGATATATTAGAATTGGGAAAAGAGAAGGGCAATGAAAATGATTAGGGGTATGGAACAGCTTCCATAGTAGGAGAGATTAAAAAGTCGGAGACTGTTTATTTTAGACAAGGGATGACTGAGGGGGGATATGAGAGAAGTCTATGAAATCCTGAATGGTGTGGAGAAAGTAAATAAGGAAGTGTTGTTTACCCTTTTACATAACACAAGAACTAGACGTCACCCAATTAAATTAATAGGCAGCAGGTTTAAAACAAACTTAAGGAAGTTCTTCTTCACATAACGCACAGCCAACCTGTGGAACTTGTTGCCAGGGGATGTTGTGAAGGCCAGAAGTATAACTGTGTTCAAAAAATAATGAGATACGTTCATGGAGGATAGGCCCATAAATAGCTATTAGCCAAGATGGTCAGGGACAATAAAATAAAATAAAGCCCCAGACTTCTGTGCCATTCCAAAGATTCAGTAATTTGGCTATGACAGGCAGAGCGAGCCACGTTTCTGACAGTCATACAGCTCAGGAAAACAAACTTTATTCCACTGCAGACCATAGTGAAACCCTTTGCATGTCTCTGATCTCACTGATGTTTTTCCTGTATAAGCCACTTCCCACAGCCATAGAGAGACACAATATTTACCCCCCACATCACACTAATTAAAAGATTGCACATATAGAACAAAAGGTCAGCACCTGAAATAAAATGATTATAAAATAGGAAGGTGCATGGGCCACTAGAACAGGTGACTGTAAGTCAGGACCCAAGTGTTCAGTTCTTAGTTCTGCAATTGACTCATTGTCTGATCTTGAGGAATTCACTCGCCTACCTGTGCTTCAGTTCTTCACCTGTAAATTGGGCTGAATGTTTACACACCTCTCATCTGAATGGAGAACTCTGCTTTTGAATAGTGCATTGTATGCAGAAAGCACATAACATAAACCCTCCGCAATGGCTTCTAGGTGAAGTTCCAGTTGCTAGTTTCAGCCTATAAAGCCCTAAAAGGTTTGGGTTCCAGTTATGCGATGCACTACCTCTCTCCCTGGCCAATCCTGCTATGACAAGAGATCAGTGAAGGTGCTCAGGCTGGACACACTTGAAATAACGGAGGGTTTGTAGGCTGGACATTCTCTCGGAAAGATTATGGAATCTGGGTTAGCGTTTCTCTCTTTGGTACCTTCTGGACACACTGCAAAGCTCATCTTTTCTCACGGGCATTAAGGGAGATTGGAGATCAAGAGCTGGGGGGACTGGAGACCGACAGTGACGAGGGGGGACAGGTGTCTGAAGACATGGTTGTGCAGTAGTCTTGTGGGAGAGTCTGTTAACTGGAACATGTGTGATTGGAATAACTAATGCACTTGAGAATTGGCGCAAACAAATTAGGGCTGGAATTTTTGAAAGTGCCTAAGGGAACTGGATGCCTACCTTCCTTAGGTACTTTGGGAAATCCCAGCTCAAATGGTTAACAAGAGATCTCCTCTTCCCTTCAGGCCTCTCCCTAGATTTACTAGACACATCTCTGTTTAAGTACTGTAGAAAGGGGAGTTGTGTTCCCCGTTCTTATTCCCCTTCAATGGGAAACCTGAACACCTTATCTTCTGGCCAGGAGGCAAGAGTGCCAGCATCAGAACCACCCCGACATTTAACAAGTATCTCTCCACCATTCTTGTTCTTTATATTATGAAGAAATAAGCTGGCATTTCTTTGATCTAGGGACGCTTACAATAAGATGGATAAATACATATAATTAGCTAAGGAGAGACCAAACTCCAGTGAATACAATACATGCTGTGAGACAACCCTCCATTAAAAGCCTCCTTGTTTAAACTTCAATATTTTAGCAATAATGACAAAGAAACACCATGAAAAGCATTTATTTTTCACTTTTTATTTAATCCCCTCTAATAGGTTCATCAGATAATTCCTTTTACCTTGAATTGCCCCCCCATTCCTTGCCCAAATTCATGTTTCCAGCTCTCCTAGTTAAACTGGATCCCAGAGCATTACTAGCAGAGATTTTCCACTCTTGTAATCTGCATTCTCTCTTCCTACCATTGTTGTTTTATTGACCTGCACTGTACAGTACAGAACAACATACACTTGAGAGGCAACAGGGCTGTGTTCCTAGCACACACAATCCTACCATAAGCAGTAACAAAAGAACAATTGCATTTACATAACATAGTAAAATGTATACAGAAGGGGCCTGGCCAACTACTTGTACAGACTGACAAATTCCTCACAATTTATGTGCCCTGTTTTGCTGATCTGCTTCTCCAGCTTGGCGAGCTGCCACTGAGAAATCCACATGAAACAGGGGGGAGGGGAATCCCCACTAAACCAGGTGCTGTATTTTATATGTGTGCATGTGTATACACGCTTACACACACACAAACATGCACACCATTAAGAGGCTAAGGAGGGGAGTTGGGGAAATATAATATCCAGGACACACTTTAAATGTCATGTTTTCATATTTATTCCAAACCGGAAAACAGAAATAACCAGGGGCGGGGAAGGGGAATCAAGGGGTAGGAGTTGAGGGGCTGGCTTTTTTTTATTGTTCCCTTCAGAGATTAGATTTGGGCTGACCGCAAACATCAGCATTCTGCACTCTCGGGGGAATTAGAGACTGAGCTTTCTCCTCCCCTCCCCCGGTAAACAGTGCTGAACTGGTGATGCAACATTCAGCTTTAATATGCCGTAGAGGCCCCAGCTAAGGTTGCATATTATCAGCAGCAGCCTAGTATCCAGAACTGTGGTGTTGAGCAGATCCTAGAATGTTTCCCTAGAGAAGGAACAATCATTCATTTTCACTGTCTGCTAATTTAAAGATGTGAATAGAAGAAAAGTTCGATTCTGCACAGGAGGACTTAGCATTGGACACTTTGACTGATGTGTGGGTATAGAATGTAGTTACCATCAAGGCGATGTTTCAAAGAAAACTAAGGGTCTCAATTAGTGGAAATGCATTCTACAAAGGTCCACAGATAAAGTACTAGATTGGTCTAAACAAAGCACACTGACCTGCACATGCCCTTACTTCGGATCTCCTAAACCCTCAAAGCTGGATCCAGAGCCAAATGTCACATATGGCTCCTATCTTTATGATGGGATGGACCAACATAATGGATCCATGCATGCCCTCATGAACTCTGGAGTGTTCGAAATCCAGACCCAAATTTTGTGGCTCGGGTCTATTAATAATGAAACACTGAAAACACTGAAGTCAATGGGCCAAGTGTGCATAGTCTCACTAGATTTGATTCTCATTTACAATAAAGCCACTTTGCACCACTCTGGCAGTATAATGTGGCCTTACAAGACGTGTAAATGTAATTTATGTCCACTTTAAGACCCCTTTATACTGACAGAGTGGTGCCAAGGGGCCTTAGTGACAAGAGAATCAGGTCCAATGAGACTATTCATAGCCGTAAGAACTACACTGGGCAGCAAGTGTTTGCGGGATCAGACTCGCATACAGTACCGATAGGCCCAAATCCAGATTCTGTCCTGTTTTTATTCAGTCCTTACTCAGGGATACAGTGTTCCTGAATTTGTGCTAAGCAAAAACCAAGTAAGGAATCAAAGATTTGGCCCATTAAAACTAGTCTCTAGATTAATTTACTGTGTAGTCCTTAGGGTACTCATACAGGTGCATTGAAAATAATGTTATTTCCACAAGAGCTTTATCATTGCTGTGTTATTGCCACAGTAACCATGTCGTTACAATCAAATTTGTATCACCATAAGAAAGTGGTTCCTTAGAAATTAAACAGCATTCCCCAATGGGATAATTTGTCCTGCTAAATTCCCACATGCAAACAACAAAAGCCATGGGTAAATTTACTGCAGAAATTCAGACAACAGAAGACCTATTACTGTCAAACTAATGCCTACTATAGCTGAGAGAAAAAATAACAAATATAGATCAAGGGCTGAAGTTGCCTAAAGATACAGATAGGTACCTAGTGAAATTTATAAAAGCACCTGAAGGAGTTAGCTGCCTAATTCCTATTGATTTAAATGGGAGTTAGATGCCTAACCTGCTTAGGTGCTTTTGTAAATCTCCCTACATGCCTATCTGCATCTTTAGGCACCTACATCTCTTTGTAAATCTAGTCTCGTCTTACTACACCAAATACCAAACACACTGATAAAGATATTTGTGCGTTGCAATCAGGGCTAAGCCATGGCGTTATAGTGTGTCCTTACCAGAGCACCTCCTTTCAGCATTGTGTGGTGAAGCAGCAACTCAGCCTCAGTTTCCCAACTGCTCTTCTGCTGCGCCACACCCCCAATCTCTAATGCCTTCTGGATTGCAGAAATTTAGGTCTCTGGCTAGGTCACTTACAGTTCTACCCCTTCAGGGATTCAAAGTCCAAACCAGTATGAAGCAACATAAAGTCTTCCCTTTCCTCTGGTAGATCTGCTAGGCACCAGTCTTCCCCAGTCTGACAGTGAGAGCTCCACATCTGCTCTCTCTGCCTCCTCCCCTCCAACCCCCTAACTGAACAAGGCTCTTCTTTTTTAAGCCCTTCCCTGGAAGCCTGCCTTCTGCTCCAGGTATCTCAATTTGGGCTCATTGGGCCTTCAGTAGCCCATTAACCCCTTCCTGCCTTGCGTGGAGGCTTGTGTGCCCCATTACATATGCATATTAAGATATTCTGGAAGAAATAAAATATTTCAAACCATCCTTCAGGTAGGTGTGTGTGTATGTATCTCTCTCTAGCTTTGAAGATCTGTGGCAGTTGGCCCAAGTAATCCACCCTCTTTGCAATCTCCCTCACATAACCAATGAAATAATAGTATACAAATTAGGTGTACAGCCAGGGAGGTGATTGGTTGAGCCATCTCGCAATGGTGTAGGTCTCTTGGCATGGCATAGATACATGTCTTGCTGTCACACAGGTGTAATTTGTAAACTCAAAATGGCTGAGAACTTAAAAAATGGATGGTATCAGAGCATGAAACCCAGCGGTGATTCAACCTGGTGATATTCTGAATAAGACGACCTCTCAACCGTGCTTGTAACTGTTTCCATCGCTTCACACTGGCTCAGAGATTTTGGGCTTCAGAGTGACAAAGACACACAAAGTGACAAGTGACTCTTTTTTATTTATATATATAAAATCTGTGTAACCAAATGGGAAACAGGTGTTAGTCAAGGGAATTGTGTCTGATCTAGACCAGTCCACTGAAAAACCAGACATCTCACAGTCTATTTACAACAGAGGTTTTCAACTGGGGCAGCAGAGGGGTGTCCCCCTGGGGCATGAGTCAAACTTTCTATGGAGGTCACAGCAAGCCTTCTAAGTCAGAAATTTATGCCACTCACTCAAATTTGGCCCAGCTGCCCCTTCGTCATGACCCAGTGGAAGCAGTGGTGAAGGCAGACAAGGAGGAGGACAGGGCTGGGGACCCAGGCAGGTCAGGGCTGGGCTCCCTGGGGGCTCATTCCACTCACTGCCCCAGGTTCTTCACAGAGTGCTGTTGCCTGCACTTGACCCTGTTAGTGCTGGCCTCGCATTTCAACCAGCTGGCACAGGCCAGGCCTGGGCCACCGAGCGCAGTGGCTCCTGCGTGGCCTCAAGGATTTTGCCTGCTCTGCAGCACTTAATTTGTGCTGGGGTTTGCCAGGGCTGAGCCCCAGCACCTCTGGGCCTGGCAGTTCGTAGCCCTGGCACCTCTGGGCTTGTTGCGTCAGTTCTGAAAGTAAAAATATTGCTTGAGTCCTGGCACTTCTTATGAATTAAGCACTGCTTCTTTGGCTATCTGGCTGCACCAGGGGATGACCTCGGGGCATACCTAGTAAGTGGGGTGGGGGCTGGGGTTTGTGCCTCCCACAGGGCACAGGAATAGAAGAGGGGAGGCCCAGTGGTGCTAGCCCACCCTTCAGGGATCTCTGAACTGGGATAGCCTCTGGGGCACAGAGGCTTGGGTCCCACCACCCTACCCTGGGGATTGGAGAAATGGGGTGGGGGGGTATCCAGCCCTTGTTGGAGGGTAAAGAGCCCTGCTGCTAACTTGACACCTACTCAGTTACAAAACAAAAGTTAAGGTCCTGCACCCATCACCTCTGCCACATGACCTCTCCTCTGCCTTGAGGGAACCTCTACACACACCTGCACCTGCCCATCATGAAGGAGAGGCAGCTGGCTGGGCCCAATTGGAGTAGTATTGCAACCCTGTGTGCCAGACAGTATCCTTTTCACTTCTGAGGGGAAGTAGGGGGAGGTGAGGGCGTCAAGTTAAAAAAAATGCTAAGTGGGACATGATTCAAAAAAGGTTGAGAACTCCTGCTTCAGAACAATCAGCAAGCATGGGAGAGATTAGGAAGGGTCCCTACAGCACACAGATTGTTGCACAAAGCATAATTTCTCATCCCTCATTCTGAGCACCACAGCTACGTCCCTCCCCTGAATCTGAGGGTTATTTGTTATCTCTACTAGGGCTGTACTAAACAGTTACAAGCAAAGGGAGTGCCCATGCCTTGTGCCTATAAAGGTTAAAGGCTCTATTGTGCATTTAAGGCTCATCTGCACTTGAGGGCAGTGAGGTGCCTCAGCTGGACACATTGCTCCCTGGAGCTCTGGGTCTGCAGCATGCAAGTGACCATCCAGATCTGCAGGCTGGTATGGAGGGGTGGGATCATGCCTTGTGTCTTCTGTAGTGATTAGTTCCACTAACACTTTTAGCCTCACGCTGCCTATGCTCAGGTGAGTGCAAAGGTTGCAATCTGTACATCCACCCTGGGGCGAGTCACAATCTGGCCCTGAATGCTTCCCCTTGAAGTGTTCTTCGCATCCATGATGGAACCTCATGATCTCCATAATTCCCCCCCAACCCCTACTTGAACCCCACTCCTGGCTCCTTCTCCTGCAACTCAGCCATCATTCTTCTGTAAGTGCATTGCAGTGAGTTGATTACTGGATATTGCAATGCACTGAACTTTGTCTTCTGAACTCATTTCAGCCATTTAGATGTCTGTACTGTTTGACTTAGTCTGGGATGCAATCCAGAAAGAGTGGGATGGAGAGATTCTTCAACTCATTTATTCTTTGCCTTAAATGCCTGTCTGGCTTTTTCACCAATATTTACCTTCTGGCTCAGGAGGACTGCATGGGATTCCCGTTGGAGCCCATCAGTGCTGTTCCTTAATTGGACAAAGGGGTCACTATTGTGTAACATGAGATATTCCCTGTTCCCAAGGGCTGAGCATGTAGACCAACAACCCTACAAGTTTTCTTTTGTTTTTACTCCTAAATTCCATTCTACAATAGCAATATGATGATCTAGGGCACTGCACTGCAGAGGTGAGGCAGACATTTCAGAGGACCAGGCAGGGTGTTCCAGCTGATTTTTTTTCAGATAGTTAAGTATCTTGGTCTTTGGTTTCATGTTCAATAAATAACACTCAAGGTGTGCTATGAATTATCATTCATAGATGTACTGCATTCCATGTTGCTGTGTCAAATATACTGAATATGTAAATATATATGTTTCCACCTACAATACAGATAGAAAAGGAAGGGCAAATTGGAAAGTGTCTCTCAGGTTTTTAACACGACGCCTACAACCATAAAGTGAAATCCTGAACCCATTGAAGTCAATGGGCGTTTTGCTATTGTCACCCTGGATACTTCAGACCTAGCCAACTACTGCCCCGTGTCAAAACTCCAATTCCCGAGCAAGTTCACAGAGACGTTAGGCGAAGGCCAACAACAGTTCTTCTAACTGATGCTAACATTCTCAACTTGACGCAATCTAGATTCAAGCCAGGACATGGAACTGAAACTGCTTCAATGGCACTGACGTAGGATCTCCCGCTATCAATGGATACAGGGCAGACAACCATTCTCATCCTCCTGGACCTATCGGCAGCATTCAGCACTGTTGACCATGAGGCAATGCTGTCTTACCTGACAGAGATGGCAGGGGCCCTGGGTAATGTGTTAAAATGGTTTGAGACCTTTCTGGAGAGGCACCCAATGAGTAGTGATGGGAAACTGCACCTCGACCACTAGGCCCCTCACTGATAGTGTTCCACAAGGATCAATTCTCTCTCCTGTCCCTTTCAACATTTACATGCAACCACTACGTGAACTGGTCAGACGGCATGGGCTGATGTGCCAGCTGTATGCAGAGGATTTGCCTCCGCTCTCTATACTGACTTACCGTTGAATTTCAAACAAAGTTAAGGTCTCTGTTCTTATCTTTGAGGCACTCCATGGCCTGGGCCCAGGATATGTGAAAGTTTGCTCAAAGCTCCAGGACAAAGATTGTAGCACATTCCTGTGGCACAACAGAACTCTTGACAATAAGCTCGCCTGTGTGGGAGACAGAATTTTCTTGGTGGCCAGTCTGACCCTGTAGAATGAACTCCCTCATAAACTAAGGACCATTGTAAACCTCACCACCTCCCACTCCAAGTGCAAGGCACATTTGTTTGACCTTGCTGTCTCTAACATAGCAACGTGTATATTAACCCCATCCCACCCCCACTCTCCCAAAAAACAACTACCAGTACGTGCTTCTCCCTCTGGAAAGAGAATGAGAGAACAAACAATACGTGACAAACGTTAGTCACTAAATGCACTACAGGAAGGAGCTCAGACACTACATTGATCAGTGTGGTATTAGAACCTATATAGAATAGGAGCTTTCCCATTGACTTCAATGGGGCCAGGATTTCACTTACAGTATCTAAGCCCACCCACCCCCACACACAAGATACACCTTGAATGCCTGTAGCCTATAAATTCCATTGTAGCTCAGATGTTCTGTAGTTTTACTCCATTAGGTCCCAATCCTGCAAAGGGATGCACTGCACATTGTGTGGACCCCTGCATCTGTTCAAAATCTTGTTGAATTCAGTGGCCCCCTGCCCATGGGCATGCCTTTGCAGGATCAGGCCCTTAGCTGGTAGCGCAGAAAGGGGCCTAATACTAACTTTCAGATTTCCCCATTCCATGGTCCACGAAGGATATTCAGATCCAAGGTTTGGTTTCAAGCCAAGTTAGAGAGAGGGGTTCACTGCAAAATTTGGGTCTGGATTCTGAACCTCCCCAATGAACACAGGTGAGGGATGTTGGAATCTGGGGTCTGGGTTTCCTATCATCTTTAGTAACCTATTTACAAGGGGGAAATTGTGAACCTTCCAATGGTATCTAGAGAACGACACCAAAGAAGAGTGTGTTACACAGACAAAAAGGAGATCGGATAGCTGTGATAACATGCACTGTACCAGCCCAATTAATAACTGTCTCTCTTCTTTTTATTCTTTATTGAGCTAATACAACCGCCTGCCCCAGCGTAAGTATAAAAGGAAATATGCTCCCTCCCCATTCCTCTACAGACGCTGCCGCAGTCATGTTGACATATAACAGATTCCACAGCTATAGCTGCTATATCGAGAACTGCCTGTGCCAAGACTTCCTATTGTGTGCCTTGCCCTCCCTCCCCTCCTGATATCCAGGAAGAATAGTCCCAGCCTATTACCCAGTCAGTACACATGCTAACACTTCACCCTCATGAATCTTTCATGGCACTCCAGAAGATTTTTCAAGCATACGCCACAGGGCCACTGCAGGGCCGCCTGAATCAGCTAGAGCTGGATAAAATAGGAGAAGGCAGCAGCGGCTCAGCACAGTGCCTGCCAGGTCCAAGTCAGTGAGGGGTGATTAATTGGGACAGGTTTAAGCAATGTCTTCTAGGTAGAGTGCTCTGCAGCCAGCTACACAGAGAGATCCTGCCTGCTATGGCACGTAGCTCCTCATTTGCACCTTTCCAGCTTAGTCTCACAGAGAGGAAAAAAACAAAAAAAAAATTAAACCTCAAGCCTTTCAGCAAAGCCAAGCAAGCTAGGAAACAGCAGTTAGAAAACAGGGCTTAATTCTGCATCCTGGCAGCGTGTGGCTGGCTGGTACCCCAATTAGCACGGCATGTTGATTACAAGCACCACTATGGGCTCTATTCCATCAAACCACATACAATGCTTTCCTCCCCCTCCACATGCATACGGGTGGGCGCTTTGTACCAGGAGGGGTGGAAACAAAGAACATTGGGTTTGAATTCTCATGCTCATTTAAAAATATCAGCAGGAACTGACCCTCTTTATGGTGTGTTTCTGAGTTATGTAATTCGGCAGCCGAACTGGAGGGCAGCCCTTGATCCCGAAAGGTAGCATGCAACTCAGGAATCAAGTGCTACAGTGGATTAGCTTATGCGTCTGCAAGGGGAGGCGAATGACGGCCAAATCCTTCCAGCCCCCATCTCCCCCCAAACATCTGCAGAGCCTATGCATGTTTGTGCAGCACTCAAAATAACAACAAGAAAAAAGTATTCCTTCAAATCACCCCCTCACCAGTGAATGAATAAATACAAAGCTGTATTGAAGAACAGAAGACATCGGTGATAGCTCAGGACAACGTACCTTATTCAGGGAGTAATGACAAAGCCACAGCTATGGGTGTTGTTTTGCTTCTTTTGCCTTAGATTCAGATTGTAAACGAGGGGCAGAACTAACCATCTCTAGAGGTTGACCCTTTCCCCAGCCTATTTTAAAACTATTTAGTCCCTGCCTCCTCAATTGATTGACACGCATCCAGACCAATTGCACCACATACTGCTCCTTTGGGGCTGCGAAGCCACATTACAGGTAGGGCCTTTGCTACACATTGCACAGG
Organism: Natator depressus; assembly: GCF_965152275.1. NCBI lineage: Eukaryota > Metazoa > Chordata > Testudines > Cheloniidae > Natator > Natator depressus. Next base: position 17,888,274 of record NC_134247.1, read on the forward strand.
TCTTTAATGCTACTGAAATGGACCACTCACCAGCGCAATGTATATGTCTCATACCCAGACTCAGAGTTGAATGTGTTAATGTGAAGAATGACTTATACAGTGAAGGATGCCTCTCAGGATCAGTCTGGCATCAGAATAAGAATAAGAACATTGCAAGCTGATCCAAGAATGATGTCAATAGGGTTATTCGAAGAAACATTGGAAATGCCATACTACCTCAAAACACTATCCTATTTTTGACAGTGGCCAGCACCAGATGTTTCACAGCAAGGTGCAAGAATCCCTGTAACAGACCAGTATGGAATAACCTGCCCAAGGGGAAGTTTCTTCCTAATTCCAAGATATTAGTGAAGCATGAGTGTTGTGAATGCAGTTGTGAATACTCTCATTCTCCAAATACATTTCTAATTGTTTTTGAATCATGCTTACCTTAGGCCTCAATAAAATATTGTAGCAATGAGTTCTATGGTGGGACAGGGTCAGGCCAGATGGCTACAAAAGAGTGGTCGAAGATAGATACATTAGTTCCAGGTTAAGCAGGTCCCTTTTCCCTGGGTAAAATAACGGGGACGATTCCAGAACACTCAGGAACTTTCTAGAACTAATTAAGGCAGGCTAATTAGGATACCTGTAGCGAATTGGGAAGCTGCTAGAATTAATTAAGGCTAATCAGGACACCTGGTTTAAAAAGGCTCTCACTCCTGTTAGTGAGGTGCGTGCAAGGAGCTGAGAGTGAGAGGGCGTGCTGCTGGTGGACTGAGGAGTACAAATGATACCTGGCATCAGGAGGAAGGTCTTGTGGTGAGGATACAGAAGGTGTTGGGAGGAAGCCATGGGGAAGTAGCCCAGGGAGTTGCAGCTGTCACACAGGTGTTACACAAAACACTATAGACAGCTGTGATCCACAGGGCCCTGGGCTGGAACCCCGAGTAGATGGCGGGCCTGGGTTCCCTCCAACTCCCTATTGGATACAGGAGGAGTTGCCTTGGACTGTGGGTCCCACCAGAGGGGAAGGTCCCTGGCCTGTCCCCCAACCCACTAGGTGGACCAGCAGAGACTGTGGGGATTGTTCTCCTTCCTTTTCCCCATGCTGGCCAGTGATGAGGTTATCTGAGTGAACGGCAGATTTGAGCCACGAAAGTGGCCAAACTGAGGGCTACTGTAAATCTCTGAGGTGAGCAAAATCCGCCAATAAGTGCAGGACCCACCAAGGTAGAGGAGGAACTTTGTCACAATGGGTTAATTATGTCTTGCATAGAAACTATTTCCTTGGTCAGTTTTAAATTTGCTGACTTTCAACTGGATTGAATTTCTCCTTGTTTTTGTATTATATAAAAAAAGTGTGAATAGGCATGCCTGATTTGCCTTATATACACACCACTCACTGTCACCACACATCATCTCCTCTCTAAGCTAAATGGTCCCCATCTTTCAACCACTCTTCATATGCAAGTCTTTCAATGTCTCCAATCCCTATTTCTGCTATATCTTTTTGAGACGGTTTGCCTGGAAATGAACACAGTATTCCAGGCAAGGCCATATAATTGATTTATATAATAGTATTACAATATTCTCAGCATTATTTTTAATCCCATTCTTTACACTTCCTAACATTTTCTTTGCTTATCTGACAGCTGTTGCACATTGAGAGCAGAGATTTTCAGTGAGCTGTCCACATGGATACTCAGGTCTTTTCCTTGAGCCATTACAGTTAATTTAGAACCCACCAGTATGTAGGAGTAGCTCAAAGGTTTCCTTCCAGTTGGCATTATTCTGCATTTGCCAATACTGAATTCCATCCTCAAGCATGCTGCCCGTTTACTGAGCTTTGCTTGGTCCCTCTGAAGTTCCTCATGGTCTTCTCTAGTCTTGACTAACCTAAGTAAATTTGGGTTGCTTGCAAACTTTGCTGCTTCGTTGTTCAAATTCTTTTTCAGCTCCTTAATAAATATATTACACAAAACTAGGGCTTCCAGGGATCCCTGTGACTATGATGAAAATTGACCATTTATCCCTTCTCTTTGTTTTTCCTCTCTTAACCAGTTTCTGATCCATGACAATTTTGCCTTTAACTTCATGACTGCTTAGTTTCTCTAACCGTCTCTTAGGAAGAACTTTGTCAAAGGCTTTGTAAAAGTCCAGATCAACTAGATCATCCATTTCTCCATTAATCCACTGTTTCAACAAAAAGCTTGTTTTCTTTCCCTTCATTCTTCTTGAAATAATTGACTATATTCCAGACCTCTATCCTTGAGGGTCATTCTGGAGGGCTTGTTTCTCCCCAACCTTGGTTGTATTGTCCCTAGGGTGTAGAATTGATCTCCTCAGATGAATCCCCCCAGCCCTGCCTCCATCAATTTTTCAAAAGGACTGAAATATATATTCTTTCCTGAGAGATTTTCTATTTTAATCAGTATCAACTGTTCTGTAGGATACCTGCCTTCTTGCATATTTTTTGCAATGGTAAAACTTCATTAGGCTTTTTAGATGTGTTATTTTTAGATTATTTAGTTACTACTTTAAAAACACACTAGTATTCATAATAATACATTTTAACTATAAGTGCCTTGGTGGGGGCCTTTTAAAATATAAAATAACAATTCACAATAAATAATAATAAATTATTATTGCTGATAACAAGGGAGTGTGTTATATTTTCATAAGCTCTAGACCACCTACAGCTCACAAAATATAATGGGAAACATTAAGCGTTTAACTGGTTTTATACATTCCCGCCCCCACCTCCACTCCCCATGTTCTGTAATAGATTTACAAACAGTATAAGGGAAAAAAATCTTCCCTTATAAGAATAGCATCAAAATTCTTCTCAGCTTTCCAGCTGCTGAGTGTTTCTGAAGCCTTCAGTGAAATGCAATTAGTATCTTTTACCGCCTGCCTTCTGGGGATAGTGACATTATTATCTTATTGCCGTTTCACCTTGACATGCAGATCACAAGGCAGAGAGCTGGATTCTGTCTTGAGACGGCTTGAATTGTGGCATTTCCACAGATGGCTCAGTGATTTGAGAAAAAGGAGAGAGAAAAAAGCAAAGCGAGCCATTTTCTAGCTTTATAGATCTCAGCTTTAAAAAATAATGAGAAAAAGAGAATTAGAAATGGAAAAAATAACTCACATCAGCTCTTTGCAGGACAAACAAGGGAGAGAAATAGGGGAGAGGGTGATCCAAAAAGCTTTTCAAAATCCTTCCCAAGCCAAACCCCAGCGCTAGATGCTGTTGTGAAAGTGCCAGCATTTGGGTTTAGGCTTATGTAAGGACCCCCCTTTCCCTCAGCCCAAACACTCAGCATATTTCAGTTCCATATGGACATATTCACAGATTTTTGCTTCTCACCGGGGGGGGGGGGGGGGGGAGGAGGGGGGAAGAGAAAGAAAGAGAATAATTTTATATCCTTTCAAAAAAATGATCAGAGACATGATCTGCAACTCTTTAGCTACACTAATGGGGTCAGCCTTCCTAAATGTTGAGCTGTCCAATGTGTAATATTTGCCTCTTTGAGTAGCGGATTGATGGTTTTATTTTTGTTTTGTTACATTAAACTTCAGATTGCATAGCCTGAAAGAATGGGCTTTTTGAACAGCAAAAGCAGAGTAAATCTAAGGTGTGTGCACACGCATGCATGCATGTCCTTCTCAACAAAGCCATCTGAGTGGGCTGTCAGTTTAAGAAATGAGTTTAAGAGTCTCGCGTGACTCAGGGAGAGCAACACTGCCTTGTGGAGACCTCTATAGAAAGAGTCCATCCTCACATACAGACTTATCTCAGGCTGCCTGCTTCGTAGCTGACCTATAGAAGCAGTAATTTTCATTTGCTTTCAGTGTCCTTGGATTTGAACTTGCATCCCAGCAGGAGAGAGCTCAGAACACCAATGAGTGAGTGGGACACTGTGTATGAAAGGAGGTGGGGTTTAAACATTATTTAAAAGTGGGCTTACAAGTCTGGCAACTTCAACAGGTGATGTGAAAACTTCCTGTTGTGAGAAGGGGCTATTACTGTCATCATCCAAGGTCTTTCCTGACTTTGGAGGCAGACATGTTGGCTTCTCAAGTCAAGCAGTTTGTTTTTCTCACATTTTGGCAGCATGTGTGCCTGCGTCTGGAAGGAATTTCATTACACTTAAAGGTGAGAAGTGGCCCTTCACTTATCATAGCTTGAAGGATTTTTTGGGGGCGGGGTACTGTGTAAAACTCAGCTCACAGGGGGCTGTGAGATCCTTTTCTCTGGCTTCAGTTCCCCTGGGTCCTCATGACTTGACTCTCAGGTATGCACAAACGCAGTAACTCAGTAACAATCTGCATCTAAATCAGACTCAAGTTTCATGAAGCAAACCCATCAATTGGCCCCGGTATGCTCAAATTTAGAGATGGACCACAGCCACCATATTCGTATCTGGATCCAAACCTCCTCACAGTTTGAGTTGGCCCATTATAAAGTTAAGAGACAACTGCAAGCATGGTACCAGGATCAGAACCTCGCCACAGTTCAAGGGTACTTACATGCAGGATTTTGATTCAGTCAATTCTCTGCTTGATACTGGACCCAGTTATGAACCTTAGCGTGAAACTTTCAATGACCATAGACTGGATTCCAAGTTTATAATGAAACACACAAGCCAGGAGAGTTTGGTGTCTTCTAGGTTACATAATGGAAGGTTTGTCTGGCTTTGGTGAGTCTTATAATATCCTGTAGCCACAATGAGACGAATATATGTTGTCTATTGTGTACTTGTTCTGGGGAGTGGGATCAGGGGCTGATCCCACTCCCCAGAACAACTTCCTGAGAACACACAACCAAATGGGACTGACGGAGCTGCTGTTAGCAGCTTGGTGAGCATCTCCTGTTTTCTATTTAGATCCTTTTCTGGCTTATTTGCTGACGTTTGTTTATTTTAAGCCCAAATGGCAAGTGTGTCTACTAAATTGAGCTCCTTTTCCACACATGCATCAGTTCAGTTTCTTCTCCTCTTATGATGAGGGGTTCACTGACCAATGATTGGCACAGTCATTTGTTAGAAGCCTAATTTGTACTGACCTCATTCTCATACAGCAGGTGGGCTTTGGGCTATTGAAAAGATGACATGACAGGAGTTAAGATATCTCCAAAATCTTTATGAATTTATCATTTAAAAAAGAGAGAGATAGAAAGGGTGCTCTTTTTTTAAAACACAGTAAAATATATTAAATAAACCTCCTTATTTTTTTGATGGTGGATTGGCAACAATGGATGATGCTAATTAGAGATTCCACAAAGCAACTGGCTAATTTCCAAAGAGGGTGGTGTGAGGCACAAGAGAAGCATCTCAACAATTTACAGCTTAGCCAGTTTTTATTTTCTCTTTATTGCTGTCACCAGGATTAACAAATGCAAAGTATTTATCCCATTTTACTGGCAAACTCTTTTAGTACTTTGGTGCATTAATGTAAAGTTTTAAAATGCATTTGTTGTTTTGTGGTGGGTTTTTTGGTTTTCTATTGCAAAATCTGAAGTTCTAACTTCTAAGATAGGTTCATGAGTTTGTCAGTTAGGGTGTTACCTGCTCTAGCAAAGACATCTCTCATTAGAGACAGCATCAATTAGACTCATTTAATTTGTTATTTTTTATTATTATTATTATTATTGAGGAAAATCCTCTGGATCATAATAATCTTTTCCTAAAAAGATCCATATGCTAAATGGAAATGGACCAAAACTGATGATAAAAATGTTATTTTCAAGATTCTGAGAGAGCATCAGATGAGAAAAATTAAACAGAAATTAAACAAAAAACATTTCATTTTGCAGGCTTTTTCTGTATCTACTTATGTGTACTATATGTAGCACCTTCTACCTGAGAATCTCAAACTGCTCTACAAACAGTAATTAGACCTCACAAGTCCCTCATCAAGTAGATGTAACAAAACATGCTACTGCAGTTTGCCTTGATCTTGTTGCTTTGATTCTATGTTGACTTTTAATCGCTCCTGACCAGTTTCCTGCCAGGATACTTCTGGTGAGTTGGTCTAAGTGCTGCTCTAGCGGTTGCAATAAAGTAGCCAAATGAGCAAGTCTGTTAAGTTGGGAGTCCTCAAAACATATCAATAGGGAAAAGACTGATCCCCTTGGAAGCCCTCTCTTGTGCTCTGGGAATGGGGCTCTTTCAGTAGCTCTGGACCAACAGCAACAGGAGTTCCAATACATATATTTGGATTGCTGATTTATTTAAAGGAAAATGTAGGAAGGGTGGGTTAGTGTTTTGGGTGCTAGCCTGGGAAATAGGAGACTTGGCTTCAATACTCTGCTCTACCACAGACATTTTGAGCAAATCACTTAGTCTCTCTGGGCCAGATTTATAAAGGCAGATACATGTCTAGGAGGAACTCCCATTGAAAGCCAGACACCTAACCTACTTAGGCACTTTTAAAAATCCCACTAGGTGCCTATCTGCATCTGAAAATCTGTTGCCCATCTGTAAAATAAGGATAGTAGCATTGCCCAACCTCACAAGGGTGCTGTGAAGATAATAAATATATGACATATTGTGAGGAACTCAAATACTATGCTAACAGGGGCCATATATCCCTTAGTTCAGTGGTTCTCAACCTGCAGCTCATGGGCCGCTTGTGGCCCAATCAGCACATAGCTGCAGCCCATGTAACATTCTCAGGGCCATAGAGGTAGTATTTAATGGTAAACAGGTTGAGAACCACTGCCTTAGATAGATGTTTAGCTAAGAACCATCCTCAAATGTTCTTTAGCTGTGAAACACAGCACCTTCTACCACTGCTCTGTTTAAACAAGTCATCCAGGACTTGAGTACCAAAGTGGAGGTGCCAGCTAGTGCATTGTAGAGTGGATGGGCTTTAACAGCATCTTTACTCCAAAGTGAAAGCCAAAAGCTTCCACTTTGTTGGTAGATATCTGCCACTAGTCTTTCCCATTTTCCCATCACTGGCCCCATAATGGTACACAATATCCTAATCTCACTCGGATCCAACAGAGGCTCAGAAGTCCAGTAGATTTGCCCAGTTTCATCATCGTGCAGATTAGCTCGTCCTACCAGGGGTTATGGTGGCCGCTATGATCAATATAGTCATTAATAGGCTCAAACCCCTGCAGATGTGGGTGCTCAGCACCTCTCTAGACACAGCATTAAAACTCAAACTCTGGCCTAGATTTTTAAGGGTATTTAGGTATTGCTTCATTCAGTGTGAAAACTGAATTGTCTTTGAAAGCATAAATGAGAACAGAAGCCTAGGATAAAAGATCCTAAGAAAACTGGTAGCCACTAGCTACTGTCTTAGCATGAAGACAATTATAACCATTGTAAAGAGCACGGTCTTGTGGTAAAGGGTAGTTTTGCTGCATGACAAAGCCCAGCTTGTTCTTTACAGTCTCCTGATATGAAATCATGATGGTTACTCTTGCGTTTTAGCTCCCAGGCTAGAAGAGTCCCTGGGGACGGGGGGCAGAGAGCGAGAGTGAGAGAGAGGCACGCACACACACACACCCACACACACAGAGTGCTGAAGCAATATTATTTCAACTTGTTTTGGATCAGGTGCCAGTCTGCAACTTTTTCCAAGCTCTGAAGATAGCAGAGCCTTTTTGTGTTGGTCTCAGATTTGGGGGGTGAACGGCACAAACATACAGCAGAGGGAGGAGAGTAAGAAAGGCATCCACCCCACTGTGCTGGGCAGAAAGGTGATGACTGCCCCAGCTGCAGGCTTGTTAGTTTGAGGATTCCATGGCCTAGAGGATCCCACTTCTGTTTTTGCTAGCCTGAAAAACATTTTCCCAGACCCACCTTGACAATGATTTTTTCCCCTGACTCCCTATCCTCCCAAACATCATTTTTGGCTCCAGGATTGCACCACTCTGTGCCTTCATCTGAAGGAACACCACAATTTCCTTGTTCTATTTACAGCTTTATGGACAGAGGTGTTCACTTTTTATAATACTGGTCCATATCTGGTGACCAAGGAAATAAAGACCAGTCTTTTACCAGCCCTCCTGTGTATCACACTTATTATACATCCCTACCTCAGGGGAAACATCAGCTAAACTCCCACCTCTCAGATCAGATAAAATCCTTAGGATGGTTACTACTGTTTTATTGGACTCTCTTCTGATGTTAAAGAGGATGGATAAAAATAACTTTGTCCGAACCATTCTGCTATTTATACACCTTCAAGTCAACAGTGTAAAGGTTACCTGCCTGTGACCTGTGCTAAAGCTGACAACATAATTTGGCCATATTTAATCTTGCTATGTGTATGTGGGAGAGAATCAAAGTGAGAGCTTTCAGAGGGGTAGCCATATTAGTCTGTATCAGCAAAAACAATGAGGAGTCTTGTGGCTCCTTAGAAACTAACAAATTTATTTGGGCATAAACTTTCGTGGGCTAGAACCCACTTACAAGAGGCCTGTGGGGAGATAGGGCTAAAAGAAAAGCAGATTGAGTTAAAGATGAAGGGGGAGATTTTTCAGAGGCACAAATGTCAGTCTGGTGTCTAGCTTGTAGAAAAAGTCAATGGGTGTTAAGCACTGAACTGCTATTTATGCCTTTGAAAATACACTGTTCTCAATGCAGAGTAACCCCAAGAGTTATTCTTAGTCTGTGGTGGCATAACTGAGAATAGAATCTAGTTTATAGACTCAAATTTAATGATCTTGAGTTAAAAAAAAATCACTGAATCATAGAAATATAGGGCTGGAAGGGGCCTGGAAAAGTCATCAAGTCCAGCCCCCTGCACTGAGGTAGGACCAAGTAAACCTAGACCATCCCTGACAGGTGTTTGTCCAACCTATTCTTAAAAACCTCCAGTGATGGAGATTCCACAATTTCCCTTAGAAGCCTTTTCCAGCTTGTAATACTCTTGTAGTTAGAAAGTTATTCCTAATAGCTAACCTACGTCTCCCTTACTGCACAGTAAGCCTATTATTTTTTGTCCTACCTTCAGTGGACATGGAGGACAATTGATCACAGTCCTCTTTATATCAGCCCTTAATAAACCCCATGCTCTGAGTGTCTCTAAGCCACTGACTGCCAGAAGCTGGGGCTGGACAATTCGGGATGGATCACTCGATAATTTCCCTGTTCTGTTCATCCCCTCTGAAACATCTGGCACTGCCCACTGTCAGAAGGCTAGAAGGACCATTGGTCTGACCCAGTATGGCCGTTCTTATCATATCTGAAGACTCATCAGGTCCCCGCTTAGGCTTCTTAAGACTAAACATGACTTTCCTCATAGGTCAGGTTTTCTAAACCTCTTATCATTTTTGTTACTCTTCTCTGGAGTCTGTCTAATTTGTTCGCATCTTTTCTAAGTGTGGCACCCAGAATTGGACATGGCACGGGTGAGGCCTCAGCTGGAGTACTGAGTAGAGCAGGACAATTACATGTGTCTCTTACACATGACACTGCTATTATTACACTCAAGAATGGTATTAGCCTTTGTTTGTAAATGCATCATACTTTTTACTCATATACAATGTGACCCACTGTAACCCCAATTCCTTTTCATCAGTGCTATTGCCTAGCCAGTTATTCCCCATTTTATAGTTGTGAATTTGATTTTTCCTTCCTTAGTGAAGTACTTTGCACTGGCTTTTATTGAATTCAACTTGTTTATTTCAGGCCAATCCTCCAATTTGTCAAGGTCGTTTTGAATGAAAATACAAGCTCCACTTCCTGGGGCTTGCAAAGGAAATATGGAAGTACAGATGGTGGGTACAGTGGGCAAAAAGACCCTGAAGTCAATGAAGTTCTTTCCACTGACTTCAGTAGGGTTTTGAATGGACCCAAAGACTATAAGGTAACCGAGTCTGCACAGGTGATAAAATGCAACACTTCCATGTTGTGATCTAGATGCAAAAAGTTCATGACAGTCTTCAAAGCTTCACAATCATCTATGAAACCCAATTCATAAACCCATCTGTTAAAGTCCCTGCTTTACAAGCAACCATTTTATACTAAAATCTTTGAAAAAAATATCCGAGGTGCTAGGTTGGAGTTCTGCATGGGGCTTTAGAGCTATTATGCTGAGAGGTGTGGGTGACTACACCAGTTACAAACCTCTTTCAGACTTGGTGAACACACCCTTTGTTCAATTAATATAATGTCAGGAACCCCCCACCTAAGAAAAAAGGGGTTGTGAACCCACTTAGGAGTTGTGGACTGAGTGGTCAGAGGGTTTTGCTGAGTATTGTTTAGGTAAGTGTTTATGGAGGGCAGAGGGAGAGGCAAAACACACAGAATGAGAGTGACTCAGGACCAAAGCCAGAAAGCCAAGCAGCAGCATGTAAACATGGTGCAATCCTGGAGAAGCTCAGAAAGAGGGTCAGGAGTGCTGGCTGAATGAAGCTTGCGTGTGTGAGCTAAGAAACTGCTCCTCTCGGTTTTGTTCCCTCCTGTGTTTGAAGAAGCAGGACTGTAAAGGGGCCCTCACCTCTTGAGCACCTCTGAGTGGCTGTGTATGGTACCAGATTCCTTTTCCTGCCCCTAGTGCCCCCTGCCATCTGACTTTGGTGGGTCTTCAGTGGCTTGGCCCTCCAGCCAAGTCACAAAGTCCAAATGAACCCCCTTTTCCTCTCAGCTTGCTGCTTCTTGAAGTGGGGTGTAATAGGACCAAGGGACCCCAAGCAGAAAGCAACAAAGGCTGAATACACCACATCACAAGGACTTGGTACATTCCTTATAAAAAAGCAAGACAGCATCAAAGAAAATACCTGGCTCCATCATCAATATCTACTTCCAACTGGGACATTCCCATGGCCGTGAACTTTGAGTAGCCGCTTGGTCAAAAAGAGGTAACGGAATATTTATGAAATCCATAAAAGCATATAATCATCAGTTCAGTTTTTCCTGAATCTGGCTAATGCCAGGAACTTTGTACTGTAACAAAACCTGACCTGTGACCACCCAAAAATAAATGAAAATTATCAGCAAATCATTGTCCATTAGCTTCAGTGGGAAGATTCCTCCATTAAAAGAATAATTGGTGGGAAAAACTCATTTCTACTACAGCAAAAAATAATAAGTTCAGATAATGCAAATATAATTCAGAAGAAAGTTTGAACTCTGCTCATTTGCTTAAAAATTACCCATTAACTACTGCATGCTAATTATCCACCTTTTTTCATTTTGTTTTTATGAGAGAGATTCATTCATTTTTAAACAAAATAAATGCCCAGAAAATCATGCCACCCACTTCAATTATGATGAAAATAACCATCTCTATGATAAGCTAAAGCAGCAACAGCAGCCCAAAGAAAATGTATTCTGAAGATAACTCATTACTGAGCACTTTGTCTCACCTTCCCTTAATAAACTAGTCATGTTTTTCACTTTATAAACATCGAAAATATTGGGTTTTTTAATAGGGTAATTTGTACTATGAACTCCTGTAAAGATGTTTTGATTTTATTTTTTTGTGGTTCATAAAGCTCTAGTTATGGAGTATATGTGGACAAAAGGACTTTGACTTGTTCATTTTTTCCATTTCCAGATTGCTCACTAGAAATCCAAGACCCACTCCCTGACTCTGAATGGAGGTCTATGTGAAATTTGAGAGCTAGGATGGGTAATTAGGTTTGTCAAGTTATTCCACAAAAGGCAGTAAGACACATAGTACGATTTTCAAAAATGCCTAAATGACTTTGGAGCCTAAATCCCATTGATTTTCAATAGTATTTAGGCTCCTGAGGCTGCCTAAGAGTATGTCTACCCTGCATTGTAAATCTGGGTCTGTGGGACCTGTGCTTGTGGACATGGTGTTTCCAAGTTCATGCCTGAAGTTTCAAACTGCATTGTAAACCTGGGTTTACAATTGCTGGACCTGGGTCTCAGAATCATGCTAACGTGTCCATACCTCACTACGTAGACCTTCTGACTCGGGTCTGCATAGATCCACAATATAAAATGACAGGGCTCAGACCCAAGTCTCAGGGGGCTAGGTCTCTGATCCCCCTCTTCCCTGCAGCAGGGTCCTAGGACCCGGGTCCTGACTGCTTGGTGACCCAAATCAGACAGATTTGTATGTGGACGGTAGGGGGGTTTGGGCTTAGATCTGAGACTACAATGTAGACATAATCTAAATCGCTTTTGAAAATGGGATTTAGGAACTTCTGTAATTGTTAACCCTACACTAGGAACACAGCTCTTCCAGATGGTTTGAATGGATGGATCTTTTGTTATTGTTTGTGTGTGTGTGAATAAAATAGTTATCTTTATTCAGTTTTTAAATAAAATGAGCTATATAAAAGAGAAATTGGATGGACTAACAAGGTTCGAAAAACCACACTGATATCTAGTCTAGCTACAAAGATGCAGCCATATTTATTACTCGCCATTTACGCCTAGGCAAGTGACCTTCTGTTTATTGTGCAAAACTTACTTATTTTGTTGTTACCCTGTCCTCCTGATTCTACCCATTTCCCCATTTGTCTGTTTTATCCACCTGTAGCATCCTGCCAGGAAACTACACTGCAAACTCTCTGGACCAGAAACTGTCTTTTCTTTTACTTGTTTAGACACTGCCTAGCACAACAGACCCTTGTTTGGCATCCCCAGTGCTATACAAATAACCGTACAATAATATGCACATATATCTATACACACATAAATAAAAACAATGCTACACTTCCAGATGGGCATCATCTTGTTCTCAATGAAGAACTCCCATGGACTTCAATGGGAACAGGACTGAGCCCCAATACAGACTGCTGGATGGCTAAAGATGCCAAGGGTCTGATACTCTTTCAAGGGGAAATTTCAGGATCCTCGGCATCCAGAGGGAGGTGCCCACAGGCCAAATTTTTCAAAACTGGTCTCCATGTTTGGGGGTCTCAGTTTTGGGGTGCCCAGCCTGAGACATCAAGGGCATGATTTTCAGCCATGCAGAATATCCACAGCTCTGAACGAAGTTGGTGGGAGCTCCACGGGCTCACTGTCTCTGAATTCAGGCCACAGATGCTTCAACGTGGGTGCTCAAAAATAGAGGTCTGAGCTAAAAAACCATAGGAGCCGAAAGCAGTCAGTACCTCCCGGGTGGTATTCGACAACGCAAGGGAGTTCTTTGCCCAAGGTCAGTTGCAGACCCAGAAATGGAAGTCTGGAGTCCTGACTCCCAGAACCTTGTTATAACCACATTGGGGCCAGAGGTTTCAAACCCCAGCCCCCAGGGCTCTTAGGAGCCAGCATGTTCCGACTCACCATCCACTGACCTGTTAGCAGTCACCAGAACTGGAAGCTCAACTTTGGCAGAGGACTTCAGTTCTGGGCTCTGATTGGTGAAACTCTGAGAGTCCTGACTGGTTCCCTGCTTCTACTTAAACCAAGCAGAGGAACAGGAAGGTGTCCGTGCTTAGGACCGTCTCCCTTGTCCTACCTGCTCCTTGACTCTGACCTTCTGCTATCCCGACCCTGCCTACCTTTTGACCATGGGCCTCTGACCTGTCTCAATCTCTGATCTCCTGGTAACCTGTCTCCTGACATGAGACTCTTAGTCTGCCCTCTGCCCTCTGCCAGTTTCTGGTGCCTTGGTATCCAGACCCAGACTGCCTCCTCGCTCCCAACTCATGCTCCAACCACTAAGTCAGACCATCCACCTCCCAATTGTGACAAACCACTAATTGCAGCCTCCTGGAATGAAAGCTCCGGGCTGAATCCCCGGATCCAAATGGCCCCGAAGATATCTCCTACCTATCTTACATTGGTCAAACCAAACCCCAGCCCCAATTCAAACCATCCAAAATTTTGGCAAAGTTGGGACGTTGAGCTTTGCCTCTCACAGCCCTTTATTAGAAGTCAAAATAGGACTGAAGAAAATGGTTTTATCATTTAATCTGCAAATGTATCCCAGGTTTCCCCTCCTTTTCCTTGATTTCATCATGCTCAGAATGCTATCATCTGAATGTCCATTGACTCACTGAACACTGAAACCTTGCTGAAGGGCACTGTTTGGTGAAGGTGATTTCCAAAACAACAAGAGAGATTTGGAAATATAAAATGTGAGGCCTGAATCTGACCTCCGTTTTACACCTGGGTAACATAATTAACTTCAGCGGCATTACTCCTGATGTACACTGGCACAAATGAAGGTAGAATTAGGCCCCTGGCACCCAAGGATGAGGATCTGTGCACATTGTCACAAGGGTAAGGTGGTAAAAGCCATACCAACTGGTGCCAGCTCTTTTCCAAGGCCAAAACAGGTGCTTTCCCTTTAATAGGCGGCCATCTGTGTCACACAACTCTAATTAAGCATCTGTTCTCCAAGAGGCTAACAAGTTCTTTTACTGATAATCCCAAACAGCTTGCCAGCATTATTTATAACACAGCTACAGTGAGTCCCCTCTCTGGTTTGAGCCCCTTCATTGTTAGAATAAGATTTAACTGCATCATTATTATAAAAAGACACATAAAATATAACCCAACTGTATACAGTATACATGGAAATCCCTACGATTTGAATTCATACAGCTTTATTCAGAAAAAGACTTAACGAGACAGGTTGTCACTGGGCATCAAAGGATTTGGGATGATATTTAGGATAACAGTTTTTAGACATGGAGCAAATCCTATTATGATACCAAATGGCCATCGGTTGTCACGGTGGCAGGTATAGTGCACATCTGAACTGGGATGCCAGCCACGAGCCTGGTCATCTGAGATAAATTGTACATCACACTCCGTTTGCCCTGTGTTAGACAGGGAATTGAAAGGCTTTCGTGTGCATCAGCAGCTGGCAGTCACAGAGCACTGATAGCATCTGCCTCTTCTCCTCTGCTCTGCAATATCCCTGCATGTGCCCGGTGCTCATAAAGGGAATCTGCTAGTAAAGGATATGGAATTGGATACACCTGGGATTCCCAGAATGCCATAATAGGAGACAAAACAAGGTATAGCAGCCACCGGAGCAATAGGGGTATTAACTAAAGCTTTCACTTGGGGTGTTTGGCCCTACATGAGAGCCCTCTGACCCCAAGCAATACTAGTGAAGTCTTAATAGGGCCCAGATACTGCTTCACAAAGGGGCTGATCCAAAGTCCACTGGACCGAGAGTCTTTCCATGAACTTCAATGGTCTTTGGGTTAGGCCCAGAGGCTGTTAGATAAATAGAAATGGGAGAAAATGAGGAGTGGTCACCAATCTTCCAGTCAGAGGTGGTGAACAGCTTAAACCTGAGTGCATTCAGACACCAAGAAGGGCCTCAGACCCCATTGGGTTGGGTCCAGTGTTCACCCCAACTAGACACCATATCTATTTA
Organism: Natator depressus; assembly: GCF_965152275.1. Lineage (NCBI taxonomy): Eukaryota > Metazoa > Chordata > Testudines > Cheloniidae > Natator > Natator depressus. The sequence goes on from NC_134247.1 coordinate 17,903,538, forward strand.
TATATCAGAGCCAATGCCCACTGAAGTCAATAGGAATCTTTCCTCTGACTTCAGTAGGTGCTGAACTGGGCCCTAAGTAAGGAAGAATCACCTTGGTTAAGTGTCTTATCGCACTTCTAGCCTGGGTTACCCTTATTATTCAACTGCCGGCATACAGCAGTACAAACAAATACTGTCTCCAGGATCCTCCTTCAGCCTCCAATACAGCAACAAATTTAGCAGAGAAAAGATTCCTCCCATCCTCCACTATCTCTCTTTCTTTGTTCATTCTTTTATCTCAGCAGTCCTCCAAAGTCTATTAGCTCTACTGCTCACAGCAATGCCCCCTGCTAGTGTATATCAGCATGGACCTTTTAGTTTTCTGTTCTCCTTGATTCCAGGGGAGCAGCAGTGCTCTTCTTGCTTATGCTTTTCAAGATCAGTTACTAGCGGTGCAATTCTAGAATCATCCCAGGCTGGTGCAGTACCCTGGGAACTGAGCCACAGCCCGTGAGGTGTATTAGTGCCACAAGCGAGGTTGCTAGCATGCTGAGGCCACACCCATCAGGTCCTCATTGCTATACAGGAAGATTAAAGAAATACATAAAAATGTGCTGACCAAGATAAATTTTTCTTGCAAAAAAATCCCTGGGAAGTTCACAGCAGTGATATATAAAAGTGCTGGAAAGTTTACAAAGCAAAGGAGACTTTATAAGGGTCTAAAAACACAAAAGAAATAACTAAATTAATTTCTGTCTTGCAGCTGCTAAAGGCAATGCCAGCTTCTTATGATAATGATAATTTCCACGAGTCACCAGGAGCCACAACACAATTCTTTCTTTCCTTTTCTTTTTCAGTGGCTATTAATCCAGCTATTGCAATGGAAACAATCTTAATAGCGCGCCATTCTTTTGAAACTTCTGGCGCTAATTTTCACCTCATCACTCTTCCAGGTACAAACGGTTCTACTACAAAGAGATACAGAGACAAGCCAGCGTGATGAAACAAAACACCACCAGACACTAATTAAAAGATTGAGATATAGACTATCAGGTTAGCTTTTGCAAAGAAAAGAAAAGAAATAATAAGAGACAATGTCCGGCAGTCAGAGCAGGGGATTGGAAATCAGGACTCCTAGGTTCTATTTTTGCGTGTGCCAGTGACTCACTATATAACTTTGGAAAATTCATTCAGTGCATGATTCTTCTCTCAGTTATACTGGTGCAAATCAGCAGTAACTCCATAGCTATGAGAGTGCCACTGGTATAAAAACAACATGAGAGAGCAAAGTTATGTCCTTAACTTCTATGCCTCAGTTTTCCCATCCATAAACTGGATATAACACTTAATTAGTACACCAGAGGGGCATTGAGAGAATAAATGTTTGTTTATTGAGATTGGTGGGCCTCAATTTGAGACTGCTGGATGAAACCTCTGCAATACGTATCATGATCATCATACTCTAAATTAAATCAAACAGCTTTATAATAAAATCTACAGCTGTTGTGATCTAAGGAGTGAAAAGATGGGCAGCATAATTATCTGTTTGGGGTTCACTGTGAAGAAGCAATCAGCTGACAGAGCAGAAGAATGATGGCCTAGTTTCAGAGGGGCTGGGAGATGCTTTAAATCTAATCAAGTTGTCCCAATCTATCCCAGACCTAGCTGAGCCCCCAGCCAAATTACTTTAAGCAACCACATGCTTGACTGCCACTGAGAAACAAGAAGGACAAATAACTACAATTGGGCTCCATCCAAATCCCTGGAATGGAGCACTCCTATATTTTTGGGATAGGATGGGCAAAATGAAATCTGGATCCTAATGTTCTACCTTGGGCTCACCTTTACAAATAATTGGCTCAATGTGAAAAGGACATTTTAAATGCATTTGGTATCTGATTAATGGCAGTGGCTGTATCTCCCCTCCTCCCCAACCTAGCTTTGAGACAAGACATTAAAGCTAGGTCCTTTAGACTCCTCACATGCGATTTATGAATATGGAAGCAAGAAGACCCATGGCATTTAAAAAAAGATAAGGAATAGGGAATAGCCCCATTGTCCTAGGGAATATTCTCTTTTCTTAGGAAAATGAATGTTCATGTCCCAGGCTGTGTACAAAGTTATTACGTGGCAGATTACGTCATCTGCTAGTTTCATATTCTGCCACAGCAATTTTGCCTTTCGGAGCCTTTTGGAGGTTTAAGGCCAAACCGGACTGGGCTTCAGCACAAATGCACAAGAGGAAGGTCACAAGGAGTCTTCCCACTTCTCGCAACCCCACACAGGTCCTAACCACACAAATGCAGCTCCTGTGGTTTCTTGACTGCAGGGCTTGATCCCACTGGTACTCTTCTGGGATGTAAGCCATCTCAGAAAAAGGACAGATGCAGGGTAATGCCCCACCCCCTTCACCCTGCAGGGTTCGCTGGCTGGGGAAAGCAGTGGTCATTACTTAGCATGTGGTGCAGAACTGGGGAGGGCATGCACCCTTCCAGAGTTGCACTCTGCTGCAGGACACCATCTACTCGGAGTTGTGGTTTAACAGCATAGCCTGGTTCTTTGGGCTCCCTGCACATTGAGAAAATGACCTCTCTCTCCTCACGACTATTTCAAAACTTGGATTCCTCAGTTCCCATCCCTGCACACTCCTGCTGTTGTCTCTGTTAAAGGGCCAAAAGCATTACCTTATTGAGAGGCACCGGGCTGACACGCCACCACTCACTGGCAAGGAGGGAAGAAGATCATTCTCTGAAGAGCTAAAATCCTAATCTGCCTTAAATTGTTTAAGACCAAGGACAAGCCCTTCCAAGGTAGCACCCATTGTCAATGACATGCTGATGAGGGAGAGCAAGGCAGAGTCATGGAGCACTCGACATGTGTTTCAATACCGTGAAAGAGGGTCTTGCAAAGTGAAGATCAAGATTCAGTTAGACTTCACTCTCCATTATTTAAGTGTATTGCTTTCTGCACTCATTAGAAGCTGGTGTGAAAGGGCTGCAGCAGGACAAGGCATCAAGGGATTAAAGACACCAAAAGGCCGTTTGACGAATCCTGATATCCCTAGGCACCATCAGGCTTGAGAACCAAAACCTTTCCCTCCCATTTCCAAGCAGCCAGCACTGCAATGTGTCTCAAAGAGGTAACACAGTCCTTTGGGTTTGCAGCATCGCAGAGATCATGATCAGTGGGTCCATTTTCCAGACACACCTCTCTCATATTTCAACAGCGCTTTCCATTCCAAAAGGATCTCAAAGCACTTTAAAAGGTATAGCAACCCAAGGGCCTTAAAACCCGGCCTCTCATACAATGGATATCCTGGCCTACATGGTGAATTCCATTGAATAACTGTGAGTTCCTGTATAAAACACCACTTCCTTTCTACAGGATAAGTGGACTGGAAGGCCGCAGGAATCTGCTCAGTCTGCCACTGAAATGCAGCTATCATTGGGGTAGAACAGGTCCCAACCCCACCACATGATAGGAAAAAACAAGAATGTCAGGGCAGCGTATGAGGGAAGCAAAGTATAAAATTAGTTTGGACAGGATCCTGGGACTAACTCCCCTACTGTTGTGAAAATGCCATGGATTTTGGTCAGTTTTACACCTCATTTGGAAGGTGACATTTCCATCAGCACAGTGACCCCCTCCCAACATTCCACTGGGGCATCAATTCTGTACTGACCCAGAAAGAAGGGGTGCCATTATGGTGACTCACCGATACCATATGTCTGAACCTGCTTAGCTTGTGACTCTGTCAAGGCCATAGTCCAAGATGGAGTGACTGAATAACACAGACGACTCATGGACTTTCTGCTCTCTTCCTGGTCATTCAGAGTTTACATGGATGCTAGCAGCTACCCTGTCTAGTAGCTAAGCTGCTCTCTACAAAGAGATCCACTCCTAATTTTAGGCAAGAAGGATTGTGTACAATCTGGGCAGGGATATGTTAGCAGTTTCCTAAGAGAGGATGGAGAGAACCTGGAAAATCTACCTCTTAAACGTTCAATTTGAACTCTACCATTACTATGAGAAATTAACACTACCCCTCCCCCACCCCTACACGTAGTCCCGCAATCTGATTTAGGGCATGCCTATATGGAGAGTGAGTACACGGCAAGCTGCGGCGTGGATCTAGAACGTGCTAGCATGAGGCACACTAACTGGCTGCGTGGATCCTGCTACTGGGCACTTAAAGTTCCGCAGTGCACTTTATCTAGATCAAAGAGCACTAACTCTCCATACAGACAAGCCGTTAACCTGTCACTCGTTTCCTTTTCTTGGCTTTTTGGATACAGACAAATGAAGAATTAAACCAGAGCCTGATGCTGGGCTCAGCAACATAGGCGCCGACTTCTACTGGTGCTGATGGGTGCTCGACCCCCTTCTGAACCTGGCCCTGCCCTGCCTCCACCCCTGCCCCGCCCCCATTCCAACCCCTTCCCCAAAGTCCCTGCCCCAACTCTGCCCCCTCCCGGACCCTATTCCGACTCCTTCCCCAAATCCCCACCCTGGCCCCACCTCTTCCCCACCTCCTCCCCTGCGTGCGCCACGTTCCCACTCCTCCCCCGTCCCTCCCGGAGCTTGCTACAGCTGTTTGGTGGTGGCAAGCGCTGGGAAGTAGGCGGAGGAGAGGGGACGCGGCGTGCTCACGGGAGGAGGTGGAGGAGGAGGTGAGGTGGGGCAGGGAGATTGGCTGCCGGTGGGTGCAGAGCACCCACTAATTTTTCCTTGTGGGTGCTCCAGTCCAGAGCACCCATGGAGTCAGCGCCTACGTTCAGCAACAAGTGTGACATATCAGTTTTCTGCCCTAAATGAACACCAATTTTTAATCCCCCCTTTCTCGTAGAGCTACAGGTTGAAAGCCCAGCAGCATCTTATCCCTTTATCTTTTCCAGGCAGATCAAATGTATAACATACAGTTAAATATGTGGGTTTTCTTTTGGTTCTGTTTCTTTCACATGATGGCACTTTGCATAAGAGTAGTGTTTTGTACCAGTGCCCTTAGCCAAATTGACGTCCCCACTGCATGCCACCTCACTGCAATTTTTGCATGTCATTTCTATTGTATACACAGTGTCTTTCAACCCACAGACTACAGAGCGTGGATTTTGTGGAGAGCAGACAAGTTTCAGGCTCACTTGTAAGTGTAAAATATTGTTAGTCTAACATCTGTTATTTCCTCCATCCGGGGACTACATCCCGCACTCGCATGCTAGGTGACCCAGAAGTTCCTTTCCAAGTAACTACTGCAATTCTGTCCCCAGAACATCGTATTTGATTCTGTGTGTGTGTGTGTGTGAGAGAGAGAGAGAGAGAGAGAAAGAACGCGCAATTTTACCTTTTGGAAGTTCTCAACTGTGAAATGTGCTGCAGCGCTTCCTGTGGGAAAGGCAAGCTTCCAAAATACACGGGGATTGGAATTGCTAGATCACTCCTGTGCAATGAGGAAGAGGAGGGAGAGACACTGAATAAATATTTATCTGTCTACACCGCATTTTGGAACAGAAAATTTGAAAAAGCAACAACCTCCAATAAAACTCTCAATCTGCTGAAGCTCTCTCCTACTCAGAAACCCCTGCAGCTTAAAAACTTACTGATGTTTGGGCAGATTTTATTTTACTTTGAAGAAAGAAATAATGGGAGGAAAAGGATTGTCTAAAAAATAAGAGAAATCAAAATCAGCCCATCTGTGCCAAATTACTCAGCAATAAATCAGCTGTTACTTGCCTGGTTGCTCTGCTACACTTACGTTATTCCAGTTTCTTTTGTTATTAGCACAGTTGACTTTGCAATACCACAAGTGGTACCAGGGCTTGTGTAGCTGTGCTGCATTGTGTCATGCTGTATTTGGATCAAAGGTCAGAGCGCTGCAATTGAAGAAGATTGCAAGAGATGGGAAACAGGATAATGATACTAACTTGCTGAATTCATATGTCCATCATCATTGCATTTTCCTGGCTGTCTGATGATTCAAAGTCCATGGAACAGGCCTCCCCCCAACTAGGGACATTATTTCACTCTACGCAGAGATAATGTCCATAAGCAGCCCGAGCTGCCAGCATCCATCATGAGCTATCAACCACCAGGCTTTGCTTAAAGGGTTTCTCCCAGCTCCCCCCTGGGCTTTATTTTGGGTGTACAGGAATTGAGATACTTTCACCCTCCCTGAATATAAATTGAGGATCTAGAAGTTTCTATTTCATTGACATACAGTAGGTTTGGGTTCCATATGATGAGAGTGAAGTGGGGTGGCACACAACATTCACAAGGGCCTAGTCCGAGTACCTCTCTAGCTTTTGAACGGCTACTGCCTCCCCAGAAAAAATGGCCTTGGAAACAGAGCATAGGGGTGAAGTGCAAAATTCAGATGTGAATCCTCACCCACACTTTCCCACAGATGGGGCAACTGAATCTGGGGTCTATTAATTATTAAACCCAGTCCCTACACCTAGTTCCTTATTACACAGAATGTCCCCCTTTTTAAAAAAATATATGTACAACAAGATCAGGAGATGCTGAGTGCTGCAAAAAGCAGCATGAAATATCCCTAGTGAATGTAGGTGAGTTGTTGTTTTCTTCTTCTTTAATAAATAATAAATAATAATAATAATATCAGGAGGAGGGCTGCTAAGAAAACAGTCCCTTATTTTTGAAATACAATGTTGGCTACCCTAGTTGTGTCCCACATGGCTGGAAGTCTGGAATTATTACTCATGAGGCCCAATCCTACAGTTTTTACATGCTCATTGCAACTGCTGGGTTTATATGAGATGTAAGTGGTGAATAGACTTTGTGCGGGCTCCTTGCCCAGGGGTGAATTTTGTCCCATGGTGAATAATGGCTGCTGGCTCTGGCTCTAGGTTGAAGAGACCAGCTGTCAAACTTGGGGCCCTACATTGTGCAACTAAGAGCTGCATCTAGGCCATCAGATAACAGAACTGAGGCATATTTAACAGGTATCTGAGCATCTAAGTGCCCATCTGAGCATCCAAATGCAGAATGCAGAGACCTAAACTTAGACGCCTAAGTTTTAAGGCTGGGCCCTGAGTACTAACAGAAAGAACTTTCAGTTCCATTGAACATTTCCACTCTGCCTGGACTTCTACACAGCACAAAAAAACCCTCCCTAACCCTTGTCCCAGCACATCCAGGGTCCTGTATAAAACCTGAAACGGACTCTTTGGAGGGAAGTCATGGCAGGGTTTCTACTTCAGTTGATTCAGAGACATGATGAGGTGTATGTGGGGAGGAGCTATTTCCAGGTCATTCATTCATTCCAAATGTGACACTGGCTGACCAGGTCATACTAGAGCATATTCAGGCCAATTCACTTGTGTATTAGTATAGATCAAAATGAGTGTAAATGTAAGACTGTATTCAGGTGTTTAAACTTCATGAAAACTAGTGGAATGTTACTTGTACTGTTTTCACTTATCTGTCCCTGTTATAATGTAATAGCAGACATTTACACTGTGTATATCCCTATAACTAAATAACCCTTCAAAGAAATCTTGTGAAATGCTAATGAAGGACATAAAGGACTTTAACAGAAAATGCTAACTTCAAAGCAAGTGGCCATTATGTATGGTGTTCGGAGGTCAAAAGGCTAAGTGCATTCCTTGCTGACCATCATCAAAGGAAAAGCCCATGTGGGTAGGGACATTGTCAGCTTGCTTTCTGTGTGAAGAGACTACAAATATGGATTCAAAGAAAGATCTTGCATCTTTGAACTCTTTGGACTCTTACAGGGAAGTGTACCAGATGCAAAGCAGCCATACCCAGATATCTAAGTAATTTGAAAAGGGAAACTGGCAGTTTATTACATCACTGCCATCCTTTGGAATTATAAACTGTGATTCACTTGTACATATATTTTACCTGCTTTAATTTCTCAATACCTCTCATTCTTTTTTCTTAGCTAATAAATCTTTACTTAGTTTACTACAGAACAGGCTACCAGCGTTGTCTTTGGTGTAAGATCTCGAGTACCAACTGGAGTAAGTGACTGGTCTCTTGGCACTAGAAGCAATCTGCTGTAGTGTGATTTTTGGTTTAAATAACCTTTTATCACAAAGTTCAGTTTGTCTAGGTGGCAAGATAAAATGGACAGTCTAAGGGGACTGTCTGTGACTCCATGGTAAGACTGGCACAGTGATCCTGGAGTTTACATTAGTTACTGGTTTGGTGAAATCTAAATACAGAACATACCACCAGTTTGGGGTATCTGCCCTTGTTTTCTGACAGTCTGCCCCAAGATAGGCACTACTCACAGTTGTGAGCCACTCCAGACAGCATGACACCAAATTTGAGGGATGAGAATTTGGTCTGACACAATACAACACAGGCAGTATGCCTGGCAGCTTTCCTATGGACCCCCCAAAACTTAGGGGGAGAGCACAATGTAAGTCTCAATGCACAGAACTGCACTCCCAGACAAATGCTGCTATTTTCAACAGAGTGGGGCCTGAAGTCTATTCCAAGACACCAAGACTATACCGGCGGGGGGGGGGGGGGGAGGGGGAGGAAGGAGAGAAGAGACACACACAGCCCAACAGTTAAAAAAGATTTTTTGTATTGTGATATTTTAAATGGGAAAAAATGGTAAGTGCAAAAAGATTTGTAGAGCTTCTCTTTTCATGTACAAAAGCCCTTCCAGAAGCAATCACCTCTGCTGTCCACACACATACACACACATGCACTGCGCTTCATGAATTCACATTGGCACTCCAGAGGCTTAAAGGGGAGAAGTACAACATAAGCCACCGTTGTCAGCAAGCCACCCAATACTATAATTGGGTCGGCTGAGCTAAGAAGGTGGAAGGAGAAAAAGAAAGAAATAAATAAAAGATGAAGCCCCCGCATCAATGGGAAAACACTACAATCCCATGCATACATTGTCCGGTTAAATTGATGGTCTTGCATTATTTCTAGCTTGCATTAAATAGCTCTGTAGAGTTAACACTGTTCTTGAAAGATTACTTCACCTTTCACCTCTTAAGCTCTGAGATACTCCTAAAAGTACTAGCCCATTATTATAAACGACAGAAAGCAACATTAATGCCAAAATGCTCTATCTGTTCTCCTCCCTCCTCGTTACCAGTGTATTATTGGCATTATTAAAAAGAAAACATATCTTGGATTTATCGGATTCCCTTTCAGTGGCAAATACCATACTTGGAAACTACCTCTCATCTCCATTGTATGCCAAGTGCCGACAGGTTACTATTTCCAACCTCTTGTCTTTGTTGCTCCTCCTTGACACGTCTCACTCTCTCAGAAAGTGTCAGATTATTATTACTGTTATTACCTTTGCCTCATCTTTGAATGTGAGAATTAGAAGAGAGATATTAATGGGAAGTTAGCAGAGGAAAAGCTTCGCACTTTGGAAAGCATCAATGAAGCCAAAATTAGGACAGCTGAAAACAGAAATGTTTTTTGCCATTTAAAAAAAGCAAGCAAGCAAGCAAACCCACAAACTGCGTTAATGTTATTTAGGATGCTGCAGAAGTATGGGCCAAATCCTCAGCTAGTGTAAACAGGTGTAGTTCAATTGAAGTTGCTGATGGCACTGTGCCAATTAACACTAGCCAAGGATCTGGCCCAGATATCTATATACAATCTCTTTCCTGCCCCCTCTCAAATGCCTGGAAGAGACTTCCAGTTTTCATCCTCTCTCCTTCAAGCAATCCCTCCTTCCTTGACATCATCATCATCAACTCCCTTCAACCCTTCTCTCCAGGATCTGTGGTCTTGTGTTTGTCTCACCTAGCCTGTAAAGTCTGGGGGGCGGGGGAAGAATGTGCCTTAATCTATGTTTGTAAAGCACCCCGTAAATTACTAGATAAATGTGTTTGTTTTCAACTGCTTATTTGTTTTTCAAAGGGGTATTTACGGGAAGGTAAAAAGAAAAGGAGTACTTGTGGCACCTTAGAGACTAACCAATTTATTTGAGCATAAGCTTTCGTGAGCTACAGCTCACTTCATCGGATGCATACTAGAGTCTTGGTCTTCTAGCCAGCCACGGCACCATATTGAATCCATATTTGCAGTCGGAGCAGAGGAGAGTTTGGAGAAGTGCCGTGGCTGGCTAGAAGACCAAGACTCTAGTATGCATCCGATGAAGTGAGCTGTAGCTCACGAAAGCTTATGCTCAAATAAATTGGTTAGTCTCTAAGGTGCCACAAGTACTCCTTTTCTTTTTGCAAATACAGACTAACAAGGCTGTTACTCTGATACGGGAAGGTAGGCAGCTGAATAAGTAATTAGGTACATAGACCATGACTGAAGTAAGAGAAAAGGTGGGTGAAGTAATATCTTTTATTGGACCAATAAAGCTGGTCCAATAAAAGGAATTATGTCACCCACCTGGTCTCTCTAATATCCTGGGATCAACACGGCTACCACAACACTGCGTATAACTGAGGTGACACAGATAAAGAAAGGATTGTGAACAGGAAATAACACAGGAATCTGAATTCTCCATTGCAGCCCAGGTTGCAAATAGTCAAGCCAGCATTCGTTGTGATAAATCAATTGGTAAAAGGCAGACAAGGAAGATATTTTTAAATGAAAGACTTCACCCTTTCTACCTACATTTGACAGGAGAGCATGATGAGTGATGCTGTAAAAATAAATAGACATCTGGCGCACCACCAAACAGCTGCATTTGAATGCCTCACTGCTAATGGCCATCTCAGCTGGGCAGCTAGGCTTCCAGTTACTTGGATCTGTGTGTGCCAAGGCTGTTTGCACATTCCAGTGTGGATTTGCAGATGCACCCATTGCATCATCCTTTTAAATGTGGCCTTTAAAGCTATTCAGTAAAAAATAGGTGCCTTAACCATTTTGAGGATGGGATTTAGGCATCAAGGACAACTTTGCTATTAAATCCTTCCCAAGAGTTAGAGTCTACTGGAAATCAAATGAATAGGGTCAAGATGGAATAAGGTATTTTAAATACCTCTTTTCCCAAGGCTGAAAATATAGCAAAAAGAAATTATGCATCAAAACTACCAGCAGCAGCAGCGGTGAATACAGAAAAACGAGCTGTACAGCACTCCTGCCAGTTGATGGAAAACTTTAATACATAAAAATATTTTTCTGAGAAATAGACCCAAACCAGACCCTTGAATCCAAACCTCTTTGAATTTTAGGGTTGGAGGTGCAGAAGTGAAATCACAAAGCCAAACCTGTCCCTACAGTTTTGGTTCTTGGCCATTTCCAGTACCAGAAGGGGCCTATTTTTTGGTTCATTAGCAACCAAAATCCTGCAACAATATATGGGTCTTCAGCTGGTATAAATTGGTGCAGTCCACTGAAGTCAATGGATTTATATCAGCAGGAGATCTGGCCCATGATCTTAAATGATTTCTACCACTGACCTCTTGTGTGACTTTAGGCAAATTGTGTGAAAGAAAACTGCAGATTTTAAATCAGACAATGATCCTTTTAGAGACAAGGCCTGTGATAATTTCTTGGACCAACTTCTGTTGGTGAAAGAGACTTTCATGCTCTTCTTCAGGTCTGGGAAAGGTAATCAGAGCATCACAGCTAAATACAAGGTGGAATGGCTTGTTAAGCACATGGAATTAACACATGCTGCAAGAGACCATTCAAAATTAAGTGGGCAGACACTGCAAACGACCATTGTTTTAAATCTTTTCAATACAACTCTACTGGTGTTAACGAGACCTCGTTGTTATTATAGCTTGAGGCCCGTTGTGCTAGGCACTATACAAACGCAGAGTAAGACAGACTTCCTGCCCCTCAGAATCTACAGTATACCAAACAAGAAAACCCAAGGAGAGGAAATGGAAGTATTAGCTCTGTTTTATAAATGGAGAACTGAGGCATAGAGAAACTAAGCAACTTACTCACAGTCACACAGGGAATCTGGGGCAGAGCTAGGAACCAAAGCCAGGACATGGGCGGCCCAGTCCAGTGCCTTAACCACAAGACCATCTTTCCTCCTAGAAGAGCACCTTGTCTTTGCTGTTTATCAGGATTCGTTGACCCGGTGGGGGGAGCAGAGAGGACTTGCCTTGCTAACCAGCTCCTTTCCTCATGCCTGATTCACACAGCAAATTTTTATGGGATCATAGTAACTTCCATAGAAATAAATGTAATGCTACGAATGCCAGAATGTGGATCATCATAAAATAGGCTGGTTAAAAAAAGGGAAGAAGGAGTTTGCCAAGGGGTGACTGGCTCTTATACTTACAATTAAATATGTCCTTGTTGAAAAGAGGGAAACTTTTTGTCCTCAGTGGAGGCTGACAAGCCCCTAGGCTATTGGCCATTGGATTCATGTGGCAGTATACTGAACTGTATCGCTTTGAAACTCAACTGCCTAAAAAGGCAAGAAACGACTAACAAATGGACTGTAAAAAGTCACATCACCAGCAACTATACAAGGCAAGGATGTCATGCGAAGGTGTTAGCATGTATTCAAGGAAATCTGAGCTCTGAACGCACCATCAGCAAGATGGGGCTCTCCAGGAGGCAGAGGGCTACTCAGCACAATCTGATTTCTCAGCGTCAATTCATCTTATTGCTCCCTGTGTTGTTCCTGGCCCCATTATGTATCTCGCTATCCCTGACTTTGGGAGGTTAAGAAGAGATGATATTTCAGTATATATTTTAAAAATGATTAATTAATAAAAAATTCTATGTGGTACTTGCACTTAAAACAAACAAAAAAGGCTTTTAGTATAATTTACCTCCCTAGTTATACCTATTTGCATAAATACAGCTTGCACTAGGGTGGCATTTGAGGAATATTAATTCTCAGTAAAATGAGGAAGTTACATAAAGCCTTGTGAAAGGAGCAGGATTACATATCTCATTTACCTGGAGATGTGCCTTTACCAAACTACACGGAATACCACTGAAGCAGGGATTTTTATTTTTTTACATGCTTATTTTTCCTCTTTCTCAGATTCTCAGCCCAGAGACCTTCCCTCGGTCATGCCTCATGTAACAAAAGCTACACGCTCTCACAGCACCTTCTTTTCTGGCGTGGCAGGGTGGAAAGCCCAGGCACAGAAAGTTATGCTGCATCAGACGCAGGCCATACGCATTTGCACAGTACCGGAGATTCTGTCTGCACAGAACTAGAGTGAGGTGGGTTTGCAACTGGTCTAGGGAGCAAAGGTACAAGGTTGAACCAGGGTGAGAGCTTTGGGTTTTGATTCGACATCGTCATCTTGGGAACTTTACCTGAGATATTTAGGCCCCGAAAGGAGATCTCGCAAGATTTCTAATATCCTGAATGCATCCCAGCAGTGACCAGAAAATAGGGCCCTTTAGGTCTGGGTCATGACCTAGGACCAATGCCCTAGGAGACTGGAATGTCATTTGAATAGTTTTGAATTCAAGGTGCCAATTTCAGCCCAAATCTAGATAAAACCACAGCTATAAAAGTGGGCAGAGAGACCTTGCAGCTGCACTGTGATAAGGGACGTAAAGGGCTGTGTTAGCTGAAATGCTTCTCTACAGGAATTAGCTTCTTGCTCTTATTCACATTTAAAATGTAATGCATTTCCTGCCTGGAGGTAGAAGGGCAGCTTGGAGGACCCCCTCTTTTGCCTCTCCCAAGCTGAGATGCTGACTGTGGATAACCATCTCTTTCAAATGAAAAGGTTTGCTTCTCCACTCACTCCACCACAGTTGCTTCTGCGCTCAGAGCCAAGGATATTTTGACACTTAAATGACAGCAACAGAGAGCCTCTTTGAAGGAGAAAACAAACTGAGAAACAGAACCAAGAAGCCCTCTCTACAGAACTTCATACTCCTCCCTACTGGTAATTCCACTGGAATCTGACAACAAATCTTGCTTGGTTTCTGCTGGTTTGTATAGGCATTTATTTAGATTTAAGGTGGATTTTCTAAAGCACGCAATGTTGGCCTAGTTCTGTTTCCATTGAAGTCAATGGAAGTTTTACCTTTGACTTCAATGGGAGCAGAATTAGGTCACCATGGAGCGCTTCTGAAAATTCCCCCTTTATACTGCACCTTTCTAAACTTTAAGCATGTCCACAATAAAATAAATGCACATGATGACAAGTAGCCTCAGGAACCAGTAGAACAATAGGCTTGTTGCTCCATTTCATAACCTAGTTGTCAAGTAGGGCAGGAAAGGGTGTGACAGGATTGTATTACAAAGCAGAGCAGATCCAGCACTTGCACTACAATTTAATGACACATAAAACTCAGCGTGTTCCAAAGTTTAGTTAAGCAGCCATAAGTTTTGTTGCTAATGCAGAGCTTATCTGAGCTATTCAAATGTCATGAGTCTGTAAATACAGGCTGTGCATCTTGTAATTACAGGCTCCTACTTGGGATTTTGGCACTTCTACTCCTAGCCCAACCTCAGAAGCGCAGAAGGATGTGAAAATGAAAAACAGTAAAACATAAATATTAACCTAACTTTTTTGAACCTCAGAAAAAGGTTTGATTTCCATTTCTGGCAAAAGTTCTCGCACTTGAAGTGCTGCCCTGTGTAGCGTATTTGTCCAAGATTAAAAGCATTCTGTGGCAGTGACTATATCTTGTAAAAATTCTGAAAAACACTGTCTACGGTACAATTATGGAGCCATAAAAAGAATAAGATTTTTGAGTCAACTCCTATTATAAGCAAACAGGTGGCTCTTTTTGCCCATTTCTACTGCAAACCAGCTGACACTCAGCTATCCCTGGCAGTGTGTACTAAAAGGATACTGTCCAGTTAAAATCTATTGGCTAGTTTTTCAGATGTTCTTGATAGAAGCTGCCAGGCGCTGAGCACTTTTGCACATCTGGCCACTTCATATATGTGCCTAAATGGAAGCAGCTCTTTGGAAAACCTCGCCCCCAATATTTATCAAAAAATATCCTTGCCTATATTGTAAATATTATTAGTATTTGTATTACTGTAGGGCCTAAGGCTCTTCAGTAATTAGAGGGGAAATAATTATCACCTTTAGCTACTGCCTATCAATTTTACTGTCAGGATCCTTCACACTTCCACAGTGTTGCAGTGTCTGAGTAGCACTGCGATGTTTATCTGTTGCAGAATAAGGCGCTAGATTTGGGGCCAAATTTGACCTGACCTCTCCTTCCCTCCCCCCGTACATTCTATTTTGCTTTGTGCCATTATTGTTTCCTGAAAGCTGCGTACATATACATTCATTTACATCATTTTACTTCTGTTGAGAAAAAAATCTCCTTCCCCTAATAGAAGAAAACCAACCTTGTCTCCAGCCAGTCAGAACTTGTCAGCAGCCTCAGTGCTACAGGGTACGACGAGCCAGATGACACTGAGCACAACAAGGGATTGGCTGGCGAGAAGGGAATGATGTTTGCATCCTATTTTTAGTACAGCCTGCAGCAGGCTCTTGTGATCACAGAGCTGGGTCTGCAGGAACAATGTGCGATGGATGATCATTCTCAATGACATTAAATCCCACTCTGAACTCCCATGTTACTGAATTAAATAGCAACCCCAGGAAAGAAACGCCTTATTCACTGCACTGGTCTCTCTCTAAATCTTTACAGTCGAGTATAGGGGAGGCAGGGTGTGCAGGGTGGCTTGAGAATCTGGTTCCCCTCAATTTCTTCACCCCCCTCTCCATGTTTCTTTGTAAATAAAGGAAGCTGCAACTCACACAAAGTCATGACAAGAATCCTCCCTGCAGTCTCCACACGGTCCATCCTTATTAGCTAACGTACTTTTCCCCTAAGACCAGCCTGGTTATAGCTTCAAAGCTGTGCAAAGATTAGACAGCAGCAACTCACAGAGATGTTCCTGGGGTCTGCCAACAGGCCAGATATGAAACAGTTGCTGGGTAAATGTCTCCCACATGCACCAAAGCTACGTGGGGCCCAATTCTCTCCACTCAGACAGGACACAAGCAAAATTTCCATTAACTTCCATGGAGGCCATTTGTGTCTTCTGGGGTGGGGGTTGAGGCAGGATCATAGTTCGCAGCTGCCAGCTGTCTTTTGTTGATATTTATAAGTGAAGCTACCTAGGGAAAGGTGCTGGCTGGATGGGCCTGGAGACCAACACCTATTTAGCCACAGAAATGGTACAACACAAGGAGCAGCACTGCCCACGTCACTCCAAACTCAAACTGAATCTGAACAGGTTTTTTGCTTTTTTTAATCCCTGAGGTTAGAAAAGGTTCATTTATTTCTTGGATCATTTTTGTTTTGTTTTTCTCCATTTTCACCATGCACCTCTGAGCTTCCTTTTTTCAGCTGGGAAGGAAGCAGAAGCTATAGCTATTATCAAAAACACCATTCATCAATATTTATACATATCCTAACACATGTTCTCCAAATTATCCCAATAAACAATTCAGCTTAAGCTGCTAAGCAGCCAAGCTTCTACTACAAAGCTGGAATGACATGAAACTTGCTGTTTCTCGTTGTAACCTCAGCCTAGGCTCAACGAAAGCTCCCCAAGGCACACAAACCTAGGCATATTGGAGCTTATTGAAAAACAATTCATAGTTTTTCACTAAAATCACGTGAGTTTTGCTGTTTTACAGGATTCTGATGCTAAACCAGGAGAAAGTCAATGGCCTGATGGAAGTTCTACATTGTGGTAATTGGGCATTTCAGAAACGAAGCTTGCGGGATGATTGAAACCAAAGGAAAGAGTTGCATGAACCTTTGTAAACAAATCTGTCAAGCTTCACAAACTGCAACCCTCATGTCTATATAAAGGAATGTCCTGTTTTAGTTATAGGCAATAAAGTCTCTGATCTCACGGGGATGTAAATCAGGAGAAATTACAATAAAATCAATGGAGCTCAGAAGCAAGAGCAATGGATCTGCTTCTCCACTGCCTTGCACCTTGTGTTGTCATGCATACCTGTGCAAGGTAAGAGCAAAATATAAAATCCTCCACTGGTGATGGCATTTTGCACTTCCTTTCCAGAAGTGTAAATGACTATCGGGGTTGCAAAGCAGCAGAGAATCAGGCCGACTGTGTCTCATTCCGTAGGACAGTAGTTTTACTGGGCCAGACTCTGATCTCATTTACCCTGGTTTAAAGCCCAAGTAACTCCTTCACTTTCTTTAATTTGTGCTGACTCAAAGAGTAGGCTGTTGCTCCCCTTCTCTCTGTTCATACACTAGCCAGGACATTAAGAAGAGAAGCTTAGAATTTAGATAATAAACACTACTGTGAAAATCTTCTTAAAATATTTCAAGGATTATTTCACTGTGCAGTTGCACTCTTGCGGCTTAGTGGCAGTTATACTTCCGGAGGGTTTGTCTGTAATTCTAATGCACATGGCTCTGCAGTTTTCAGAACATACCCGGAGATGCATTGCTGAGGGAACAGAAGAGTTCTATTCTCTTCCTGATGCACGGAGGTGAACCCATCTGAATTTAGCCCACTACGAGTGTGCTTCAGTGGGAGATGTACCTGCTTGCCCCTGGGCTGAGTTTGAACCAGGAGGTCTCAATCATCCCAGAATATCACAGCAGTGTAAGCTACACTTGTTTTGTACACCCATCATATGCACAAATGCACAAATCAGTGCAACCAAAAATATTTTATCATTTACACCCATTTTACACTTGGCATGTAACCGTCGCTATGTTCATCACCACTCATATTAGACCCACTGTCTTTAGGATTCACCCATCCATTTGTTAAGGCTCTTCCAGCTCAGTGAAAAATCCGTAAGATTCTTTGTTTATTTTTGGCAAATGATTATTTCTCATAATCCCATTTACTTGTTCTGATAATGCAGATACATAGGCATTCGGCCAGCTTTCAGTCTCATTCACACTGGTATAAATCTGGAGTAACTCTGCTCAGATCAATGGAGTTACTCCACATTTACACTGGCATAAACGAAGAAAAGTTTGGCTGATTGAGAATGAACTATTCAACATTTAGGCCTTGGTCACTAAAATATCATGGTGATGATTGCAGTTGGAAACCCGATAGAGATGAATCTACCTATTTATTGTAATAAATGGATATAGACAGAGAGAAGGATGTAAAGACAGATACTCCAATAGAATAAGAGTCAGAGATGTTGTTTCAATGCAAACACAGGGTGTCTAAAGTTTAAATAAAATAAGCTTATATAGGGACCTAATAGATTCTCTGGCACTTGCAGTCTTTAAGTCAAAACTGGATGTCTTCATAAAAAATAAGCTGGAACTCAAACAGAAGTTATGGGCTTGGTGCAGAAGTTATGAGGTGATGTTCTCTGGCCTGTAGTATATAGGAGGTCAGACTAGATAATTCTAATGGTCCCACCCGGCCTTAAAAATCTATGAAAATGGGGATGTGATGTTTCACTCCATATTGTTTATGAAATATGCTTATGAATATGACATAATTGAGATGTACATATGTGAAATATCATTGGAAAGGCTATAATTTACTGCAGTGATCCTCAACCTTTCTTGGTAACGGTAACGCTTCTCGGCAGCGTTTCGGCGGCGGTGTGTCCTGTGGGCGCACAAAAATGCTCCGGCGGGCACCACGTTGGGGACCCCTGATTTACTGATTGTGATTCTCCAGTGTGTATGCCTGTATTATTTCTGTATCTGAAGTTAGGAATGTTGACTATATATCCGACGAAGTGGGCTGTAGCTCACGAAAGCTTATGCTCAAATAAATTGGTTAGTCTCTAAGGTGCCACAAGTCCTCCTGTTCTTTTTGCGGATACAGACTGACACGGCTCCTACTCTGAAACCTGACTATATATCTGTATTTCAATTATGCTACTTTGGGTGACATCCACTAACACTTCAGGTTAGCCAGAAAAGCCAGAAAGGGTGGATGGCCCATCAGTGAGGACAAGGGACTGTGAAAAGGCTTGGCCTTCATGCCATACTGCCACTGACTCATGGATGCTGTGATACTACAAAGTCAGGTGGTCTTGTCACTAGTGTAGCCGGGTGGAGAAAACAGCGGGAGCGGAGATAAAAAAAAAAAGGTGCCACCCGCTAGTACTCACCCGGCGGTGCTCCAGGTCTTCAGCGGCACTTCGGCGTCGGGTCTTTCACTCGCCCCGGTCTTCGGCGGCACTGAAGGACCCTCCACCCAGGCACTGCAATGCCGCCGAAGACCAGAGCAAGTGAAGGACCCGACACCGAAGTGCCGCTGAAGAGCCGGAGCGCCGCCTGACCCGCCGCCAAAGATCCGGAGCGCCGCCGGGTGAGTAAAAATTAAAAAGGCGCCAAAGAATTAAAAAGGCCCCACTTCTGCTCGGTGGGACAGCGGCAGCGGCTGCTGCCCCGCTCCCCACCCTAGCTACGCTACTGGGTCTTGTCACCCGATACTAAACATTACCTGGGACTTCCCGTAACTTTCCACTGGAAGGGACCAGGTGGGGGGGCAAGTTTGGGAAACAAAGGATTCCCACCGTATGTAAATGCTATTTAAGGTCAGGGAGGAAGGCAAATGAGACTCCTCCTCTCCATGGCCTGTCTGCCTAAGAAGAAAGATTGCTAACGCCACCTGAAGGGAAGATGGAGGGGGAAGAAGGGGAGAGTCCAGACTGAGACAGGGGTCCAGTCTGAAAAGGAATATAACTGGAACTCTGAACCACAGAAACTTTGCAACCTGTCTAAAATAACATTTAGGGTAAGAAATTACATTTTGTAACCTGTTTCTTAAGTATATTGAGCTTAGCTTGCATACTTTGTTTTATTTGCTCAGTAATCTGCTTTGTTGTGTGTGTTATCTCTTATATTCACTTAAAATTCACCTTTTGTAGCTAATAAATTTATTTCTTGATTATAATATAACCCAGTCTATGTAATTTCTCACTGGGGGGGAGGGCGCAAGAAGTTGTGCATATCTCTCTCCACACAGAGGGAGGGGGCGAATTTCATAAAACCTTTGGGTTTGTACCCCTTAAAAGAAGTGGGCACCAGACTGTTGGAGCAAGCCCCTAAGGCTGAATCTTTCCAGAGAAGATCTCTGTCTTTTTGTGCAGCTGGGTGTGGCCCTGCCTGTGTGCTTGGCTGGAAGAAGCTTGTGCGCCTAACCCAGTATGGCCAGATAAAGGGGACCCAGACTGGCAGAATAGGCTGACTCAGTTAAACCCCAGGACATCAGGTGATACCCCAAAGGGCCCAAGCCCATCACAGGGGGAATAGAGAATGCTGAGCATTTGTTTTGATGGACTGACAGCTCAAGGTGATAACACAGGGTGCAAGTTGCACTGTGTGAAATACTGAAGATGCAAATCCTGCCGAATCAGTTGCAATGGAGGCTTTAGACTGGGATTATCAAAGGAGTCTAATGGAGTTAGATGCTCATGTCCCATTACATTTCAGTGGGACTTTGGTCCTTAGCTCCCATTAAAAACCCTAGCTGTAAATGCCAAAGCACCAAGGAGGGGCAGAGGGACTCTTACCTTTAGAGTGGTCCAAGCCAGAATGCCGATGAAATTAAGAAGAGGATGATTTCGGTTGGATGGTGGTGAGATCTGTAGAATGGCCTTCCTGGGGAAGTGAGGAAACTCCACAAGTCAAGTCATCTCAGACTAGACTAGATAAAGCATGGGAGAATATAGTGAAAGGAATGATCCTACAATCCTGTCCTAGCTAGGGAGAGGCAGGCTACCCTAATAGCCTTTTTACATCTAACCTGTCACTAGGCAGCACTATGAAATGCAATGCTAAATGGAAATGGGGTCAAGCCTGCAAACATGCACCAGGCTCTGGAGACCTTCAGCACAAAAATAACATTTCTTTTTTAAGTACTCATCCCCCTCCATGATTTCCCCTGTGAAATCCTCACAGCACATTCAGGTTTGTCACAGTTCTATGACGTCACTGATCATCAGAATTTCCACGCAACCCCTAGAATCAGTGTGGTCACAGAACAATCCATTCGAGGCTACTTATGCAAATCAGGAGGCGTCACAGGATTTCACAGCAGGAGGGCAAACTCATTTTGTAAAAGATATTTGTATAGAGCCATAGGTTTGCACAGCGCTTTACAGATATAAAACATGAGATACCTACCCTAAAGGGATTATAATCTAACAACATATACCACATAAATTAAAACATACAAGGATGCTGTGCTGAATGCCCTTCAATGCCTAATTCGGGGGCTGGGGGCTGCATTCAAGCCATATTACGAGGCAGAAAATTTTAATTTTTAATTTGCAGTTTGCCTTTAAACAGCCAACGCTCCCCAACTTCAAGTGAGGGAGAAATGTATCACCATTGTATTGGGGGGGGAGGGAGTGTTCTCACAGTGGTTCATTGATCAATGGTTATTTATTATCTGTTACACAAGGGAAGTGTGTTCAGCAACAGCATTCTTTTACTGGATTACTTGTTGCTATATGATTCCTGGGTTCTGTATTTTTAGCAACTCTGTTATATTCTCACCCACTGCATGGAGCTGGGGAGGGTGGAATGGAAGAGGCATTCACACAATTAATGTAAAGAGAGTAATTAATTTGAAAACAATGCCCAGGAGGTGGAAGGGTTAGGGTTTTTTTTTTTT